>NW_028259154.1:5625000-6250000 GCF_977971745.1 Zootermopsis nevadensis
TATTTGTACAGTGCAATTGTAGTCAATTAAGAAGAAACCAATTTTTGTGGATAATTTTTCATTTACATATCTGATAAAATACTGTCTTGAAGGCAAATTGATGTCATCCTCACCACAGCATACTCACTTCATCTATCCACTAATTTTATAAAGTCACAAAAATCATAACTTAATGAAAAACACTTACTGTGTTCCTGAGAAACTTCATGCGCCAGCACGCAGCGGAATAAAGCGATCGCCTGACTGCAAGTAAGGAAAAGATGCAAGTAAAACCTCACAATTCCTTTAACCACATTTTCTAATCTTACTAAGAGAACAATATACAAAATGAAGATAACTGTCTTTTGGGGCACTGTGCCAAGTAGCCTGGTACAAGTACACAGACATTTCAGAGGTGCTTCCTGCCTTCATCATCAGAGCGATGGAGGCCAAATGTGTGCCTAAGATGTTGTCAAACTTTGAACAGACTACTGTCCACAGATCACGAGAAAAGCAATGCGGGGGGAAGTTGGTTCTGGTGGAGGCAGGGGGAATGTTTACTATCAGGTGGACTAGAACAGTGGTATTCAACCTTTTTTGTTCGTGTACCCCCAGACATAATTTATCTTCAACTTTGTACCCCCAAAGTTGTTGGAGTATAATTCAAGTTATACATAGTATATAAACTACATCTAAAATAAATTAAATAAATTACATTACTGATTATACAGTTTTTATTATAAAATGATATTTTTTTTAAATTTCACGTGCCCCCTAAGATGTCTTCGCATACCCCAGGTTGAATATCACTGGATTAGAGGACTGCTATTGGTGGAAAGTATGACACGCCAGAGAGTTACAGTACTACATACAGATTGAAAACATCAAGCAGTTACGAGTAGCGTGTAGTGAGCGCACCTCTAATGTGTTCTGCGGGTGTTGTGATAATATTCTATATTAAATCACTGTGCCACTGTGAGGTAATCTTAAAGCTGTACCCATTAGAACACATGAAAGCCTGTTGTTCGTTGAGTGATTGTGGAACGAATGCTTTTAGGATGGGTCGTCACTCACCGCAAAATCTTGTGCATGCGCGTATATCGAATTCCTAGCAGGGACTTTCTCCTGGTCTGTGAACTGTACATGGTGCAACACTAATCTCCTTACCCGCTGCCATGAGAACCTGAAATGTCACCAGTAAATAAATGTGTAACACACTTTTAATTCAGTACTTAAACTGTATTAAATGGCAGAGAAAAACTCTTATACTCAACAGCACATTTCATGTTTTAGAAACCACAAAACTCTGTTCACCTGAATACAACACAAAGGCAGTTGCCAACTTTAGCAACTGAAAACCTAGAAGCGTCATCAGTTCACACACCAGAGAGACACACGACTACAGTCAAAATGTCATCACCACTAAACGGTACAATAACGAACAAAACTGTAAAGTTGGCAGGAGTAACCTATAAAAGAAGGATTTATAGTTAGTCAAGCATTTTAACATCAACCATATTCTTAACTAACAAATACATACACTTTAGTTCAGGCTCAACAAGACAAGTTATCCTATAAAAGTGGCAAAGGAGAAGAATAATACAGAATAAAAGTTACAACTATTAAAATAATAGAAATATTTGGAAGTTAAACCCAGTATTATTATTATTATACAATGTAGGAGAAATTAAATTTCTTCCAGTGTGAAAAGTGATGTCACAAGACACAGCTCATCCCCTTCAGTAAGGGGTTCTAGTTGGTACTAAGGAGTACAGAAACCTTTATACATCAAAATCCTAACCTTCTTGAAGGCACTGTTTGGTCAGAGTTCAACATGCCAGGGATAAAACACAAGTAATGACCAGAAGAAACCGGTACAAATTTCACTAAAGTATCTTTATCAAATGAAGAAGAAACTACAGTATCAATACAAATTAACTGATAACCTATAATAATCCAATTGTAAACAGTTCACTCATAGCATATCGGAACTATAACAAGGAACTTCAAAAGAATCAAGGGAATAACACACAAATAATCAAGGTAGGAAAGCATTTTAAACACAAAACTACTTATCTAATTACATCAATTAGTTTAAAGTTTTCTACAAATTAATTAATATATCCAGTGTATGTTTACGAACCGTTAATATTGCAGTTTTAAGTAAGAAGCAAGGAACGCAGTCCTTCGCAACCAACAACTTTAAAATTCAGACCGGAAACAGCCGTTTATGACCAAAAGAGTACCAGCAAGCCACAGAGTTCAAAATAATCGTAACCTCCGGATCCTGTTTTCCATGTACAAACTCTAAAATTACACAAAGAAATAGAGATGCTGGTAGATGTCCCTACTCTTTGACGTCAAAGGTAAAACTAATGATTGCGAAACATATTTCGTTCATATAATTATGCAAAAGGAAGCATTTCTTACCTGGCTATATTGTTTTATTCTACACATTAGTAAAAGATATGAACTGCCTTTGAGGAAATGTTAAATGGACAGGGCCCCAGATGAACAAGAATAGGCCAGCTTTAAAATGAATTACAGGATTTTTTTAGAATTAATATAATTAAATTTCGAAGGTATGGGTAAAATGTACGACTATATTAAAATGGAAGATCAAATAAAATTAATAAAATATGTGTCCACACATGCAACACAATCAGAAAACACAATATACTGCACGAAAGCAGAAATATGCAGAGAGCACATGCAAGTAAGATCACCCATTCTACCACTCCTGTTTGCCAGCAGACTTTTTGCACAGCATTTACAGTAATTTGTTCGCAAAATTATTTTAAACGCGTACTCTTTCTTCGGAAAAACCCAAGCACCTAACAATTTTTAACACCACTAATCTGCAAATACTATAAACTCAAACTTACTTTGTGCTATGTAACATAGACCAATGACCCGCATTAGCAACTGCTTCACTCATTCCACTCTGCTACATCACACCACCTCTTTAACACCTGCCAGGCATGTTTGTGTTAGACTAGAGAAGATAAGTACTTTCACACTCATACCAAGCCACTCTCAATTATTCATGATGTTACTTGTGCATGAGCAATGTCAGTAACAAATACTGGGATGCAAATAAGTGTGCTACATAAGCAAGTACAGCAAAGAATTTTACTGAAAATAATCAGAGTATGTTACACATTGCACTGATTTGCACATTAGCCTATTTGAAATGGCATAAGTCAGCAGGATCACTTGTGTTCGATTCCCAGGAAAGGCAGGGCTATATTTCTACATCACCACATCCTGATTAACTACAAGGCCAGCGCAGCCTCTTATTCAATAAGTACGTGCAAAAAATTAGTACATGATGCAAAATTAGTATCTCATTAAGATCTACATTTTCTACACAAGAAGTATGTTAATATGGTGAATATTTTACAAAATACAGACACATTATTTCTCAATGGGTGCAGCGTGATGTGTGTAGTGCAATTAGCTTTGCAAAAATACATCTCTATCTGCAATAAAGTAAAATCAAGACAAGTACGCATATAAAATAGTAGGGAACATAGTGGAAAATACATGTATGCTACCATTTCACACGTTTTAAGCTAACTCACATTGCAGAACGAAACATTTGTAAATACTCAACTGATACATGTGAACCAAAATACTGTGTTATAAAACATTAACTTTTATAGTAAACAAAATTTAATGGCATAAGCTTACCAAAGTATTCTCCCTCCTCTTCCAGCTGACGAGTCAACTCCTCGATTTTTCATTCAGCTTCTGTTGGTCCCTGAAAACAAATTACAACCACTGATAAATATTGTATCATGTCCTTAATATGCTCCTTCGTAAAATAAACACAAGACTACATTCCAACTTCCTGAGACCATAGGAACAGGATATCAATGTATTAACTGTCTGATGTGTATTCAGGAGGGATCTAATTTAAATCATGGCTGGAGTAACAGCTATACTACTTGAGATTCCCATGGTGATAAATATGATGGTAGTCATCTCATAAAATGCAGCATAAGGTAGTATGGTAGACATTGAATGCTGGAATAGTACTTTAACACTTCTTGTTGACATTTAAATGGCCTGCTGCTCTGCTTTCACTTACATAATTTGTTATTAATAACTTAAAATATAAAGGCTAAGTAGTGACAAGTTTATGTCCTTGTTGATCACAACAGAAATCTTATCTCAAAATAAGATCTCATATTCCAAAAGACAAGACAAGACATGAAAACTAAATGACAAGATTGGTGGATTAGTGAGTGTGGTCACTTTCAAAATATTTGCCTCTATCTTCACACACATTCAGCCTTTGACATGCCCAAAAGCACTGCTAGAAATCAACTTCTAAATGTCTATACATCTTATAATAATTTCAAATGATACCCTTTCAATATGTTTCATTTTAGAAATATGAACATTAAAAGGTCACCAGGGTCAAATCAGATGACTCACCAAAAATCAGTTTTCTCTAGTGCTCTATCTGAATATACTGTTATTAACTCAAAATTCCCCTCTCCAGCTATAGGTTCAGTTTTCAGTCTTCCAGACCAGGGCTGTGGATTCATAGTCGGAAACAATTTTAGGTGGAGTTGGAGTCGGCAAAATGTACCGACTCCGACTTAGATATAAAATCTTAAGAAAATATTATTTTAACCCTTTTGCTACCATGTGAGCCACTGGTGGCCTCACACTTAAGGAGATTCAATGACATGTTGAGTCACATGGTGTGGGAATAATTCTTTGTAACTTTGGCTCTGGTTCCTTAATAATACAAACTGTCTACAAATCAACCGATTTCTGCAATAACCATTAGACTTATATTTAAATATAGGATATAAGTCTAAAAAGCAGTCTGATGATTCACATGGTGGTGATGAAATCTCTTGTGGTTCCATTTACCATTTTAGTAGGTTTATCATTATTAATACATATGGAGGTTTTATGAAGGATTCAGAGGTTTTAGTACCGACTCCACAGCCCTGTTCCAGACTGTGTATTTTTCCACTGAAACTTTGGCATTTTATTTCAAGCCATACAGAAAGATTATGCCTCATCAAAAGTCTGTAAGTTGATGGTTGGGCTTTCTCTATAAACTTGATGAAAGTCTGTGGAACTTCCAGTACAGACCCTCAGTTAAAGTCAATCTCACAGTTCTTCTATCCATGTTAGGTCCTTCTGTTACTTTCCAAACAGTCTAGTGACAATCATTTCTCAGTATTTGTTACTTTCTTCCAAATTTAAGAAAGTTTATTTATGGCCACCACACCTTTCATCATCTGCAACATCATCCCTTTTGCTTTGAAATAACTAAACCCACACAAAAGCCAGTATTCTCACAACTGCTTTCAATAAATTTGCTGTTCAAACTTTGTAAAATTCAAACATATTTTTTTCAAGGTTGACAAAATTTTAGAACTGATGCTATTCGAACAATCATTAGAGGCATAGCCTAACAACACAAAGGAGGTGGTGACATGAACCCCACAAATATTAGACGTGACCCTAAGAAACTTACTAAATTACGCTCAAATATAAAAATCTAATAAGCGGCAACACAGAATACAAAATTGATTTTTCTAGTATCAAAATTAACCATTTATCAGAAACGAAATTACATGAAGCTGAACACAATAATGAAAATGCAGACTATAAGTACAGATGAGCATTCAGACATGACAGCAGATGCGAACATTTAGTGAATACAAAATAATTTCCAGAATATTGTGAGCTCAACAAATCTCAGTCTTTTAAGATGTTCTGATACACTATAAAACATCAACTAAAGTGTTTATGTCAATCAGGCAATTACCTCAGTTCTTATACTTTGCTCAACTGAATCTGCAGAATGGAAGTAATGAGTACAACTTGTAATATTATGAAGAGATTTCACTAGACACTTACTACACTTAAAATTGTCAAAATTTCCTTTTAAAGGATAATTCATAGTGCCTATAAAACCAAAAAATCAAACATTTTAGTATTATGACATTCAGTCATGCACCCTCTTCAATCAGACAGTTCTGCCACATGTTAACAATTTATTGTCCCTGTTAGAATCCCAAGAACTGTTTGGTATATGACTGTTGAATCATACTTTCATGGACATGAATTCAAACACACATAAACATTTTTTTAAGAAATTGGCAATACTAATGAGTTTGTTCATGCTGGATCATGTTGCTATGTACATAATTGTGAGAACTCAGATTTCCTGCCATATAATATTAATTGAGAACTCCTCATCTCAAGTGTCTCTGATAAATGGGAGGGTATGTTAAGCCTTAAAACAAAGTTATAATTTGTTAAATATAAAAAGGAAGATACTAAACAAATACATAATTAATTTACTTCAAAGCTCATCAATGACCAAAAACAAATGATAATTCACTGAAAAATCATACTAATAACCTCAGATTATCTTCTGTGCATAAACTTCTGTTTTGGACTAAAATCAGAATTGCAACAACTTTTACTTCAACAAAGATTAATGCAGGAATTAAAAGTTTAACATTTCTTTTACCTTCCCTTGATATGTAATTGCATTACATAGTTTTCTAGCAGAGAAAATAAAAATGGTAAATATGAACAAACAAAATGCAGAATAGTTGGTGTAGGCAATAAACAAAACTTTAACCTTGTGTTTGGCAGAAAATTTGTTATAATTGTTTATCTTACCCTCCCTCATTAAATGCAATTAATAATCATTCTACAATAAGAAGTAAATAAAGTAAAGCTATCCCACTACACGCCATACAGGTGCTTGAGGGGAGACTTCATAACATCAGCACTAGATGTGGTGAATGGTCAGCATCACGCCCTGGCTTAGCTTTACCCCTAGGAAAGGACCATGATACCCACTGAATAAAAGGCTGGGTGGGCCCCAGAGCCAGTCTGGACATAGAGACTAGAAAAAAAACCCTGATCATCCAGTCTGTAGCTACTCACTATTCTGACTGAGATACCCTGGCTCCCAATCATTCTACAATCCTTAATTTAAGCCACCTAATGTCAGCTGCTGTTCTTATAATAAAAGAATTGGCTTTTATTACATTATAAATAATTTTACCTAAAGTAGTAATAATTTTGGCTGGTATATTTCTTGTTAGCTCATCTTCTTATAAACCTGAGAACCATAGTTTAAATCTATGGTCCTACTAAGTCCTTTCCATCAGCGAGGAGAAAAATAATTAAAAGAATGAGATCAAAACCTTACAGTAATGAATCAGTGTCACAGATTTATGAACTCAATGTCCCTCTGTGTGTACTAATATAAGTGACTGGCAAGAAGGTTAATAAAAACCAATTTCAATATAATTTATTCACACACATGAGAAGAATAAAAATGAGACTGCAACCAAAAATACCAATACTGTATTTTAATTTGACCAAGCCTAGCCCTTATTTTCCATCTAAAAGCATTTGACCTATAATAATATATCACATCATAGAGAAATAGTTTTACTGATATATCAATTGCTTAAACATTACAAGATTATCACATATGTACTATCTCTGCATTGTGATAGCTTATTCAAAAACATGTCAACCGTTTGCACCCCACGGTACCGCATTCCATCCAGTTCCCTAAACAAGTCACATTAACAGAATATCATACCTAAAATTTTACCTGTGATACATGTGAAATGGTGAAAAACATTAAAAAGGTTGCTGCACACAAAATGTTGGAGTTAAAAAAAATGTTATGCACCAATATAAAATGGTGCCACGCCGCGGTGGTCTAGCAGTTAGAACGCTGGCCTTGTAATCCTGGGGTCTCGGGTTCGATTCCCGGCGGTGCCCGAATTTATAACTTGTGTTGGGCAAGGCCGTGGTCTAGGCAACACGGAGTTTTCCTCCATGGCATCCCAACAATTACTCCATTCACACTCAGAGGAAGGCAATGGCAAACCACTTCTGGATCATCTGCCAAGAACGTATATGAACAGGTCCCAGTCCGAGAAAAGGATGGAAGAATCCTGTTCATATGGACCTGTCGTCAGTCAGAACACTAAATAAATATAATAAATATAAAATGGTAGATGGTTCATCAATTAATTGGTAAGAATCTGGATAGAAACGGCCATCACCCTTTTTAGGTTTCTGCCCCATTACTTTTCTCAGGAGAATACAGAAATGCGCAGAAAACCTCACTTAGAGCAGCTAGTCTCCAGGCTGAGATGTGAACTTGGTACCCCTTGAATATGTAAAAGCTTACATACTGTTCTTGTGTGTGCACACACAAGACAAAACAGAAACTGACTATTTAAGAGCACTAACTAGAACAGCAACTGCCTGAACTACAAATGAAAATGATCAGCAAACTTGGTCAGTATAAACATCACCAACATTTTGGCAGTCGATATTATGAATGTGATTAATTTGCAATGATTGTATAGTTTGACTTTATGGAGTCATTAGTAGCAAATGTAACTTTGACCTTAGAGATGCAGACAATACATTCCTTCAAAATGTGAGTAATAACCTACAAAAAACTACGCAGTGTCACAACCCATGAGACTCGATCGACAACTACAGGAAAGATTAATCAAGCACAAGGAAGGACAAACATGTCACTAATGACTAATTTTGTTAAAGAAACTGCTGAGCAGTAATGAGTAAGTTAGTTGCCTTCTAATAAATCATTATGAACTTTCAACAAATTGTCCTTTGTAACCTTGCAACGAGTGAGTCTATAAGAAAGGATAAATGTGGCCCCATGTTTGGAAAGGTTTGATAACTCTTACCCTTATCTAAGTTAACGTAACTTGACAAAATAAATTCATGTCCTTAGCTGCCTGCTTTCCAAACAACAAATACTGCAGATGTCATCTTCAAGAAAGTTTGTTCCATGCATTCAAATACTTATATTTTATTTATTTATAATGCAAGGCCAGCTCTATGACAAGGCCAACCGACTGGATGAGAATGAGATGGAATTGGAGCCAGAAGAAGAAGTAGAAGAGGACGACAATGGTCCAGAGATACTGAAGAGCGAGGTAGAGAGGGCCATAAAGGATATGAGAAGAAGAAAAGCTATGGGAGATGATGAAATCCCATCGGACTTATTGAAAGAACTTGGAGAGAAAGAAGTGAAGGTTCTTACTAGACTCGCTAACAAGATATACACCTCCGGTGAGTGGCCCAAGGACTTTCTGGAAGTAACAATGATTCCGTTACAGGAGAAAAAGAATTGCAAGAAGTGCGGCGATTACTGGACCATCAGCCTAATCTCACATGCGGCGAAGACAATGACGAGAATACTGACTAAAAGACTAGAAAAGAAGATAGAGGAAGTGCTGGGAGACGACCAATTTGGATTCAGGAGAGGAAGAGGAACCAGAGATGCCATCGGAGTTATGAGAATAATTTCAGAGAGAGTTCTCGATGTCAATGAAGAATTATGTGCCTGCTTCATCGACTGGAAGAAGGCTTTCGATCGAGTAAAATGGAAGAAATTAATGAGGATCCTACAGAGAATTGGAATTGATTGGAGAGATAGAAGACTAATCGAAAACCTGTACATGCAGCAAAAAGTCAAAGTGAGACTGGACTCAGGCGACACCAACAGCGTTGAGATAGGTAGAAGTGTAAGACAGGGATGCTGCTTATCACCAATTCTTTTAACCTGTACGGGGAATGGCTTGCCAAGGAAGCTCTGGAGGGAACATGAGACTTCAAAATTGGAGGAAGAGTGATAACGACTGTAAAGTATGCAGACGACTTAGTAGTATTGGCGAAGGAAGAGGAGGAATTACAGAACATGATGGACAAGTTAGTGGAAGCAGGTAGAGAGTATGGAATGGAAATCAACATTGAAAAATCAAAGGTAATGAGGATAGCACCGAGAGCAGAACCATTGAACGTTGTAATTGGAAACAAACAGATGGAGAATGTGGAGCATTTCAAGTACTTGGGAAGCATAGTCACGACGGACGCCCTATTTACCAAGGAAGTAAAAGCAAGGATAGCCATGGCCAAGGCAGCTTTCGTCAAGAAGAGGATACTTCTCACTAGCAAGTTGGGCTTGGAGATGAAGAAGAAACTAGTAAAGTGTTACGTATGGAGTGTAGCGCTGTATGGAGCAGAGACTTGGACACTCAGGAAGAAGGAACAGAAATACCTGGAGAGTTTTGAAATGTGGTGTTGGAGAAGAATAGAGAAGATCAGGTGGACGGATCGAGTGACCAACGAAGAAGTATTGAGGAGAGTCAACGAGCAAAGAAGCATTCTGCAGGCGATTACACGAAGGAAAGCTAACTGGCTGGAACATATTATGAGAAGGAATGGGATACTGAGTGATGTCACCGAAGGCCAGGTTGAAGGAGAGAGAGAACTAGGAAGAAGACTGATACAGCTAACCGACGAACTTATACAAGGAAAGAAGATGACGTTCCAGGAATTAAAGAGAGAAGCCGAGAATAGGGACAACTGGAGAGCTCTTTTTGGGCAGAGCAATTGACCTGTCGTAAGACAGAACACTTATTAATAATAATAATGCAAGGCCAAGGAGCTATCACACAGTATCCCTAACATTGCAAATAGTTTAAACATAAGAAATGCAGGTTACAATACAATTCAGAACATTTTGTCTTCTCATTTGCTACATTAAAAAATAAAGACTCAATTAGAGAAAACTATATTATGTATGTGGGTGAGAAACTTGGTCTCCCAATAAGGAAAGAGCATATGTTGAGGTTGTTACAGCAGAAAAATGTCAATTGTCCTTTCCTATGATGTGATTCCACTGGTCTTGTGGTTACCAACATTTTGGAAAAATGAACTGCGTCCATTTTCAGAGCAGCACTTCTAAACTAGCAGAGGCAATATAACCTGTACTAACAGAAATTATGCAACTAAGCTCTTCGGGGGGGCTGGTCAAGTTTTTAAAACGAAATTACCCCTTTCGGGGTGTGGGGTGTGGTTGCGTTTTAAAATCTTGAGTAAGAAACTAAATCAACCCCCCGAATGGTTGGTTAAAACACTTGAATGCGGGTGAAAACACTTTAAAATCTTGAGTAAGAAACTAAACCAACCTTCCCGAATCGGTTGCGTTTTAAAATCTTGAGTAAGTCACTAAACTAACCCCCCTTCGGAGGGGTGGGGGGGGTTAGTTTAGTGTTGTTAGTTTACTCAAGTCATTTGTTTACTCGGCATTGTTGTGTTGGTACAATAGTGCCGAGTAAACAAATATAACGTAACATTGTTTGATGACGTAATTATTTGGCTACAAATTGTATGACGACGACGAAAAAACACAAATTTTTATAGTAAAAAATTGATAGTGGAACCACGGTTCCGGAGAATCTAACGTAAATACGTCTGTACGGAAAGAAAGTTTATATATTAGCTTTCATTACAACAATATCAACAACAATGCCGAGTAAACAGATGGCGTTTTCTAGGTAACATAACAATGCACGCAAGCTGACCATTGTTGTCGATCCATATTAACACATTGTGGATATGGATCTTACACGTTTTGCTTTCACATCTTCCTTTCACTTGTTTGCCGAATGACCCTTCCGTATTGACGTATTTACATCAAAAAAGAAGATTATTATTATGAATTGTTTAATTGGTCCACAAGCAGCCAAAAACTTCTGGCGTGTAGCCGTCATAACTCGGATGCTTGCAGCCCAGATGAAACTGTAGTCACATCTCGAACCACGAGATAGGCGGCTACAGTGTGTTGGGGTCGTGCGCACGCAGTAGTCGGAGCGACCCAAGAAGCACGGCATTTTGCATCCGGCTGAGTAATGCTTCAGCGTTACGCTGGCATGCCGGAATAAGCTTGATGTTGGCCGGCAGTGACGACTTGACTCCTCCAAGAACTCCGATTACAAGGACGATTAATTTGACAGTGAATCCTGGGTACAGCTGTCTTAGCTCAAACACAAGGTCTTGATACTTGGTCCGTTTTTCAGCCTCCTTCACAACTATGTTGGTTTCAGCCGGGACCGAAAACTCGATGACATACATGGTGCATCCAGAGGTATCGATGAGAACGATGTCAGGTTTAGTGGCTGTTAACTGCCTGGTAGTGGGGAACGAATAGTTCCAATAAATTTTACATTTGTCGTTTTCAACGACGGACTCAATGTCCCCAGGAGGGTACGGCAAAATGGGTGTCTTATCTATGCCGTAAAAGTGTCTCAGGTGATAGTAGAGTATACGTAAAGCAGCGTTATGTCGATGAATGTAGGCGCAGCTGGCATAATGTTTACATGCCGACAAAAGATGCATCAACGTCTCTGGTTGCATTCGGCATGCCCTGCAGACAGTATCCACTACCCCCACACCCATCACCATTCGGCGGTACACAAGTGTGTTTACAACACCATCTTGTCACGCTAAGATGAAACACTCGGTTTCAGACTTTAGTCCAGCCGACCGTAGAAAGGCGAACGTCAGGTCTTTTGACAAGCCCATTTTTTCTACATTTTTGAAGAAGGCCCCATGCATGGGTTTATCTGCATGTTGCTTGAGCAACAAAGTTTGCTCAGCCTTCTTAACAGTGCCCTTGAATTGATCTGACGTCAGTGTCAAGAGGGGCAACTGTCTTCGCTGTCAAACTGAGCTGGTGTCGAAGTCAAATCCGAGGTCATTTGCTGCTCTCTTTGCCGCCTGAAATATAAACGCCCCTACACCCGCAGACTCATGCAAACACACGAATGTCAAGAGGGGATCAGAGCTATTAATAATGGAATGAGCTGTACCCAGAACTATCCTGTTGTGAAGATTCTCCAGACCTAAGAGACCTCTACCGCCAAGATGACGCGGGAGGTATATGAGTTGGACAGAAGATTTAGGGTAATGACTTCGGTGCATGGTCATCATTTTTCTGGTGGCCCTGTCCAGGTTTTTCAACTCGTCAACTGTCCACTTCATTGCTCCAAAAGTATATAGCATGATCGGAACAGCAAGCATGTTGGTGGCAGTGACTTTGTTTCTACCAGACAGCTCGGAACTCCAAATCTGTCGTAGGGTGTGTCTATATTTGCTGCACAGAGCCTCTTTGACCTTGGAGACATCTTGGACGTTACTCTCACTCACACCAAGATATGTATAGGACTCTTCGGCATCAAGATGGTGTATGATGCTTCCGTCCACGAGTTGCACGTCTTCGCCGAAATCCCTATTTCTTCCCCTTTTCAAATGCAGAACTGCACACTTGTCCAATCCAAATTCCATGCCGATATACTGAGTGTATACTTGCACGGTGTTCAGTGCACTCTGAATGTCACTGTCGCTGGCAGCATAAAGTTTTAAGTCATCCATATAAAAAAGGTGTGTGACTTTGTGCCTACGGATGGACGGTGAACCGCACATGTAACCACGCTCACGTCTTAGCACAACGGAAAGAGGAAGTAGCGAGATGCAGAAAAGAAGAGGGTTCAAGTTGTCACCTTGAAACACTCCGCGGTGGTAGCATACCAACTCGGTTGACACTACACGCTTCCCAGATGTTAGAATGAAGCGCGTTTTCCAGAGCGGTAGTAGATTTTCAAAGCATCTCACTACGTCAGGTTGGACTTTTAGCACTTTGAGCAAGATGACAATTAGCTCTTGAGAAGTTGTGTCAAAAGCTTTTTTGTAGTCCACCCAGGCCATTGACAGGTTGCGCTTATAATGGACCGCATCTTGACAGATGCATCTGTCAATCAACAGACTGTCCTTGCAACCTGCAATGACACGTTTCGAACCCCGCTGCTCATATACCTCTTTCCAGATAGGGTCAATATGGTGCACTATGCGTTCGTTCGAGATGGAGGTGAACGCCTTGTATACAGTATTAAGACAGGTAATAGGTCGGTAGTTTTCCGGATTAGACAAATCTCCTTTCTTCGGAATAAGAACGGTGCGCCCTTCTGTCAACCAAGGTGGAATGGGCTCTGTACCACACAAAAAAGATGTAAAGATACGAGATAGATGTTTGTGTGTGCTCGTGAAAGTTTTCCACCAAAAATTATTGATGGCATCTATTCCAGGAGCAAAAAATTCTTTTTGCCAGTAAAGGCACGTTTCACATCTTGTTCGGTGATCACTAGGGGCACATCATCATCCTCTAAATGACGATCGCAGAACTGCCTAAAGAGGCCAATGGCCGGAGAATCTATGTTCAACGGAAATCTAGTTTCGTAGAGTTTCTTCCAGAATGACTCGACCTGCGTTGCTGTTGGTGGGGTATGAACGACTGGAGTGTTCTTGCTGAAGAGACGGGAAGGGCATACACGAAAGATGGTGTTCTCCTTTACGGCCCTATAACGTTTCACTAACTTCTTCCTGTCCGCGGTTAGTGCCCGTATTTTGTCCAGAGAGTGCTGCTTGATGGTCAGCAGCGTATTCTTGTTCAGTGTGTGATACTCATCCTTGAGAGAGCGGACGATAAGCCTCAGCTTGGTGGTAAATCTCCGACCAGAGTTTACATACTCAATCACGCAGTGAATTCTGGATACCAGTTGCCTTTCCAACTTTAACTTCGCGTCCAGACGTTTTGTTTGCTGCTCAGCTTTTTCTGCCACCCTAAACGGGGCTGGGGTTACTAATAACCTGGCTGCAGCGTAACCGGCGCGATTGATAGTAAGCAGATCAGAATCATCTTTTAGGAATTCATCTAAGATTTCGTTCATTTCGGCCAGATGTTTGGCCCGCAGCGATATCTTGTGGTGAACTGTTCGCTGCCTGTCCTTCAGATATTCACAGGAGTTCAACAATTGGTAGAGCCGCGTTTTAATGTCGATATCAACAGTCGCAGCTGGAGGACATGGTGCGATATTTTTAATTTCTTCCGCTTTATGCGGCGTAGCTGCAACTTGATCTTGCGGCTTGAAGTCAAAGCCTTTCCTTCGCAGATGGTTAACATAGTCTCGCAGGTTTTGTTGCGAGAGACAGGAGTGCTCAGGATGCATCCCGCACCAAAAGGAATGCATCCGTGCCATGTAACCTCTCCGCGAAGGTTCACTGGTGGCGTGACACCCAAGAAGGCTGCTGATCCGATTTGTGCCCCTTATTATTATTATTATTATTATTATTATTATTATATTAACTTCTTACATTTACAATTACTTGCAACCAAATTATAAGTTAGAGTAATTTTTTCAACCACCAACAATGTGTAAATATGGACCGACAATGGTCAGCTTTTATACAATAAACTCCTGCGTGCATAACAATGCAAGGTTAAGTATTCGAATTTCTAACCCACACCTGCAACAATATTAGCTGAGCATGCCGTAAGGCTCTTTTCTCCTTTCTTATGCATGCAGTATAATTAACTGAATGAACCGTATTGCACTCCACTAATTTACCTAAGAAACTAATTGTTACGTCATTTGTTTACTCGGCATTGTTGTGTTTCATTACTGCCATCAACAATCCGCTTTCGTTATTGCGGAAAGAGCTCTGCTGTGAATCGCTTGTAGAAGAAGTGCGTCGTAGAGAAGATAATTTTGTGCTCTTAAAAACGTCTTAGAATATCACAGGTACTTATCTTATATAAGAATTATTAAGAAATCTGTGATGCTGCCCTCCACAATCTTCATTTTAGTTTTGATTAAATCGGTCATTGACAGTGGACATCGTGGTCTCTTACAATTGAACAAAGATTGAGGTAACGGATTCCTATTTATTATTATTTTTCATCATATTTAATGTTTTCATCTGCATTTGTGAACTCGCGTAAGAGAATTAGGCTTGTATTCTTTCTAACAGAATTTCAAGTAATATTAGATTGACTTTTGTTTGTTCACGGCCTCATTGATAGTAAAATAATATTCAAGTAGGCAATTATCATTTCACAATTTTAAAGGAATAAAACTTGTTTAGTAGCCTAGAATCGTAATAAAAATAAATGGATGTTAAGAAGTGGGTATATATTCTGAATAATAATTCTAACACTTTTCATCTCTTGATACATCTGCATTATTGAAGAGTTTAAGGGAACTGCGAAGAATTTTATTTTTGTTTTATAAGCCTAATTATCAACGAATCTCCCTCTTATTTTCTTCCTACAACAGCAAATTAAATCCGGGCAGTGCTTGAAAAATCTTTCGTCCTCCGATCTCATACCAAAAGAAAATTAAGATTAAAATGAACCAAAGCGTAATTGTGTCAGTTGTGCCGTATGGGTGCAAAACGTGGTCATTCACTTTGAGGGAGAAACATAGACTGAGGGTCTCTGAGAACAGAGTGTTGAGGAAGATGTTTGACAACTCTTACCCTTAGCTAAGTTAACGTAACTTAACAAAATAAATCCTGCTTTCCAAACAACAAATACTGCAGATGCCATCTTCAAGAAAGTTTGTTCCATGCATTCAAATACTTATATTTTATTTATTTATAATGCAAGGCCAGAGAGCTACCACACAGTAAGACAGTATCCCTAACATTGCAAATAGATTAAACATAAGAAATGCAGGTTACAAAACAATTCAGAAAATTTTGTCTTCCCATCTGTTACATTAAAAAATAAAGACTCAATTAGAGAAAACTATATTATGTATGTGGGTGTGAAACTTGGTCTTCCAATAAGGAAAGAGCACATGTTGAGGTTGTTACAGCAGTAAAAATATCAATTGTCCTTTCCTATGTTGTGATTCCACTGGTCTTGTGGTTACCAAAATTTTGGAAAAATGGACTGCTTCCATTTTCAGAGCAGCACTTCTAAACTAACAGAGGCAATATAACCTGTACTAACAGAAATTATGCAACTAAGCTCATCGGGGGGGCTGGTCAAGTTTTTAAAACGCAACCAACCCCATTTCGGGGGGGGGGGTGGTTGCGTTTTAAAATCTTGAGTAAGAAACTAAATCAACCCCCCGGATGGGGGTTGAAAACACTTTAAAATCTTGAGTAAGAAACTAAACCAACCTTCCCGAATTGGTTGCGTTTTAAAATCTTGAGTAAGACACTAAACTAACCCCCCTTCGGCGGGGGTTAGTTTAGTGTTGTTAGTATACTCAAGTCATCTGTTTACTCGGCATTGTTGTGTTGGTACAACAATGCCGAGTAAACAAATATTACGTAACATTGTTTGATGACGTAATTATTTGGCTACAAATTGTATGACGACGACGAAAAAACACAAATTTTTATAGTAAAAAATTGATAGTGGAACCACGGTTCCGGAGAATTTGACGTAAATACATCTATACGGAAAGGAAGTTTATATATTGGCTTTATTCTAAATATTTCCTTTATACCTGCTTTATAATTGCGTAAAGTTTGATTAAGACTTCGCTTATTTAACTTGAATTAGTCACGCTTAAGATGGGTCTGTGGTAGCTGAATGTAATGTAAAGTAATGAAATGTAATGTAACGTTTCCTAGGTAACAAATTGTTGTTACACTTTTTGCGGAATGACACTGACCCTTCCATATAGACGTATTTACGTCAAAAATTTGACAGTGGAACCACTGTTCCGGAGAATCTGACGTAAATATGTCTATACGGAAAGAAAGTTTATATATTAGCTTTAATTACAACAATATTAACAACAATGCCGAGTAAACAGATGGCGTTTTCTAGGTAACATAACAATGCACGCAAGCTGACCATTGATGTCGATCCATATTAACACATTGTTGATATGGATCTTACACGATTTCCTTTCACATTTTCCTTTCATTTGTTTGCCGAATGACCCTTCCGTATTGACGTATTTACATCAAAAAAGAAGATTATTATTATTATATTAACTTCTTACATTTACAATTACTTGCAACCAAATTATAAGTTAGAGTAATTTTTTCAACCACCAACAATGTGTAAATATGGACCGACAATGGTCAGCTTTTATAATATGAACTCCTGCGTGCATAACAATGCAAGGTAAAGTATTCGAATTTCTAACCCACACCTGCAACAATATTAGCTGAGCATGCCGTAAGGCTCTTTTCTCCTTTCTTATGCATGCAGTATAATTAACTGAATGAACCGTATTGCACTCCACTAATTTACCTAAGAAACTAATTGTTACGTCATTTGTTTACTCGGCATTGTTGTGTTTCATTACTGCCATCAACAATCCGCTTTCGTTATTGCGGAAAGAGCTCTGCTGTGAATCGCTTGTAGAAGAAGTGCGTCGTAGAGAAGATAATTTTGTGCTCTTAAAAACCTCTTAGAATATCACAGGTACTTATCTTATATAAGAATTATTAAGAAATCTGAGATACTGCCGTTAGTTTTGATTAAATCGGTCATTGCCAGTGGACATCGTGGTCTCTTACAATTGAACAAAGTTTGAGGTAAGGAATTCCTAGTTATTATTATTGTTATATGCAGTTGTATTTGTAATTGCCTGTGGTATCGTGAGTGTTGGTGTGTAATCGTCAAACATTCATATGCCAGCACCTCCATGTGGAAGATGTCATTGAATCTAGAGGACTCTACTTCTGTATTGTTGGCTACCGGGGGAATTCTGTAGACACCTACGTCCTTAAGGGAGGATAGCTGGCCTTGTAATCCTGGGGTCTCGGGTTCGATTCCCGGCGGTCCCCGAATTTATAACTTGTGTTGGGCAAGGCCGTGGTCAACGCAACACGGAGTTTTCCTCCGGGGGCTTCCCCGGTTTCTCCGTGGCATCCCAACAATTACACAGAAGAAGGCAATGGCAAACCACTTCTGGATCATCTGCCAAGAACGTATATGAACAGGTCCCAGTCCGGGAAATGGATGGAAGGATCCTGTTCATATGGACCTGTCGTCAGACAGAACACTAAATAAATAAATAAAATAAATACATTACATTCAGCTACCACAGACCCAACTTAAGCGTAAATAATTCAAGTTAAATAAGCAAAGTCTTAATCAAACTTTACTCAATTGTAAAGCATGTTTAAAGGAAATATTTAGAAAAAAGCCAATATATAAACTTCCTTTCCGTATAGATGTATTTACGTCTAATTATCCGGAACCGTGGTTCCACTATCACTTTTTAGTAAGAAATATTATGCTATATAACAGGTAATATTATATGCTAATATAAATTAATTTTTGCTTTCTTGCTTATTTTTAGAGCTTTCCAGAATGGAAAAGGAAACTCCATTTGAGGTAAGATTTTGTTTGATTTTTAAGTAAAGGTTAAATAAAATTCAGTTACACGTTTATGAATGTACATTGAATGTGACCTTCGTTTCACATTAATGTGATCTGTTGAACTAACGCTGTTATTAAGTGGCATTGTGTGTATAACTAAAACAATTGTCTCTCTTACATGTTAAATTCTGATTCGTTATTATTCACTTTGTCCAGTTTGGAAATGTTTACCACATTCTTAATTTTTCTTTTTTCTGCAGGAAGAAAAGAGTTGGCCAAAAGATGCGCATTTAGCAATAGACAATGAGGAATACCAAGCAGCGAAGACACACTGCTTGGAAGCGGGAAAACGCTTCCAAAAAGCAGAGGAAGGTATGTTGAGACAAATTTGCAGTTTATTCTGTGTCAGTAAAATCTATCTGAATAAAGAAGTGGTCACATTCCTTCCCTACTCTAAACTTATAAATCTCCTGTTTGGAGTACTCTAGTTAATCCCAAATGAATATCTGGTTATTACATCAAGTAACGCTCACATTTTGAAGTTATTCGGTACAAGCCATGTTTGGAGATAGCTTTTATCAATACATTTTTGTTATTATTTCCAGCAGAATACGAATTTAAAATAGGCAACAACTTCCATGTATCTTTCTATGCACACATGTCATTTGGCACTACATAAGCAATGCCTGCAGTTGATGATTCATAAAACAGACTAATGACCATTTCTGATTTGATTCCAGGCAATTCATGCCTTGCGCAGACAAGACGCTTCACAATTTCCTGGGTTCTCTGTTGTTACTGACCTTATGTTAGTGGTTGTAGGATCGTTAAGTTTTAACATCTGGTTTTCAACATTTTAGCTTCGATAACTTTGCTTCCAGGTGAACAGGAAAGTTATAAGTACAAATGCAATACTTGTTTGTAGTGCAAATAGCAAAAAACTAATGAATGCTGCATAGGCCTCATTTCTTAGCTGGCTTCTTTTTACTATGTACTTTTATTCCCCACATGATTAAATGCGCAGGGGAGGTGCATTTTTATCTGCTTTGTGGTTTTTATTTTTGCATATAGCATTTCACTTTTAGATATGAGCTGCCAACCAGGAAATATTATCAGAACTTTTTGTTTTCAGAGCAACAAGCTGCAGACGCCAAGAAGGCTAAAGAAGAAAAGGAAGGGCATGGAAAAATTTAGAATCCCTAACTCCTGCATTAGAGAACAAAAATTAAATTTCTTTATATTCAGAATTCATTCCATTTTATCCAAGTGATAGCCATATGTTATTATTTTTATTCTAATACTTCATTTAGATCCCAGTATCCTAACACAAGGGATTTGGATTTTGTTGTTCTACATGCAACACATATCAATATATGAAACTCTTTGGTAAGGCACTGCTTTGGTTATATGTGCAACTACCAGATGTTTGTTGAGTACAAAATTTCAATTGTGAAATTCTTTGTTGTTCAGTCAGTTAATACAAACTTCTTAAACATTAAGTTTTTCACGAATCCATTACTCAAAATAATGTCTCATCCAGATGCTAGTATGTTTCATGTTATCCTTAATTAAGAACGCAATGTAACTGCTCTCTACTTTGTTCTGCAAACTACTGTTCAAAAAAGTTCACCATGTCACTGTTTATCAGTCCAGAAACTATCTTACTAGCTCCAAAGTTACAAGTAATTACCAACTTAAGGCTTATATTAGATTTGTACTTTTCATAAAATGTTTCTTTCCATTATAATTAAAATTTACAGAGTCTTAAACATGAATTTAATTTCCCTTCATACCATTTGGCTGTAAGATAGTTCTGGAGATTTGTTTGTCACCGAGCATCTTTCCCTATTCTGAAAATGATGTTAGCTGCACCACAAGAGGCTGTGATGGGTGAATTAATTTTGGACATTCATAATTTGGAATGTTACCACATCTCTGTGCCACAAACGTTTCCTATGAAAAGTCAAATTTGTCTGGCTGGAATTTTGCTGTATGTTAAATCTTTTGTTTTTGTTTCTTTTACAGTTGGAATTTTTAATTGTCCCAATTTATTGTAAACAAAACTTTGCAGTATTTCAATAATTAAAGGACAAAAATATTTATCTCAAGGTTTAAAGAACTTGTCACTGAAACCATTTTGTTCCCAGTGAATACATAACCTTTTAAAACTCACTGGTAACTATATGTACCTTCTGCTTTAACAATCTATAACTCTGTATTTTTCCCACAGACTGTATTAAAGTGATACATATGATTTTCAGCATAAAAAGTGATTATTTCCCTAAACAGTAATCACCATTCATCTTTGTAAACAGAAAGTGTTATTTTTGGTCTGTAGTAAGAAATGAATTTTTAAATATTACTTAAACAAACTACAGCTTCAAAGGTTTAACTTGGAATAGCACATCTGAAGATAATGTTAAACAGTACTTACAGTAATATCTGTACTTACTTCATGAATGATAGTCAGACAAGGTTAGAATTTCATACATAATATATCTGGTGTGTAGAGGAAATATAATGAACCAACACACATGCACTGATATAAGACTTTCCTGTACATAACAATGGATGAGGATAAGAATAAAATATCTTGTAAACCTCCACACAATGAGAACCACATTATCGTTGCATCTGACAACCAATTAATTACACACAAAACAGTAAATTGTATTTAAATGAAGGACATTAGCTTTCACAAAATGCGAAAATATGAAACCAGAGACTCAAATATTCCCTTCAGGAAGTCAGACCAGCTGATTTTGGGGCAAAATTTTTTAACCAGAACATGATTATTTAACTGCACAGAAGATATTGTATGGACCATGAACACCTGTTTTACAAGCACTGAAAGGTAGGAACAATATGATTAAACAGCCATATAAGGAATTTACCTTTTAACAAGAATCAGAAAATCACTGTCAGACCAACAATTGCGACGGCATGCTTATTTATATCTGTGTACGCATAAATAAATTAACATGTGCATTTGGTTCAACTACAACTGGTAAATATCATTACAAAACAAAAATGTAAATTATCTGGTTGTAATAGAAACAACACAGATACCAAGGGGGGATATATTCATTTAGTACTCTGAAGTCACACTTTGATCATCATACTGAATGAAATACTATAGATTCAATTTACATTTAGATGGAACACAAGTAAAATTTATATTAAATTATTCATCTGCAATACTTTACCAAGATGCAAACAAATAGAAGACCTGAATTTAAAATGGAGTCCATACATCCATGTTCTCTATAAAATATTTCAACCATTAGAAACTGCATCTAATATACAGTGATTAATAAAAGCCAATTGGCACCTAATAAATGATTTTGTCTTATCTGTAAAAGCAGTTTTATCTCTGACATTTTGTAGGATGTAAATAAAAAGTATTGTCCTTGTAAGAAATGATTCAGAGAAAGAAATAACATATATATATATATATATATATATATCTAATATATATATATATATATATTTGTGATAATACAACATCAAATGAGCCCATAATAAGACATGTGTACTTAATTGGGGAACAAAATATTTTGAATGCAATCTTATTCTCTCCCACTTTGTTGGCCTCTTAGTATATTTGATAACATGTTTCCAGATCGCTGATTTTATCGCCATAATTAAAAGTTGGTCTGATTCACACACTAATCATAGCATGCTTCTTTTAAATTTAATTCCAAGCACAGTAAATGGTATCTCAAGTTAAACATGTAACTTTATTTATGGACTTAGGCACCGAGGACAGAAAGGCAACATAAAAGCAATGTCATATATATAATGCAGATGAAAGTTATTATTACAAATATTCTTCTTTTTCCTGTTTGACTGAAATCATACATTTCCCTGATGTTGCATTTTCCCTCTGCATTTAAACACAATTAAATTCACATTGAAGATTCAATGCTGAAATTCTCTCCACACTCACATCCAGGAACTACAAGATTCCATCACATACATCCCAGGTATCATATTTGACTGGAAGACGACTTTGGCTCACTTACTATCCCTTCTTAGTTTAAAAAATTCTCTCACAAGCACCAGTGCTTTCTCAGTCTGAGGGAATAGCAATAATTTCCTTGCAATCTGTGGACAAAAAAGGTCAAATAATTATAATCACTTTAACCTTTGGGAGATATTATATTAACATGCTTATTTTGATAGTGAGAAGAGCCAGAAATATATTGTTTTGTAACTGATGAAAAAAGAAACTCTGAAGGCTGACTTACAGATTCTGTTACAGCCACAGCTAACCTCAATTACCCATATAAGAGGAATGAAGGCTGGTAAGAAAATGCTTTGTGAGTGGTATGAAAAGCTATCCCTCAACATATTTCTTATATTAATCACCTAAAATATATACAATTCCTTATGCAGATGTCACACACCTGCTCTAGCAATGTAAAAACTTCATTTATGCCACTCTGAATTTCCTCCAAAGTTGACTTCATAAAAATGAATAATTGCAAGTTGTTTAAAAAAATTTGTGTTGGAAGCAGACAATGGCAGCACAAAGACAAGCCACATACTAAGAAATGAGTGTCCCCATGCCAACCAAAATATCACAGAGGCTTCTTCACATATGGAACAGAATTTTCACTATTACAGATGACACAGGCTTACACCAGGGCTTCCCAACCTTCACCAGACTGAGGGACATATTTACCCTCACTAAACAACTTTCAGGACACAAGGTTATAAATTAGAATGGTTTCAATAAAATCTTCTTCGGCAATCAGCGACGTAAAATGGTTAAAAGACAAAACCAACGTTTCAGGGACCATCTCTGTCCCCATCATCAGGGTGAACCCTGAGTTACGTAACCGCGAAAGCTTCAAATCATGTATCACCAACCTGTATGAGAATGATCTGTTGAAACTTCATGACAACTTATTCAAAATGTTACTAAAATTCTATTATAATCAGGTTCCTATATGAATCAATCATTTTCCTCAACAAAATCAGAACATTACATACATACCAGATACAGCTTTTGCTTAAATAATTTTTCATTATCAGGTGTAATTTCAGTTGTTGTGATTCACATTTCCTTCCAAGTGTTCATTAGTAAAATGCATCCTAGTTCTTTATTTTATATTATTCATTAAGCTGGAGCCTATAGCAATAGGTATTGCCAAATTATGACGACATCAACAAAATATTTTCTAATACTGCAGAAATATTTTCACCACAGAGGTTGGCACAGGAGGTGATTTATGTAAAATGCACAGAGGCCACACAAAACACATTAGAGGGCTGTATGCAGTCTGTGGGTTGAGAATTGCTTGTCTACAACATACACTTTTCAGGATGCAGTGCTGGACATACATAGTGATAATCTAACTTGACTCTTCAACAACCCCCATAAATTATAAACATCTCAAAAAAGGAGAAGAATTCTCTTCAGATACCAAATCACAATGTCCCGCTTAACATGAAACCCACCATGATAGCATGTCATAGCAGCAGTTACTAAACTACCAAGAAATGAGTTAGTCACAATCCAGAACATAGCCTTCACATGATAGTAGATTGGTTCTGACTTATGTGGGACTCAGTAAATACTGATGCCATGAAATCATATTATGTCTTAAGGATTTAACAAACCTCTACATGAGAGGAGGCACTGGCTCAAAGTTGGTTCAAACACAGAAGAAGTAAAGCAAACGTTGCGGTGGAAGTGGTAGTACAACCGGAAAGCATACAATTTCCTCTCTTGGAGCAAACAATATAAAGTAATGATCTGTCTCTAACCAGGAGAAAGTTTTGAAAATGTGGTTGGACATTTTTAAAAGTGTTGAAAAGTTTTATACAGATATGAGAATTAAGAAATGAGTATTGAAACCAGACACAAGTATTTATTCCCTGTATACAAAAATTAAATACTAATAATATCAGTATTTCAGATTTAGAATGTGCAAGTGAAGACATAAAATTAATTTAAGCAAATACTGTTTAAGGTGACAGAGTCTGAAACAAATCAAAGAACATGCATCAACCTGGCAATCTTCCACGTAGCACATTATTTTCATTCTACATCCATAAGGTAAAAGAAATTTAAACCCCCAACTGATGGGCTGCCAGCTGAAATTACTACAGGATTAAAAATTTAGCAGTATGGTACAGCAAGCATGGCCAGCTGGATCACATGCAAGCCATGATACAAAGTCAGTGAAGTCTTAACATCTTACTTTGTATACAAACTGCAATCTGGACAACATACCTTCCAATTTACTAGTTTCAGCAGTCACCTCATGGCTTTCATTCTCTAAAGCAATAATAACAAAGCGTAATGGCATTCTAGAAACAAAATAATGTAAGTACATATTAAAAAGTACTGGAGGATAATGAAACAAATATTGCCTCTAATTTATTACAATAAGGACCAGAAATGCACCACACAATATATCTGACATCATAAAAATCACTTGTTTTGATTAGAGTGCGAAAGAAAAACTTCAGACAGAAATTTACCAATTTTGATGAATTTTGTGTAAACATCCTAATCTTTACACATTTATCTCCCTTTCAAGAATAATACCAACATGTTCGCAGTGACAACAGTAATTGACATCACTGTTAACTTACAAAAATATATCCTGATAACGTTGTTATAACACAGAAACTGGCAGTAAGTGTGACACAAAAACATAGAGAAACAAAATCCTTTAACATTCAAAATTTTACCAAACAACTGCCAAGTGCCTTTAGTATTTATTGTCATCTAAAAAACATATGAGGCATATTTAGTGTGCTGTGTAAAAACATCTTTTTTTCTAATTATAAGATGTTTCTTACCAGTAACAGCTACAGTCAAATTCAGAATATAAACTATAAGAAAATGTATGTAGTGTTGGACTAATACTTTAATAAAATAGTTGGGAAACAAATAAATGTATTTATATAAGGATAATTCTAATAAAAAACACAATTTTAATTTGGCACACAAATTTTTCCTGTGTCTATCTTCTACAACTCATGCATATGGGTATGGCTGGTATGAGGATGAACAAAGATGCACATATTAGAGCTACAAAATCAGCTTTGCAACAGAAAGAACATATTTTCTGACAATGTCATCATGGGAAGATATGTACTGAAAAAGGTAGCAGAAATAATATGACCTACTTGAATTATAAAGTAATGCAGTTATTTTGCAGCAAAGAACTCTGTATTCAACATTGTTTTTCTTCTGAACTACATCTACCATCCTATGTATTACAATAAAGCCATTACATTTCAGGGGCTGTCTAGAGGACCCAACAAAGTAGTTCTTTCATCACCTGAAGATGGGGCCAGAGCCAGCCTTTGAAATATTGTGGCTTCATTTTAACACACAGAACAACATATTTAGTCCAGTAAAAACTATAATTATTTATAATACACCATCATCAGAACCTATTAGAATTAATTTGTAAATATCTGAATCACTCCCAAACATCTACAAGCCTCTTTTAACAATGACAATCAACGCAATATTTCACAGTAACAGTGCATGAACAGAACATACTTCCCCAGTCTGTTTAACATATTTTGTGTTCAGTCAATCAAACTGTATACAATTCCAAATTAAAGTTTATGATATTACTGCAAATGAAAATGTACAATATAAATCAAATAAGATGCACATACGCCTGCTGCCACTTCTGACCGACTCAAGAAACACAAGATAAAACTGGTAAGATTAAAAACAATCAATCACTGAGTGTGGGGAAAACCTCCCCATATTCTAGGTACCACTAATGACTAATTTCCATTAGTTTATAATAAAAGAAAACATTGCTTTAGTTCCTAAGCCTGAAAACATTTTAAAAGTAATACAATTTATCTCTTTGCCTTCAACATAATTTGTCAGAAATGGCAAATTTTTTATCTGTTTCGTGCTTGCTGTGGATACACACGAACAAAACGGGAGAGTAGTCACTTTTCAACTGGGAGATGTGTTCTACACAATGACATATTATTAACATTATCATCATCATTGGCATAGACAACTTGCAATCAACAATGATTTTCTTTACAGCCTTTCCCCAGACACTGAAATGATTCAGCCATTAACTTCAAATCTTAGGAGGAAGAACACGAAAAGAAATTTACTTCTTCCAAAACTTGTGGATTGGTTTTAATTTAATTTGTCACAAATCATACTAGAAAGAAAAGATTTTTCTATATAATAAACTTCTTATACAGAGCCAGATTAGACCAAGGGACAGATTGCTTTTGAATAAGTCATCATGTGGCAAAAATCTTTATTTACAATTTACTGCAATATGAAGAAAAATAACATATGATTATAGATACAATGTGGTAATTCTTTATTACAAAAAGTTTATAAAGCACATATGAATCAGCAAAAATTAGCATTTTAAAGAGGTACCATATCTGCCCAGTCTAGAAAACAGAGTACATTGGTTAATACGTACTTATGGTAAATGAATGTGCCTTTGTCTGATTTGTCCAGCCATAAAAGTTCCTTGCTCGAAGAGTCACCAAGAAGTCTCCTGCTGCAAGATCCTTTAACTGATACTTCAGTTTATAAATATTGCCTTCTGCATCCAGCACAGGTGTTGCGATAACCTGCCACTTCCCACAAGTCCATCTATATGAATGTTTTTATTAAAAATTAGTGAAATATTGTTAAATATAGGAATTTTTTGTTGTAATGATGGCATCATGCCATTGTTTTCAATACAACATAACAAGAACTCTTGATCGCTTTCAGCAGTCATGTAATTATACATATGTCAGCGTGGCATCACAATTTCATTTTCACAAAACAAGTCGACCGCTTTTCCTAATCACATCAAATGATGCATGGCATTGCTTAGTTGTCATCAGTATTCTGAGTCGACCAGCTCACTGCCAACACATTGCCATGGTTACAGTTCTACAGAGCACAAAAAAGTCATTCTCTCCTTTAAATACATGTTTAATGCATTACACAAACCCTAATTTCAAGAATAAATGATTTTGAAAAACTGTGTTATACACGTGTAATAATACTATTTGTATTGAATTTTTAAACATTAAGAGAAAAATACTATTCAGAAAACATCACTCTACATGATTCAACCTAAGTTTTTATTTATAATTATAAAGAAAAATTTTATGTGTCAGGTATATATGGAATAGCAGCAGTTCTGTCTTCTAACATGGAACCTGCTTTTATTCAGTACCAGGATCTTCCTTTGCATTTCAGCAGAACGGTGGAGGGAACAAAGTATGCTTAGAAATGTAAAATATCTTTACAGGCAACCCTTGTCTATCAATTTCTGGAAAACTGATCATTGAGACAGAATAATTTGCATTAAAATGTAGTGCTACTTCTATTTTGTTCAGGGGCCAGCAGTCAACTGGAGATGAAATGTGGTGAGGCCACAGACCAACGAATTTAGGTGAACTTTTATGCAGCCACGTGTGAAGCAAAGCAAATCAGTTACTGAACTGACAGACGCAACGGATGTCACCAATTCAAAGACATCTAAATATTGCCTCATGACTCAGGAGCAAGATACAAGCCTCTATGATGTTACATTTCTTTGCATTTGTTTGTTTATTCTTTGTTTTTGTTTAATATTTACTATAATAGTGAAATGATTATATAATGGCTTTAATCTCCTGCTTGTGTTAAAAACCATATTTTAACAGACCGTGTCTTACCTTGCTCCCACATTTCCTTTTAGGTGTCAGAATATTGTATATTATTATATTGAAATTTGTCATGAAGAGACTTTTTTATATGAACTATACATCCATTCTTGTATTGAACTCTGGTGTCCAGATAGACAATATCCATTATGGAAGTAAACATTTTGTCAGTGGGATAGTTCTTTTTGTGCATAAAACAACTGCTTTGAGTAATCCTTTCCAAAACAATAAATATTCTCAATATCAAGAAATATCAGATTCCTAGATGCTTCAAAATATTAAATTATAATTACATCAAAGTTATCTTTATCGTGGATTCTGAGCCAATATTAACATCATAAACAAATATCAAACTAAGACATCAAAAATTTCCACTTCACTGCTTATCTACATGAGAATTTCTCAACTCTTGCAACAAGCCACATTCAGTTCGTTTTGAAACCCCAATACAGAGAAAGCAAAAACACTTAAACTTTGCGATCCATACTCTCAAAAAATAGACGGATAGGGTGACAGAGCTGAGGTGAAACTGCAGTGAGGTTCTGGACATGCGCACTGAATATTCTCATGAAGCAGAAACATGAGGTTGTACTTGTTTGCTTCCTTGGGAACTTGGATGTATATGAAAACTGCCGCTAGCATGTTGTTATTCATTTTAGTATTATGTGGAATTTTCCTTTTA
Organism: Zootermopsis nevadensis; assembly: GCF_977971745.1. Taxonomy (NCBI): domain Eukaryota; kingdom Metazoa; phylum Arthropoda; class Insecta; order Blattodea; family Termopsidae; genus Zootermopsis; species Zootermopsis nevadensis. The sequence continues at coordinate 5,654,358 of NW_028259154.1, forward strand.
TGTTGAAAGTTCACAAGGAGGGCGCTATGGAGGGATAAATGATTAGGTGAGATATCTAATGCTGTACAGTACTTTTATTTTCCGTCGTTACACAAGCTTATTGTTAAAATCATATAAAATTTCACATAAAATTGTTAATTGTAACAATTTTATGTGAAATTTTATATGATTTTAACAATAAGCTTGTGTAACGACGGAAAATAAAAGTACTGTATTGAGGAACACAAGCATGATGCAATTAAGATATAAGATCTAATGCTGTGCTAATAACATCTGTGCCATGCAACTAGCAGGGTGTAACAATGGATTACTGAGAATATAAGTAAGAGATGTGTATGAAAAAGGATTAAGGTTGATTCACAATTATCTGTGACATGTCAGTTCTGTCTGTGCAGTTTCTGACATAGAATCATTGTCAGATGTATTTTAAATGGAACCATTCACACGTATCCAGCACAGTGGTGTCCAGTTACCATTAGTGTTGCCTGGCATCACTGGCAACAGTATTTGACCATACTTCACTGAACTGATATCGTACAGGATGTATGACTAGGTTTCAATGTCAATGATTCCAACGATTCCAGTGTATTTTCAGCATTCATTTGGTGAACTCCATAAAATTCGAGATGAATGATGAGAAACTTATAGTTTGTTAAATCACATATTAAACTCTGTTTTTTCGCATCCAAAATATATGGCTACTACATACAGAAGCGGAATAACACGTGACAATTACAGGAAGTTGTTAAAAAGAGTTAAAAAAAGACGATACTACTTACTTAGGATACTTGGACGACCCGTTCTTCAGTGCCTTGAGCATCTGCGGGTCCCAACTTTCTTTGGCACTGATCTACGGGACATTCCGTAGGACTCCTTGGACGAGTGATCGGCCCGTCGCATGGCCTCTACCCGTACACAGGACAGCACAACACAGAAAGACATGCATTGAGCGGGATACGAACCCACGATCACATAGTCCAAGCACCACAAGGCCCAAGCCTCAGACCGCGCGGCCATTATTACGGCGCGTTTCTTCATATTAACGCAATAATTTCTGTCTAATAAACTTTAAAGGAGAAAGTTGTGTTGTACGTGATTTAGCTTGATATTTTGAATACTCGATCCAATTTTGTTCAATCATTCTGCATAGTTTTGTGAGAATAAATTAGAATCAAGTTTATAGAAGATGACGACCACAGCCGGTTTTGGGCATCTTGAGCACTGGGATTGTGGGTTCGCATCCCACTCGCGTTTTTCACTGCTGTTTTGTGTTAGTGGACATCTTTCCCTTGTCAAAGGAGTCCTGCCAAGTGACTTCAAGGATTCGCACTTGCTTGTGAATTGGAACAGGTCAGAAGACGCGCATCGGAAAAACTGGAGAAGAGGAAAATCCATGAAAGATGGTTACTGTGCCTATTAAAAGCATTTTCAGTTTTCTGTAACCTTTGTGAGTAGCGCAGACGCTGTAGAATTTCGAAGCACAGCTCACTTTTGGCGTGAAGACTTTGAGAAAGAGACAGTCGTCCACTCCTGACAGTAATCTCGTCAAGTCGCTCCTCTGAGTGCACGTGTACCCTTCCAAAGTCGCATCACGAGTTCCTGCCGTGGTTACGGCGCTTGAGGCGCCTGCAGCGAACAAATTTCAAATTAAAACTGAATAAAAATTATTTGCCATCACGGACATTGCTTCGAGTGGCAGAGAAACGAAGCAGAACTTTCAGTGATCGCGGCCTTTAAATTTTTTTTTTTCATGCTGTTGGACATCTTCAATACCAGGAATGGTAAATCAGCATGGAATTTAGTGATGTGTTTGCGTATGTGAATAATTGTGGCTGGTAAACAATTTCAAGTTGTTAGACTCGAAATAGAAACTTTTTACACATAAGAAAAGCTCGTGCAAAATTCGCGTTTATACTTATAACGTGCCTAGGGAATTAAATAATCTCATTCCTACAATCTATTCGATGTAGGTCCGAGACCGGTTGTCCTGACTGAAGTTTTTTTTCGTGCTTTTGTTGTTTCTTTCATGCACATTCTGCGGTAGTACCGGAAACTAGGCCGTAGTCTTTTCTTTCAACATATTTTACAATTTATTATTTATTACTCGTCCCATCAATCGACGTAAATCACTTTAATTACAAATATCGTCGTTAAACAAGCCGTAAATACAACAATCGAAGTTAAAGACAGAGTCACAAGGGCATAACATTGTCTATGATCTGCTGGGGTTTGGTACCGTAGAGGCTGAAGATACGACTTTTAAGATTATATCGTGTGTATTAGTCTTCTGCATTTCATGCGGCACCAATTTCCCAATTAATAACCTCGTTTGAATTCATGCAATTGTCATTAACAGAGTATCAGAAATAAGACCGAAATTTCGCTTAATAAAAGTCTGTATTTTAATTCTATCCTGCTTAAAGTAACTCGCCAATGGTCATCTGAACCCATACAAATTGAATCCCCATCCTCACACTCTTTGTGCAAAAGACATTGGATTCAATTTAAGTGATTTACCTCTAGTACATTTCCTGTTTTGACGGGCTTAAACAAGTCTACTGAAAGTTTTGTTAAAATTAAGACGTCAATATTTATCATTCAATTCATCTCCCACGCAATGTTAGCTATTCTATGTATGATGTGACATTTTAGGTTCTAAGGCTTTTTCGTAATTTTGGTGGCACTTTTCCTCTGGACACCGCGATATTTTGTGAATACGACTCACCGAATAATTTATGTATTTTTCACAAAACACAGACCGCAATGTAAAACTTACGTTGTTACTTATCATCTTCCCATCACTTTGAACTTGAGGTCACCGACAGGAGTTTTGGCGTACGGAATTCCAAGAAACGCCACATACTTTTTCTTGTTTCGGATAGATGCTAAAACTTTTCCCGTCAGCAAACCTCATTGCACTCTAACTATTGGTCTTCTTGAAGTCTGCTCTGCCGAGGCAAGGCTGCTACACATGGAGATTATTACCAGTGCCAACGCGGAGATCCGTCGGCCCGCCATGTCTCCACATCTGTGCACTGGAACCCAGGGATCCAGATCCATTTTAAGTTACTGAATTATTTATCAGAAGCATAAAATGTTACACTGGTTACAATTATTCAGTTTAATTTAAAAACTTTGGAACACTTTCTTGTGTATATACAGAGTGATTCAAAAGGTTAGGGCCGAACTGAAAGAGCGTATAGAGGGAATCAGAGAGAAAAGCTCTTGAACAGGAATCAGTGTTCTCCGAAGTTATCCTCAGTCAGTCGAGGCCATTGAAGGTAGGGACATCTGATAACATACCACTGAAATAATCGTAATTTGCTATTTATCTACCAGCTTAATTTTGAATCACACATATCCCTTCAGATTCTACTGTGATTATAGAAACCTAACAAGTCAGAACGAAAATACATGTTCAGTTGTTCGGCTTTAAAAGAAAGAGCGATTTAAGTCTCCATTGTGACATGGATTACAACCAGAAAGGGATAAAAATTATTATTTCCATCTAAGTCTCCTTGAAAAGAGAGATCTGCCAACTTCAGAGGCGATTATACTACCATTGTCTACGCCAGAATTTGCGAAACATGCGTCCCGCAGGCCGCATGCGGCCCCCGGAAACATTTTCCCTGGCGCTGGGGTGATGGGGTCAACAGCCCCGGAGCCTTGAAAAATTATTTTTAAAAATAATCAAGTATAATAAACCCCGACGTAATTTTTAAATAAGGACAAATGAAATTGCAATTCCTTCTTATGCCTATTCTCATTATTTTTAAATTTATTTCTTTCTGATAGAGAACACATTCAATATTAATTATTAACTTCTTACATTTATGATTGCTTGCAACCAAATTATAAGTTAGAGTATTTTTATTTGTGTTTTTTTTTCAACTACCAACAATGTGTAAATATGGACCGACAATGAACACCTGCGTGTATAATAATGCAAGAGCATTGAAATTTCTAACCCACACCTGAAACAATGTTGGCTGAGCATGCCGTAAGGCTCTTTTCTCGTTTCTTATGCATGCAGTATAATTGCATGAATGAACCATGTTGCACTCCATTCCTTTAACCTTGAAGGATCTCCGTGATATTTTCACTGTAGGTCTTCTTGGTGCACTAAGCAACTTTTGGCTTTGTGCAGTTAGTGGTGACAAGGAAAAGATATTTGATCCTGGAAAGAACGCTCTTCTCTCATCACATTGAATGTTGGCGCCAAGAAGTTCGTTTTTCAGCAAACAAGAATATGCCAGTCTCTCATGACCACCAAAAGCCTCTTTTTGTAGTTAATCCATTCTGGGCAGACTCCTATATTTAAAAACAGACACAAATTCAGACACTTCTACAACTTGCTTACATTAAGAGAAATTCATAAAGCTTGTAGACAATGGGGAATTGACACCATCTTGCAAGAGACCTGATGGGAAAGGAGTTATAGAAGTACATCACAAATAGCAGTTTTAAATGACGGTAAGATACACTCACTCCAAATCCAAACAGAACAAAAACTAAATAAATTAGATTAGTAGTAGTAGCTTAAGTACACAATTTGATAATCTGATATTGTATTTGTACAGTGCAATTGTAGTCAATTAGGAATAAACCAATTTTTGTGGATAATGTTTCATTTACATATCTGATAAAATACTGTCTTGAAGGCAAATTGATCTCATCCTCAGCACAGCATACTCACTTCATCTATCCACTAATTTTATAAAGTCACAAAAATCATAACTTAATGAAAAACACTTACTGTGTTCCTGAGAAACTTCATGCGCCAGCACGCAGCGGAATAAAGCGATCGCCTGACTGCAAGTAAGGAAAAGATGTAAGTAAAACCTCACAATTCCTTTAACCACATTTTCTAATCTTACTAACAGAACAATATACAAAATGAAGATAACTGTCTTCTGGGGCACTGTGCCAAGTAGCCTGGTACAAGTACACAGACATTTCAGAGGTGCTTGCTGCCTTCATCATCAGAGCGATGGAGGCCGAATGTGCGTCTAAAATGTTGTCAAACTTTGAACAGACTACTGTCCACAGATCACGAGAAAAGCAATGCGGGGGGAAATTGGTTCTGCTGGAGGCAGGGGGAATGTTTACTATCAGGTGGACTAGAACAGTGGTATTCAACCTTTTTTGTTCGTGTACCCCCAGATATAATTTCTCTTCAACTTTGTACCCCCAAAGTTGTTGGAGTATAATTCAAGTTATACATAGTATATAAACTACATCTAAAATAAATTAAATAAATTACATTACTGATTATACAGTTTTTATTATAAAATAATATTTTTTTTAAATTTCACGTGCCCCCTAAGATGTCTTCGCATACCCCAGGTTGAATACCACTGGATTAGAGGACTGCTATTGGTGGAAAGTATGACACGCCAGAGAGTTACAGTACTACATACAGATTGAAAACATCAAGCAGTTACGTTTAGCGTGTAGTGAGCGCACCTCTAATGTGTTCTGCGGGTGTTGTGATAATATTCTATATTAAATCACTGTGCCACTGTGAGGTAATCTTAAAGCTGTACCCATTAGAACACATGAAAGCCTGTTGTTCGTTGAGTGATTGTGGAACGAATGCTTTTAGGATGGGTCGTCACTCACCGCAAAATCTTGTGCATGCGCGTATATCGAATTCCTAGCAGGGACTTTCTCCTGGTCTGTGAACTGTACATGGTGCAACACTAATCTCCTTACCCGCTGCCATGAAAACCTCAAATGTCACCAGTAAATAAATGTGTAACACACTCTTAATTCAGTACTTAAACTTTATTAAATGGCAGAGAAAAACTCTTATACTCAACAGCACATTTCATGTTTTAGAAACCACAAAACTCTGTTCACCTGAATACAACACAAAGGCAGTTGCCAACTTTACCAACTGAAAACCTAGAAGCGTCATCAGTTCACACACCAGAGAGACACACGACTACAGTCAAAATGTCATTACCACTAAACGGTACAATAACGAACAAAGCTGTATAGTTGGCAGGAGTAACCTATAAAAGAAGGATTTATAGTTAGTCAAGCATTTTAACATCAACCATATTCTTAACTAACAAATATATACACTTTAGTTCAGGCTCAACTAGACAAGTTATCCTATAAAAGTGGCAAAGGAGAAGAATAATACAGAATAAAAGTTACAACTATTAAAATAATAGAAATATTTGGAAGTTAAACCCAGTATTATTATTATTATACAATGTAGGAGAAATTAAATTTCTTCCAGTGTGAAAGGTGATGTCACAAGACACAGCTCATCCCCTTCAGTAAGGGGTTCTAGTTGGTACTAAGGAGTACAGAAACCTTTATACATCAAAATCCTAACCTTCTTGAAGGCACTGTTTGGTCAGAGTTCAACATGCCAGGGATAAAACACAAGTAATAACCAGAAGAAACCGGTACAAATTTCACTAAAGTATCTTTATCAAATGAAGAAGAAACTACAGTATCAATACAAATTAACTGATAACCTATAATAATCCAATTGCAAACAGTTCACTCATAGCATATCGGAACTATAACAAGGAACTTCAAAAGAATCAAGGGAATAACACACAAATAATCAAGGTAGGAAAGCATTTTAAACACAAAACTACTTATCTAATTACATCAATTAGTTTAAAGTTTTGTACAAATTAATTAATATATCCAGTGTATGTTTACGAACCGTTAATATTGCAGTTTTAAGTAAGAAGCAAGGAACTCAGTCCTTCGCAACCAACAACTTTAAAATTCAGACCGGAAACAGCCGTTTATGACCAAAAGAGAACCAGCAAGCCACAGAGTTCAAAATAATCGTAACCACCGGATCCTGTTTTCCATGTACAAACTCTAAAATTACACAAAGAAATAGAGATGCTGGTAGAGCCTAAAAAGCCTGGAAGGCACTTCATTTTACAATGCGTGTTCTCAAAAAGGGGAACAGTAACACTAAAAGTCTAGCCTACACATCACTAGTGCCTCCGATTCTGGAATATGGGGCGGCGTGCTGGGATCCTTACAGGGAGGGGCAGATAAATGCGTTAGATCGGGTGCAAAGGAAAGCATGTAAATTTGCATATCACAGGAGCGATTCGAACTGGGAAACCCTGGCACAGCGTAGAAAGATAGCACGAATATGTGCTCTCTTTAAGGCGTACACGGGAGATCGGGCATGGAAAGCTATAGGTGACAGATTGCAAAGGCCATACTACCTGAGCAGAGTCGATCATATTCGGAAAGTTAGGAGCAGAAAACAAAGAACAGATATCGGAAAATATTCCTTTGGAAATAGGACCATCCAACTCTGGAACCAGCTACCTGCTGAGGTTTTAGGGACTCTCTCCTGTAAACCAAGTACGTTTAGGAAGAAGGTTAGGAAAGTGATAAATGAGGTGAAGTAAAGGGAATAGATGGGTGGGTGCAGTGAAAGGGGGTAAATTGGGGTGAGGATGGGAAGGCTTCATAAGTGTAGTGAAGTGAAGAGAAGGTCCTGATGAAACGTGTGATTCATTACTGTTACTGACTTATGTCTAGTTGGTATTAATTTTTAAGTTATGTACTTTAGGTTATACGGTTTTGTAATATTATGAGTTGTTTTATTTTGAGTGTGGTGTGTTGTTTTGTTGTGTCTTATTGTTCTTGTTGTGCCTTATGTTTTTTGTGTCTCATTGTTTTTGTTGTGTCATGTCTTTTTGTCTTACTGTATTGTTGTGTCTCATTGCTTTGTTGTGTCTTATTGTACTTGTTGTGCCTTATGTTTTTGTGTCTCATTGTTTTGTTGTCTTATTGTTTTTGTTGTGTCTTATGTCTTTTTGTCTTACTGTTTTGTTGTGTCTCATTGTTCTGTTGTTTCTTATTGTTATTGTTTGTGTTGTCTTATGTTTTTTGTGTTATTGTTTTGTTCTGTTTCATTGTTCTGTTGTTATTATTTTTGTTGTCTTATGTTTTTTTCTGTTTTATTGTTTTGTTCTGTCTCATTGTTCTGTTGTTTCTTATTGTTTTTGTTGTCTTATGTTTTGTTGTGTCTTATTGTAGGACCACTGCCACCGGGTAAAAACCCATTTGCAGTCAAATAAATAATAATAAAAAAATAATAATAATAGATGTCCCTACTCTTTGACGTCAAAGGTAAAACTAATGAGTGCGAAACATATTTCGTTCATATAATTATGCAAAAGGAAGCATTTCTTACCTGGCTATTTTGTTTTATTCTACACATTAGTAAAAGATATGAACTGCCTTTGAGGAAATGTTAAATGGACAGGGCCCCAGATGAACAAGAATAGGCCAGCTTTAAAATGAATTACAGGATTTTTTTTAGAATTAATATAATTAAATTTCGAAGGTATGGGTAAAATGTACGGCTATATTAAAATGGAAGATCAAATACAATTAATAAAATATGTGTCCACACATGTAACACAATCAGAAAACACAATATACTGCACGAAAGCAGAAATATGCAGAGAGCACATGCAAGTAAGATCACCCATTCTACCACTCCTGTTTGCCAGCAGACTTTTTGCACAGCATTTACAGTAATTTGTTCGCAAAATTATTTTAAACGCGTACTCTTTCTTCGGAAAAACCCAAGCACCTAACAATTTTTAACACCACTAATCTGCAAATACTATAAACTCAAACTTACTTTGTGCTATGTAACATAGACCAATGACCCGCATTAGCAACTGCTTCACTCATTCCACTCTGCTACATCACACCACCTCTTTAACACCTGCCAGGCATGTTTGTGTTAGACTAGAGAAGATAAATACTTTCACACTCATACCAAGCCACTCTCAATTATTCATGATGTTACTTGTGCATGAGCAATGTCAGTAACAAATACTGGGATGCAAATAAGTGTGCTACATAAGCAAGTACAGCAAAGAATTTTACTGAAATTGATCAGGGTATGTTACACATTGCACTGATTTGCACATTAGCCTATTTGAGATGGCATAAGTCAGCAGGATCACTTGTGTTCGATTCCCAGGAAAGGCAGGGCTATATTTCTACATCACCACATCCTGATTAACTACAAGACCAGCGCAGCCTCTTATTCAATCAGTACGTGCAAAAAATTAGTACATGATGCAAAATATAGATCTCATTAAGATCTACATTTTCTACACAAGAAGTATGTTAATATGGTGAATATTTTACAAAATACAGACACATTATTTCTCAATGGGTGCAGCGTGATGTGTGTAGTGCAATTAGCTTTGCAAAAATACATCTCTATCTGCAATAAAGTAAAATCAAGACAAGTAGGCATATAAAATAGTAGGGAACATAGTGGAAAATACATGTATGCTACCATTTCACACGTTTTAAGCTAACTCACATTGCAGAACGAAACATTTGTAAATACTCAGCTAATACATGTGAACCAAAATACTGTGTTATAAAACATTAACTTTTATAGTAAACAAAATTTAATGGCATAAGCTTACCAAAGTATTCCCCCTCCTCTTCCAGCTGACGAGTCAACTTCTCGATTTTTCATTCAGCTTCTGTTGGTCCCTGAAAACAAATTACAACCACTGATAAATATTGTATCATGTCCTTAATATGCTCCTTCGTAAAATAAACACAAGACTACATTCCAAATTCCTGAGACCATATGAACAGGATAGCAATGTATTAACTGTCTGATGTGTATTCAGGAGGGATCTAATTTAAATCATGCCTGGAGTAACAGCTATACTACTTGAGATTCACATGGTGATAAATATGATGGTGGTCATCTCATAAAATGCAGCATAAGGTAGTATGGTAGACATTGAATGCTGGAATAGTGCTTTAACACTTCTTGTTGACATTTAAATGGCCTGCTGCTCTGCTTTCACTCACAATTTCGACTTGCAATTGTTGTTTTCAACAATAATTTTCATTCATTTAGGAGACCAGAAACAATATGATATACTAGAAATTAAATTTCAGACACTGTTCTTTACATAATTTGTTATCAACGATATAAGTAGTGACAAATTTATCTCCATGTTGACCACAACAGAAATCTTATCTCAAAAATAAGATCTCATATTCCAAAAGACAAGACATGAAAAATAAATGACAGGATTGGTGCACTAGTGAGTGTGGTCACTTTCAAAATATTTGCCTCTACCTTCACACACATTCAGCCTGATATACCCAAAACCACTACTAGAAATCAACTTCTAAATGTCTTTACATCTTATAACAGGACCTTACGAATACAAACTTTCTACAAATCAACCACTTTCTGCAATAACCATTAGACTTATATTTAAATATAGGTTATAAGTCTAAAAAGTATCCTGATGTTTTACGTGGTGGTGATGAAATCTCTTGTGGTACCATTTACCATTTTAGTATGTTTACCATTATTAATACATATGGAGGTTTTATGAAGGATTCAGAGGTTTTAGTACCGACTCCACAGCCCTCTTCCAGACTGTGTATTACTCCACTGAAAACTTTGGCATTTTATTATAAGCCATACAGAAAGATCATGCCTCATCAAAAGTCTAGTGACAAACTTTTCTCAGTATTTTTTACTTTCTTCCAAATTAAAGAAAGTTTTTTTTATGGCCACCACACCTTTCATCATCTGCAACATCATCCTTTTTGCCTTGAAATAACTCAACCCACACAAAAGCCAGTATTCTCAAAACTGCTGTTAATAAATTCGTTGTAAACACTTTGTAAAATTCAAACATATTTTTTTCAATTTGGACAAACTTTTATAACTGATACTATTCGAACAATCATTAGAGGCACAGCCTAATAGCACAAAGGAGGTGGTGACATGAACCCCACAAATATTAGATGTGACCCTAAGAAACTTACTAAATTAAGCTCAAATATAAAAATCTAATAAGCGGCAACACAGAATACAAAATTGATTTTTCTAGTATCAATATTAACCATTTATCAGAAACGAAATTACATGAAGCTGAAGACAATAATGAAAATGCAGACTGTAAGTACAGATGAGCATTCAGACATGACAGCAGATGCGAGCATTTAGTGAATACAAAATAATTTCCAGAATATTGTGAGCTCAACAAATCTCAGTCTTTTAAGATGTTCTGATACACTATAAAACATCAACTAAAGTGTTTATGTCAATCAGGCAATTACCTCAGTTCTTATACTTTGCTCAACTGAATCTGCAGAATGGAAGTAATGAGTACAACTTGTAATATTATGAAGAGATTTCACTAGACACTTACTACACTTAAAATTGTCAAAATTTCCTTTTAAAGGAAAATTCATAGTGCCTATAAAACCAAAAAATCAAACATTTTAGTATTATGACATTCAGTCATGCACCCTCTTCAATCAGACAGTTCTGCCACATGTTAACAATTTATTGTCCCTGTTAGAATCCCAAGAACTGTTTGGTATATGACTGTTGAATCATACTTTCATGGACATGAATTCAAACACACATAAACATTTTTTTAAGAAATTGGCAATACTAATGAGTTTGTTCATGCTGGATCATGTTGCTATGTACATAATTGTGAGAACTCAGATTTCCTGCCATATAATATTAATTGAGAACTCCTCATCTCAAGTGTCTCTGATAAATGGGAGGGTATGTTAAGCCTTAAAACAAAGTTATAATTTGTTAAATATAAAAAGGAAGATACTAAACAAATACATAATTAATTTACTTCAAAGTTCATCAATGACCAAAAACAAATGATAATTCACTGAAAAATCAAACTAAATACCTCAGATTATCTTCTGTGCATAAACTTCTGTTTTGGACTAAAATCAGAATTGCAACAACTTTTACTTCAACAAAGATTAATGCAGGAATTAAAAGTTTAACATTTCTTTTACCTTCCGTTGATATGTAATTGCATTACATAGTTTTCAGGCAGAGAAAATAAAAATGGTAAATATGAACAAACAAAATGCAGAATAGTTGGTGAAGGCAATAAACAAAACTATAACCTTGTGTTTGGCAGAAAATTTGTTATAATTGTTTATCTTACCCTCCCTCATTAAATGCAATTAATAATCATTCTACAATAAAAAGTAAATAAAGTAAAGCTATCCCACTACACGCCATGCAGGTGCTTGAGGAGGGACTTCTTAACATCAGCACTAGATGTGGTGAATGGTCAGCATCACGGCCCAGCCGAGCTTTACCCCTAGGAAAGGACCATGATACCCACTGAATAAAAGGCTGGGTGGGCCCCAGAGCAAGTCTGGACATAGAGACTAGAAAAAAAACCCTGATCATCCAGTCTGTAGCTACTCACTATTCTGACTGAGCTACCCTGGCTCCCAATCATTCTACAATCCTTAATGTAAGCCACCTAATGTCAGCTGCTGTTCTTATAATAAAAGAATTGGCTTTTATTACATTATAAATCATTTTACATAAAGTGGTAATAATTTTGGCTGGTATATTTCTTGTTAGCTCATCTTCTTATAAACCTGAGAACCATAGTTTAAAACTATGGTCCTACTAAGTCCTTTCCATCAGCGAGGAGAAAAATAATTAAAAGAATGAGATCAAAACCTTACAGTAATGAATCAGGGTCACAGATTTATGAACTCAGTGTCCCTCTGTGTGTACTAATATAAGTGACTGGCAAGAAGGTTAATAAAAACCAATTTCAATACAATTTAGGCACACATATGAGAAGCATAAAAATGAGACTGTAACCTGAAATACCTATATTTTATTTTGACCAATCCTAGCCCTTATTTTCCATCTAAAAGCATTTGACCTATAATAATATATCACATCACAGAGAAATAGTTTTAATGATATATCAATTGCTTAAACATTACAAGATTGTCACATATGTACTATCTCTGCATTGTGATAGCTTATTCAAACACATGTCAACCTTCTGCACCCCACGGTACCGCATTCCATCCAGTTCCCTAAACAAGTCACATTAACAGAATATCACACCTAAAATATTACCTGTGATACATGTGAAATGGTGAAAAACATTAAAAAGGTTGCTGCACACAAAATGTTGGAGTTAAAAAAAATATTATGCACCTATATAAAATGGTGCCACGCCACGGTGGTCTAGCGGTTAGAACGCTGGCCTTGTAATCCTGGGGTCTCGGGTTCGATTCCCGGTGGTGCCCGAATTTATAACTTGTGTTGGGCAAGGCCGTGGTCTAGGCAACACGGAGTTTTCCTCCGTGGCATCCCAACAATTACTCCATTCACACTCAGAGGAAGGCAATGGCAAACCACTTCTGGATCATCTGCCAAGAACATATATAAACAGGTCCCAGTCCGAGAAAAGGATGGAAGAATCCTGTTCATATGGACCTGTCGTCAGTCAGAACACTTAATAAATATAATAAAAATAAAATGGTAGATGGTTCATCAATTAATTGGTAAGAATCTGGATAGAAATGGCCATTTTAAGTTTCTGCCCCATTACTTTTCTCAGGAGAATACAGAAATGCGCAGAAAACCTCACTTAGAGCAGCTAGTCTCCAGGCTGAGATGTGAACTTGGTACCCCTTGAATATGTAAAAGCTTACATACTGTTCTTGTGTGTGCACACACAAGACAAAACAGACACTGACTATTTAAGAGCACTAACTAGAACAGCAACTGCCTGAACTACAAATGAAAATGATCAGCAAACTTGGTCAGTATAAACATCACCAACATTTTGGCAGTCAATATTATGAATGTGATTGATTTGCAATGATTGTATAGTTTGACTTTATGGAGTCATTAGTAGCAAATGTAACTTTGACCTTAGAGATGCAGACAATACATTCCTTCAAAATGTGAGTAATAACCTACAAAAAACTACGCAGTGTCACAACCCATGAGACTCGATCGACAACTACAGGAAAGATTAATCAAGCACAAGGAAGGACAAACATGTCACTAATGACTAATTTTGTTAAAGAAACTGCTTAGCAGTAATGAGTAAGTTAGTTGCCTTCTAATAAATCATTATGAACTTTCAACAAATTGTCCTTTGTAACCTTGCAACGAGTGAGTCTATAAGAAAGGATAAATGTGGCCCCATGTTTGGAAAGGTTTGATAACTCTTACCATTAGCTAAGTTAACGTAACTTGACAAAATAAATTCATGTCCTTAGCTGCCTGCTTTCCAAACAACAAATACTGCAGATGTCATCTTCAAGAAAGTTTGTTCCATGCATTCAAATACTTATATTTTATTTATTTATAATGCAAGGCCAGCTCTATGACAAGGCCAACAGACTGGATGAGAAGGAGATGGAATTGGAGCCAGAAGAAGAAGTAGAAGAGGACGACAATGGTCCAGAGATACTGAAGAGCGAGGTAGAGAGGGCCATAAAGGATATGAGAAGAAGAAAAGCTATGGGAGATGATGAAATCCCATCGGACTTATTGAAAGAACTTGGAGAGAAAGGAGTGAAGGTTCTTACTAGACTCGCTAACAAGATATACACCTCCGGTGAGTGGCCCAAGGACTTTCTGCAAGTAACAATGATTCCGTTACAGAAGAAAAAGAATTCCAAGAAGTGCGGCGAATACAGGACCATCAGCCTAATCTCACATGCGGCGAAGATAATGACGAGAATACTGACTAAAAGACTAGAAAAGAAGATAGAGGAAGTGATCGGAGACGACCAATTTGGATTCAGGAGAGGAAGAGGAACCAGAGATGCCATCGGAGTTATGAGAATAATTTCAGAGAGAGTTCTCGATGTCAAGGGAGAAGTATGTGCCTGCTTCATCGACTGGAAGAAGGCTTTCGATCGAGTAAAATGGAAGAAATTAATGAGGATCCTACAGAGAATTGGAATTGATTGGAGAGATAGAAGACTAATCGAAAACCTGCACATGCAGCAAAAAGTCAAAGTGAGACTGGACTCAGGAGACACCAACAGCGTTGAGATAGGTAGAGGTGTAAGACAGGGATGCTGCTTATCACCAATTCTTTTTAACCTGTGCGGGGAATGGCTTGCGAAGGAAGCTCTGGAGGGAACATGAGACTTCAAAATTGGAGGAAGAGTGATAACGACTGTAAAGTATGCAGACGATTTAGTAGTATTGGCGAAGGAAGAGGAGGAATTACAGAACATGATGGACAAGTTAGTGGAAACAGGTAGAGAGTATGGAATGGAAATCAACATTGAAAAATCAAAGGTAATGTGGATAGCACCGAGAGCAGAACTATTGAACGTTGTAATTGGAAACAAACAGATGGAGAATGTGGAGCATTTCAAGTACTTGGGAAGCATAGTCAAGACGGACGCCCTATGCACCAAGGAAGTAAAAGCAAGGATAGCCGTGGCCAAGGCAGCTTTCGTGAAGAAGAGGATACATCTCACTAGCAAGTTGGGCTTGGAGATGAAGAAGAAACTAGTAAAGAGTTACGTATGGAGTGTCGCGCTGTATGGAGCAGAGACTTGGACACTCAGGAAGAAGGAACAGAAATACCTGGAGAGTTTTGAAATGTGGTGTTGGAGAAGAATAGAGAAGATCAGGTGGACGGATCGAGTGACCAACGAAGAAGTATTGAAGAGAGTCAACGAGGAAAGAAGCATTCTGCAGGCGATTGCACGAAGGAAAGCTAACTGGCTGGGACATATTATGAGAAGGAATGGGTTACTGAGTGATGTCACCGAAGGCCAGGTTGAAGGAGAGAGAGAACTAGGAAGAAGACTGATACAGCTAACCGACGACCTTAAACAAGGAAAGAAAATGACGTTCCAGGAATTAAAGCCAGAAGCCGAGAATAGGGACAAATGGAGAGCTCTTTTTGGGCAGAGCAATGGACTTGTCGTAAGACAGAACACTTAATAATAATAATAATAATGCAAGGCCAGAGAGCTATCACACAGTATCCCTAACATTGCAAATAGATTAAACATAAGAAATGCAGGTTACAATACAATTCAGAACATTTTGTCTTCCCATCTGCTACATTAAAAAATAAAGACTCAATTAGAGAAAACTATATTATGTATGTGGGTGTGAAACTTGGTCTCCCAATAAGGAAAGAGCATATGTTGAGGTTGTTACAGCAGAAAAATGTCAATTGTCCTTTCCTATGATGTGATTCCACTGGTCCTGTGGTTACCAACATTTTGGAAAAATGTACTGCGTCCATTTTCAGAGCAGCACTTCTAAACTAACAGAGGCAATATAACCTGTACTAACAGAAATTATGCAACTAAGCTCTTCGGGGGGGCTGGTCAAGTTTTTAAAACGCAACCACCCCCTTTCGGGGGGTGGGGTTTGGTTGCGTTTTAAAATCTTGAGTAAGAAACTAAATCAACCCCCCGAATGGGGGGTTAAAGCACTTGAATGGGGGTGAAAACACTTTAAAATCTTGAGTAAGAAACTAAACCAACCTTCCCGAATTGGTTGCGTTTTAAAATCTTGAGTAAGACACTAAACTAACCCCCTTCGGAGGGGGGGGGTTAGTTTAGTGTTGTTAGTTTACTCAAGTCATTTGTTTACTAGGCATTGTTGTGTTGGTACAATAGTGCCGAGTAAACAAATATAACGTAACATTGTTTGATGACGTAATTATTTGGCTACAAATTGTATGACGACGACGAAAAAACACAAATTTTTATAGTAAAAAATTGATAGTGGAACCACGGTTCCGGAGAATCTAACGTAAATACGTCTATACGGAAAGAAAGTTTATATATTAGCTTTCATTACAACAATATTAACAACAATGCCGAGTAAACAGATGGCGTTTTCTAGGTAACATAACAATGCACGCAAGCTGACCATTGTTGTCGATCCATATTAACACATTGTTGATATGGATCTTACACGTTTTCCTTTCACATTTTCCTTTCACTTGTTTGACGAATGGCCCTTCCGTATAGACGTATTTACATCAAAAAAGAAGATTATTATTATGAATTGTTTAATTGGTCCACAAGCAGCCAAAAACTTCAGGCGTGTTGCCGTCATAACTCGGATGCTTGCAGCCCAGATGAAACTGTAGTCACGGCTCGAACCACGAGATAGGCGGCTACAGTGAGTTGGGGTCGTGCGCACGTAGTAGTCGGAGCGACCCAAGAAGCACGGCATTTTGCATCCGGCTGAGTAATGCTTCAGCGTTACGCTGGCATGCCGGAATAAGCTTGATGTTGGCCGGCAGTGACGACTTGACTCCACCAAGAACTCCGATTACAAGGACGATTAATTTGACAGTGAATCCTGGGTACAGCTGTCTTAGCTCAAACACAAGGTCTTGATACTTGGTCCGTTTTTCAGCCTCCTTCACAACTATGTTGGTTTCAGCCGGGGCCGAAAACTCGATGACATACATGGTGCATCCAGAGGTATCGATGAGAACGATGTCAGGTTTAGTGGTTGTTATCTGCCTGGTAGTGGGGAACAAATAGTTCCAATAAATTTTACATTTGTCGTTCTCAACGACGGACTCAATGTCCCCAGGAGCGTACTTCAAAGTGGGTGTCTTATCTATGCCGTAAAAGTGTCTCAGGTGATAGTAGAGTATACGTAAAGCAGCATTATGTCGATGAATGTAGGCGCAGCTAGCATAATGTTTACATGCCGACAAAAGATGCATCAACGTCTCTGGTTGCATTCGGCATGCCCTGCAGACAGTATCCACTACCCCCACACCCATCACCATTCGGCGGTACACAAGTGTGTTTACAACACCATCTTGTCACGCTAAGATGAAACCCTCGGTTTCAGACTTTAGTCCAGCCGACCGTAGAAAGGCGAACGTCAGGTCTTTTGACAAGCCCATTTTTTCTACATTTTTGAAGAAGGCCACATGCATGGGTTTATCTGCATGTTGCTTGAGCAACAAAGTTTGCTCAGCCTTCTTAACAGTGCCCTTGAATTGATCTGACGTCAGTGTCAAGAGGGGCAACTGTCTTCGCTGTCCAACTGAGCTGGTGTCGAAGTCAAATCCGAGGTCATTTGCTGCTCTCTTTGCCGCCTGAAATATAAACGCCCCTACACCCGCAGGCTCATGCGAACACACGAATGTCAAGAGGGGATCAGAGCTATTAATGATGGAATGAGCTGTACCCAGAACTATCCTGTTGTGAAGATTCTCCAGACCCAAGAGACCTCTACAGCCAAGATGACGCGGGAGGTATATGCGTTGGACAGAAGATTTAGGTTGAAGACTTCGGTGCATGGTCATCATTTTTCTGGTGGCCCTGTCCAGGTTTTTCAACTCGTCAACTGTCCACTTCATTGCTCCAAAAGTATATAGCATGATCGGAACAGCAAGCATGTTGGTGGCAGTGACTTTGTTTCTACCAGACAGCTCGGAACTCCAAATCTGTCGTAGGGTGTGCCTATACTTGCTGCACAGAGCCTCTTTGACCTTGGAGACATCTTGGACGTGACTCTCACTCACACCAAGATATGTATAGGACTCTTCGGCATCAAGATGGTGTATGATGCTTCCGTCCACGAGTTGCACGTCTTCGCCGAAATCCCTATTTCTTCCCCTTTTCAAATGCAGAACTGCACACTTGTCCAATCCAAATTCCATGCCGATATACTGAGTGTATACTTGCACGGTGTTCAGTGCACTCTGAATGCCACTGTCGCTAGCAGCATAAAGTTTTAAGTCATCCATATAAAAAAGATGTGTGACTTTGTGGCTACGAATGGACGGTGCACCGCACATGTAACCACGCTCACGTCTTAGCACAACGGAAAGAGGAAGTAGCGAGATGCAGAAAAGAAGAGGGCTCAAGCTGTCACCTTGAAACACTCCGCGGTGGTAGCATACCAACTCGGTTGACACTACACGCTTCCCAGATGTTAGAATGAAGCGCGTTTTCCAGAGCGGTAGTAGATTTTCAATGCATTTCAATGTCAGGTTGGACTTTCAGCACTTTGAGCAAGATGACAATTAGCTCTTGAGAAGTTTTGTCAAAAGCTTTTTTGTAGTCCACCCAGGCCATTGAAAGGTTGCGCTTATAATGGACCGCATCTTGACAGATGCATCTGTCAATCAACAGATTGTCCTTGCAACCTGCAATGACACGTTTCAAACTCCGCTGCTCATATACCTCTTTCCAGATAGGGTCAATATGGTGCACTATGCGTTCGTTCGAGATGGAGGTGAACGCCTTGTATACAGTATTAAGACAGGTAACAGGTCGGTAGTTTTCCGGATTAGACAAATCTCCTTTCTTCGGAATAAGAACGGTGCGCCCTTCTGTCAACCAAGGTGGAATGGGCTCTGTACCACACAAAAAAGATGTAAAGATACGAGATAGATGTTTGTGTGTGCTCGTGAAAGTTTTCCACCAAAAATTATTGATGGCATCTATTCCAGGAGCAGAAAAATTCTTCTTGCCAGTAAAGGCACGTTTCACATCTTGTTCGGTGATCACTAGGGGCACATCATCATCCTCTAAATGACGATCGCAGAACTGCCTAAAGAGGCCAATGGCCGGAGAATCTATGTTCAACGGAAATCTAGTTTCGTAGAGTTTCTTCCAGAATGACTCGACCTGCGTTGCTGTTGGTGGGGTATAAACGACTGGAGTGTTCTTGCTGAAGAGATGGGAAGGGCATACACGAAAGATGGTGTTCTCCTTTACGGCCCTATAACGTTTCACTAACTTCTTCCTGTCCGCGGTTAGTGCCCGTATTTTGTCCAGAGAGTGCTGCTTGATGATTAGCAGCGTATTCTTGTTCAGTGTGTGATACTTAGCCTTGAGAGAGCGGACGATAAGCCTCAGCTTGGTGGTAAATCTCCGACCAGAGTTTACATACTCAATCACGCAGTGAATTCTTGATACCAGTTGCCTTTCCAACTTTAACTTCGCGTAGAGACGATTTGTTTCCTGCTCAGCTTTTTCTGCCACCATAAACGGGGCTGGGGTTACTAATAACCTGGCTGCAGCGTAACCGGCGCGATTGATAGTAAGCAGATCAGAATCATCTTTTAGGAATTCATCTAAGATTTCGTTTATTTCGGCCAGATGTTTGGCCCGCAGCGATATCTTGTGGTGAACTGTTCGCTGCCTGTCCTTCAGATATTCACAGGAGTTCAACAATTGGTAGAGCCGCGTTTTAATGTCGATATCAACAGTCGCAGCTGGGGGACATGGTGCGATATTTTTAATTTCTTCCGCTTTATGCGGCGTAGCTGCAACTGGAGCTTGCGGCTTGAAGTCAAAGCCTTTCCTTCGCAGATGGTTAACATAGTCTCGCAGGTTTTGTTGCGAGAGACAGGAGTGCTCAGGATTCATCTCGCACCAAAGGGAATGCATCCGTGCCATGTAACCTCTCCGCGAAGGATCACTGGTGGCGTGACACCCAAGAAGGCTGCTGATCCGATTTGTGCCCCTTATTATTATTATTATTATTATATTAACTTCTTACATTTACAATTACTTGCAACCAAATTATAAGTTAGAGTAATTTTTTCAACCACCAACAATGTGTAAATATGGACCGACAATGGTCAGCTTTTATACTATGAACTCCTGCGTGCATAACAATGCAAGGTACAGTATTCGAATTTCTAACCCATGCCTGCAACAATATAAGCTGAGCATGCCGTAAGGCTCTTTTCTCTTTTCTTATGCATGCAGTATAATTAACTGAATGAACCGTATTGCACTCCACTAATTTACCTAAGAAACTAATTGTTACGTCATTTGTTTTCTCGGCATTGTTGTGTTTCATTACTGCCATCAACAATCCGCTTTCGTTATTGCGGAAAGAGCTCTGCTGTGAATCGCTTGTAGAAGAAGTGCATCGTAGAGAAGATAATTTTGTGCTCTTAAAAACCTCTTAGAATATAACAGGTACTTATCTTATATAAGATTTATTAAGAAATCTGTGATACTGCCCTCCACTATCTCCATTTTAGTTTTTATTAAATCGGTCATTGACAGTGGACATCGTGGTCTCTTACAATTGAACAAAGATTGAGGTAAGGGATTCCTATTTATTATTATTTTTCATCATATTTAATGTTTTCATCTGCATTTGTGAACTCGCGTAAGAGAATTAGGCTTGTATTCTTTCTAACAGAATTTCAAGTAATATTAGATTGACTTTTGTTTGTTCACGGCCTCATTGATAGTAAAATAATATTCAAGTAGGCAATTATCATTTTACAATTTTAAAGGAATAAAACTTGTTTAGTAGCCTAGAATCGTAATAAAAATAAATGGATGTTAAGAAGTGGGTATATATTCTGAATAATAATTCTAATACTTTTCATCTCTTGATACATCTGCATTATTGAAGAGTTTAAGGGAACTGTGAAGAATTTTATTTTTGTTTTATAAGCCTAATTATCGACGAATCTCCCTCTTATTTTCTTCCTACAACAGCAAATTAAATCCGGGCAGTGCTTGTAATATCTTTCGTCCTCCGATCTCATACCAAAAGAAAATTAAGATTAAAATGAACCAAAGCGTAATTGTGTCAGTTGTGCCGTATGGGTGCAAAACGTGGTCTTTCACTTTGAGGGAGGAACATGGACAGAGGGTCTCTGAGAACAGAGTGAAGAGGAAGATGTTTGACAACTCTTACCCTTAGCTAACTTAACGTAACTTAACAAAATAAATCCTGCTTTCCAAACAACAAATACTGCAGATGCCATCTTCAAGAAAGTTTGTTCCATGCATTCAAATACTTATATTTTATTTATTTATAATGCAAGGCCAGAGAGCTACCACACAGTAAGACAGTATCCCTAACATTGCAAAGAGATTAAACATAAGAAATGCAGGTTACAAAACAATTCAGAACATTTTGTCTTCCCATCTGCTACATTAAAAAATAAAGACTCAATTAGAGAAAACTATATTATGTATGTGGGTGTGAAACTTGGTCTCCCAATAAGGAAAGAGCACATGTTGAGGTTGTTACAGCAGTAAAAATATCAATTGTCCTTTCCTATGTTGTGATTCCACTGGTCTTGTGGTTACCAACATTTTGGAAAAATGTACTGCTTCCATTTTCAGAGCAGCACTTCTAAACTAACAGAGGCAATATAACCTGTACTAACAGAAATTATGCAACTAAGCTCATCGGAAGGGCTGCTCAAGTTTTTAAAACGCAACCACCCCCATTTCGGGGGGGGGGGTGGTTGCGTTTTAAAATCTTGAGTAAGAAACTAAATCAACCCCCCGGATGGGGGGTGAAAACACTTTAAAATCTTGAGTAAGAAACTAAACCAACCTTCCCGAATTGGTTGCGTTTTAAAATCTTGAGTAAGACACTAAACTAAACCCCCTTCGGGGGGGGGGGTTAGTTTAGTGTTGTTAGTTTACTCAAGTCATCTGTTTACTCGGCATTGTTGTGTTGGTACAACAATGCCGAGTAAACAAATATAACGTAACATTGTTTGATGACGTAATTATTTGGCTACAAATTGTATGACGACGACGAAAAAACACAAATTTTTATAGTAAAAAATTGACAGTGGAACCACGGTTCCGGAGAATTTGACGTAAATACATCTATACGGAAAGGAAGTTTATATATTGCCTTTATTCTAAATATTTCCTTTATACCTGCTTTACAATTGCGTAAAGTTTGATTAAGACTTCGCTTATTTAACTTGAATTAGTCACGCTTAAGGTGGGTCTGTGGTAGCTGAATATAAAGTAAAGTAATGAAATGTAATGTAACTTTTCCTAGGTAACAAATTATTGTTACACTTTTTCGTTACACTTTTTGCGGAATGACACTGACCCTTCCATATAGATGTATTTACGTCAAAAAAAGTTGACAGTGGAACCACGGTTCCGGAGAATCTGACGTAAATACGTCTATACGGAAAGAAGGTTTATATATTAGCTTTAATTACAACAATATTAACAACAATGAAGAGTAAACATGGCGTTTTCTAGGTAACATAACAATGCACGCAAGCTGACCATTGTTGTCGATCCATATTAACAAATTGTTGATATGGATCTTTCACATTTTCATTTCACTTGTTTGCCGAATGACCCTTCCGTATTGACGTATTTACATCAAAAAAGAAGATTATTATTATTATATTAACTTCTTACATTTACAATTACTTGCAACCAAATTATAAGTTAGAGTAATTTTCTTTGTTTTTTTCAACCACCAACAATGTGTAAATATGGACCGACAATGGTCAGCTTTTATACTATGAACTCCTGCGTGCATAACAATGCAAGGTACAGTATTCGAATTTCTAAACCACACCTGCAACAATATTAGCTGAGCATGCCGTAAGGCTCTTTTCTCCTTTCTTATGCATGCAGTATAATTAACTGAATGAACCGTATTGCACTCCACTACTTTACCTAAGAAACTAATTGTTACGTCATTTGTTTACTCGGCATTGTTGTGTTTCATTACTGCCATCAACAATCCGCTTTCGTTATTGCGGAAAGAGCTCTGCTGTGAATCGCTTGTAGAAGAAGTGCGTCGTAGAGAAGATAATTTTGTGCTCTTAAAAACCTCTTAGAATATCACAGGTACTTATCTTATATAAGAATTATTAAGAAATCTGAGATACTGCCGTTAGTTTTGATTAAATCGGTCATTGCCAGTGGACATCGTGGTCTCTTACAATTGAACAAAGTTTGAGGTAAGGAATTCCTAGTTATTATTATTGTTATATGCAGTTGTATTTGTAATTGCCTGTGGTATCGTGAGTGTTGGTGTGTAATCGTCAAACATTCATATGCCAGCACCTCCATTTGGAAGATGTCATTGAATCTAGAGGACTCTACTTCTGTATTGTTGGCTACCGGGAGAATTCTGTAGACACCTTCGTCCTTAAGGGAGGATAGCTGGCCTTGTAATCCTGGGGTCTCGGGTTCGATTCCCGGCGGTCCCCGAATTTATAACTTGTGTTGGGCAAGGCCGTGGTCTACGCAACACGGAGTTTTCCTCCGGGGGCTTCCCCGGTTTCTTCGTGGCATCCCAACAATTACACAGAAGAAGGCAATGGCAAACCACTTCTGGATCATCTGCCAAGAACGTATATGAACAGGTCTCAGTCCGGGAAAAGGATGGAAGGATCCTGTTCATATGGACCTGTCGTCAGACAGAACACTAAATAAATAAATACATTACATTCAGCTACCACAGACCCAACTTAAGCGTAAATAATTCAAGTTAAATAAGCAAAGTCTTAATCAAACTTTACTCAATTGTAAAGCATGTTTAAAGGAAATATTTAGAATAAAGCCAATATATAAACTTCCTTTCCGTATAGATGTATTTACGTCTAATTATCCGGAACCGTGGTTCCACTATCACTTTTTAGTAAGAAATATTATGCTATATAACAGGTAATATTATATGCTAATATAAATTAATTTTTGCTTTCTTGCTTATTTTTAGAGCTTTCCAGAATGGAAAAGGAAACTCCATTTGAGGTAAGATTTTGTTTGATTTTTAAGTAAAGGTTAAATAAAGTTCAGTTAAACGTTTATGAATGTACTTTGAATGTGACCTTCGTTTCACATTAATGTGATCTGTTGAACTAACGCTATTATTAAGGGGCATTGTGTGTGTTTAACTAAAACAATTGTCTCTCTTACATGTTAAATTCTGTGATTCGTTATTATTCACATTGTCCAGTTTGGAAATGATTACCAGAGATTCTTTCTTTTTCTTTTTTCTGCAGGAAGAAAAGAGTTTGCCAAAAGCTGCGCATTTAGCAATAGACAATGAGGAATACCAAGCAGCGAAGACACACTGCTTGGAAGCGGGAAAACGCTTCCAAAAAGCAGAGGAAGGTATGTTGAGACAAATTTGCAGTTTATTCTGTGTCAGTAAAATCTATCTGAATAAAGAAGTGGTCACATTCCTTCCCTACTCTAAACTTATAAATCTCCTGTTTGGAGTACTCTAGTTAATCCCCAATGAATATCTGGTTATTACATCAAGTAACGCTCACATTTTGAAGTTATTCGGTACAAGCCATGTTTGGAGATAGCTTTTATCAATACATTTTTGTTATTATTTCCAGGAGAATTCAAATTTAAAATAGGCAACAACTTCCATGTATCTTTCTATGCACACATCTCATTTGGCACTACATAAGCAATGCCTGCAGTTGATGATTTATAAAACAGACCAATGACCATTTCTGATTCGATTCCAGGCAATTTATGCCTTGCGGAGACAAGACGCTTCACAATTTCCTGGGTTCTCTGTTGTTACTGACCTTCTGTTAGTGGTTGTAGGATCGTTAAGTTATAACATCTGGTTTTCAACATTTTAGCTTCGATAACTTTGCTTCCAGGTGAACAGGAAAGTAATAAGTACAAATGCAATACTTGTTTGTAGTGCAAATAGCAAAAATCTAATGAATGCTGCATAGGCCTCATTTCTTAGCTGGCTTCTTTTTACTATGTACTTTTATTCCCCACATGATTAAATGCGCAAGGGAGGTGCATTTTTATCTGCTTTGTGGTTTTTATTTTTACATATAGCATTTCACTTTAAGATATGAGCTGCCAACCAGGAAATATTATCAGAACTTTTTGTTTTCAGAGCAACAAGCTGCAGACGCCAAGAAGGCTAAAGAAGAAAAGGAAGGGCATGGAAAAATTTAGAATCCCTAACTCCTGCATTATAGAACAAAAATTAAATTTCTTTATATTCAGAACTCATTCCATTTTATCCAAGTGATAGCCATATGTTATTATTTTTATTCTAATACTTCATTTAGATCCCAGTATCCTAACACAAGGGATTTGGATTTTGTTGTTCTACATGCAACACATATCAATATATGAAACTCTTTGGTAAGGCACTTCTTCGGTTATATGTGCAACTACCAGATGTTTGTTGAGTACAAAATTTCAATTGTGAAATTCTTTGTTGTTCAGTCAGTTAATACAAACTTCTTAAACATTAAGTTTTTCACGAATCCATTACTCAAAATAATGTCTCATCCAGATGCTAGTATGTTTCATGTTATCCTTAATTAAGAACGCAATGTAACTGCTCTCTACTTTGTTCTGCAAACTACTGTTCAAAAAAGTTCACCATGTCACTGTTTATCAGTCCAGAACCTATCTTACTAGCTCCAAAGTTACAAGTAATTACCAACTTAAGGCTTATATTAGACTTGTACTTTTCATAAAATGTTTCTTTCCATTATAATTAAAATTTACAGAGTCTTAAACATGAATTTAATTTCGATTCATACCATTTGGCTGTAAGATAGTTCTGGAGATTTGTTTGTCACCGAGCATCTTTCCCTATTCTGAAAATGATGTTAGCTGCACCACAAGAGGCTGTGATGGGTGAATTAATTTTGGACATTCATAATTTGGAATGTTACCACATCTCTGTGCTACAAACTTTTCCTATGAAAAGTCAAATTTGTCTGGCTGGAATTTTGCTGTATGTTAAATCTTTTTTTTTTGTTTCTTTTACAGTTGGAATTTTTAATTGTCCCAATTTATTGTAAACAAAACTTTGCAGTATTTCAATAATTAAAGGACAAAAATATTTATCTCAAGGATTAAAGAACTTGTCACTGAAACCATTTTGTTCCCAGTGAATACATAACCTTTTAAAACTCACTGGTAACTATATGTACCTTCTGCTTTAACAATCTATAACTCTGTATTTTTCCCACAGACTGTATTAAAGTGATACATATGATTTTCAGCATAAAAAGTGATTATTTCCCTAAACAGTAATCACCATTCATCTTTGTAAACAGAAAGTGTTATTTTTGCTCTGTAGTAAGAAATAAATTTTTAAATATTACTTAAACAAACTACAGCTTCAAAGGTTTAACTTGGAATAGCACATCTAAAGATAATGTTAAACAGTACTTACAGTAATATCTGTACTTACTTCATGAATAATAGTCAGACAAGGTTAGAATTTCATACACAATATATCTGGTGTGTAGAGGAAATATAATGAACCAACACACATGCACTGATATAAAACTTTCCTGTACATAACAATGGATGAGGATAAGAATAAAATATCTTGTAAACCTCCACACAATGAGAACCACATTATCGTTGCATCTGACAACCAATTAATTACTCACAAAACAGTAAATTGTATTTAAATGAAGGACATTAGCTTTCACAAAATGCGAAAATATGAAACCAGAGACTCAAATATTCCCTTCAGGAAGTCAGACCAGCTGATTTTGGGGCAAAATTTTGTAACCAGAACATGATTATTTAACTGCACAGAAGATATTGTATGGACCATGAACACCTGTTTTACAAGCCAAAGCTAACCTCAATTACCCATTACAGAAAATAAGGGCTGCTAAGAAAATGCTTTGTGAGTGGTATGAAAAGA
Source organism: Zootermopsis nevadensis (assembly GCF_977971745.1). Taxonomy (NCBI): domain Eukaryota; kingdom Metazoa; phylum Arthropoda; class Insecta; order Blattodea; family Termopsidae; genus Zootermopsis; species Zootermopsis nevadensis. The sequence goes on from NW_028259154.1 coordinate 5,681,623, forward strand.
TATCCCTCAACATATTTCTTATATTAATCACCTAAAATATATACAATTCCTTATGCAGATGTCACACACCTGCTCTAGCAATGTAAAAACTTCATTTATGCCACTCTGAATTTCCTCCAAAGTTGACTTCAAAAAATGAATAATTGCAAAGAACCAAAACAAGTTGTTTAAAAAAATTTGTGTTGGAAGCATACAATGGCAGCACAAAGACAAGCCACATACTAAGAAATGAGTGTCCCCATGCCAACCGAAATATCACAGAGGCTTCTGCACATATGGAACAGAATTTTCACTATTACAGATGACACAGGCTTACACCAGGGCTTCCCAACCTTCACCAGACTGAGGGACATATTCACCCTCACTAAACAACTTTCAGGCCACAAGGATATAAATTAGAATGGTTTCAATAAAATCTTCTTCGGCAATCAGCGACGTAAAATGGTTAAAAGACAAAACCAACGTTTCAGGGACCATCTCTTTCCCCATCATCAGGGTGAACCCTGAGTTACGTAACCGCGAAAGCTTCAAATCATGTATCACCGACCTGTATGAGAATGATCTGTTGAAACTTCATGACAACTTATTCAAAATGTTACTAAAATTCTATTATAATCAGGTTCCTATATGAATCAATCATTTTCCTCAACAAAATCAGAACATTACGTACATACCAGATACAGCTTTTGCTTAAATAATTTTTCATTATCAGGTATAATTTCAGTTGTTGTGATTCACATTTCCTTCCAAGTGTTCATTAGTAAAATGCATCCTAGTTCTTTATTTTATATTATTCATTAAGCTGGAGCCTATAGCAATAGGTATTGCCAAATTATGACGACATCAACAAAATATTTTCTAATACTGCAGAAATATTTTCACCACAGAGGTTGGCACAGGAGGTGATTTATGTAAAATGCACAGAGGCCACACAAAACACATTACAGGGCTGTATGCAGTCTGTGGGTTGAGAATTGCTTGTCTACAACATACACTTTTCAGGATGTAGTGCTGGACATACATAGTGATAATCTAACTTGACTCTTCAACAACCCCCATAAATTATAAACATCTCAAAAAAGGAGAAGAATTCTCTTCAGATACCAAATCACAATGTCCCACTTAGCATGAAACCCACCATGATAGCATGTCATAGCAGCAGTTACTAAACTACCAAGAAATGAGTTAGTCACAATCCAGAACATAGCCTTCACATGATAGTAGATTGGTTCTGACTTATGTGGGACTCAGTAAATACTGATGCCATGAAATCATATTATGTCTTAAGGATTTAACAAACCTCTACATGAGAGGAGGCACTGGCTCAAAGTTGGCTCAAACACAGAAGAAGTAAAGCAAACGGTTGCGGTGGAAGTGGTAGTACAACCGGTAAGCATACAAGTTCCTCTTTTGGAGCAAACAATATAAAGTAATAATCTGTCTCTAACCAGGAGAAAGTTTTGAAAATGTGGTTGGACATTTTTAAAAGTGTTGAAAGTTTTATACAGATATGAGTATTAAGAAATGAATATTAAAACCGGACACAAGTATTTATTCCCTGTATACAAAAATTAAATACTAATATTAGAATTTCAGATTTAGAAGGTGCAAGTGAAGACATAAAATTAATTTAAGCAAATACTGTTTAAGGTGACAGAGTCTGAAACAAATCAAAGAACATACATCAACCTGGCAATCTTCCACGTAGCACATTATTTTCATTCTACATCAATAAGGTAAAGGAAATTTAAACCCCCAACTGAACTTACTACAGGATTAAAAATTTAGCAGTATGGTACAGCAAGCATGGCCAGCTGGATCACATGTAAGCCATGACACAAAGTCAGTGAAGTCTTAACATCTTATTTTGTATACAAACTGCAATCTGGACAACATACCTTCCAATTTACTAGTTTCAGCAGTCACCTCATGGCTTTCATTCTCTAAAGCAAATAATAACAAAGCATAATGGCATTCTAGAAACAAAATAATGTAAGTACAATTTAAAAAGTACTGGAGGATAATGAAACAAATATTGCCTCTAATTTATTACAATAGGGACCAGAAATGCACCACACAATATATCTGACATCATAAAAATCACTTGTTTTGATTAGAGTGCGAAAGAAAAACTTCAGACAGAAATTTACCATTTTTGATGAATTCTGTATAAACATCCTAATCTTTACACATTTATCTCCCTTTCAAGAATAATACCAACATGGAATCCACGTACCCTGTGGCATGGAAAAACTAGAACTATTCATCGCAGTCTTTGAACCAACAAGACCTTTGAAATGTGTCTTTCAATAAGATATTTTTTAGGAAAATGCAAATATGAATATGGTGACCCTGAAAATTGTTCGCAGTGACAACAGTAATTGACATCATTGTTAACTTACAAAAATATATCCTGATAACGTTGTTATAACACAGAAACTGGCAGTAAGTGTGACACAAAAACATAGAGAAACAAAATCCTTTAACATTCAAAATTTTACCAAACAACTGCCAAGTGCCTTTAGTATTTATTGTCATCTAAAAAACATATGAGGCATATTTAAAGTGCTGTGTAAAAACATCTTTTTTTCTAATTATAAGATGTTTCTTACCAGTAACAGCTACAGTCAAATTCAGAATATAAACTATAAGAAAATGTATGTGGTGTTGGACTAATACTTTAATAAAATAGTTGGAAAACAAATAAATGTATTTATATAAGGATAATTCTAATAAAAACACAATTTTACTTTGGCACACAAATTTTTCCTGTGTCTATCTTCTACAACTCATGCATATGGGTATGGCTGGTATGAGGATGAACAAAGATGCACATATTAGAGCTACAAAATCAGCTTTGCAACAGAAAGAACATATTTTCTGACAATGTCATCATGGGAAGATATGTACTGAAAAAGGTAGCAGAAATAATATGACTTACTTAAATTATAAAGTAATGCAGTTATTTTGCAGCAAAGAATTCTGTATTCAACATTGTTTTTCTTCTGAACTACATCTACCATCCTATGTATTAAAATAAAGCCATTACATTTCAGGGGCTGTCTAGAGGACCCAACAAAGAAGTTCTTTCATCACCTGAAGATGGGGCCAGAGCCAGCCCTTGAAATATTGTGGCTTCATTTTAACACACAGAACAACATATTTAGTCCAGTAAAAACTATAATTATTTATAATACACCATCATCAGAACCTATTAGAATTAATTTGTAAATATCTGAATCACTCCCAAACATCTACAAGCCTCTTTTAACAATGACAATCAACGCAATATTTCACAGTAACAGTGCATGAACAGAACATACTTCCCCAGTCTGTTTAACATATTTTGTGTTCAGTCAATCAAACTGTATACAATTCCAAATTAAAGTTTATGACATTACTGAAATGAAAATGTACAACATAAATCAAATAAGATGCACATACGCCTGCTGCCACTTCTGACCGACTCAAGAAACACAAGATAAAACTGGTAAGATTAATCAATCACTGAGTGTGGGGAAAACCTCCCCATATTCTAGGTACCACTAATGACTAATTTCCATTAGTTTATAATAAAAGAAAACATTGCTTTAGTTCCTAAGCCTGAAAACATTTTAAAAGTAATACAATTTATCTCTTTGCCTTCAACATAATTTGTCAGAAATGGCAAATTTTTTATCTGTTTCGTGCTTGCTGTGGATACACACGAACAAAACGGGAGAGTAGTCACTTTTCAACTGGGAGATGTGTTCTACACAATGACAGATGACTGTGACATATTATTAACATTATCATTATCATTGGCATAGACAACTTGCAATCAACAATGATTTTCTTTACAGCCTTTCCCCAGACACTGAAATGATTCAGCCATTAACTTCAAATCTTAGGAGGAAGAAGACGAAAAGAAATTTACTTCTTCCAAAACTTGTGGATTGGTTTTAATTTAATTTGTCACAAATCATACTAGAAAGAAAAGATTTTTCTATATAATAAACTTCTTATACAGAGCCAGATTAGACCAAGGGACAGATTGCTTTTGAATAAGTCATCATGTGGCAAAAATCTTTATTTACAATTTACTGCAATATGAAGAAAAATAACATATGATTATAGATACAATGTGGTAATTCTTTATTACAAAAAGTTTATAAAGCACATATGAATCAGCAAAAATTAGCATTTTAAAGAGGTACCATATCTGCCCAGTCTAGAAAACAGAGTACATTGGTTAATACGTACTTATGGTAAATGAATGTGCCTTTGCCTGATTTGTCCAGCCATAAAAGTTCCTTGCTCGAAGAGTCACCAAGAAGTATCCTGCTGCAAGATCCTTTAACTGATACTTCAGTTTATAAATATTGCCTTCTGCATCCAGCACAGGTGTTGCGATAACCTGCCACTTCCCACAAGTCCATCTATATGAATGTTTTTATGAAAAATTAGTGAAATATTGTTAAATATAGGAATTTTTTGTTGTAATGATGGCATCATGCCATTGTTTTCAATACAACATAACAAGAACTCTTGATCGCTTTCAGCAGTCATGTAATTATACATCTGTCAGCGTGGCATCACAATTTCATTTTCACAAAACAAGTCGACCGCTTTTCCTAATCACATCAAATGAAGCATGGCATTGCTTAGTTGTCATCAGTATTCTGAGTCGGCCAGCTCACTGCCAACACATTGCCATGGTTACAGTTCTACAGAGCACAAAAAGTCATTCTCTCCTTTAAATACATGTTTAATGCATTACACAAACCCTAATTTCAAGAATAAATGAATTTGAAAAACTGTGTTATACACGTGTAATAATACTATTTGTATTGAATTTTTAAACATTAAGAGAAAAATACTATTCAGAAAACATCACTCTACATGATTCAACCTAAGTTTTTATTTATAATTATAAAGAAAAATTTTATGTTTCAGGTATAAATGGAATAGCAGCAGTTCTGTCTTCTAACATGGAACCTGCTTTTATTCAGTACCAGGATCTTCCTTTGCATTTTAGCAGAACGGTGGAGGGAACAAAGTATGCTTAGAAATGTAAAATATCTTTACAGGCAACACTTGTCTATCAATTTCAGGAAAACTGAATATTGAGACAGAATAATTTGCATTAAAATGTAGTGCTACTTCTATTTTGTTCAGGGGCCAGCAGTCAACTGGAGATGAAATGTGGTGAGGCCACAGACCAACGAATTTAGGTGAACTTTTATGCAGCCACGTGTGAAGCAAAGCAAATCAGTTACTGAACTGACAGACGCAACGGATGTCACCAATTCAAAGACATCTAAATATTGCCTCATGACTCAGGAGCAAGATACAAGCCTCTATGATGTTACATTTCTTTGCATTTGTTCGTTTATTCTTTGTTTTTGTTTAATATTTACTATAATAGTGTAATTATTATATAATGGCTTTAATCTCCTGCTTGTGTTAAAACCATATTCTAACAGACCGTGTCTTACCTTCCTGTGCTAATAACATCTGTGCCATGCAACTAGCAGGGTGTAACAATGAATTACTGAGAATATAAGTAAGAGATGTGTATGAAGAAGGATTAAGGTTGATTCACAATTATCTGTGACATGTCAGTTCTGTCTGTGCAGTTTCTGACGTAGAATCATTGTCAGATGTATTTCAAATGGAACCATTCACACGTATCCAGCACAGTAGTGTCCAGTTACCATTAGTGTTGCCTGGCATCACTGGCAACATTATTTGACCATACTTCACTGAACTGATATCGTACAGGATGTATGACTAGGTTTCAATGTCAATGATTCCAACGATTCCAGTGTATTTTCAGCATTCATATGGTGAACTCCATAAAATTCGAGATGAATGATGAGAAACTTATAGTTTGTTAAATCACATATTAAACTCTGTTTTTTCGCATCCAAAATATATGGCTACTACATACAGAAGCGGAATAACACGTGACAATTACAGGAAGTTGTTAAAAAGAGTTAAAAAAAGACGATACTACTTACTTAGGATACTTGGACGACCCGTTCTTCAGTGCCTTGAGCATCTGCGGGTCCCAACTTTCTTTGGCAATGATCTACGGGACATTCCGTAGGACTCCTTGGACGAGTGATCGGCCCGTCGCATGGCCTCTACCCGTACACAGGACCGCACAACACAGAAAGACATGCATTGAGCGGGATTCGAACCCACGATTACATAGACCAAGCGACACAAGGCCCACGCCTCAGACCGCGCAGCCATTGTGACGGCGCGTTTCTTCATATTAACGCAATAATTTCTGTCTAAAACTTTAAAGGAGAAAGTTGTGTTGTACGTGATTTAGTTTGATATTTTGAATACTCGATCCAATTTTGTTCAATCATTCTGAATAGTTTTGTGAGAATAAATTAGAATCAAGTTTATAGAAGATGACGACCACAACCGGTTCTGGGCATCTTCTGCACTGGTATTGTGGGTTCGCATCCCACTCGCGTTTTTCACTGCTGTTTTTTGTAAGTGGACATCTTTCCCTTGTCAAAGGAGTCCTGCCAAGTGACTTCAAGGATTCGCACTTGCTTGTGAATTGGAACAGGTCAGAAGACGCGCATCGGAAAAACTGGAGAAGAGGAAAATCCATGAAAGACGGTTACTGTGCCTATTAAAAGCATTTTCAGTTTTCTGTAACCTTTGTGAGTAGCGCAGACGCTGTAGAATTTCGAAGCACAGCTCACCTTTGGCGTGAAGACGTTGAGAAAGAGACAGTCGTCCTCTCCTGACAGTAAACTCGTCAAGTCGCTCCTCTGAGTGCACGTGTACCCTTCCAAAGTCGCATCACGAGTTCCTGCCGTGGTTACGGCGCTTGAGGCGCCTGCAGCGAGCAAATTTCAAATTAAAACTGAATAAAAATTATTTGCCATCACGGACATTGCTTCGAGTGGCAGAGAAACGGAGCAGAACTTTCAGTGATCGCGGCCTTTAAATTTTTTTTTCATGCTGTTGGACATCTTCATTACCAGGAATGGTAAATCAGCATGGAATTTAGTGATGTGTTTGCGTATGTGAATAATTGTGGCTGGTAAACAATTTCAAGTTGTTAGACTCGAAATAGAAACTTTTTACACATAAGAAAAGCTCGTGCAAAATTCGCGTTTATTATTATTATTATTATTATTATTTATTATTGTCTGCAAATGGGTTTATACCCGGTGGCAGTGTCCTACAATAACATACAAAACAATGAGACAGAACAGAACAATGAGATACAATCAACACAATGAGACAGAACAAAACAATAAACAAAAGGACACAACAAAAACAATAAGACACAATAAACAATGAGATACATCAACACAGAGACAGAACAAAACAATAAACAAAAGGACACAACAAAAACAATATGACACCCAAACAATGGGATACATCAACACAATCAGACACAACAAAACAATAAACAAAGGACACAACAAAAACAATAAGACACAATAAACAATGAGATACATCAACACAGAGACAGAACAAAACAATAAACAAAAGGACACAACAAAAACAATATGACACACAAACAATGGGATACATCAACACAATGAGACACAACAAAACAATAAACAAAGGACACAACAAAAACCATAAGACACAACATACAATGAGATACATCAACACAGAGACAGAACAAAACAATAAAAAAGGACACAACAAAAACAACACATCCCACTCAAAATCAACCAACTCATAAATTACAAAACCATCCAACCTCAAGTACTTAACTTAAAAAAAAGAACTTAATACCACCTAGACATAAGACAATAACTGTAATGTATTACAAACGTCATGAACTGATGCACTCACACAACAATACAATGAGACACAACAATACAACATACCACACTCAAAATAAAACATCTGACACACAATAAAAAAACACACATCCACTAATTAAACACAATACTTAAGAGTGGAATATAAAGTCCGCTCTCAGTACATGAAAATTTTATCCCAAAGAACTACAGCCCTTCATCACTTGGAGACTAAGACACTTCACTTCACTTATCACCATTTATTCCCAACTTAATAACCCTTAGCTTGTAACTACTTAGCTTGTAACTACTTATAACGTGCCTAGGGAATTAAATAATCTCATTCCTACAATCTATTCGATGTAGGTCCGAGACCGGTTGCCTGACTGAAGTTTTTTTTCGTGCTTTTGTTATTTCTTTCAGGCACATTCTGCGGTAGTACCGGAAACTAGGCCGTAGTCTTTTCTTTCAACATATTTTACAATTTATTATTTATTACTCGTCCCATCAATCGACGTAATGCACTTTAATTACAAATATCGTCGTTAAACAAGCCGTAAATACAACAATCGAAGTTAAAGACAGAGTCACAAGGGCATAACATTGTCTATGATCTGCTGGGGTTTGGTACCGTAGAGGCTGAAGATACGACTTTTAAGATTATATCGTGTGTATTAGTCTTCTGCATTTCATGCGGCACCAATTTCCCAATTAATAACCTCGTTCGAATTCATGCAATTGTCATTAACAGAGTATCAGAAATAAGACCGAAATTTCGCTTAATAAAAGTCTGTATTTGAATTCTATCCTGCTTAAAGTAACTCGCCAATGGTCATCTGAACCCATACAAATTGAATCCCCATCCTCACACTCTTTGTGCAAAAGACATTGGATTCAATTTAAGTGATTTACCTCTAGTACATTTCCTGTTTTGACGGGCTTAAACAAGTCTACTGAAAGTTTTGTAAAAAGTAAGACGTCAATATTTATCATTCAATTCATCTCCCACGCAATGTTAGCTATTCTATGTATGATGTGACATTTTAGGTTCTAAGGCTTTTTCGTAATTTTGGTGACACTTTTCCTCTGGACACCGCGATATTTTGTGAATACGACTCACCGAATAATTTATGTATTTTTCACAAAACACAGACCGCAATGTAAAACTTACGTTGTTACTTATCATCTTCCCATCACTTTGAACTTGACGTCACCGACAGGAGTTTTGGCGTACGGAATTCCAAGAAACGCCACATACTTTTTCTTGTTTCGGATAGATGCTAAAACTTTTCCTTTCAGCAAACCTCACTGCACTCTAACTATTGGTCTTCTTGAAGTCTGCTCTGCAGAGGCGAGGCTGCTACACATGGAGATTATTACCAGTGCCAACGCGGAGATCCGTCGGCCCGCCATGTCTCCACATCTGTGCACTGGAACCCAGGGATCCAGATCTATTTTAAGTTACTGAATTATTTATCAGAAGCATAAAATGTTACACTGGTTACAATTATTCAGTTTAATTTAAAAACTTTGGAACACTTTCTTGTGTATATACAGAGTGATTCAAAAGGTTAGGGCCGAACTGAAAGAGCGTATAGAGGGAATCAGAGAGAAAAGCTCTTGAACAGGAATCAGTGTTCTCCGAAGTTATCCTCAGTCAGTCGAGGCCATTGAAGGTAGGGACATCTGATAACATACCACTGAAATAATCGTAATTTGCTATTTATCTACCAGCTTAATTTTGAATCACACATATCCCGTCAGATTCTACAGAGGCCCCTATGCTGTGATTATAGAAACCTAACAAGTCAGAACGAAATTACATGTTCAGTTGTTCGGCTTTAAAAGAAAGAGCGATATAAGTCTCCATTGTGACAGGGATTACAACCAGAAAGGGATAAAAATTATTATTTCCATCTAAGTCTCCTTGAAAAGAGAGATCTGCCAACTTCAGAGGCGATTACACTACCATTGTCTACGCCACAATTGCGAAACATGCGTCCCGCAGGCCGCATGCGGCCCCCGGAAACATTTTCCCTGGCCCCGGAGCCTTGAAAAATTATTTTTAAAAATAATCAAGTATAATAAACCCCGACGTAATTTTTAAATAAGGACAAATGAAATTGCAATTCCTTCTTATGCCTATTCTCATTATTTTTAAATTTATTTCTTTCTGATAGAGAACATATTTAATATTAATTATTAACTTCTTAAATTTATGATTGCTTGCAACCAAATTATAAGTTAGAGTATTTTTATTTGTGTTTTTTTTCAACTACCAACAATGTGTAAATATGGACCGACAATGAACACCTGCGTGTATAATAATGCAAGAGCATTGAAATTTCTAACCCACACCTGAAACAATGTTGGCTGAGCATGCCGTAAGGCTCTTTTCTCCTTTCTTATGCATGCAGTATAATTGCATGAATGAACCATGTTGCACTCCATTCCTTTAACCTTGAAGGATCTCAGTGATATTTTCACTGTAGGTCTTCTTGGTGCACTAAGCAACTTTTGGCTTTGTGCAGTAAGTGGTGACAAGGAAAAGATATTTGATCCTGGAATGAACGCTCTTCTCTCATCACATTGAATGTTGGCGCCAAGAAGTTCGTTTTTCAGCAAACAAGAATATGCCAGTCTCTCATGACCACCAAAAGCCTCTTTTTGTAGTTAATCCATTCTGGCCAGACTCCTATATTTAAAAACAGACACAAATTCAGACATTTCTACAACTTGCTTACATTAAGAGAAATTCATAAAGCTTGTAGACAATGGGGAATTGACACCATCATGCAAGAGACCTGATGGGAAAGGAGTTATAGAAGTACATCACAAATAGCAGTTTTAAATGATGGTAAGATACACTCACTCCAAATCCAAACAGAACAAAAACTAAATAAATTAGATTAGTAGTAGTAGCTTAAGTACACAATTTGATAATCTGATATTGTATTTGTACAGTGCAATTGTAGTCAATTAAGAAGAAACCAATTTTTGTGGATAATGTTTCATTTACATATCTGATAAAATACTGTCTTGAAGGCAAATTGATCTCATTCTCAGCACAGCATACTCACTTCATCTATCCACTAGAATGGGTCGTCACTCACCGCAAAATCTTGTGCATGCGCGTATATCGAATTCCTAGCAGGGACTTTCTCCTGGTCTGTGAACTGTACATGGTGCAACACTAATCTCCTTACCCGCTGCCATGAAAACCTGAAATGTCACCAGTAAATAAATGTGTAACACACTCTTAATTCAGTACTTAAACTGTATTAAATGGCAGAGAAAAACTCTTATACTCAACAGCACATTTCATGTTTTAGAAATCACAAAACTCTGTTCACCTGAATACAACACAAAGGCAGTTGCCAACTTTAGCAACTGAAAACCTAGAAGCGTCATCAGTTCACACACCAGAGAGACACACGACTACAGTCAAAATGTCATCACCAATAAACGGTACAATAACAAACAAAGCTGTAAAGTTGGCAGGAGTAACCTATAAAAGAAGGATTTATAGTTAGTCAAGCATTTTAAAATCAACCATATTCTTAACTAACAAATATATACACTTTAGTTCAGGCTCAACTAGACAAGTTATCCTATAAAAGTGGCAAAGGAGAAGAATAATACAGAATAAAAGTTACAACTGTTAAAATAATAGAAATATTTGGAAGTTAAACCCAGTATTATTATTATTATACAATGTAGGAGAAATTAAATTTCTTCCAGTGTGAAAGGTGATGTCACAAGACACAGCTCATCCCCTTCAGTAACGGGTTCTAGTTGGTACTATGGAGTACAGAAACCTTTATACATCAAAATCCTAACCTTCTTGAAGGCACTGTTTGGTCAGAGTTCAACATGCCAGGGATAAAACACAAGTAATGACCAGAAGAAACCGGTACAAATTTCACTAAAGTATCTTTATCAAATGAAGAAGAAACTACAGTATCAATACAAATTAACTGATAACCTATAATAATCCAATTGTAAACAGTTCACTCATAGCATATCGGAACTATAACAAGGAACTTCAAAAGAATCAAGGGAATAACACACAAATAATCAAGGTAGGAAAGCATTTTAAACACAAAACTACTTACCTAATTACATCAATTAGTTTAAAGTTTTCTACAAATTAATTAATATATCCAGTGTATGTTTACGAACCGTTAATATTGCAGTTTTAAGTAAGAAGCAAGGAACGCAGTCCTTCGCAACCAACAACTTTAAAATTCAGACCGGAAACAGCCGTTTATGACCAAAAGAGAACCAGCAAGCCACAGAGTTCAAAATAATCGTAACCACCGGATCCTGTTTTCCATGTACAAACTCTAAAATTACACAAAGAAATAGAGATGCTGGTAGATGTCCCTACTCTTTGACGTCAAAGGTAAAACTAATGATTGCGAAACATATTTCGTTCATATAATTATGCAAAAGGAAGCATTTCTTACCCGGCTATATTGTTTTATTCTACACATTAGTAAAAGATATGAACTGCCTTTGAGGAAATGTTAAATGGACAGGGCCCCAGATGAACAAGAATAGGCCAGCTTTAAAATGAATTACAGGAATTTTTTTAGAATTAATATAATTAAATTTCGAAGGTATGGGTAAAATGTACGGCTATATTAAAATGGAAGATCAAATACAATTAATAAAATATGTGTCCACACATGCAACACAATCAGAAAACACAATATACTGCACGAAAGCAGAAAAAATGTTGAGAGCACATGCAAGTAAGATCACCCATTCTACCACTCCTGATTGCCAGCAGAATTTTTGCACAGCATTTACAGTAATTTGTTCGCAAAATTATTTTAAACGCGTACTCTTTCTTCGGAAAAACTCAAGCACCTAACAATTTTTAACACCACTAATCTGCAAATACTATAAACTCAAACTTACTTTGTGCTATGTAACATAGACCAATGACCGCATTAGCAACTGCTTCACTCATTCCACTCTGCTACATCACACCACCTCTTTAACACCTGCCAGGCATGTTTGTGTTAGACTAGAGAAGATAAGTACTTTCACACTCATAACAAGCCACTCTCAATTATTCATGATGCTACTTGTGCATGAGCAATGTCAGTAACAAATACTGGGATGCAAATAAGTGTGCTACATAAGCAAGTACAGCAAAGAATTTTACTGAAAATAATCAGAGTATGTTACACATTGCACTGATTTGCACATTAGCCTATTTGAGATGGCATAAGTCAGCAGGATCACTTGTGTTCGATTCCCAGGAAAGGCAGGGCTATATTTCTACATCACCACATCCTGATTAACTGCAAGGCATGATGCAAAATATAGATCTCATTAAGATCTACATTTTCTACACAAGAAGTATGTTAATATGGTGAATATTTTACAAAATACAGACACATTATTTCTCAATGGGTGCAGCGTGATGTGTGTAGTGCAATTAGCTTTGCAAAAATACATCTCTATCTGCAATAAAGTAAAATCAAGACAAGTAGGCATATAAAATAGTAGGGAACAAAGTGGAAAATACATGTATGCTATCATTTCACACGTTTTAAGCTAACTCACATTGCAGAACGAAACATTTGTAAATACTCAGCTAATACATGTGAACCAAAATACTGTGTTATAAAACATTAACTTTTATAGTAAACAAAATTTAATGGCATAAGTTTACAAAAGTATTCTCCCTCCTGTTCCAGCTGACGAGTCAACTTCTCGATTTTTCATTCAGCTTCTGTTGGTCCCTGAAAACAAATTACAACCACTGATAAATATTGTATCATGTCCTTAATATGCTCCTTCGTAAAATAAACACAAGACTACATTCCAACTTCCTGAGACCATATGAACAGGATAGCAATGTATTAACTGTCTGATGTGTATTCAGGAGGGATCTAATTTAAATCATGGCTGGAGTAACAGCTATACTACTTGAGATTCACATGGTGATAAATATGATGGTGGTCATCTCATAAAATGCAGCATAAGGTAGTATGGTAGACATTGAATGCTGGAATAGTGCTTTAACACTTCTTGTTGACATTTAAATGGCCTGCTGCTCTGCTTTCACTTACATAATTTGTTATTAATAACTTAAAATATAAAGACTAAGTAGTGACAAGTTTATGTCCTTGTTGATCACAACAGAAATCTTATCTCAAAATAAGATCTCATATTCCTAAAGACCAGAGATGACATGAAAACTAAATGACAAGATTGGTGGATTAGTGAGTGTGGTCACTTTCAAAATATTTGCCTCTATCTTCACACACATTCAGCCTTTGACATGCCCAAAAGCACTGCTAGAAATCAACTTCTAAATGTCTTTACATTTTATAATAATTTCAAATGATACCCTTTCAATATGTTTCATTTTAGAAATATGAACATTAAAAGGTCACCAGGGTCAAATCAGATGACTCACCAAAAATCAGTTTTCTCTAGTGCTCTATCTGAATATACTGTTATTAACTCAAAATTCCCCTCTCCAGCTATAGGTTCAGTTTTCAGTCTTCCAGACCAGGGCTGTGGAGTCAGAGTCGGAAACAATTTTAGGTGGAGTTGGAGTCGGCAAAATGTACCGACTCCGACTTAGATATAAAATCTTAAGAAAATATTATTTTAACACTTTTGCTACCATGTGAGCCACTGGTGGCCTCACACTTAAGGAGATTCAATGACATGTTGAGTCACATGGTGTGGGAATAATTCTTTGTAAGTACTCTAGTTAATCCCCAATAAATATCTGGTTATTACATCAAGTAACGCTCACATTTTGAAGTTATTCGGTACAAGCCATGTTTGGAGATAGCTTTTATCAATACATTTTTGTTATTATTTCCAGCAGAATACGAATTTAAAATAGGCAACAACTTCCATGTATCTTTCTATGCACACATGTCATTTGGCACTACATAAGCAATGCCTGCAGTTGATGATTCATAAAACAGACCAATGACCATTTCTGATTCGATTCCAGGCAATTCATGCCTTGCGCAGACAAGACGCTTCACAATTTCCTGGGTTCTCTGTTGTTACTGACCTTATGTTAGTGGTTGTAGGATCGTAAGTTATAACATCTGGTTTTCAACATTTTAGCTTCGATAACTTTGCTTCCAGGTGAACAGGAAAGTAATAAGTACAAATGCAATACTTTTTTGTAGTGCAAATAGCAAAAAACTAATGAATGCTGCATAGGCCTCATTTCGTATCTGGTTTTTTTTACTATGTACTTTTATTCCCCACATGATTAAATGCGCAGGGGAGGTGCATTTTTATCTGCTTTGTGGTTTTTATTTTTGCATATAGCATTTCACTTTAAGATATGAGCTGCCAACCAGGAAATATTATCAGAACTTTTTGTTTTCAGAGCAACAAGCTGCAGACGCCAAGAAGGCTAAAGAAGAAAAGGAAGGGCATGGAAAAATTTATAATCCCTAACTCCTGCATTATAGAACAAAAATTAAATTTCTTTATATTCAGAATTCATTCCATTTTATCCAAGTGATAGCCATATGTTATTATTTTTATTCTAATACTCATTTAGATCCCAGTATCCTAACACAAGGGATTTGGATTTTGTTGTTCTACATGCAACACATATCAATATATGAAACTCTTTGGTAAGGCACTGCTTTGGTTATATGTGCAACTACCAGATGTTTGTTGAGTACAAAATTTCAATTGTGAAATTCTTTGTTGTTCAGTCAGTTAATACAAACTTCTTAAACATTAAGTTTTTCACGAATCCATTACTCAAAATAATGTCTCATCCAGATGCTAGTATGTTTCATGTTATCCTTAATTAAGAACGCAATGTAACTGCTCTCTACTTTGTTCTGCAAACTACTGTTGAAAAAAGTTCACCATGTCACTGTTTATCAGTCCAGAAACTATCTTACTAGCTCCAAAGTTACAATTAATTACCAACTTAAGGCTTATATTAGACTTGTACTTTTCATAAAATGTTTCTTTCCATTATAATTAAAATTTACAGAGTCTTAAACATGAATTTAATTTCCCTTCATACCTTCTTCTTCTTCTTCTTATAGCGTTATAACCCTGTGTGGGTCTTAGCTTGTTCGATGAATTTTTTCCATTCTGTACTATCATTCACAATTCTTCTCCATCCCCTTACTCCCATCGTCCTCACATCCTCCTCCACGTCGTCTATCCATCTTTTCCGTGGTCTCCCTCTCATCCTTCTTCCCATCGGTCTCCATTCCATCACTCTTCTAGTTACCCTGTTTCCTTCCATTCTTGCAACATGGCCAAGCCAGGCTAACCTTTTGCTTTTGATTAGCCTCACGATATCTGCTCCCTGTATGATACAATCTAGTTCATGATTCATCCTAATTCTCCAGGAGCCATCACTATTCCGTATTGGACCATAGATTTTCCGCAATATTTTGCGTTCAAATATTCTAAGTTGTTGCTCATCAAAGCTAGTTAATGTCCAGGCTTCACATCCATATGTGACTACTGGTCTTATCAGAACTTTATAGATTCTCAGTTTAAGTTCCCTCCCCAGTATTTTAGACTTCATTAAATTCTGATAGGCATAGTAACATCTATTACCATTCACAATACGTGCTTTAATTTCATTAGTTACTGAATTTATAGTATTAATCTGTGAACCCAGGTAATTAAAATTCTGCACATGTTCAAAATTATAATGTCCTATTCTCAATTTATTTGTGACATTTCTTGCTGCTCTTGTAACTTTCATATATTTTGTTTTCGATTTATTTATTTTTAGCCCCCTTAATTCTGTTTCTTCTATCAATTTTAATACTGTTTCTTCCAGTGCAGCTTTATTCCTGCTAATAATAGCTATATCATCTGCATATGCACTCACGTGTATTGATTTGATGCCTATATGTCCTGAGATCTCAAGTTTCCGAATAGATGCTTCCAGCGTCAGGTTAAAGAGCATCGTCGAGAGAGCATCTCCTTGTCTAACTCCCATATTGACATTAAATGGTTTAGTTAGCTCACCATCTACTCTTACTACAGCCTTGGAGTCTTTCAACGTCGCTCTGATGAGCCTGACGTATTTAGATGGTATCCCTAATAGGAGAATATCATTTAACATTTGTTCCCTATTGAGACTATCAAATGCTTGTCTGAAGTCCACATAAAAATGATTTAAGTCAATGTTATATTCATAGGCTTTCTCTTGAATCTGTCTCAATACAAATATCTGGTCTATCGTTGATCTATCTGCTCTAAAGCCACACTGATACTCTCCTAACATCTCTTCTACATATACAACGAATCTATTATATAGAGTACTTGACAAGATTTTATATATTACATTCAGAAGTGTAATTCCTCTATAATTGGTACACTCCATTTTATCTCCTTTTTTATGTATAGGTTGTATTACTCCTAGGGTCCATTCCTCTGGAATCTTTTCTTCTTTCCAGATCAACAATATCAGATAATGTATTCTCTCCCATAACTTGACTCCCCCTTTTTTTAGTAGTTCAGCAGTAATCCCATCACTTCCGGGTGCTTTACCATTTTTCAGACATTTGATTACTTTTTGCACTTCTTCAAACGTAGGATCTTCAATGTAATTATCCACAGTATAATATGTTGGCTGCCCTGTCTCACTTATATTTCCGTTCAGGATACCACTAAAATACTCTTTCCATCTATTAACAATATCACGGTTCTCTGTCAATAGATTTCCTTGACTATCTTTACATGCTACAACTTTCGGTCTGTATTCTTGTGTTACTTCTTTAAGCTCCTTATGAAATTTTCTACTTTCATTTCTACGATGGTGTTCTATCATACTGTCGATCTTTCTTCCTAACATTTCTCTTTTCTTCTTTCTACATATTCTGGTGGCCAATATCCGTTTTTCATTATAAAGATTTCTATTAGCTCTCGTATTTCGCTGTAAACATTTTATTCTAGCTTGCTTCTTCTGTTCCACGACCGATCTACATTCATCATCATACCAATCTTCATTTCTTGATCTTCTTGTCTCTCCAACAGTTATATGTGCTGTATTTAAAATGGCATTCTTTATGCAGTTCCATTCATCTTCAATATCAGGCCCTTTTTCTATCTTTTGTAATTCTAAGTTTAAATTACATTGATACTCCTGTACTGTACCCCTATCTTCTAATTTGTATACATTCCACCTTTTAATTCTTTCCATTTTCCCTTTCATAACCATACATATTTTTTGCTTCATTCTAAGCCCAACTAAATAATGGTCCGAGTCAGAATTTGCCCCTCGGAATGTGCGCACATTTTCTACATCTGTCGCCCATCTCCTAGATACCAATATATGATCTATTTGATTAAAATTATTTGTTCCAGGAATTTTCCAAGTACCCTTATGAATATCTTTCCTTGGGAAGTATGTGCTCATGACCCTTAAATTATTTGCAGCTGCAAATTGTGCTACCCTTAGGCCATTATTATTGTTTTCTTCATGTAGACTATTCCTTCCAAATAGTTTGACATAGACTTCTTCTTTCCCAAGCTTTGCATTATAATCACCAAGTACTATTATCATGTCATGTTTCGAAATGTTATCACATACAGACTGCAATTCATCATAGAAACCATCTACTGCCACCTCTTCTGTCCCCTCGGTTGGTGCATAGACATTAACAAGTGTTATATTATGGAGTTTCCCTTTTACTCTAAGTGTACATATTCTTTCACTTACTGGCGTAAAAGCCAGCACAGCCTTACGCATTTGCCTGGTAACAATAAATCCTACTCCACATTCTCCTTGCCTATCGTCTTTCCCAGAATAATGTATGGAGAAGTTTGCCTTATTTATTACTCCCTTATTTTTCCATCTAATTTCTTGTATAGCGACAATTTCCATTCTATATTTTATAATTTCATCAGCTATACCATTCATCGCTCCTACTTGTAGCAGAGTGCACACATTCCATGTTCCAATATGTAGTACCAAATTTTTATCCTTGTTCCTAGCTAATGTTCGTCTTCGTGAGGACAGTCCGGCTTCATTCATCAAATTATTCTCAACTTTATTCTTTTTTACGATGCAAGGTTGTTAGCCTTGCGACCAACCCCTAACCTGGAGGACCATCCCTTCATACCATATGCCTGTAAGATAGTTCTTGAGATTTGTTTGTCACCGAGCATCTTTCCCTATTCTGAAAATGATGTTAACTGCACCACAAGAGGCTGTGATGGGTGAATTAATTTTGGACATTCATAATTTGGAATGTTACCACATCTCTGTGCCACAAACTTTTCCTATGAAAAGTCAAATTTGTCTGGCTGGAATTTTGCTGTATGTTAAATCTTTTATTTTTGTTTCTTTTACAGTTGGAATTTTTAATTGTCCCAATTTATTGTAAACAAAACTTTGCAGTATTTCAATAATTAAAGGACAAAAATATTTATCTCAAGGATTAAAAAACTTGTCACTGAAACCATTTTGTTCCCAGTGAATACATAACGTTTTAAAACTCACTGGTAACTATATGTACCTTCTGCTTTAACAATCTATAACTCTGTATTTTTCCCACAGACTGTATTAAAGTGATATATGATTTTCAGAATAAAAAGTGATTATTTCCCTAAACAGTAATCACCATTCATCTTTGTAAACAGAAAGTGTTATTTTTGCTCTGTAGTAAGAAATGAATTTTTAAATATTACTTAAACAAACTACAGCTTCAAAGGTTTAACTTGGAATAGCACATCTAAAGATAATGTTAAACAGTACTTACAGTAATATCTGTACTTACTTCATGAATAATAGTCAGACAAGGTTAGAATTCCATACACAATATATCTGGTGTGTAGAGGAAATATAATGAACCAACACACATGCACTGATATAAGACTTTCCTGTACATAACAATGGATGAGGATAAGAATAAAATATCTTGTAAACCTCCACACAATGAGAACCACATTATCGTTGCATCTGACAACCAATTAATTACACACAAAACAGAAAATTGTATTTAAATGAAGGACATTAGCTTTCACAAAATGCGAAAATATGAAACCAGAGACTCAAATATTCCCTTCAGGAAGTCAGACCAGCTGATTTTGGGGCAAAATTTTGTAACCAGAACATGATTATTTAACTGCACAGAAGATATTGTATGGACCATGAACACCTGTTCTACAAGCACTGAAAGGTAGGAACAATATGATTAAACAGCCATATAAGGAATTTACTTTTTAACAAGAATCAGAAAATCACTGTCAGACCAACAATTGCGACGGCATGCTTATTTATATCTGTGTACGCATAAATAAATTAACATATGCATTTGGTTCAACTACAACTGGTAAATATCATTACAAAACAAAAATGTAAATTATTTGGTTGTAATAGAAACAACACAGATACCAAGGGGGGATATATTCATTTAGTACTCTGAAGTCACACTTTGATCATCATACTGAATGAAATACTATAGATTCAATTTACATTTAGATGGAACACAAGTAAAATTTATATTAAATTATTCATCTGCAATACTTTACCAAGACGCAAACAAATAGAAGACCTGAATTTAAAATGGAGTCCATACATCCATGTTCTCTATAAAATATTTCAACCATTAGAAACTGCATCTAATATACAGTGATTAATAAAAGCCAATTGGCACCTAATAAATGATTTCGTCTTATCTGTAAAAGCAGTTTTATCTCTGACATTTTGTAAGATGTAAATAAAAAGTATTGTCCTTGTAAGAAATGATTCAGAGAAAGAAATAACATATATATATATATATATATATATATATATATATATATATATATATATATATATATATATTTGTGATAATACAACATCAAATGAGCCCATAATAAGACATGTGTACTTAATTGGGGAACAAAATATTTTGAATGCAATCTTATTCTCTCCCACTTTGTTGGCCTCTTGGTATATTTGCTAACATGTTTCCAGATCGCTGATTTTATCGCCATAATTAAAAGTTGGTCTGATTCACACACTAATGATAGCATGCTTCTTTTAAATTTAATTCCAAGCACAGTAAATGGTATCTCAAGTTAAACATGTAACTTTATTTATGGACTTAGGCACCGAGGACAGAAAGGCAACATAAAAGCAATGTCATATATATAATGCAGATGAAAGTTATTATTACAAATATTCTTCTTTTTCCTGTTTGACTGAAATCATACATTTCCCTGATGTTGCATTTTCCCTCTGCATTTAAACACAATTAAATCGACATTGATGATTCAGTGCTGAAATTCTATCCACACTCACATCCAGGAATTACAAGATTCCATCACATACATCCCAGTTATCATATTTGACTGGAAGAAGACTTTGGCTCACTTACTGTCCCTTCTTAGTTTAAAAACTTCTCTCACAAGCACCAGAGCTTTCTCAGTCTGAGGGAATAGCAATAATTTCCTCGCAATCTGTGGACAAAAAAGGTCAAATAATTATAATCACTTTAACCTTTGGGAGATATTATATTAACATGCTTATTTTGATAGTGAGAAGAGCCAGAAATATATTGTTTTGTAACTGATGAAAAAAGAAACTCTGAAGGCTGACTTACAGATTCTGTTACAGCCACAGCTAACCTCAATTACCCATATAAGAGGAATGAAGGCTGGTAAGAAAATGCTTTGTGAGTGGTATGAAAAGCTATCCCTCAACATATTTCTTATATTAATCACCTAAAATATATACAATTCCTTATGCAGATGTCACACACCTGCTCTAGCAATGTAAAAACTTTATTTATGCCACTCTGAATTTCCTCCAAAGTTGACTTCATAAAAATGAATAATTGCAAAGAACCAAAACAAGTTGTTTAAAAAATGTTTGTGTTGGAAGCAGACAATGGCAGCACAAAGACAAGCCACATACTAAGAAATGAATATCCCCATGCCAACCAAAATATCACAGAGGCTTCTGTACATATGGAACAGAATTTTCACTATTACAGATGACACAGGCTTACACCAGGGCTTCCCAACCTTCTCCAGACCAAGGGACATATTCACCCTTACTAAACAACTTTCAGGCCACAATGTTATAAATTAGAATGGTTTCAATAAAATCTTCTTCGGCGATCAGCCACGTAAAATAGTTAAAAGACAAGACCGACGTTTCAGGAACCATCTCTGTTCCCATCATCAGGGTGAACCCTGAGTTACGTTGCCGCGAAAGCTTCAAATCATGTATCACCAACCGTTATGAGAATGATTTGTTGAAACTTCATGACAATTTATTCAAAATGTTACTAAAATTCTATTGTAAACAGGTTCCTATATGAATCAATCATTTTCCTCAACAAAATCAGAACATTATGTACATACTAGACACAGCTTGTGCTTAAACAATTTTTCATTATCAGGTATAATTTCAGTTGTTGTGATTCACATATCCCTCAAAGTGTTCACTAGTAAAATGCATCCTAGTTCTTTATTTTATATTATTCATTAAGCTGGAGCCTACAGCAATAGGTACTGCCAAATTATGATGACATCAACAAAAAATTTTCCCATACTGCAGAAATAGTTTCACCACAGAGGTTGGCACAGGAAGTGTTTTATGTAAAATGCACAGAGGCCACACAAAACACATTAGAGGGCTGAATGCAGTCTGTGGGTTGAGAATTGCTTGTCTACAACATACACTTTTCAGGATGTAGTGCTGGACATACATAGTGATAATCTAACTTCACTCTTCAACAACCCCCATAAATTATAAACATCTCAAAAAAGGAGAATTCTCTTCAGATACCAAATCACAATGTCCCACTTAACATGAAACCCACCATGATAGCATGTCATAGCAGCAGTTACTAAACTACCAAGAAATGAGTAGTCACAATCCAGAACATAGCCTTCACATGATAGTAGATTGGTTCTGACTTATGTGGGACTCAGTAAATACTGATGCCATGAAATCATATTATGTCTTAAGGATTTAACAAACCTCTACATGAGAGGAGGCACTGGCTCAAAGTTGGCTCAAACACAGAAAAAGTAAAGCAAACGTTGCGGTGGAAGTGGTAGTACAACCGGAAAGCATACAAGTTCCTCTTTTGGAGCAAACAATATAAAGTAATGATCTGTCTCTAACCAGGGGAAAGTTTTGAAAATGTGGTTGGACATTTTTAAAAGTGTTGAAAAGTTTTATACAGATATGAGTATTAAGAAATGAGTATTGAAACCAGACACAAGTATTTATTCCCTGTATACAAAAATTAAATACTAATAATATCAGTATTTCAGATTTAGAAGGTGCAAGTGAAGAAATAAAATTAATTTAAGCAAATACTGTTTAAGGTGACAGAGTCTGAAACAAATCAAAGAACATGCATCAACCTGGCATTCTTCCACTTAGCACATTATTTTCATTCTACATCAATAAGGTAAAGGAAATTTAAACCCCCAACTGAACTTACTACAGGATTAAAAATTTAGCAGTATGGTACAGCAAGCATGGCCAGCTGGATCACATGTTAGCCATGACACAATGTCAGTGAAGTCTTAACATCTTATTTTGTATACAAACTGCAATCTGGACAACATACCTTCCAATTTACTAGTTTCAGCAGTCACCTCATGGCTTTCATTCTCTAAAGCAAATAATAACAAAGCATAATGGCATTCTAGAAACAAAATAATGTAAGTACATATTAAAAAGTACTGGAGGATAATGAAACAAATATTGCCTCTAATTTATTACAATAAGGACCAGAAATGCACCACACAACATATCTAACATCATAAAAATCACTTGTTTTGATTAGAGTGCGAAAGAAAAACTTCAGACAGAAATTTACCAATTTTGATGAATTCTGTATAAACATCCTAATCTTTACACATTTATCTCCCTTTCAAGAATAATACCAACATGGAATCCACGTACCCTGTGGCATGAAAAAACTAGAACTATTCATCGCAGTCTTTGAACCAACAAGACCTTTGAAATGTGTCTTTCAATAAGATATTTTTTAGGAAAATGCAAATATGAATATGATGACCCTGAAAATTGTTCGCAGTGACAACAGTAATTGACATCATTGTTAACTTACAAAAATATATCCTGATAACGTTGTTATAACACAGAAACTGGCAGTAAGTGTGACACAAAAACATAGAGAAACAAAATCCTTTAACATTCAAAATTTTACCAAACAACTGCCAAGTGCCTTTAGTATTTATTGTCATCTAAAAAACATATGAGGCATATTTAGTGTGCTGTGTAAAAACATCTTTTTTTCTAATTATAAGATGTTTCTTACCAGTAACAGCTACAGTCAAATTAAGAATATACACTATAAGAAAATGTATGTGGTGTTGGACTAATACTTTAATAAAATAGTTGGGAAACAAATAAATGTATTTATATAAGGATAATTCTAATAAAAACACAATTTTATTTTGGCACACAAATTTTTCCTGTGTCTATCTTCTACAACTCATGCATATGGGTATGGCTGGTATGAGGATGAACAAAGATGCACATATTAGAGCTACAAAATCAGCTTTGCAACAGAAAGAACATATTTTCTGACAATGTCATCATGGGAAGATATGTACTGAAAAAGGTAGCAGAAATAATATGACTTACTTGAATTATAAAGTAATGCAGTTATTTTGCAGCAAAGAACTCTGTATTCAACATTGTTTTTCTTCTGAACTACATCTACCATCCTATGTATTAAAATAAACCATTACATTTCAGGGGCTGTCTAGAGGACCCAACAAAGTAGTTCTTTCATCACCTGAAGATGGGGCCAGAGCCAGCCCTTGAAATATTGTGGCTTTATTTTAACACACAGAACAACATATTTAGTCCAGTAAAAACTATAATTATTTATAATACACCATCATCAGAACCTATTAGAATTAATTTGTAAATATCTGAATCACTCCCAAACATCTACAAGTCTCATTTAACAATGACAATCAACGCATTATTTCACAGTAACAGTGCATGAACAGAACATACATCTCCAGTCTGTTTAACATATTTTGTGTTCAGTCAATCAAACTGTATACAATTCCAAATTAAAGTTTGTGACATTACTGCAAATGAAAATGTACAATATAAATTAAATAAGATGCACATACGCCTGCTGCCACTTCTGACCGACTCAAGAAACACAAGATAAAACTGGTAAGATTAAAAACAATCAATCACTGAGTGTGGGGAAAACCTCCCCATATTCTAGGTACCACTAATGACTAATTTCCATTAGTTTATAATAAAAGAAAACATTGCTTTAGTTCCTAAGCCTGAAAACATTTTAAAAGTAATACAATTTATCTCTTTGCCTTCAACATAATTTGTCAGAAATGGCTAATTTTTTATCTGTTTCTTGCTTG
Organism: Zootermopsis nevadensis; assembly: GCF_977971745.1. Taxonomy (NCBI): domain Eukaryota; kingdom Metazoa; phylum Arthropoda; class Insecta; order Blattodea; family Termopsidae; genus Zootermopsis; species Zootermopsis nevadensis. The sequence continues at coordinate 5,706,762 of NW_028259154.1, forward strand.
CTGTGGATACACACGAACAAAACGGGAGAGTAGTCACTTTTCAACTGGGAGATGTGTTCTACACAATGACAGATGACTGTGACATATTATTAACATTATCATCATCATTGGCATAGACAACTTGCAATCAACAATGATTTTCTTTACAGCCTTTCCCCAGACACTGAAATGATTCAGCCATTAACTTCAAATCTTAGGAGGAAGAAGACGAAAAGAAATTTACTTCTTCCAAAACTTGTGGATTGGTTTTAATTTAATTTGTCACAAATCATACTAGAAAGAAAAGATTTTTCTATATAATAAACTTCTTATACTGAGCCAGATTAGACCAAGGGACAGATTGCTTTTGAATAAGTCATCATGTGGCAAAAATCTTTATTTACAATTTACTGCAATATGAAGAAAAATAACATATGATTATAGATACAATGTGGTAATTCTTTATTACAAAAAGTTTATAAAGCACATATGAATCAGCAAAAATTAGCATTTTAAAGAGGTACCATATCTGCCCAGTCTAGAAAACAGAGTACATTGGTTAATACGTACTTATGGTAAATGAATGTGCCTTTGCCTGATTTGTCCAGCCATAAAAGTTCCTTGCTCGAAGAGTCACCAAGAAGTCTCATGCTGCAAGATCCTTTAACTGATACTTTACTTTATAAATATTGCCGTCTGCATCCAGCACAGGTATTGCGATAACCTGCCACTTCCCACAAGTCCATCTATATGAATGTTTTTATTAAAAATTAGTGAAATATTGTTAAATATAGGAATTTTTTGTTGTAATGATGGCATCATGCCATTGTTTTCAATACAACATAACAAGAACTCTTGATCGCTTTCAGCAGTCATGTAATTATACATCTGTCAGCGTGGCATCACAATTTCATTTTCACAAAACAAGTCGACCGCTTTTCCTAATCACATCAAATGATGCATGGCATTGCTTAGTTGTCATCAGTATTCTGAGTCGGCCAGCTCACTGCCAACACATTGCCATGGTTACAGTTCTACAGAGCACAAAAAAGTCATTCTCTCCTTTAAATACATGTTTAATGCATTACACAAACCCTAATTTCAAGAATAAATGATTTTGAAAATCTGTGTTATACACGTGTAATAATACTATTTGTATTGAATTTTTAAACATTAAGAGAAAAATACTATTCAGAAAACATCACTCTACATGATTCAACCTAAGTTTTTATTTATAATTATAAAGAAAAATTTTATGTGTCAGGTATAAATGGAATAGCAGCAGTTCTGTCTTCTAACATGGAACCTGCTTTTATTCAGTACCAGGATCTTCCTTTGCATTTCAGCAGAACGGTGGAGGGAACAAAGTATGCTTAGAAATGTAAAATATCTTTACAGGCAACCCTTGTCTATCAATTTCTGGAAAACTGATCATTGAGACAGAATAATTTGCATTAAAATGTAGTGCTACTTCTATTTTGTTCAGGGGCCAGCAGTCAACTGGAGATGAAATGTGGTGAGGCCACAGACCAACGAATTTAGGTGAACTTTTATGCAGCCACGTGTGAAGCAAAGCAAATCAGTTACTGAACTGACAGACGCAACGGATGTCACCAATTCAAAGACATCTAAATATTGCCTCATGACTCAGGAGCAAGATACAAGCCTCTATGATGTTACATTTCTTTGCATTTGTTTGTTTATTCTTTGTTTTTGTTTAATATTTACTATAATAGTGAAATTATTATATAATGGCTTTAATCTCCTGCTTGTGTTAAAAACCATATTTTAACAGACCGTGTCTTACCTTGCTCCCACATTTCCTTTTAGGTATCAAAATATTGTATATTATTATATTGAACTTTGTCATGAAGAGACTTTTTTATATGAACTATACATCCATTCTTGTATTGAACTCTGGTGTCCAGATAGACAATATCCATTATGGAAGTAAACATTTTGTCAGTGGGATAGTTCTTTTTGTGCATAAAACAACTGCTTTGAGTAATCCTTTCAAAACAATAAATATTCTCAATATCAAGAAATATCAGATTCCTAGATGCTTCAAAATATTAAATTATAATTACATCAAAGTTATCTTTATCGTGGATTCTGAGCCAATATTAACATCATAACCAAATATCAAACTAAGACATCCAAAATTTCCACTTCACTGCTTATCTACATGAGAATTTCTCAACTCTTGCAACAAGGCACATTCATTTCGTTTTGAAACCCCAATACAGAGAAAGCAAAAACACTTAAACTTTGCGATCCATACTCTCAAAAAATAGACGGATAGGGTGACAGAGCTGAGGTGAAACTGCAGTGAGGTTCTGGACATGCGCACTGAATATTCTCATGAAGCAGAAACATGAGGTTTGTACTTGTTTGCTTCCTTGGGAACTTGGATGTATATGAAAACTGCCGCTAGCATGTTGTTATTCATTTTAGTATTATGTGGAATTTTCCTTTTATGTTGAAAGTTCACAAGGAGGGCGCTATGGAGGGATAAATGATTAGGTGAGATATCTAATGCTGTGCTAATAACATCTGTGCCATGCAACTAGCAGGGTGTAACAATGGATTACTGAGAATATAAGTAAGAGATGTGTATGAAGAAGGATTAAGGTTGATTGACAATTATCTGTGACATGTCAGTTCTGTCTGTGCAGTTTCTGACATAGAATCATTGTCAGATGTATTTTAAATGGAACCATTCACACGTATCCAGCACAGTGGTGTCCAGTTACCATTAGTGTTGCCTGGCATCACTGGCAACAGTATTTGACCATATCTCACTGAACTGATATCGTACAGGATGTATGACTAGGTTTCAATGTCAATGATTCCAACGATTCCAGTGTATTTTCAGCATTCATATGGTGAACTCCATAAAATTCGAGATGAATGATGAGAAACTTATAGTTTGTTAAATCACATATTAAACTCTGTTTTTTCGCATCGAAAATATATGGCTACTACATACAGAAGCGGAATAACACGTTACAATTACAGGAAGTTGTTAAAAAGAGTTAAAAAAAGACGATACTACTTACTTAGGATACTTGGACGACCCGTTCTTCAGTGCCTTGAGCATCTGCGGGTCCCAACTTTCTTTGGCACTGATCTACGGGACATTCCGTAGGACTCCTTGGACGAGTGATCGGCCCGTCGCATGGCCTCTACCCGTACACAGGACAGCACAACACAGAAAGACGCGGACAAACATCCATGCATTGAGCGGGATACGAACCCACGATCACATAGTCCAAGCGACACAAGGCCCACGCCTCAGACCGCGCGGCCATTGTGACGGCGCGTTTCTTCATATTAACGCAATAATTTCTGTCTAATAAACTTTAAAGGAGAAAGTTGTGTTGTACGTGATTTAGTTTGATATTTTGAATACTCGATCCAATTTTGTTCAATCATTCTGCATAGTTTTGTGAGAATAAATTAGAATCAAGTTTATAGAAGATGACGACCACAGCCGGTTTTGGGCATCTTGAGCACTGGGATTGTGGGTTCGCATCCCACTCGCGTTTTTCACTGCTGTTTTGTGTAAGTGGACATCTTTCCCTTGTCAAAGGAGTCCTGCCAAGTGACTTCTAGGATTCGCACTTGCTTGTGAATTGGAACAGGTCAGAAGACGCGCATCGGAAAAACTGGAGAAGAGGAAAATCCATGAAAGATGGTTACTGTGCCTATTAAAAGCATTTTCAATTTTCTGTAACCTTTGTGAGTAGCGCAGACGCTGTAGAATTTCGAAGCACAGCTCACCTTTGGCGTGAAGACGTTGAGAAAGAGACAGTCGTCCTCTCCTGACAGTAAACTCGTCAAGTCGCTTCTCTGAGTGCACGTGTACCCTTCCAAAGTCGCATCACGAGTTCCTGCCGTGGTTACGGCGCTTGAGGTGCCTGCAGCTAGCAAATTTCAAATTAAAACTGAATAAAAATTATTTGCCATCACGGACATTGCTTCGAGTGGCAGAGAAACGGAGCAGAACTTTCAGTGATCGCGGCCTTTAATTTCTTTTTTCATGCTGTTAGACATCTTCATTACCAGGAATGGTAAATCAGCATGGAATTTAGTGATGTGTTTGCGTATGTGAATAATTGTGGCTGGTAAACAATTTCAAGTTGTTAGACTCGAAATAGAAACTTAAGAAAAGCTCGTGCAAAATTCGCGTTTATACTTATAACGTGCCTAGGGAATTAAATAATCTCATTCCTACAATCTATTCGATGTAGGTCCGAGACCGGTTGTCCTGACTGAAGTTTTTTTTCGTGCTTTTGTTATTTCTTTCAGGCACATTCTGCGGTAGTACCGGAAACTAGGCCGTAGTCTTTTCTTTCAACGTATTTTACAATTTATTATTTATTACTCGTCCCATCAATCGACGTAATGCACTTTAATTACAAACATCGTCGTTAAACAAGCTGTAAATACAACAATCGAAGTTAAAGACAGAGTCACAAGGGCATAACATTGTCTATGATCTGCTGGGGTTTGGTACCGTAGAGGCTGAAGATACGACTTTTAAGATTATATCGTGTGTATTAGTCTTCTGCATTTCATGCGGCACCAATTTCCCAATTAATAACCTCGTTCGAATTCATGCAATTGTCATTAACAGAGTATCAGGAATAAGACCGAACTTTCGCTTAATAAAAGTCTGTATTTGAATTCTATCCTGCTTAAAGTAACTCGCCAATGGTCATCTGAACCCATACAAATTGAATCCCCATCCTCACACTCTTTGTGCAAAAGACATTGGATTCAATTTAAGTGATTTACCTCTAGTACATTTCCTGTTTTGACGGGCTTAAACAAGTCTACTGAAAGTTTTGTAAAAAGTAAGACGTCAATATTTATCATTCAATTCATCTCCCACGCAATGTTAGCTATTCTATGTATGATGTGACATTTTAGGTTCTAAGGCTTTTTCGTAATTTTGGTGGCACTTTTCCTCTGGACACCGCGATATTTTGTGAATACGACTCACCGAATAATTTATGTATTTTTCACAAAACACAGACCGCAATGTAAAACTTACGTTGTTACTTATCATCTTCCCATCACTTTGAACTTGAGGTCACCGACAGGAGTTTTGGCATACGGAATTTCAAGAAACGCCACATACTTTTTCTTCTTTCGGATAGATGCTAAAACGTTTCCCTTCAGCAAACCTCATTGCACTCTAACTATTGGTCTTCTTGAAGTCTGCTCTGCCGAGGCGAGGCTGCTACACATGGAGATTATTACCAGTGCCAACGCGGGGATCCGTCGGCCCGCCATGTCTCCACATCTGTGCACTGGAACCCAGGGATCCAGATCCATTTTAAGTTACTGAATTATTTATCAGAAGCATAAAATGTTACACTGGTTACAATTATTCAGTTTAATTTAAAAACTTTGGAACACTTTCTTGTGTATATACAGAGTGATTCAAAAGGTTAGGGCCGAACTGAAAGAGCGTATAGAGGGAATCAGAGAGAAAAGCTCTTGAACAGGAATCAGTGTTCTCCGAAGTTATCCTCAGTCAGTCGAGGCCATTGAAGGTAGGGACATCTGATAACATACCACTGAAATAATCGTAATTTGCTATTTATCTACCAGCTTAATTTTGAATCACACATATCCCGTCAGATTCTACAGAGGCCCCTATGCTGTGATTATAGAAACCTAACAAGTCAGAACGAAATTACATGTTCAGTTGTTCGGCTTTAAAAGAAAGAGCGATATAAGTCTCCATTGTGACAGTGATTACAACCAGAAAGGGATAAAAATTATTATTTCCATCTAAGTCTCCTTGAAAAGAGAGATCTGCCAACTTCAGAGGCGATTACACTACCATTGTCTACGCCAGAATTGCGAAACATGCGTCCCGCAGGCCGCATGCGGCCCCCGGAAACATTTTCCCTGGCGCTGGGGTGATGGGGTCAACGGCCCCGGAGCCTTGAAAAATTATTTTTAAAAATAATCAAGTATAATAAACCCCGACGTAATTTTTAAATAAGGACAAATGAAATTGCAATTCCTTCTTATGCCTATTCTCATTATTTTTAAATTTATTTCTTTCTGATAGAGAACACATTTAATATTAATTATTAACTTCTTAAATTTATGATTGCTTGCAACCAAATTATAAGTTAGAGTATTTTTATTTGTGTTTCTTTCAACTACCAACAATGTGTAAATATGGACCGACAATGAACACCTGCGTGTATAATAATGCAAGAGCATTGAAATTTCTAACCCACACCTGAAACAATGTTGGCTGAGCATGCCGTAAGGCTCTTTTCTCGTTTCTTATGCATGCAGTATAATTGCATGAATAAACCATGTTGCATTCCATTCCTTTAACCTTGAAGGATCTCCGTGATATTTTTACTGTAGGTCTTCTTGGTGCACTAAGCAACTTTTGGCTTTGTGCAGTAATTGGTGACAAGGAAAAGATATTTGATCCTGGAATGAACGCTCTTCTCTCATCACATTGAATGTTGGCGCCAAGAAGTTCGTTTTTCAGCAAACAAGAATATGCCAGTCTCTCATGACCACCAAAAGCCTCTTTTTGTAGTTAATCCATTCTGGCCAGACTCCTATATTTAAAAACAGACACAAATTCAGACATTTCTACAACTTGCTTACATTAAGAGAAATTCATAAAGCTTGTAGACAATGGGGAATTGACACCATCATGGAAGAGACCTGATGGGAAAGGAGTTATAGAAGTACATCACAAATAGCAGTTTTAAATGATGGTAAGATAAACTCACTCCAAATCCAAACAGAACAAAAACTAAATAAATTAGATTAGTAGTAGTAGTAGCTTAAGTACACAATTTGATAATCTGATATTGTATTTGTACAGTGCAATTGTAGTCAATTAAGAAGAAACCAATTTTTGTGGATAATGTTTCATTTACATATCTGATAAAATACTGTCTTGAAGGCAAATTGATCTCATCCTCAGCACAGCATACTCACTTCATCTATCCACTAATTTTATAAAGTCACAAAAATCATAACTTAATGAAAAACACTTACTGTGTTCCTGAGAAACTTCATGCGCCAGCACGCAGCGGAATAAAGCGATCGCCTTACTGCAAGTAAGGAAAAGATGTAAGTAAAACCTCACAATTCCTTTAACCACATTTTCTAATCTTACTAACAGAACAATATACAAAATGAAGATAACCGTCTTCTGGGGCACTGTGCCAAGTAGCCTGGTACAAGTACACAGACATTTCAGAGGTGCTAGCTGCCTTCATCATCAGAGCGAAGGAGGCCGAATGTGCGTCTAAAATGTTGTCAAACTTTGAACAGACTACTGTCCACAGATCACGAGAAAAGCAATGCGGGGTGAAGTTGGTTCTGGTGGAGGCAGGGGGAATGTTTACTATCAGGTGGACTAGAACAGTGGTATTCAACCTTTTTTGTTCGTGTACCCCCAGATATAATTTCTCTTCAACTTTGTACCCCCAAAGTTGTTGGAGTATAATTCAAGTTATACATAGTATATAAACTACATCTAAAATAAATTAAATAAATTACATTACTGATTATACAGTTTTTATTATAAAATAATATTTTTTTTAAATTTCACGTGCCCCCTAAGATGTAATAATTTTGGCTGGTATATTTCTTGTTAGCTCATCTTCTTATAAACCTGAGAACCATAGTTTAAAACTATGGTCCTACTAAGTCCTTTCCATCAGCGAGGAGAAAAATAATTAAAAGGATGAGATCAAAACCTTACAGTAATGAATCTGTGTCACAGATTTATGAACTCAGTGTCCCTCTGTGTGTACTAATATAAGTGACTGGCAAGAAGGTTAATAATAACCAATTTCAATATAATTTATTCACACACATTAGAAGAATAAAAATGAGACTGCAACCAAAAATACCAATACTGTATTTTAATTTGACCAAGCCTAGCCCTTATTTTCCATCTAAAAGCATTTGACCTATAATAATATATCACATCATAGAGAAATAGTTTTACTGATATATCAATTGCTTAAACTTTACAATATTATCACATATGTACTATCTCTGCATTGTGATAGCTTATTCAAACACATGTCATCCTTATGCACCCCACGGTACCGCATTCCATCCAGTTCCCTAAACAAGTCACATTAACAGAAAATCACACCTAAAATATTACCTGTGATACATGTGAAATGGTGAAAAACATTAAAAAGGTTGCTGCACACAAAATGTTGGAGTTAAAAAAAATATTATGCACCAATATAAAATGGTGCCACGCCACGGTGGTCTAGCAGTTAGAACGCTGGCCTTGTAATCCTGGGGTCTCGGGTTCGATTCCCGGCGGTGCCCGAATTTATAACTTGTGTTGGGCAAGGCCGTGGTCTAGGCAACACGGAGTTTTCCTCCATGGCATCCCAACAATTACTCCATTCACACTCAGAGGAAGGCAATGGCAAACCACTTCTGAATCGTCTGCCAAGAACGTATATGTACAGGTCCCAGTCCGAGAAAAGGATGGAAGAATCCTGTTCATATGGACCTGTCGTCAGTCAGAACACTAAATAAATATAATAAATATAAAATGGTAGATGGTTCATCAATTAATTGGTAAGAATCTGGATAGAAACGGCCATCACCCTTTTTAGGTTTCTGCCCCATTACTTTTCTCAGGAGAATTGAGAAATGCGCAGAAAACCTCACTTAGAGCAGCTAGTCTCCAGGCTGAGATGTGAACTTGGTACCCCTTGAATATGTAAAAGCTTACATACTGTTCTTGTGTGTGCACACACAAGACAAAACAGACACTGACTATTTAAGAGCACTAACTAGAATAGCAACTGCCTGAACTACAAATGAAAATGATCAGCAAACTTGGTCAGTATAAACATCACCAACATTTTGGCAGTCAATATTATGAATGTGATTGATTTGCAATGATTGTATAGTTTGACTTTATGGAGTCATTAGTAGCAAATGTAACTTTGACCTTAGAGATGCAGACAATACATTCCTTCTAAATGTGAGTAATAACCTACAAAAAACTACGCAGTGTCACAACCCATGAGACTCGATCGACAACTACAGGAAAGATTAATCAAGCACAAGGAAGGACAAACATGTCACTAATGACTAATTTTGTTAAAGAAACTGCTGAGCAGTAATGAGTAAGTTAGTTGCCTTCTAGTAAATCATTATGAACTTTCAACAAATTGTCCTTTGTAACCTTGCAACAAGTGAGTCTATAAGAAAGGATAAATGTGGCCCCATGTTTGGAAAGGTTTGATAACTCTTACCCTTATCTAAGTTAACGTAACTTGACAAAATAAATTCATGTCCTTAGCTGCCTGCTTTCCAAACAACAAATACTGCAGATGTCATCTTCAAGAAAGTTTGTTCCATGCATTCAAATACTTATATTTTATTTATTTATAATGCAAGGCCAGCTCTATGACAAGGCCAACCGACTGGATGAGAATGAGATGGAATTGGAGCCAGAAGAAGAAGTAGAAGAGGACGACAAAGGTCCAGAGATACTGAAGAGCGAGGTAGAGAGGGCCATAAAGGATATGAGAAGAAGAAAAGCTATGGGAGATGATGAAATCCCATCGGACTTATTGAAAGTACTTGGAGAGAAGGGAGTGAAGGTTCTTACTAGACTCGCTAACAAGATATACACCTCCGGTGAGTGGCCCAAGGACTTTCTGGAAGTAACAATGATTCCGTTACAGAAGAAAAAGTATTCCAAGAAGTGCGGCGATTACAGGACCATCAGCCTAATCTCACATGCGGCGAAGATAATGACGAGAATACTGACTAAAAGACTAGAAAAGAAGATAGAGGAAGTGATGGGAGACGACCAATTTGGATTCAGGAGAGGAAGAGGAACCAGAGATGCCATCGGAGTTATGAGAATAATTCCAGAGAGAGTTCTCGATGTCAAGGAAGAAGTATGTGCCTGCTTCATCGACTGGAAGAAGGCTTTCGATCGAGTAAAATGGAAGAAATCAATGAGGATCCTACAGAGAATTGGAATTGATTGGAGAGATAGAAGACTAATCGAAAACCTGCACATGCAGCAAAAAGCCAAAGTGAGACTGGACTCAGGAGACACCAACAGCGTTGGGATAGGTAGAGGTGTAAGACAGGGATGCTGCTTATCACCAATTCTTTTTAACCTGTACGGGGAATGGCTTGCCAAGGAAGCTCTGGAGGGAACAGGAGACTTCAAAATTGGAGGAAGAGTGATAACGACTGTAAAGTATGCAGACGACTTAGTAATATTGGCGAAGGAAGAGGAGGAATTACAGAACATGATGGACAAGTTAGTGGAAACAGGTAGAGAGTATGGAATGGAAATCAACATTGAAAAATCAAAGGTAATGAGGATAGCACCGAGAGCAGAACCATTGAACGTTGTAATTGGAAACAAACAGATGGAGAATGTGGAGCATTTCAAGTACTTGGGAAGCATAGTCACGACGGACGCCCTATGCACCAATGAAGTAAAAGCAAGGATAGCCATGGCCAAGGCAGCTTTCGTCAAGAAGAGGATACTTCTCACTAGCAAGATGGGCTTGGAGATGAAGAAGAAACTAGTAAAGTGTTACGTATGGAGTGTCGCGCTGTATGGAGCAGAGACTTGGACACTCAGGAAGAAGGAACAGAAATACCTGGAGAGTTTTGAAATGTGGTGTTGGAGAAGAATAGAGAAGATCAGGTGGACGGATCGAGTGACCAACGAAGAAGTATTGAGGAGAGTCAACGAGCAAAGAAGCATTCTGCAGGCGATTACACGAAGGAAAGCTAACTGGCTGGGACATATTATGAGAAGGAATGGGATACTGAGTGATGTCACCGAAGGCCAGGTTGAAGGAAAGAGAGAACTAGGAAGAAGACTGATACAGCTAACCGACGAACTTATACAAGGAAAGAAGATGACGTTCCAGGAATTAAAGCGAGAAGCCGAGAATAGGAACAACTGGAGAGCTCTTTTTGGGCAGAGCAATGGACCTGTCGTAAGACAGAACACTTTATAATAATAATAATGCAAGGCCAAGGAGCTATCACACAGTATCCCTAACATTGCAAATAGTTTAAACATAAGAAATGCAGGTTACAATACAATTCAAAACATTTTGTCTTCCCATCTGCTACATTAAAAAATAAAGACTCAATTAGAGAAAACTATATTATGTATGTGGGTGTGAAACTTGGTCTCCCAATAAGTAAAGAGCATATGTTGAGGTTGTTACAGCAGAAAAATGTCAATTGTCCTTTCCTATGATGTGATTCCACTGGTCTTGTGGTTACCAACATTTTGGAAAAATGTACTGCTTCCATTTTCAGAGCAGCACTTCTAAACTAACAGAGGCAATATAACCTGTACTAACAGAAATTATGCAACTAAGCTCTTCGGGGGGGCTGGTCAAGTTTTTAAAACGCAACCACCCCCTTTCGTGGGGTGGGGTGTGGTTGCGTTTTAAAATCTTGAGTAAGAAACTAAATCAACCAACCGAATGGGGGGTTAAAACACTTGAATGGGGGTGAAAGCACTTTAAAATCTTGAGTAAGAAACTAAACCAACCTTCCCGAATTGGTTGCGTTTTAAAATCTTGAGTAAGACACTAAAATAACCCCCCTTCGGAGGGGGGGGGGGTTAGTTTAGTGTTGTTAGTTTACTCAAGTCATTTGTTTACTCGGCATTGTTGTGTTGGTACAACAATGCCGAGTAAACAAATATAACGTAACATTGTTTGATGACGTAATTATTTGGCTACAAATTGTATGACGACGACGAAAAAACACAAATTTTTATAGTAAAAAATTGATAGTGGAACCACGGTTGCGGAGAATCTAACGTAAATACGTCTATACGGAAAGAAAGTTTATATATTAGCTTTCATTACAACAATATCAACAACAATGCCGAGTAAACAGATGGCGTTTTCTAGGTAACATAACAATACACGCAAGCTGACCATTTTTGTCAATCCATATTAACACATTGTTGATATGGATCTTACACGTTTTCCTTTCACATTTTCCTTTCACTTGTTTGCCGAATGACCCTTCCGTATAGACGTATTTACATCAAAAAAGAAGATTATTATTATGAATTGTTTAATTGGTCCACAAGCAGCCAAAAACTTCAGGCCTGTTGCCGTCATAACTCGGATGCTTGCAGCCCAGATGAAACTGTAGTCACGGCTCGAACCACGAGATAGGCGGCTACAGTGAGTTGGGGTCGTGCGCACGCAGTAGTCGGAGCGACCCAAGAAGCACGGCATTTTGCATCCGGCTGAGTAATGCTTCAGCGTTACGCTGGCATTTCAGAATAATCTTGATGTTGGCCGGCAGTGGCGACTTGACTCCTCCAAGAACTCCGATTACAAGGACGATTAATTTGACAGTGAATCCTGGGTACAGCTGTCTTAGCTCAAACACAAGGTCTTGTTACTTGGTCCGTTTTTCAGCCTCCTTCACAACTATGTTGGTTTCAGCCGGGGCCGAAAACTCGATGATATACATGGTGCATCCAGAGATATTGATGAGAACGATGTCAGGTTTAGTGGCTGTTAACTGCCTGGTAGTGGGGAACGAATAGTTCGAATAAATTTTACATTTGTCGTTCTCAACGACGGACTCAATGTCCCCAGGAGGGTACGGCAAAATGGGTGTCTTATCTATGCCGTAAAAGTGTCTCAGGTGATAGTAGAGTATACGTAAAGCAGCGTTATGTCGATGAATGTAGGCGCAGCTGGCATAATGTTTACATGCCGACAAAAGATGCATCAACGTCTCTGGTTGCATTCGGCATGCCCTGCAGACAGTATCCACTACCCCCACACCCATCACCATTCGGCGGTACACAAGTGTGTTTACAACACCATCTTGTCACGCTAAGATGAAAGACTCGGTTTCAGACTTTAGTCCAGCCGACCGTAGAAAGGCGAACGTCAGGTCTTTTGACAAGCCCATTTTATCTACATTTTTGAAGAAGGCCCCATGCTTGGGTTTATCTGCATGTTGCTTGAGCAACAAAGTTTGCTCAGCCTTCTTAACAGTGCCCTTGAATTGATCTGACGTCAGTGTCAAGAGGGGCAACTGTCTTCGCTGTCCAACTGAGCTGGTGTCGAAGTCAAATCCGAGGTCATTTGCTGCTCTCTTTGCCGCCTGAAATATAAACGCCCCTAAACCCGCAGACTCATGCGAACACACGAATGTCAAGAGGGGATCAGAGCTATTAATGATGGAATGAGCTGTACCCAGAACTATCCTGTTGTGAAGATTCTCCAGACCCAAGAGACCTCTACCGCCAAGATGACACGGGTGGTATATGCGTTGGACAGAAGATTTAGGGTGAAGACTTCGGTGCATGGTCATCATTTTTCTGGTGGCCCTGTCCTGGTTTTTCAACTCGTCAACTGTCCACTTCATTGCTCCAAAAGTATAGAGCATGATCGGAACAGCAAGCATGTTGGTGGCAGTGACTTTGTTTCTACCAGACAGCTCGGAACTCCAAATCTGTCGTAGGGTGTGTCTATACTTGCTGCACAGAGCCTCTTTGACCTTGGAGACATCTTGGACGTGACTCTCACTCACACCAAGATATGTATAGGACTCTTCGGCATCAAGATGGTGTATGATGCTTCCGTCCACGAGTTGCACGTCTTCGCCGAAATCCCTATTCCTTCCCCTTTTCAAATGCAGAACTGCACACTTGTCCAATCCAAATTCCATGCCGATATACTGAGTGTATACTTGCACGGTGTTCAGTGCACTCTGAATGCCACTGTCGCTGGCAGCATAAAGTTTTAAGTCATCCATATAAAAAAGGTGTGTGACTTTGTGGCTACGAATGGACGGTGCACCGCACATGTAGCCACGTTCACGTCTTAGCACAACGGAAAGAGGAAGTAGCGAGATGCAGAAAAGAAGAGGGCTCAAGCTGTCATCTTGAAACACTCCGCGGTGGTAGCATACCAACTCGGTTGACACTACACGCTTCCCAGATGTTAGAATGAAGCGCGTTTTCCAGAGCGGTAGTAGATTTTCAATGCATTTCACTGTCAGGTTGGACTTTCAGCACTTTGAGCAAGATGAAAATTAGCTCTTGAGAAGTTGTGTCAAAAGCTTTTTTGTAGTCCACCCAGGCCATTGACAGGTTGCGCTTATAATGGACCGCATCTTGACAGATGCATCTGTCAATCAACAGATTGTCCTTGCAACTTGCAATGCCACGTTTCGAACCCCGCTGCTCATATACATCTTTCCAGATAGGGTCAATATGGTGCACTATGCGTTCGTTCGAGATGGAGGTGAACGCCTTGTATACAGTATTAAGACAGGTAATAGGTCGGTAGTTTTCCGGATTAGACAAATCTCCTTTCTTCGGAATAAGAACGGTGCGCCCTTCTGTCAACCAAGGTGGAATGGGCTCTGTACCACACAAAAAAGATGTAAAGATACGAGATAGATGTTTGTGTGTGCTCGTGAAATTTTCCACCAAAAATTATTGATGGCATCTATTCCAGGAGCAGAAAAATTCTTTTTGCCAGTAAAGGCACGTTTCACATCTTGTTCGGTGATCACTAGTGGCACATCATCATCCTCTAAATGACGATCGCAGAACTGCCTAAAGAGGCCAATGGCCGGAGAATCAATGTTCAACGGAAATCTAGTTTCGTAGAGTTTCTCGACCTGCGTTGCTGTTGGTGGGGTATGAACGACTGGAGTGTTCTTGCTGAAGAGACGGGAAGGGCATACACGAAAGATGGTGTTCTCCTTTACGGCCCTATAACGTTTCACTAACTTCTTCCTGTCCGCGGTTAGTGCCCGTATTTTGTCCAGAGAGTGCTGCTTGATGGTCAGCAGCGTATTCTTGTTCAGTGTGTGATACTTAGCCTTGAGAGAGCGGACGATAAGCCTCAGCTTGGTGGTAAATCTCCGACCAGAGTTTACATACTCAATCACGCAGTGAATTCTGGATACCAGTTGCCTTTCCAACTTTAACTTCGCGTCCAGACGTTTTGTTTGCTGCTCAGCTTTTTCTGCCACCCTAAACGGGGCTGGGGTTACTAATAACCTGGCTGCAGCGTAACCGGCGCGATTGATAGTTAGCAGATCAGAATCATCTTTTAGGAATTCATCTAAGATTTCGTTTATTTCGGTCAGATGTTTGGCCCGCAGCGATATCTTGTGGTGAACTGTTCGCTGCCTGTCCTTCAGATATTCACAGGAGTTCAACAATTGGTAGAGCCGCGTTTTAATGTCGATATCAGCAGTCGCAGCTGGGGGACATGGTGCGATATTTTTAATTTCTTCCGCTTTATGCGGCGTAGCTGCAACTGGATCTTGCGGCTTGAAGTCAAAGCCTTTCCTTCGCAGATGGTTAACATAGTCTCGCAGGTTTTGTTGCGAGAGACCGGAGTGCTCAGGATATATCTCGCACCAAAGGGAATGCATCCGTGCCATGTAACCTCTCCGCGAAGGATCACTGGTGGCGTGACACCCAAGAAGGCTGCTGATCCGATTTGTGCCCCTTATTATTATTATTATTATTATTATATTAACTTCTTACATTTACAATTACTTGCAACCAAATTATAAGTTAGAGTAATTTTTTCAACCACCAACAATGTGTAAATATGGACCGACAATGGTCAGCTTTTATACTATGAACTCCTGCGTGCATAACAATGCAAGGTACAGTATTCGAATTTCTAACCCACACCTGCAACAATATTAGCTGAGTATGCCGTAAGGCTCTTTTCTTCTTTCTTATGCATGCAGTATAATTAACTGAATGAACCGTATTGCACTCCACTCCTTTACCTAAGAAACTAATTGTTACGTCATTTGTTTACTCGGCATTGTTGTGTTTCATTACTGCCATCAACAATCCGCTTTCGTTATTGCGGAAAGAGCTCTGCTGTGAATCGCTTGTAGAAGAAGTGCGTCGTAGAGAAGATAATTTTGTGCTCTTAAAAACCTCTTAGAATATCACAGGTACTTATCTTATATAAGAATTATTAAGAAATCTGAGATACTGCCGTTAGTTTTGATTAAATCGGTCATTGCCAGTGGACATCGTGGTCTCTTACAATTGAACAAAGTTTGAGGTAAGGAATTCCTAGTTATTATTATTGTTATATGCAGTTGTATTTGTAATTGCCTGTGGTATCGTGAGTGTTGGTGTGTAATCGTCAAACATTCATATGCCAGCACCTCCATGTGGAAGATGTCATTGAATCTAGAGGACTCTACTTCTGTATTGTTGGCTACCGGTGGAATTCTGTAGACACCTTCGTCCTTAAGGGAGGATAGCTGGCCTTGTAATCCTGGGGTCTCGGGTTCGATTCCCGGCGTTCCCCGAATTTATAACTTGTGTTGGGCAAGGCCGTGGTCTACGCAACACGGAGTTTTCATCCGGGGGCTTCCCCGGTTTCTCCGTGGCTTCCCAACAATTACACAGAAGAAGGCAATGGCAAACCACTTCTGGATAATCTGCCAAGAACATATATGAACAGATCCCAGTCCGGGAAAAGGATGGAAGGATCCTGTTCATATGGACCTGTCGTCAGACAGAACACTAAATAAATAAATAAAATAAATACATTACATTCAGCTACCACAGACCCAACTTAAGCGTAAATAATTCAAGTTAAATAAGCAAAGTCTTAATCAAAATTATTCAATTGTAAAGCATGTTTAAAGGAAATATTTAGAATAAAGCCAATATATAAACTTCCTTTCCGTATAGATGTATTTACGTCTAATTATCCGGAACCGTGGTTCCACTATCACTTTTTAGTAAGAAATATTATGCTATATAACAGGTAATATTATATGCAAATATAAATTAATTTTTGCTTTCTTGCTTATTTTTAGAGCTTTCCAGAATGGAAAAGGAAACTCCATTTGAGGTAAGATTTTGTTTGATTTTTAAGTAAAGGTTAAATAAAATTCACACGTTTATGAATGTACTTTGAATGTGACCTTCGTTTCACATTAATGTGATCTGTTGAACTAACGCTGTTATTAAGGGGCATTGTGTGTATAACTAAAACAATTGTCTTTCTTACATGTTAAATTCTGTGATTCGTTATTATTCACATTGTCCAGTTTGGAAATGTTTACCACATTCTTAATTTTTCTTTTTTCTGCAGGAAGAAAAGGGTTTGCCAAAAGCTGCGCATTTAGCAATAGACAATGAGGAATACCAAGCAGCGAAGACACACTGCTTGGAAGCGGGAAAACGCTTCCAAAAAGCAGAGGAAGGTATGTTGAGACAAATTTGCAGTTTATTCTGTGTCAGTAAAATCTATCTGAATAAAGAAGTGGTCACATTCCTTCCCTACTCTAAACTTATAAATCTCCTGTTTGGAGTACTCTAGTTAATCCTCAATGAATATCTGGTTATTACATCAAGTAACGCTCACAATTTGAAGTTATTCGGTACAAGCCATGTTTGGAGATAGCTTTTATCAATACATTTTTGTTATTATTTCCAGGAGAATTCAAATTTAAAATAGGCAACAACTTCCATGAATCTTTCTATGCACTCATCTCATTTGGCACTACATAAGCAATGCCTGCAGTTGATGATTCATAAAACAGACCAATGACCATTTCTGATTCGATTCCAGGCAATTCATGCCTTGCGCAGACAAGACGCTTCACAATTTCCTGGGTTCTCTGTTGTTACTGACCTTATGTTAGTGGTTGTAGGATCGTTAAGTTATAACATCTGGTTTTCAACATTTTAGCTTCGATAACTTTGCTTCCAGGTGAACAGGAAAGTAATAAGTACAAATGCAATACTTGTTTGTAGTGCAAATAGCAAAAAACTAATGAATGCTGCATAGGCCTCATTTCTTAGCTGGCTTCGTTTTACTATGTACTTTTATTCCCCACATGATTAAATGCGCAGGGGAGGTGCATTTTTATCTGCTTTGTGGTTTTTATTTTTGCATATAGCATTTCACTTTAAGATATGAGCTGCCAACCAGGAAATATTATCAGAACTTTTTGTTTTCAGAGCAACAAGCTGCAGACGCCAAGAAGGCTAAAGAAGAAAAGGAAGGGCATGGAAAAATTTAGAATCCCTAACTCCTGCATTATAGAACAAAAATTAAATTTCTTTATATTCAGAATTCATTCCATTTTATCCAAGTGATAGCCATATGTTATTATTTTTATTCTAATACTTCATTTAGATTCCAGTATCCTAACACAAGGGATTTGGATTTTGTTGTTCTACATGCAACACATATCAATATATGAAACTCTTTGGTAAGTCACTGCTTTGGTTATATGTGCAACTACCAGATGTTTGTTGAGTACAAAATTTCAATTGTGAAATTCTTTGTTGTTCAGTCAGTTAATACAAACCTCTTAAACATTAAGTTTTTCACGAATCCATTACTCAAAATAATGTCTCATCCAGATGCTAGTATGTTTCATGTTATCCTTAATTAAGAACGCAATGTAACTGCTCTCTACTTTGTTCTGCAAACTACTGTTCAAAAAAGTTCACCATGTTACTGTTTATCAGTCCAGAAACTATCTTACTAGCTCCAAAGTTACAAGTAATTACCAACTTAAGGCTTATATTAGACTTGTACTTTTCATAAAATGTTTCTTTCCATTATAATTAAAATTTACAGAGTCTTAAACATGAATTTAATTTCCCTTCATACCATTTGGCTGTAAGATAGTTCTGGAGATTTGTTTGTCACCGAGCATCTTTCCCTATTCTGAAAATGATGTTAGCTGCACCACAAGAGGCTGTGATGGGTGAATTAATTTTGGACATTCATAATTTGGAATGTTACCACATCTCTGTGCCACAAACTTTTCCTATGAAAAGACAAATTTGTCTGGCTGGAATTTTGCTGTATGTTAAATCTTTTTATTTGTTTCTTTTACAGTTGGAATTTTTAATTGTCCCAATTTATTGTAAACAAAACTTTGCAGTATTTCAATAATTAAAGGAAAAAATATTTATCTCAAGGATTAAAGAACTTGTCACTGAAACCATTTTGTTCCCAGTGAATACATAACCATTTAAAACTCACTGGTAACTATATGTACCTTCTGCTTTAACAATCTATAACTCTGTATTTTTCCCACAGACTGTATTAAAGTGATACATATGATTTTCAGCATAAAAAGTGATTATTTCCCTAAACAGTAATCACCATTCATCTTTGTAAACAGAAAGTGTTATTTTTGCTCTGTAGTAAGAAATGAATTTTTAAATATTACTTAAACAAACTACAGCTCAAAGGTTTAACTTGGTATAGCACATCTGAAGATAATGTTAAACAATACTTACAGTAATATCTGTACTTACTTCATGAATAATAGTCAGACAAGGTTAGAATTTCATACACAATATATCTGGTGTGTAGAGGAAATATAATGAACCAACACACATGCACTGATATAAGACTTTCCTGTACATAACAATGGATGAGGATAAGAATAAAATATCTTGTAAACCTCCACACAATGAGAACCACATTATCGTTGCATCTGACAACCAATTAATTACACACAAAACAGAAAATTGTATTTAAATGAAGGACATTAGCTTTCACAAAATGCGAAAATATGAAACCAGAGACTCAAATATTCCCTTCAGGAAGTCAGACCAGCTGATTTTGGGGCAAAATTTTGTAACCAGAACATGATTATTTAACTGCACAGAAGATATTGTATGGGCCATGAACACCTGTTTTACAAGCACTGAAAGGTAGGAACAATATGATTAAACAGCCATATAAGGAATTTACTTTTTAACAAAAATCAGAAAATCACTGTCAGACCAACAATTGCGACGGCATGCTTATTTATATCTGTGTACGCATAAATAAATTAACATGTGCATTTGGTTCAACTACAACTGGTAAATATCATTACAAAACAAAAATGTAAATTATTTGGTTGTAATAGAAACAACACAGATACCAAGGGGGGATATATTCATTTAGTACTCTGAAGTCACACTTTGATCATCATACTGAATGAAATACTATAGATTCAATTTACATTTAGATGGAACACAAGTAAAATTTATATTAAATTATTCATCTGCAATACTTTACCAAGACGGAAACAAATAGAAGACCTGAATTTAAAATGGAGTCCATACATCCATGTTCTCTATAAAATATTTCAACCATTAGAAACTGCATCTAATATACAGTGATTAATAAAAGCCAATTGGCACCTAATAAATGATTTCGTCTTATCTGTAAAAGCAGTTTTATCTCTGACATTTTGTAGGATGTAAATAAAAAGTATTGTCCTTGTAAGAAATGATTCAGAGAAAGAAATAACATATATATATATATATATATATATATATATATATATATATATATATTTGTGATAATACAACATCAAAGGAGCCCATAATAAGACATGTGTACTTAATTGGGGAACAAAATATTTTGAATGCAATCTTATTCTCTCCCACTTTGTTGGCCTCTTGGTATATTTGCTAACATGTTTCCAGATCGCTGATTTCATCGCCATAATTAAAAGTTGGTCTGATTCACACACTAATGATAGCATGCTTCTTTTAAATTTAATTCCAAGCACAGTAAATGGTATCTCAAGTTAATCATGTAACTTTATTTATGGACTTAGGCACCGAGGACAGAAAGGCAACATAAAAGCAATGTCATATATATAATGCAGATGAAAGTTGTTATTACAAATATTCTTCTTTTTCCTGTTTGACTGAAATAGTACATTTCCCTGATGTTGCATTTTCCCTCTGCATTTAAACACAATTAAATCCACATTGATGATTCAATGCTGAAATTCTATCCACACTCACATCCAGGAACTACAAGATTCCATCACATACATCCCAGGTATCATATTTGACTGGGAGAAAATTTTGGTTCACTTGCTGTCCCTTCTTAGTTTAAAAAATTCTCTCACAAGCACCAGTGCTTTCTCAGTCATACACTTCAGTCTGAGGGAATAGCAATAATTTCCTTGCAATCTGTAGACAAAAAAGGTCAAATAATTATAATCACTTTAACCTTTGGGAGATATTATATTAACATGTCTATTTTGATATAAGAAGGGCCAGAAATATATTGTTTTGTAACTGATTATAACTATCCTTCCTCACTACTTTTATCTTCTTTGTTCTTGCAGAAAGAGATAGTTATATCCCGAACTAGAGTCAGTGGGGAACAAGGATCACCTCAGGGTTGACGTGGTAATTTTGATGTATATCAATAAATACAGGAACAACAAATTTAAGAAACCGAATAATTTTACTTTTTAATTTACAGAAAATCTTGTACACTGTTTCCCTGACTGGTACTAAAGTTTGAGTTACTGTCTGAAAGCCCGCTGTCAACTATGTCCACTCGAGTACTGCCATGTGTTTTGACCTGCAGACCAGATCCCTTGCTGGCGAGGGAACCTCCACATATGGCTTGCTAGAGCGGGGGGGGGGGGGGGGTCCTTCACCCCTGATCTTCTGGCCAGTTCAAATTTAAAGTCAAACAGTTACAGGGGTTCTGGACTGGTATAAACTCCCCGATAATGAAGTGAGGACAATTTTGATTTCAAATTCGTCTGAACTTCTTATCTAAGCTCTAAACATCCCAACGTGAAGTAAGGTCATTATGTTACCTTATAAGTAAATACTACGTTTATCATTCGCATGCAATTTACTCCACACCTATGTGAGTCCCTATCTCCACATGCGTTGTTCTTGTATTTCTAAAAGATTATAACTCACAGATCCTCTCAATTTGTCTCCTACCTCACTACTTTTATATATATCTGACTAAACTTACACTATAAACCAAGTACCTCTATCCCGCTCAAGATTATATGTAGTGATAATTATTCCCTAGAACAATTGGTACGTATACTCAAATGTGACATCTTATAACATAGAAACATATTAAATACAAATCAAATACAAGGCAAACATATTCCAACTGGATAAACTTTTTATAGTCTGACTGCTTTATATGCCCCTAATTGCTTTCTCTAATCTGCATTCTGTTTCAAACATTCCTTGCGTTCTTATCATAGCTTTCCATTATAGAGATTTTTAAAGAGATGCATGTACTATTATTTAGCTCAAACCCTCATATTTTGGGTTATGTAACCCTTTTTTTTTCTTTTTTTTTTCTAAACCTCAGGGCACTTTGTGGTTAACAACATTTTCGTGAAAGGTTTAAATTTAGATTATCTAAATTACTTTATCGCGGCTAATTCCCTTGCGGATACCTAGTACAATTCGGTGACGACATCGGTTTTGTCAATCCCGCATTTGGGTTCAGCCAAGACATCGTTTTCCATGCCAAAAGGCTTCAACTCCCGCTTGTTAAACATGCCTCGTGGTTTCCCGTGCTTATCTTCCAGCTCGAACATGGCGGGCGATAGTGCTTTTGAGATGAAGTATGGGCCTTCAAACGGACGCATAAACTTCCCCGTAACTCCTTTGCCGGCATCAGAGACAGGCATTATTTTGACAAGCACTGGGTCTCGAAGCCTAGGCTCCCATTTGGCGACTCCTTTCGTATGGCGGCGCGCTGTTTCCTTCTTCTCAACGGTTTCCTCGGTTAAGAGAGGCTCCGGCGCTGTCGGTAACAATTCTCTGAAAAGTTTCGGTTTTGGACTGCCAAACATTAGTTCAGCGGGAGTAAAATTTGTGGCCTCTGAAACGGTGTTGTTTAACCAATACTCTATGTTACTAAGCAGTTGCGGCCAGCTCTTCTGCGTCGTATGGCAGTATATTCTGAAAAATTTAGATATTTCCCTCATAAACCTTTCTGAAGGGTTTGACTCCGGGTGTCGAATCGGGGAATATTTTACTCTGATGTTTAGTTCTTCCAAAGACCGTCGCCAGCCCTCGGAAGTGAATTGAGTCCCGTGGTCCGATAAGATGGCTTCTGGATGAATGACGGTGGGTACGTATTTCTGGGTAATGTTCCTCAGGCACGCCCGAGTCGTGGCCGATTTTAGAGGGTACAGCTTTACGTGTTTTGTGAATACGTCCAAGCATACAAGTATATATTTATTCCCAAATCGTCCAGATGGTAGGGGCCCAAATAAATCAACGCTAACTAATTCTCCAGCTTTTTTGGGGAGATGTGATCTTATTTCAGCCTCGTACCTCCGGTTCGGGTGTTTTACCTTCTGGCAAACTTCACAATATGAGAGGGTCTTGTGTATTTTTCTGCCTAGGTTCCTCACATAGAAGGAGTCCGTTATGGCTCTTAACGTTTTATTGGCTCCGGAATGGCCCAAATACTCATGCACGAACTTGATAAACCTGGTCTCCAGGCTGGTTGGCAAGTAGATTCTCCAGTCTGAACCGCAGTGAGGTTTCCTGCAGTACAGTACTCCTTGGTGAAGCAAGTACCTGCCTTTTATATAGGAGTCCCCGGCTTCCAGCTTTTCCCTTGTTCCTTGTATAACGTGGTCTTGATTTTGGTGAACTGCGATGTCTCTCAAATCTTTTCTAATCTTTGGGTCCACATTTAACTTGAACAGAGCCACCAGTAGTTCAGTAGGCTTTCCGATTTTCGCCACCTGTCCTGGGCCCATACCCACTGGATGCCTACTCAATTGGTCTGCAAAATAATTGCTGGTCCCATTGATGTGTTCAATTCGGAAGTCATATTCCTGGAGTTGAAGTATCCACCTAGATACTCGGTTTGAAGTCAAAATGCACCTCTTTAAGAAAGATAACGCCTTGTTATCCGAGTACATGGTTATTGTCCTTCCCCATACATAAATCCGAAACTTCTGGAGGGCGTATACAACAGCAAGTAGTTCCTGCTCACACGTTGTATATCTTCTTTCAGTGGCGGATTGGACTCTGGATGCAGTGGAAATGATCCTCTGACTTCCATCACTGACGGCTTGAGTAAGGATGGCCGCGATGGCATAGCTACTCGCGTCTGTATACGCCGAAAATGGATCACCCTCATTAGGATGCATTAATTGGATACTGTTTGCAAATTGCAGTCTCAATGTCTCAAATGCGACTTGTTTATGTTCATCCCACTTCCATATGTTCCCCTTTTTCAATGAAGGCAACAAAGGAGCCACGTAGCTTGCATAATTTATGATAAACCGATGGTGATAATTACAGATTCCTAAAAATCGCCTTAGTTCCTTGTGGTTTTTGGGGGCGGGATAGTTTAGCATCGCTGTCATCATTGCAGGGTCTGGTACGACGCCGTGCTCGTTTATTATGTGACCTAGGAATTTGACTTCGGGCTGCCCGAACTTGCATTTTGTCACATTGATAGTGAAGCCCGCTTCAGTTAATTTTGATAATACAGTATCCAAATGCTCGAGATGATCTCGGTAGTTGTTCGAGTAAATTAGTAAGTCGTCTACATAATTCACCAAGAAATGTGAAGTGGTTCCGTCAAATATGGTGCGTAGCGCTCTCAGTAAAGCACATAAGCTGTTTTTGAGCCCAAAAGGCACTCTCTTGAACTGGTATTGCTTTGACTCGAATAAAAATGCGGTGTATTTCCGGCATCCTTCATCCAATTCAATTTGCAAAAACGCTGACGTCAGGTCTAAGCTGGTCATGAACTTAGCCCCATGAAATCTTGGAAGTAGTTCCTCAGTTGGTCTTTCTCTTTCTGAATCCGCAATAGTTATTTCATTTACCTTCCTCGCGTCCAAACATATCCTGGGCGTTTTCCCTTCCCGACTGACTATAACCAAAGGGTTGACGTGAGGGGAACTGGAAACTTCGATGATACCATCATAGATCATCTGGTTTATTTCCTTTCTTACAGCTGCCCTCAAAGAGAATGGTATCTGCCTTGATTGTGTTCTAATCGTTTCCTCACTGTTCACTTAGAACCCATAACTGTACGTTCTGCAACGCCCTGGCCTCGACGTGAAGTGTTTCAAGTACTTAACTAATACATTTGACAGTTGTCCTTTCTGCAGACGCGACAAGTTTCCCTGGGCCTCTATGATCCCGGACAGGTCCTCGCTGGAAATGTTACGACGTTCATCCGGTGCAGCTCTTGTGTTTGAATTATTCGTATTGCATTGCCTCTCCCCCTTATCAATATCGATACGTCTCCCGTATTCTAACTTTGCTGGGTCCAATTGCCCGCATTCATTAATCTCAATCTCCCTTTCGGAGCAATCATAACTGCAATCCCTGTTGCAACAACTACAAATTACATGTACACCTGGGGGTTCTCCTTCTATCTCTTCACCAATCTCAGTCCCTTCCTGCGAATGGTTACAATCACGAATGGCTGCGGGTTGATCCACCTGTAGTTGGATTTGGCTACCAGAGTCTAGTACCAGCGTGTGGTTAACGTATGCTTCGTTGTAGTGACCATCGTCCTTTGGGTCCCGTCCGTTACATCGCGCAATATCTTGTCCTGCGCCCTTGTTAGATTTGTACCTAACAACAACTCCGTCTCTCTCTGCCTGGAGGCTTCTCTCTGCAAAATTTAGTACCACTTTGTTTTCATTCAAGAAATCCGCACCTAGTATCATAGGAACCATCAACTGCGGAGCAACGAGGAAAACCTGGTTGAATCTGTCGCCTTCAATTTCAAATTCCACCATTGCCTGTTTCT
This sequence comes from Zootermopsis nevadensis, assembly GCF_977971745.1. Taxonomy (NCBI): domain Eukaryota; kingdom Metazoa; phylum Arthropoda; class Insecta; order Blattodea; family Termopsidae; genus Zootermopsis; species Zootermopsis nevadensis. The sequence goes on from NW_028259154.1 coordinate 5,732,363, forward strand.
TCAATCTCTTAGATTTGTTACCGAGGGCTGTAATTAGGATAGCGGCTTTAACGGGCAGCGTCAAAATTGGATGTTGCTTCAATATTAATTTCTCGTAGATTTCTTCAGTGACCAAACTTATCTGCGATCCAGAATCTAATAAAGCGTCCACCTCTTCACTTCCCATGACAATTTTCAAGTAGAGGCAATTGTTTAATCTGTCTCCATCTATCGCTTGTAATAAAATTTCTTCGTCTCCTAAACCCAGTTCGTCATTGCAAACTCCTACCCTTTTGGTTTTTAACTCATTCCTTGGGGCGTTTTCTACTCTATTGCACCCATCTAGGACGAGCCCACGCCCTCCGGACACGTCCTGATCTAATTCCCCTGATGCTGATTGGAGCTTGGTCGTGGAATCCGCAGATCGCTGTCTTCCTCTTTCCTCTCCTGATTGAAAGTGGGGGCGTAAGGGTTTAACTGGTTCCCCTGCCTGTGATTCCGACTCTCCTCCTCCCTGTGCTGCCCACCTGTGGCAATGTTGTCTCGCCTATTTCCAAAATACGGCTGTCGACGCGTCGGGCGGTTTTGATAGTTGTTTCCCCTACCAAATCCCATTCCTCTGACTTGATATTGCCTCTCCTGCTTTCTGTCATTGCCTCGATATTGTGCCCTGTTGTTCCGATAATTCTGCGGGTTCGAGTTGCCAGGGGGTTCTCTTTCAGTTCTGTAACCCTGCTCTTTCGCTTCTATCTCGTCCATTTTCCTCAGGAAGCTGACGACCTCTTCAACGTCCTTAGGCTGCTTAGCTAACCAAATTCTCTGCACGGATATTGGGTAATGAGCTTTTAATGCAGAAATGAGCTCCTGGTCTTCCATTGGGGGTTGTAGGTGCCTGGCTAAGACAGCATATTTTAGAAAATGATCGGACATACTCTTGTCGCTCTGACGATTGAATTTCTCTTGGTATATTCTGCAGCGAGTTTCCGACTGGCTTTCGTTACTCCAAAATTGTCTGATGAATGAACTCTTAAATTTCTCATAATTTTGGAACGTTCCCGCGGTCGCTAGAATCCATGACTTGGCTGATTCATTTGTGAGTGACTTCACAGCAATAGTCAGGCGAAATTGTGGAGGAATTGCTTTCAATTCGAAATATTCGTCAAGTTGTTTCACATGGAACAAAGCTTTTTGCGCCGTAGCATCTACAAAAGTGGGTAACGGGATTTCTACAGAGATTAATTTCTGGATATCTGCCCTGAGATTTAATTTTGAGTTAGGTGACTCACTTACATGAATACTTTCATTCTGCATGCACCGCCCATCAGCACTCGCATGCAACAGATGTTCAGTTTCAACCAAAGCATGCCTTACAGCTAGCGGGTCACTGGCAGGCTGTTGCAGATGTGGGGTGGGACTGCCACCACGGGCCTGCTCATGGTTGGAATGCGACTGACACGCAATTTGTCCTGGTGACGCGGAGTTCGTAGCTTCCCTTCTCAATTCTACAATTTCGCTCGACATTTCCTGCCTAACACGGGCGATTTCCTCTCTCACCGCTTCAATTTCTTTGTTTACCTTCGTATCTATGTTTAATACCTCATTTGATAGGTCCCTGGTCTTAATATCCAACACCTCTGTCTTGTTGTTTAAAGCCTTTGTGGACGCATCTAACTTATTATCTAACTTGGTCGACAGTTCTCGTAGGGACGCCTCGAAATATTCGGCTTGTTTAGCAGTTTCCTCTCTAACTTTCTCGATAGTTTAGTATTCTCATCTTTTAAGCTTTGTTTCAGTGACTCGTTGCTTTCTAGTATTAGATCCATAATTCTCTGTAAGGAATCATTAGTTATTAAGTTGGTTTCTGACCTTAAAGCTACCCCGGCATTTATGGCTTGTCCCTCATCTGCTGTACTCTCTCCCCGTCTGTTCGCGATAACTTCCCCATGTCTGTCACCTACCAGGATTTCCTTTTCGGTCTGTGGTTCCGTGTCATAAACCGGAGATGGTTGACCACATATGCTAGGTGATGTTATATCAATCTCAAGCTCTGTGTTGAGGGAGATACTTGGTTCACCACCTACATCCACTGAGCGGTTTCTCAGCTGCTTCTGGTTGTACATTTTAATTAACTAAACTCTGTGCCAACCTGGTGTTCCGAAGATGATGTTGCTGCTGTTGGGGTTGACTTCACTAAGCACTCACTGGAGAGGGTTTGTTTGTGCTTGAAGTGACCGAAGGGTTGTCGCGTAGCGTATATGTGGGCTTTCCTCCCCGCTCCAAACCTCCTTAAATTGACTTGCCAGGGTCCGCGGCTGATTCCCCGGGCGACGTATCCTCGCGGGTGCTGGAATCCCTGAATTTCGTTGCTCACTTCGAAGTCGGCAGATTTCCGGAAAGGCGGGGGATCGTTTGATGCTCTCGTGATACTCGCAGTGTTGTACCTGTGTTCTTCTGTTTAATCTCGACGCCGATACAGTGCGTTGTGGCCGATCCTCGTAGCCCCACGTCGTTGGGCGCCACTTTTCTATAACTATCCTTCCTCACTACTTTAATCTTCTTTGTTCTTGCAGAAAGAGATAGTTATATCCCGAACTAGAGTCAGTGGGGAACAAGGATCACCTCAGGGTTGACGTGGTAATTTTGATGTATATCAATAAATACAGGAACAACAAATTTAAGAAACCGAATAATTTTACTTTTTAATTTACAGAAAATCTTGTACACTGTTTCCCTGACTGGTACTAAAGTTTGGGTTACTGTCTGAAAGCCCGCTGTCGACTCTGTCCACTCGTGTACTGCCATGTGTTTTGATCTGCAGACCAGATCCCTTGCTGGCGAGGGAACCTCCACATATGGCTTGCTAGCCGGGGGGGGGGGGGGGGGGGGCCTTCACCCCTGATCTTCTGGCCAGTTCAAATTTAAAGTCAAACAGTTACAGGGGTTCTGGACTGGTATATGATGAAAAAAGAAACTCTGAAAGCTGACTTACAGATTCTGTTACAGCCACAGCTAACCTCAATTACCCATATCAGAGGAATAAAGGCTGCTAAGAAAATGCTTTGTGAGTGGAATGAAAAGCTATCCCTCAACATATTTCTTATATTAATCACCTAAAATATATACAATTCCTTATGCAGATGTCACACACCTGCTATAGCAATGTAAAAACTTCATTTATGCCACTCTGAATTTCCTCCAAATTTGACTTCATAAAAATGAATAATTGCAAAGAACCAAAACAAGTTGTTTAAAAAATGTTTGTGTTGGAAGCAGACAATGGCAGCACAAAGACAAGCCACATACTAAGAAATGAATATCCCCATGCCAACCAAAATATCACAGAGGCTTCTGCACATATGGAACAGAATTTTCACTATTACAGATGACACAGGCTTACACCAGGGCTTCCCAACCTTCTCCAGACCAAGGGACATATTCACCCTTACTAAACAACTTTCAGGCCACAATGTTATAAATTAGAATGGTTTCAATAAAATCTTCTTCGGCGATCAGCCACGTAAAATAGTTAAAAGACAAGACCGACGTTTCAGGGACCGTCTCTGTTCCCATCATCAGGGTGAACCCTGAGTTACGTTGGCGTGAAAGCTTCAAATAATGTATCACCAACCTGTATGAGAATGATTTGTTGAAACTTCATGACAATTTATTCAAAATGTTACTAAAATTCTATTATAAACAGGTTCCTATATGAATCAATCATTTTCCTCAACAAAATCAGAACATTATGTACATACTAGACACAGCTTGTGCTTAAACAATTTTTCATTATCAGGTATAATTTCAGTTGTTGTGATTCACATATCCCTCAAAGTGTTCACTAGTAAAATGCATCCTAGTTCTTTATTTTATATTATTCATTAAGCTGGAGCCTACAGCAATAGGTACTGCCAAATTATGATGACATCAACAAAATATTTTCCCATACTGCAGAAATATTTTCACCACAGAGGTTGGCACAGGAAGTGTTTTATGTAAAATGCACAGAGGCCACACAAAACACATTAGAGGGCTGTATGCAGTCTGTGGGTTGAGAATTGCTTGTCTACAACATACACTTTTCAGGATGTAGTGCTGGACATACATAGTGATAATCTAACTTGACTCATCAACAACACCCATAAATTATAAACATCTCAAAAAAGGAGAAGAATTCTCTTCAGATACCAAATCACAATGTCCCACTTAACATGAAACCCACCATGATAGCATGTCATAGCAGCAGTTACTAAACTACCAAGAAATGAGTTAATCACAATCCAGAACATAGCCTTCAAATGATAGTAGATTGGTTCTGACTTATGTGGGACTCAGTAAATACTGATGCCATGAAATCATATTATGTCTTAAGGATTTAACAAACCTCTACATGAGAGGAGGCACTGGCTCAAAGTTGGCTCAAACACAGAAGAATTAAAGCAAACATTGCGGTGGAAGTGGTAGTACAACCGGAAAGCATACAAGTTCCTCTTTTGGAGCAAACAATATAAAGTAATGATCTGTCTCTAACCAGGGGAAAGTTTTGAAAATATGGTTGGACATTTTTAAAAGTGTTGAAAAGTTTTATACAGATATGAGTATTAAGAAATGAGTATTGAAACCAGACACAAGTATTTATTCCCTGTATACAAAAATTAAATACTAATAATATCAGTATTTCAGATTTAGAAGGTGCAAGTGAAGACATAAAATTAATTTAAGCAAATACTGTTTAAGGTGACAGAGTCTGAAACAAATCAAAGAACATACATCAACCTGGCAATCTTCCACGTAGCACATTATTTTCATTCTACATCAATAAGTTAAAGGAAATTTAAACCCCCAACTGATGGGCTGCCAGCTGAACTTACTACAGGATTAAAAATTTAGCAGTATGGTACAGCAAGCATGGCCAGCTGGATCACATGTAAGCCATGACACAAAGTCAGTGAAGTCTTAACATCTTACTTTGTATACAAAATGCAATCTGGACAACATACCTTCCAATTTACTAGTTTCAGCAGTCACCTCATGGCTTTCATTCTCTAAAGCAAATAATAACAAAGCATAATGGCATTCTAGAAACAAAATAATGTAAGTACATATTAAAAAGTACTGGAGGATAATGAAACAAATATTGCCTCTAATTTATTACAATAAGGACCAGAAATGCACCACACAATATATCTGACATCATAAAAATCACTTGTTTTGATTAGAGTGCGAAAGAAAAACTTCAGACAGAAATTTACCATTTTTGATGAATTCTGTATAAACATCCTAATCTTTACACATTTATCTTCCTTTCAAGAATAATACCAACATGGAATCCACGTACCCTGTGGCATGGAAAAACTAGAACTATTCATCGCAGGCTTTGAACCAACAAGACCTTTGAAATGCGTCTTTCAATAAGATATTTTTTAGGAAAATGCAAATATGAATATGGTGACCCTGAAAATTGTTCGCAGTGACAACAGTAATTGACATCATTGTTAACTTACAAAAATATATCCTGATAACGTTGTTATAACACAGAAACTGGCAGTAAGTGTGACACAAAAACATAGAGAAACAAAATCCTTTAACATTCAAAATTTTACCAAACAACTGCCAAGTGCCTTTAGTATTTATTGTCATCTAAAAAACATATGAGGCATATTTAGTGTGCTGTGTAAAAACACATTTTTTTCTAATTATAAGATGTTTCTTACCAGTAACAGCTACAGTCAAATTCAGAATATACACTATAAGAAAATGTATGTGGTGTTGGACTAATACTTTAATAAAATAGTTGGGAAACAAATAAATGTATTTATATAAGGATAAATCTAATAAAAACACAATTTTACTTTGGCACACAAATTTTTCCTGTGTCTATCTTCTACAACTCATGCATATGGGTATGGCTGGTATGAGGATGATCAAAGATGCACATATTAGAGCTACAAAATCAGCTTTGCAACAGAAAGAACATATTTTCTGACAATGTCATCATGGGAAGATATGTACTGAAAAAGGTAGCAGAAATAATATGACTTACTTGAATTATAAAGTAATGCAGTTATTTTTCAGCAAAGAACTCTGTATTCAACATTGTTTTTCTTCTGAACTACATCTACCATCCTATGTATTAAAATAAAGCCATTACATTTCAGGGGCTGTCTAGAGGACCCAACAAAGTAGTTCTTTCATCACCTGAAGATGGGGCCAGAGCCAGCCCTTGAAATATTGTGGCTTCATTTTAACACACAGAACAACATATTTAGTCCAGTAAAAACTATAATTATTTATAATACACCATCATCAGAACCTATTAGAATTAATTTGTAAATATCTGAATCACTCCCAAACATCTACAAGCCTCTTTTAACAATGACAATCAACGCAATATTTCACAGTAACAGTGCATGAACAGAACATACTTCCCCAGTCTGTTTAACATATTTTGTGTTCAGTCAATCAAACTGTATACAATTCCAAATTAAAGTTTATGACATTACTGCAAATGAAAATGTACAATATAAATCAAATAAGATGCACATACGCCTGCTGCCACTTCTGACAGACTCAAGAAACACAAGATAAAACTGGTAAGATTAAAAACAATCAATCACTGAGTGTGGGGAAAACCTCCCCATATTCCAGGTACCACTAATGACTAATTTTCATTAGTTTATAATAAAAGAAAACATTTCTTTAGTTCCTAAGCCTGAAAACATTTTAAAAGTAATACAATTTATCTCTTTGCCTTCAACATAATTTGTCAGAAATGGCAAATTTTTTATCTGTTTCGTGCTTGCTGTGGATACACACGAACAAAACGGGAGAGTAGTCACTTTTCAACTGGGAGATGTGTTCTACACAATGACATATTATTAACATTATCATCATCATTGGCATAGACAACTTGCAATCAACAATGATTTTCTTTACAGCCTTTCCCCAGACACTGAAATGATTCAGCCATTAACTTCAAATCTTAGGAGGAAGAAGACGAAAAGAAATTTACTTCTTCCAAAACTTGTGGATTGGTTTTAATTTAATTTGTCACAAATCATACTAGAAAGAAAAGATTTTTCTATATAATAAACTTCTTATACAGAGCCAGATTAGACCAAGGGACAGATTGCTTTTGAATAAGTCATCGTGTGGCAAAAATCTTTATTTACAATTTACTGCAATATGAAGAAAAATAACATGTGATTATAGATACAATGTGGTAATTCTTTATTACAAAAAGTTTATAAAGCACATATGAATCAGCAAAAATTAGCATTTTAAAGAGGTACCATATCTGCCCAATCTAGAAAACAGAGTACATTGGTTAATACGTACTTATGGTAAATGAATGTGCCTTTGCCTGATTTGTCCAGCCATAAAAGTTCCTTGCTCGAAGAGTCACCAAGAAGTATCCTGTTGTAAGATCCTTTAACTGATACTTCAGTTTATAAATATTGCCTTCTGCATCCAGCACAGGTGTTGCGATAACCTGCCACTTCCCACAAGTCCATCTATATGAATGTTTTTATGAAAAATTAGTGAAATATTGTTAAATATAGGAATTTTTTGTTGTAATGATGGCATCATGCCATTGTTTTCAATACAACATAACAAGAACTCTTGATCGCTTTCAGCAGTCATGTAATTATACATCTGTCAGCGTGGCATCACAATTTCATTTTCACAAAACAAGTCGACCGCTTTTCCTAATCACATCAAATGATACATGGCATTGCTTAGTTGTCATCAGTATTCTGAGTCGACCAGCTCACTGCCAACACATTGCCATGGTTACAGTTCTACAGAGCACAAAAAGTCATTCTCTCCTTTAAATACATGTTTAATGCATTACACAAACCCTAATTTCAAGAATAAATGATTTTGAAAAACTGTGTTATACACGTGTAATAATACTATTTGTATTGAATTTTTAAACATTAAGAGAAAAATACTATTCAGAAAACATCACTCTACATGATTCAACCTAAGTTTTTATTTATAATTATAAAGAAAAATTTTATGTTTCAGGTATAAATGGAATAGCAGCAGTTCTGTCTTCTAACATGGAACCTGCTTTTATTCAGTACCAGGATCTTCCTTTGCATTTTAGCAGAACGGTGGAGGGAACAAAGTATGCTTAGAAATGTAAAATATCTTTACAGGCAACCCTTGTCTATCAATTTCTGGAAAACTGATCATTGAGACAGAATTATTTGCATTCAAATGTAGTGCTACTTCTATTTTGTTCAGGGGCCAGCAGTCAACTGGAGATGAAATGTGGTGAGGCCACAGACCAACGAATTTAGGTGAACTTTTATGCAGCCACGTGTGAAGCAAAGCAAATCAGTTACTGAACTGACAGACGCAACGGATGTCACCAATTCAAAGACATCTAAATATTGCCTCATGACTCAGGAGCAAGATACAAGCCTCTATGATGTTACATTTCTTTGCATTTGTTTGTTTATTCTTTGTTTTTGTTTAATATTTACTATAATAGTGAAATTATTATATAATGGCTTTAATCTCCTGCTTGTGTTAAAAACCATATTTTAACAGACCGTGTCTTACCTTGCTCCCACATTTCCTTTTAGGTATCAAAATATTGTATATTATTATATTGAACTTTGTCATGAAGAGACTTTTTTATATGAACTATACATCCATTCTTGTATTGAACTCTGGTGTCCAGATAGACAATATCCATTATGGAAGTAAACATTTTGTCAGTGGGATAGTTCTTTTTGTGCATAAAACAACTGCTTTGAGTAATCCTTTCCAAAACAATAAATATTCTCAATATCAAGAAATATCAGATTCCTAGATGCTTCAAAATATTAAATTATAATTACATCAAAGTTATCTTTATCGTGGATTCTGAGCCAATATTAACATCATAACCAAATATCAAACTAAGACATCCAAAATTTCCACTTCACTGCTTATCTACATGAGAATTTCTCAACTCTTGCAACAAGCCACATTCATTTCGTTTTGAAACCCCAATACAGAGAAAGCAAAAACACTTAAACTTTGCGATCCATACTCTCAAAAAATAGACGGATAGGGTGACAGAGCTGAGGTGAAACTGCAGTGAGGTTCTGGACATGCGCACTGAATATTCTCATGAAGCAGAAACATGAGGTTGTACTTGTTTGCTTCCTTGGGAACTTGGATGTATATGAAAACTGCCGCTAGCATGTTGTTATTCATTTTAGTATTATGTGGAATTTTCCTTTTATGTTGAAAGTTCACAAGGAGGGCGCTATGGAGGGATAAATGATTAGGTGAGATATCTAATGCTGTGCTAATAACATCTGTGCCATGCAACTAGCAGGGTGTAACAATGGATTACTGAGAATATAAGTAAGAGATGTGTATGAAGAAAGATTAAGGTTGATTCACAATTATCTGAGACATGTCAGTTCTGTCTGTGCAGTTTCTGACATAGAATCATTGTCAGATGTATTTTAAATGGAACCATTCACACGTATCCAGCACAGTGGTGTCCAGTTACCATTAGTGTTGCCTGGCATCACTGGCAACAGTATTTGACCATATTTCACTGAACTGATATCGTACAGGATGTATGACTAGGTTTCAATGTCAATGATTCCAACGATTCCAGTGTATTTTCAGCATTCATATGGTGAACTCCATAAAATTCGAGATGAATGATGAGAAACTTATAGTTTGTTAAATCACATATTAAACTCTGTTTTTTCGCATCGAAAATATATGGCTACTACATACAGAAGCGGAATAACACGTGACAATTACAGGAAGTTGTTAAAAAGAGTTAAAAAAAGACGATACTACTTACTTAGGATACTTGGACGACCCGTTCTTCAGTGCCTTGAGCATCTGCGGGTCCCAACTTTCTTTGGCACTGATCTACGGGACATTCCGTAGGACTTTTTGGACGAGTGATCGGCCCGTCGCATGGCCTCTACCCGTACACAGGACCGCACAACACAGAAAGACGTGCATTGAGCGGGATTCGAACCCACGATCACAGCGTCCAAGCGACACAAGGCCCACGCCTCAGACCGCGCGGCCATTGTGACGGCGCGTTTCTTCATATTAACGCAATAATTTCTGTCTAATAAACTTTAAAGGAGAAAGTTGTGTTGTACGTGATTTAGTTTGATATTTTGAATACTCGATCCAATTTTGTTCAATCATTCTGCATAGTTTTGTGAGAATAAATTAGAATCAAGTTTATAGAAGATGACGACCACAGCCGGTTTTGGGCATCTTGAGCACTGGGATTGTGGGTTCGCATCCCACTCGCGTTTTTCACTGTTGTTTTGTGTAAGTGGACATCTTTCCCTTGTCAAAGGAGTCCTGCCAAGTGACTTCAAGGATTCGCACTTGCTTGTGAATTGGAACAGGTCAGAAGACGCGCATCGGAAAAACTGGAGAAGAGGAAAATCCATGAAAGATGGTTACTGTGCCTATTAAAAGCATTTTCAGGTTTCTGTAACCTTTGTGAGTAGCGCAGACGCTGTAGAATTTCGAAGCACAGCTCACCTTTGGCGTGAAGACGTTGAGAAAGAGACAGTCGTCCTCTCCTGACAGTAAACTCGTCAAGTCGCTCCTCTGAGTGCACGTGTACCCTTCCAAAGTCGCATCACGAGTTCCTGCCGTGGTTACGGCGCTTGAGGCGCCTGCAGCGAGCAAATTTCAAATTAAAACTGAATAAAAATTATTTGCCATCACGGACATTGCTTCGAGTGGCAGAGAAACGGAGCAGAACTTTCAGTGATCGCGGCCTTTAAATTTTTTTTTCATGCTGTTGGACATCTTCATTACCAGGAATGGTAAATCAGCATGGAATTTAGTGATGTGTTTGCGTATGTGAATAATTGTGGCTGGTAAACAATTTCAAGTTGTTAGACTCGAAATAGAAACTTTTTACACATAAGAAAAGCTCGTGCAAAATTCGCGTTTATACTTATAACGTGCCTAGGGAATTAAATAATCTCATTCCTACAATCTATTCGATGTAGGTCCGAGACCGGTTGTCCTGACTGAAGTTTTTTTCCGTGCTTTTGTTATTTCTTTCAGGCACATTCTGCGGTAGTACCGGAAACTAGGCCGTAGTCTTTTCTTTCAACATATTTTACAATTTATTATTTATTACTCGTCCCATCAATCGACGTAATGCACTTTAATTACAAATATCGTCATTAAACAAGCCGTAAATACAACAATCGAAGTTAAAGACAGAGTCACAAGGGCATAACATTGTCTATGATCTGCTGGGGTTTGGTACCGTAGAGGCTGAAGATACGACTTTTAAGATTATATCGTGTGTATTAGTCTTCTGCATTTCATGCGGCACCAATTTCCCAATTAATAACCTCGTTCGAATTCATGCAATTGTCATTAACAGAGTATCAGGAATAAGACCGAACTTTCGCTTAATAAAAGTCTGTATTTGAATTCTATCCTGCTTAAAGTAACTCGCCAATGGTCATCTGAACCCATACAAATTGAATCCCCATCCTCACACTCTTTGTGCAAAAGACATTGTATTCAATTTAAGTGATTTACCTCTAGTACATTTCCTGTTTTGACGGGCTTAAACAAGTCTACTGAAAGTTTTGTAAAAAGTAAGACGTCAATATTTATCATTCAATTCATCTCCCACGCAATGTTAGCTATTCTATGTATGATGTGACATTTTAGGTTCTAAGGCTTTTTCGTAATTTTGGTGGCACTTTTCCTCTGGACACCGCGATATTTTGTGAATACGACTCACCGAATAATTTATGTATTTTTCACAAAACACAGACCGCAATGTAAAACTTACGTTGTTACTTATCATCTTCCCATCACTTTGAACTTGAGGTCACCGACAGGAGTTTTGGCGAACGGAATTCCAAGAAACGCCACATACTTTTTCTTGTTTCGGATAGATGCTAAAACTTTTCCTTTCAGCAAACCTCATTGCACTCTAACTATTGGTCTTCTTGAAGTCTGCTCTGCCGAGGCGAGGCTGCTACACATGGAGATTATTACCAGTGCCAACGCGGAGATCCGTCGGCCCGCCATGTCTCCACATCTGTGCACTGGAACCCAGGGATCCAGATCCATTTTAAGTTACTGAATTATTTATCAGAAGCATAAAATGTTACACTGGTTACAATTATTCAGTTTAATTTAAAAACTTTGGAACACTTTCTTGTGTATATACAGAGTGATTCAAAAGGTTAGGGCCGAACTGAAAGAGCGTATAGAGGGAATCAGAGAGAAAAGCTCTTGAACAGGAATCAGTGTTCTCCGAAGTTATCCTCAGTCAGTCGAGGCCATTGAAGGTAGGGACATCTGATAACATACCACTGAAATAATCGTAATTTGCTATTTATCTACCAGCTTAATTTTGAATCACACATATCCCGTCAGATTCTACAGAGGCCCCTATGCTGTGATTATAGAAACCTAAGAAGTCAGAACGAAATTACATGTTCAGTTGTTCGGCTTTAAAAGAAAGAGCGATATAAGTCTCCATTGTGACAGGGATTACAACCAGAAAGGGATAAAAATTATTATTTCCACCTAAGTCTCCTTGAAAAGAGAGATCTGCCAACTTCAGAGGCGATTACACTACCATTGTCTACGCCAGAATTGCGAAACATGCGTCCCGCAGGCCGCATGCGGCCCCCCGAAACATTTTCCCTGGCGCTCGGGTGATGGGGTCAACAGCCCCGGAGCCTTGAAAAATTATTTTTGAAAATAATCAAGTATAATAAACCGCGACGTAATTTTTAAATAAGGACAAATGAAATTGCAATTCCTTCTTATGCCTATTCTCATTATTTTTAAATTTATTTCTTTCTGATAGAGAACACATTTAATATTAATTATTAACTTCTTACATTTATGATTGCTTGCAACCAAATTATAAGTTAGAGTATTTTTATTTGTGTTTTTTTTTCAACTACCAACAATGTGTAAATATGGACCGACAATGAACACCTGCGTGTATAATAATGCAAGAGCATTGAAATTTCTAACCCACACCTGAAACAATGTTGGCTGAGCATGCCGTAAGGCTCTTTTCTCCTTTCTTATGCATGCAGTATAATTGCATGAATGAACCATGTTGCACTCCATTCCTTTAACCTTGAAGGATCTCCGTGATATTTTCACTGTAGGTCTTCTTGGTGCACTAAGCAACTTTTGGCTTTGTGCAGTAAGTGGTGACAAGGAAAAGATATTTGATCCTGGAATGAACGCTCTTCTCTCATCACATTGAATGTTGGCGCCAAGAAGTTCGTTTTTCAGCAAACAAGAATATGCCAGTCTCTCATGACCACCAAAAGCCTCTTTTTGTAGTTAATCCATTCTGGCCAGACTCCTATATTTAAAAACAGACACAAATTCAGACATTTCTACAACTTGCTTACATTAAGAGAAATTCATAAAGCTTGTAGACAATGGGGAATTGACACCATCATGCAAGAGACCTGATGGGAAAGGAGTTATAGAAGTACATCACAAATAGCAGTTTTAAATGATGGTAAGATACACTCACTCCAAATCCAAACAGAACAAAAACTAAATAAATTAGATTAGTAGTAGTAGCTTAAGTACACAATTTGATAATCTGATATTGTATTTGTACAGTGCAATTGTAGTCAATTAAGAAGAAACCAATTTTTGTGGATAATGTTTCATTTACATATCTGATAAAATACTGTCTTGAAGGCAAATTGATCTCATCCTCAGCACAGCATACTCACTTCATCTATCCACTAATTTTATAAAGTCACAAAAATCATAACTTAATGAAAAACACTTACTGTGTTCCTGAGAAACTTCATGCGCCAGCACGCAGCGGAATAAAGCGATCGCCTTACTGCAAGTAAGGAAAAGATGCAAGTAAAACCTCACAATTCCTTTAACCACATTTTATAATCTTACTAAGAGAACAATATACAAAATGAAGATAACTGTCTTTTGGGGCACTGTGCCAAGTAGCCTGGTACAAGTACACAGACATTTCAGAGGTGCTTGCTGCCTTCATCATCAGAGCGATGGAGGCCGAATGTGCGTCTAAAATGTTGTCAAACTTTGAACAGACTACTGTCCACAGATCACGAGAAAAGCAATGCGGGGGGGAAGTTGGTTCTGGTGGAGGCAGGGGGAATGTTTACTATCAGGTGGACTAGAACAGTGGTATTCAACCTTTTTTGTTCGTGTACCCCCAGATATAATTTCTCTTCAAATTTGTACCCCCAAAGTCGTTGGAGTATAATTGAAGATATACATAGTATATAAAATACATCTAAAATAAATTAAATAAATTACATTACTGATTATACAGTTTTTATTATAAAATATTTTTTTGTTTAAATTTCACGTGCCCCCTAAGATGTCTTCGCATACCCCAGGTTGAATACCACTGGATTAGAGGACTGCTATTGGTGGAAAGTATGACACGCCAGAGAGTTACAGTACTACATACAGATTGAAAACATCAAGCAGTTACGAGTAGCGTGTAGTGAGCGCACCTCTAATGTGTTCTGCGGGTGTTGTGATAATATTCTATATTAAATCACTGTGCCACTGTGAGGTAATCTTAAAGCTGTACCCATTAGAACACATGAAAGCCTGTTGTTCGTTGAGTGATTGTGGAACGAATGCTTTTAGAATGGGTCGTCACTCACCGCAAAATCTTGTGCATGCGCGTATATCGAATTCCTAGCAGAGACTTTCTCCTGGTCTGTGAACTGTACATGGTGCAACACTAATCTCCTTACCCGCTGCCATGAAAACCTGAAATGTCACCAGTAAATAAATGTGTAACACACTCTTAATTCAGTACTTAAACTGTATTAAATGGCAGAGAAAAACTCTTATACTCAACAGCACATTTCATGTTTTAGAAACCACAAAACTCTGTTCACCTGAATACAACACAAATCAGTTGCCAACTTTAGCAACTGAAAACCTAGAAGCGTCATCAGTTCACACACCAGAGAGACACACGACTACAGTCAAAATGTCATCACCAATAAACGGTACAATAACAAACAAAGCTGTAAAGTTGGCAGGAGTAACCTATAAAAGAAGGATTTATAGTTAGTCAAGCATTTTAACATCAACCATATTCTTAACTAACAAATATATACACTTTAGTTCAGGCTCAACTAGACAAGTTATCCTATAAAAGTGGCAAAGGAGAAGAATAATACAGAATAAAAGTTACAACTATTAAAATAATAGAAATATTTGGAAGTTAAACCCAGTATTATTATTATTATACAATGTAGGAGAAATTAAATTTCTTCCAGTGTGAAAGGTGATGTCACAAGACACAGCTCATCCCCTTCAGTAACGGGTTCTAGTTGGTACTAAGGAGTACAGAAACCTTTATACATCAAAATCCTAACCTTCTTGAAGGCACTGTTTGGTCAGAGTTCAACATGCCAGGGATAAAACACAAGTAATGACCAGAAGAAACCGGTACAAATTTCACTAAAGTATCTTTATCAAATGAAGAAGAAACTACAGTATCAATACAAATTAACTGATAACCTATAATAATCCAATTGTAAACAGTACACTCATAGTATATCGGAACTATAACAAGGAACTTCAAAAGAATCAAGGGAATAACACACAAATAATCAAGGTAGGAAAACATTTTAAACACAAAACTACTTATCTAATTACATCAATTAGTTTAAAGTTTTCTTCAAATTAATTAATATATCCAGTGTATGTTTACGAACCGTTAATATTGCAGTTTTAAGTAAGAAGCAAGGAACGCAGTCCTTCGCAACCAACAACTTTAAAATTCAGACCGGAAAGAGCCGTTTATGACCAAAAGAGAACCAGCAAGCCACAGAGTTCAAAATAATCGTAACCACCGGATCCTGTTTTCCATGTACAAACTCTAAAATTACACAAAGAAATAGAGATGCTGGTAGATGTCCCTACTCTTTGACGTCAAAGGTAAAAGTAATGATTGCGAAACATATTTCGTTCATATAATTATGCAAAAGGAAGCATTTCTTACCTGGCTATATTGTTTTATTCTACACATTAGTAAAAGATATGAACTGCCTTTGAGGAAATGTTAAATGGACAGGGCCCCAGATGAACAAGAATAGGCCAGCTTTAAATGAATTACAGGATTTTTTTTAGAATTAATATAATTAAATTTCGAAGGTATGGGTAAAATGTACGGCTATATTAAAATGGAAGATCAAATACAATTAATAAAATATGTGTCCACACATGCAACACAATCAGAAAACACAATATACTGCACGAAAGCAGAAATATGCTTAGAGCACATGCAAGTAAGATCACCCATTCTACCACTCCTGTTTGCCAGCAGACTTTTTGCACAGCATTTACAGTAATTTGTTCGCAAAATTATTTTAAACGCGTACTCTTTCTTCGGAAAAACCCAAGCACCTAACAATTTTTAACACCACTAATCTGCAAATACTATAAACTCAAACTTACTTTGTGCTATGTAACGTAAACCCATGATCCGCATTAGCAACTGCTTCACTCATTCCACTCTGCTACATCACACCACCTCTTTAACACCTGCCAGGCATGTTTGTGTTAGACTAGAGAAGATAAGTACTTTCACACTCATACCAAGCCACTCTCAATTATTCATGATGTTACTTGTGCATGAGCAATATCAGTAACAAATACTGGGATGCAAATAAGTGTGCTACATAAGCAAGTACAGCAAAGAATTTTACTGAAAATAATCAGGGTATGTTACACATTGCACTGATTTGCACATTAGCCTATTTGAGATGGCATAAGTCAGCAGGATCACTTGTGTTCGATTCCCAGGAAAGGCAGGGCTATATTTCTACATCACCACATCCTGATTAACTACAAGGCCAGCGCAGCCTCTTATTCAATCAGTACGTGCAAAAAATTAGTACATGATGCAAAATATAGATCTCATTAAGATCTACATTTTCTACACAAGAAGTATGTTAATATGGTGAATATTTTACAAAATACAGACACGTTATTTCTCAATGGGTGCAGCGTGATGTGTGTAGTGCAATTAGCTTTGCAAAAATACATCTCTATCTGCAATAAAGTAAAATCAAGACAAGTAGGCATATAAAATAGTAGGGAACATAGTGGAAAATACATGTATGCTACCATTTCACACGTTTTAAGCTAACTCACATTGCAGAACGAAACATTTTTAAATACTCAGCTAATACATGTGAACCAAATTACTGTGTTATAAAACATTAACTTTTATAGTAAACAAAATTTAATGGCATAAGCTTACCAGCTGACGAGTCAACTCATCGATTTTTCATTCAGCTTCTGTTGGTCCCTGAAAACAAATTACAACCACTGATAAATATTGTATCATGTCCTTAATATGCTCCTTCGTAAAATAAACACAAGACTACATTCCAACTTCCTGAGACCATATGAACAGGATAGCAATGTATTAACTGTCTGATGTGTATTCAGGAGGGATCTAATTTAAATCATGGCTGGAGTAACAACTATACTACTTGAGATTCACATGGTGATAAATATGATGGTGGTCATCTCATAAAATGCAGCATAAGGTAGTATGGTAGACATTGAATGCTGGAATAGTACTTTAACATTTCTTGTTGACATTTAAATGGCCTGCTGCTCTGCTTTCACTTACATAATTTGTTATTAATAACTTAAAATATAAAGGCTAAGTAGTGACAAGTTTATGTCCGTGTTGATCACAACAGAAATCTTATCTCAAAATAAGATCTCATATTCCAAAAGACAAGACAAGACATGAAAACTAAATGACAACATTGGTGGATTAGTGAGTGTGGTCACTTTCAAAATATTTGCCTCTATCTTCACACACATTCAGCCTTTGACATGCCCAAAATCACTGCTAGAAATCAACTTCTAAATGTCTTTACATTTTATAATAATTTCAAATGATACCCTTTCAATATGTTTCATTTTAGAAATATGAACATTTAAAGGTCACCAGGGTCAAATCAGATGACTCACCAAAAATCAGTTTTCTCTAGTGCTCTATCTGAATATACTGTTATTAACTCAAAATTCCCCTCTCCAGCTATAGGTTCAGTTTTCAGTCTTCCAGACCAGGGCTGTGGAGTCAGAGTCGGAAACAATTTTAGGTGGAGTTGGAGTCGGCAAAATGTACCGACTCCGACTTAGATATAAAATCTTAAGAAAATATTATTTTAACACTTTTGCTACCATGTGAGCCACTGGTAGCCTCACACTTAAGGAGATTCAATGACATGTTGAGTCACATGGTGTGGGAATAATTCTTTGTAACTTTGGCTCTGGTACCTTAATAATACAAACTGTCTACAAATCAACCGATTTCTGCAATAACCATTAGACTTATATTTAAATATAAGTTATAAGTCTAAAAAGCAGTCTGATGATTCACATGGTGGTGATGAAATCTCTTGTGGTACCATTTACCATTTTAGTAGGTTTATCATTATTAATACATATGAAGGTTTTATGAAGGATTCAGAGGTTTTAGTACCGACTCCACAGCCCTGTTCCAGACTGTGTATTTTTCCACTGAAACTTTGGCATTTTATTTCAAGCCATACAGAAAGATCATGCCTCATCAAAAGTCTGTAATTTGATGGTTGGGCTTTCTCTATAAACTTGATGAAAGTCTGTGGAACTTCCAGTACAGACCCTCAGTTAAAGTCAATCTCACAGTTCTTCTATCCATGTTAGGTTCTTCTGTTACTTTCCAAACAGTCTAGTGACAATCATTTCTCAGTATTTGTTACTTTCTTCCAAATTTAAGAAAGTTTTTTTTTTATGGCCACCACACCTTTCATCATCTGCAACATTATTCCTTTTGCTTTGAAATAACTAAACCCACACAAAAGCCAGTATTCTCACAACTGCTTTCAATAAATTTGCTGTTAAAACTTTGTAAAATTCAAACATATTTTTTTCAAGGTTGACAAAATTTTAGAACTGATGCTATTCGAACAATCATTAGAGGCATAGCCTAACAGCACAAAGGAGGTGGTGACATGAACCCCACAAATATTAGACGTGACCCTAAGAAACTTACTAAATTACGCTCAAATATAAAAATCTAATAAGAGGCAACACAGAATACAAAATTGATTTTTCTAGTATCAAAATTAACCATTTATCAGAAACGAAATTACATGAAGCTGAAGACAATAATGAAAATGCAGACTATAAGTACAGATGAGCATTCAGACATGACAGCAGATCCGAGCATTTAGTGAATACAAAATAATTTCCAGAATATTGTGAGCTCAACAAATCTCAGTCTTTTAAGATGTTCTGATACACTATAAAACATCAACTAAAGTGTTTATGTCAATCAGGAAATTACCTCAGTTCTTATACTTTGCTCAACTGAATCTGCAGAATGGAAGTAATGAGTACAACTTGTAATATTATGAAGAGATTTCACTAGACACTTACTACAATTAAAATTGTCAAAATTTCCTTTTAAAGGAAAATTCATAGTGCCTATAAAACCAAAAAATCAAACATTTTAGTATTATGACATTCAGTCATGCACCCTCTTCAATCAGACATTTCTGCCACATGTTAACAATTTATTGTCCCTGTTAGAATCCCAAGAACTGTTTGGTATATGACTGTTGAATCATACTTTCATGGACATGAATTCAAACACACATAAACATTTTTTTAAGGAATTGGCAATACTAATGAGTTTGTTCATGCTGGATCATGTTGCTATGTACATAATTGTGAGAACTCAGATTTCCTGCCATATAATATTAATTGAGAACTCCTCAACTCAAGTGTCTCTGATAAATGGGAGGGTATGTTAAGCCTTAAAACAAAGTTATAATTTGTTAAATATAAAAAGGAAGATACTAAACAAATACATAATTAATTTACTTCAAAGCTCATCAATGACCAAAAATAAATGATAATTCACTGAAAAATCCAACTAATAACCTCAGATTATCTTCTGTGCATAAACTTCTGTTTTGGACTAAAATCAGAATTGCAACAACTTTTACTTCAACAAAGATTAATGCAGGAATTAAAAGTTTAACATTTCTTTTACATTCCGTTGATATGTAATTGCATTACATAGTTTTCTAGCAGAGAAAATAAAAATGGTAAATATGAACAAACAAAGTGCAGAATAGTTGGTGAAGGCAATAAACAAAACTATAACCTTGTGTTTGGCAGAAAATTTGTTATAATTGTTTATCTTACCCTCCCTCATTAAATTCAATTAATAATCATTCTACAATAAAAAGTAAATAAAGTAAAGCTATCCCACTACACGCCATAAAGGTGCTTGAGGAGAGACTTCTTAACATCAGCACTAGATGTGGTGAATGGTCAGCATCACGGACCAGCCGAGCTTTACCCCTAGGAAAGGACCATGATACCCACTGAATAAAAGGCTGGGTGAGCCCCAGAGCCAGTCTGGACATAGAGACTAGAAAAAAAACCCTGATCATCCAGTCTGTAGCTACTCACTATTCTGACTGAGATACCCTGGCTCCCAATCATTCTACAATCCTTAATTTAAGCCACCTAATGTCAGCTGCTGTTCTTATAATAAAAGAATTGGCTTTTATTACATTATAAATCATTTTACCTAAAGTGGTAATAATTTTGGCTGGTATATTTTTTGTTAGCTCATCTTCTTATAAACCTGAGAACCATAGTTTAAAACTATGGTCCTACTAAGTCCTTTCCATTAGCGAGGAGAAAAATAATTAAAAGAATGAGATCAAAACCTTACAGTAATGAATCAGTGTCACAGATTTATGAACTCAGTGTCCCTCTGTGTGTACTAATATAAGTGACTGGCAAGAAGGTTAATAAAAACCGATTTCTATATAATTTAGGCACACACATGAGAAGAATAAAAATGAGACTGCAACCAAAAATACCAATACTGTATTTTAATTTGACCAAGCCTAGCCCTTATTTTCCATCTAAAAGCATTTGACCTATAATAATATATCACATCATAGAGAAATAGTTTTACTGATATATCAATTGCTTAAACATTACAAGATTATCACATATGTACTTTCTCTGCATTGTGATAGCTTATTCAAACACATGTCAACCTTATGCACCCCAAGGTACCGCATTCCATCCAGTTCCCTAAGCAAGTCACATTAACAGAATATCACACCTAAAATATTACCTGTGATACATGTGAAACGGTGAAAAACATTAAAAAGGTTGCTGCACACAAAATGTTGGAGTTAAAAAAAATATTATGCACCTATATAAAATGGTGCCACGCCACGGTGGTCTAGCAGTTAGAACGCTGGCCTTGTAATCCTGGGGTCTCGGGTTCGATTCCCGGCGGTGCCCGAATTTATAACTTGTGTTGGGCAAGGCCGTGGTCTAGGCAACACGGAGTTTTCCTCCATGGCATCCCAACAATTACTCCATTCACACTCAGAGGAAGGTAATGGCAAACCACTTCTAGATCATCTGCCAAGAACGTATATGAACAGGTCCCAGTCCGAGAAAAGGATGGAAGAATCCTGTTCATATGGACCTGTCGTCAGTCAGAATACTAAATAAATATAATAAATATAAAATGGTAGATGGTTCATCAATTAATTGGTAAGAATCTGGATAGAAACGGCCATCACCCTTTTTAGGTTTCTGCCCCATTACTTTTCTCAGGAGAATACAGAAATGCGCAGAAAACCTCACTTAGAGCAGCTAGTCTCCAGGCTGAGATGTGAACTTGGTACCCCTTGAATATGTAAAAGCTTACATACTGTTCTTGTGTGTGCACACACAAGACAAAACAGACACTGACTATTTAAGAGTACTAACTAGAACAGCAACTGCCTGAACTACAAATGAAAATGACCAGTATAAACATCACCAACATTTTGGCAATGTTTGTATAGTTTGACTTTATGGAGTCATTAGTAGCAAATATAACTTTGACCTTAGAGATGCAGACAATACATTCCTTCAAAATGTGAGTAATAACCTACAAACAACTACGCAGTGTCACAACCCATGAGACTCAATCGACAACTACAGGAAAGATTAATCAAGCACAACGAAGGACAAACATGTCACCAATGACTAATTTTGTTAAAGAAACTGCTGAGCAGTAATGAGTAAGTTAGTTGCCTTCTAATAAATCATTATGAACTTTCAACAAATTGTCCTTTGAAACCTTGTAACGAGTGAGTCTATAAGAAAGGATAAATGTGGCCCCATGTTTGGAAAGGTTTGATAACTCTTACCCTTAGCTAAGTTAACGTAACATAACAAAATAAATCCTGCTTTCCAAACAACAAATACTGCAGATGTCATCTACAAGAAAGTTTGTTCCATGCATTCAAATACTTATATCTTATTTATTTATAATGCAAGGCCAGAGAGCTACCACACAGTAAGACAGTATCCCTAACATTGCAAATAGATTAAACATAAGAAATGCAGGTTACAAAACAATTCAGAACATTTTGTCTTCCCATCTGCTACATTAAAAAATAAAGACTCAATTAGAGAAAACTATATTATGTATGTGGGTGTGAAACTTGGTCTCCCAATAAGGAAAGAGCACATGTTGAGGTTGTTACAGCAGTAAAAATATCAATTGTCCTTTCCTATGTTGTGATTCCACTGGTCTTGTGGTTACCAACATTTTGGAAAAATGTACTGCTTCCATTTTCAGAGCAGCACTTCTAAACTAACAGAGGCAATATAACCTGTACTAACAGAAATTATGCAACTAAGCTCTTCGGGGGGGCTGGTCAAGTTTTTAAAACGCAACCACCCCCTTTCGGGGGGTGGGGGGTGGTTGCGTTTAAAAATCTTGAGTAAGAAACTAAATCAACCCCCCGAATGGGGGTTAAAACACTTGAATAGGGGTGAAAACACTTTAAAATCTTGAGTAAGAAACTAAACCAACTTTCCCGAATTGGTTGCGTTTTAAAATCTTGAGTAAGACACTAAACTAACCCCCCTTCGGAGGGGGGGGGGGTTAGTTTAGTGTTGTTAGTTTACTCAAGTCATTTGTTTACTCGGCATTGTTGTGTTGGTACAACAATGCCGAGTAAACAGATATCGTTTTCTAGGTAACATAACAATGCACGCAAGCTGACCATTGTTGTCGATCCATATTATCACATTGTTGATATGGATCTTACACGTTTTCCTTTCACATTTTCCTTTCACTTGTTTGCCGAATGACCCTTCCGTATAGACGTATTTACATCAAAAAAGAAGTTTATTATTATGAATTGTTTAATTGGTCCAAAAGCAGCCAAAAACTTCAGGCGTGTTGCCTTCATAACTCGGATGCTTGCAGCCCAGATGAAACTGTAGTCTCGGCCCGATCCACGAGATAGGCGGCTACAGTGTGTTGAAATCGTGCGCACGCAGTAGTCGGAGCGACCCAAGAAGCACGGCCTTTTGCATCAGGCTGAGTAATGCTTCAGCGTTACGCTGGCATGCCGGAATAAGCTTGACGTTGGCCGGCAGTGACGACTCGACTCCTCCAAGAACTCCAATTATAAGGACGATTAATTTGACAGTGAATCCTTGGTTCAGCTGTCTTAGCTCAAACACAAGGTCTTGATACTTGGTCCGTTTTTCAGCCTCCTTCACAACTATGTTGGTTTCAGCCGGGGCCGAAAACTCGATGACATACATGGTGCATCCAGAGGCATCGATGAGAACGATGTCAGGTTTAGTGGCTGTTAACTGCCTGGTAGTGGGGAACGAATAGTTCCAATAAATTTTACATTTGTCGTTCTCAACGACGGACTCAATGTCCCCAGGAGCGTACGGCAAAATGGGTGTCTTATCTATGCCGTAAAAGTGTCTCAGGTGATAGTAGAGTATACGTAAAGCAGCATTATGTCGATGAATGTAGGCGCAGCTGGCATAATGTTTACATGCCGACAAAAGATGCATCAACGTCTCTGGTTGCATTCGGCATGCCCTGCAGACAGTATCCGCTACCCCCACACCCATCACCATTCGGCGGTACACAAGTGTGTTTACAACACCATCTTGGCACGCTAAGATGAAACCCTCGGTTTCAGACTTTAGTCCAGCCGACCGTAGAAAGGCGAACGTCAGGTCTTTTGACAAGCCCATTTTTTCTACATTTTTGATGAAGGCCCCATGCATGGGTTTATCTGCATGTTGCTTGAGCAACAAAGTTTGCACAGCCTTCTTAACAGTGCCCTTGAATTGATCTGACGTCAGTGTCAAGAGGGGCAACTGTCTTCGCTGTACAACTGAGCTGGTGTCGAAGTCAAATCCGAGGTCATTTGCTGCTCTCTTTGCCGCCTGAAATATAAACGCCCCTACACCCGCAGGCTCATGCGAACACACGAATGTCAAGAGGGGATCAGAGCTATTAATGATGGAATGAGCTGTACCCAGAACTATCCTGTTGTGAAGATTCTCCAGACCCAAGAGACCTCTAACGCCAAGATGACGCGGGAGGTATATGCGTTGGACAGAAGATTTAGGGTGAAGACTTCGGTGCATGGTCATCATTTTTCTGGTGGCCCTGTCCAGGTTTTTCAACTCGTCAACTGTCCACTTCATTGCTCCAAAAGTATATAGCATGATCGTAACAGCTAGCATGTTGGTGGCAGTGACTTTGTTTCTACCAGACAGCTCGGAACTCCAAATCTGTCGTAGGGTTTGTCTATACTTGCTGCACAGAGCCTCTTTGACCTTGGAGACATCTTGGACGTGTCTCTCACTCACACCAAGATATGTATAGGACTCTTCGGCATCAAGATGGTGTATGATGCTTCCGTCCACGAGTTGCACGTCTTCGCAGAAATCCCTATTTCTTCCCCTTTTCAAATGCAGAACTGCACACTTGTCCAATCCAAATTCCATGCCGATATCCTGAGTGTATACTTGCACGGTGTTCAGTGCACTTTGAATGCCACTGTCGCTGGCAGCATAAAGTTTTAAGTCATCCATATAAAAAAGGTGTGTGACTTTGTGGCTACGAATGGACGGTGCACCGCACATGTAGCCACGTTCACGTCTTAGCACAACGGAAAGAGGAAGTAGCGAGATGCAGAAAAGAAGAGGGCTCAAGCTGTCACCTTGAAACATTCCGCGGTGGTAGCATACCAACTCGGTTGACACTACACGCTTCCCAGATGTTAGAATGAAGCGCGTTTTCCAGAGCGGTAGTAGATTTTCAAAGCATCTCACTATGTCAGGTTGGACTTTCAGCACTTTGAGCAAGATGACAATTAGCTCATGAGAAGTTGTGTCAAAAGCTTTTTTGTAGTCCACCCAGGCCATTGACAGGTTGCGCTTATAATGGACCGCATCTTGACAGATGCATCTGTCAATCAACAGACTGTCCTTGCAACCTGCAATGACACGTTTCGAACCCCGCTGCTCATATACCTCTTTCCAGAGAGGGTCAATATGGTGCACTATGCGTTCGTTCAAGATGGAGGTGAACGCCTTGTATACAGTATTAAGACAGGTAATAGGTCGGTAGTTTTCCGGATTAGACAAATCTCCTTTCTTCGGAATAAGAACGGTGCGCCCTTCTGTCAACCAAGGTGGAATGGGCTCTGTACCACACAAAAAAGATGTAAAGATACGAGATAGATGTTTGTGTGTGCTCGTGAAAGTTTTCCACCAAAAATTATTGATGGCATCTATTCCAGGAGCAGAAAAATTCTTTTTGCCAGTAAAGGCACGTTTCACATCTTGTTCGGTGATCACTATGGGCACATCATCATCCTCTAAATGACGATCGCAGAACTACCTAAAGAGGCCAATGGCCGGAGAATCTATGTTCAACGGAAATCTAGTTTCGTAGAGTTTCTTCCAGAATGACTCGACCTGCGTTGCTGTTGGTGGGGTATGAACGACTGGAGTGTTCTTGCTGAAGAGACGGGAAGGGCATACACGAAAGATGGTGTTCTCCTTTACGGCCCTATAACGTTTCACTAACTTCTTCCTGTCCGCGGTTAGTGCCCGTATTTTGTCCAGAGAGTGCTGCTTGATGGTCAGCAGCGTATTCTTTTCAGTGTGTGATACTTAGCCTTGAGAGAGCGGACGATAAGCCTCAGCTTGGTGGTAAATCTCCGACCAGAGTTCACATACTCAATCACGCAGTGAATTCTGGATACCAGTTGCCTTTCCAACTTTAACTTCGCGTCCAGACGTTTTGTTTGCTGCTCAGCTTTTTCTGCCACCCTAAACGGGGCTGGGGTTACTAATAACCTGGCTGCAGCGTAACCGGCGCGTTTGATAGTAAGCAGATCAGAATCATCTTTTAGGAATTCATCTAAGATTTCGTTTATTTCGGCCAGATGTTTGGCCCGCAACGATATCTTGTGGTGAACTGTTCGCTGCCTGTCCTTAAGATATTCACAGGAGTTCAACAATTGGTAGAGCCGCGTTTTAATGTCGATATCAACAGTCGCAGCTGGGGGACATGGTGCGATATTTTTAATTTCTTCCGCTTTATGCGGCGTAGCTGCAACTGGATCTTGCGGCTTGAAGTCAAAGCCTTTCTTTCGCAGATTGTTAACATAGTCTCGCAGGTTTTGTTGCGAGAGACCGGAGTGCTAAGGATGCATCTCGCACCAAAGGGAATGCATCCGTGCCATGTAACCTCTCCGCGAAGGATCACTGGTGGCGTGACACCCAAGAAGGCTGCTGATCCGATTTGTGCCCCTTATTATTATTATTATTATTATTATTATTATTATTATATTAACTTCTTACATTTACAATTACTTGCAACCAAATTATAAGTTAGAGTAATTTTTTCAACCATCAACAATGTGTAAATATGGACCGACAATGGTCAGCTTTTATACTATGAACTCTTGCGTGCATAACAATGCAAGGTAAAGTATTCGAATTTCTAACCCACACCTGCAACAATATTAGCTGAGCATGCCGTAAGGCTCTTTTCTCCTTTCTTATGCATGCAGTATAATTACCTGAATGAACCGTATTGCAATCCACTCCTTTACCTAAGAAACTAATTGTCACGTCATTTGTTTACTCGGCATTGTTGTGTTTCATTACTGCCATCAACAATCCGCTTTCGTTATTGCGGAAAGAGCTCTGCTGTGAATCGCTTGTAGAAGAAGTGCGTCGTAGAGAAGATAATTTTGTGCTCTTAAAAACCTCTTAGAATATCACAGGTACTTATCTTATATAAGAATTATTAAGAAATCTGTGATACTGCCCTCCACTATCTCCATTTTAGTTTTTATTAAATCGGTCATTGACAGTGGACATCGTGGTCTCTTACAATTGAACAAAGATTGAGGTAAGGGATTCCTATTTATTATTATTTTTCATCATATTTAATGTTTTCATCTGCATTTGTGAACTCGCGTAAGAGAATTAGGCTTGTATTCTTTCTAACAGAATTTCAAGTAATATTAGATTGACTTTTGTTTGTTCACGGCCTCATTGATAGTAAAATAATATTCAAGTAGGCAATTATCATTTTACAATTTTAAAGGAATAAAACTTGTTTAGTAACCTAGAATCGTAATAAAAATAAATGGATGTTAAGAAGAGGGTATATATTCTGAATAATAATTCTAACACTTTTCATCTCTTGATACATCTGCATTATTGAAGAGTTTAAGGGAACTGTGAAGAATTTTATTTTTGTTTTATAAGCCTAATTATCGACGAATCTCCCTCTTATTTTCTTCCAACAACAGCAAATTAAATCCGGGCAGTGCTTGTAAAATCTTTCGTCCTCCGATCTCATACCAAAATAAAATTAAGATTAAAATGAACCAAAGCGTAATTGTGTCAGTTGTGCCGTATGGGTGCAAAACGTGGTCTTTCACTTTGAGGGAGGAACATAGAATGAGGGTCTCTGAGAACAGAGTGTTGAGGAAGATGTTTGACAACTCTTACCCTTAGCTAAGTTGACGTAACTTAACAAAATAAATCCTGCTTTCCAAACAACAAATACTGCAGATGTCATCTTCAAGAAAGTTTGTTCCATGCATTCAAATACTTATATTTTATTTATTTATAATGCAAGGCCAGAGAGCTACCACACAGTAAGACAGTATCCCTAACATTGCAAATAGATTAAACATAAGAAATGCAGGTTACAAAACAATTCAGAACATTTTGTCTTCCCATCTGCTACATTAAAAAATAAAGACTCAATTAGAGAAAACTATATTATGTATGTGGGTGTGAAACTTGGTCTCCCAATAAGGAAAGAGCACATGTTGAGGTTGTTACAGCCGTAAAAATATCAATTGTCCTTTCCTATGTTGTGATTCCACTGGTCTTGTGGTTACCAACATTTTGGAAAAAATGTACTGCTTCCATTTTCAGAGCAGCACTTCTAAACTAACAGAGGCAATATAACCTGTACTAACAGAAATTATACACTTAAGCTCTTCGGGGGGCTGGTCCAGTTTTTAAAACGCAACCACCTCCTTTCGGGGGGTGGGGGGTGGTTGCGTTTTAAAGTCTTGAGTAAGAAACTAAATCAACCCCCCGAATGGGGGGTTAAAACACTTGAATGGGGGGTGAAAACACTTTAAAATCTTGAGTAAGAAACTAAACCAACCTTCCCGAATTGGTTGCGTTTTAAAATCTTGAGTAAGACACTAAACTAACCCCCCTTCGTTGGGGGGGGGGGGGTAGTTTAGTGTTGTTAGTTTACTCAAGTCATTTGTTTACTCGGCATTGTTGTGTTGGTACAACAATGCCGAGTAAACAAATATAACGTAACATTGTTTGATGACGTATTTATTTGGCTACAAATTTTATGACGACGACGAAGAAACACAAATTTTTATAGTAAAAAATTGATATTGGAACCACGGTTCCGTAGAATTTGACGTAAATATATCTATACGGAAAGGAAGTTTATATATTGGCTTTATTCTAAATATTTCCTTTATACCCGCTTTACAATTGCGTAAAGTTTGATTAAGACTTCGCTTATTTAATTTGAATTAGTCACGCTTAAGATGGGTCTGTGGTAGCTGAATATAATGTAAAGTAATGAAATGTAATGTAACGTTTCCTAGGTAAGAAATTGTTGTTACACTTTTTCGTTACACTTTTTGCGGAATGACACTGACCCTTCCATATAGACGTATTTACGTCAAAAAAAGTTGACAGTGGAACCACGGTTCCGGTGAATCTGACGTAAATACGTCTATACGGAAAGAAAGTTTATATATTAGCTTTAATTACAACAATATTAACAACAATGCCGAGTAAACAGATGGCGTTTTCTAGGTAACATAACAATGCACGCAAGCTGACCATTGTTGTCGATCCATATTAACACATTGTTGATATGGATCTTACACGATTTCCTTTCACATTTTCCTTTCATTTGTTTGCCGAATAACCCTTCCGGATTGACGTATTTACATCAAAAAAGAAGATTATTATTATTATATTAACTTCTTACATTTACAATTACTTGCAACTAAATTATAAGTTAGAGTAATTTACTTTGTTTTTTTTCAACCACCAACAATATGTAAATATGGACCGACAATGGTCAGATTTTATACTATGAACTCCTGCGTGCATAACAATGCAAGGTACAGTATTCGAATTTCTAACCCACACCTGCAACAATATTAGCTGAGCATGCCGTAAGGCTCTTTTCTCCTTTCTTATGCATGCAGTATAATTAACTGAATGAACCGTATTGCACTCCACTAATTTACCTAAGAAACTAATTGTTACGTCATTTGTTTACTCGGCATTGTTGTGTTTCTTTACTGCCATCAACAATCCGCTTTCTTTATTGCGGAAAGAGCTCTGCTGTGAATCGCTTGTAGAAGAAGTGCGTCGTAGAGAAGATAATTTTGTGCTCTTAAAAACCTCTTAGAATATCACAGGTACATATCTTATATAAGAATTATTAAGAAATCTGAGATACTGCCGTTAGTTTTGATTAAATCGGTCATTGCCAGTGGACTTCGTGGTCTCTTACAATTGAACAAAGTTTGAGGTAAGGAATTCCTAGTTATTATTATTGTTATATGCAGTTGTATTTGTAATTGTCTGTGGTATCGTGAGTGTTTGTGTGTAATCGTCAAACATTCATATGGCAGCACCTCCATGTGGAAGATGTCATTGAATCTAGAGGACTCTACTTCTGTATTGTTGGCTACCGGGGGAATTCTGTAGACACCTTCGTCCTTAAGGGAGGATAGCTGGCCTTGTAATCCTGGGGTCTCGGGTTCGATTCCCGGCGGTCCCCGAATTTATAACTTGTGTTGGGCAAGGCCGTGGTCTACGCAACACGGAGTTTTCCTCCGGGGGCTTCCCCGGTTTCTCCGTGGCATCCCAACAATTACACAGAAGAAGGCAATGGCAAACCACTTCTGGATCATCTGCCAAGAACGTTAATGAACAGGTCCCGGTCCGGGAAAAGGATGGAATGATCCTGTTCATATGGACCTGTCGTCAGACAGAACACTAAATAAATAAATACATTACATTCAGCTACCACAGACCCAACTTAAGCGTAAATAATTCAAGTTAAATAAGCAAAGTCTTAATCAAACTTTACTCAATTGTAAAGCATGTTTAAAGGAAATATTTAGAATAAAGCCAATATATAAACTTCCTTTCCGTATAGATGTATTTACGTCTAATTATCCGGAACCGTGGTTCCACTATCACTTTTTAGTAAGAAATATTATGCTATATAACAGGTAATATTATATGCTAATATAAATTAATTTTTGCTTTCTTACTTATTTTTAGAGCTTTCCAGAATGGAAAAGGAAACTCCATTTGAGGTAAGATTTTGTTTGATTTTTAAGTAAAGGTTAAATAAAATTCACACGTTTATGAATTTACTTTGAATGTGACCTTCGTTTCACATTAATGTGATTTGTTGAACTAACGCTGTTATTAAGGGGCATTGTGTGTATAACTAAAACAATTGTCTCTCTTACATGTTAATTTCTATTCTATTTCATTATTATTCACATTGTCCAGTTTGGAAATGTTTACCAGAGATTCTTTCTTTTTCTTTTTTCTGCAGGAAGAAAAGAGTTTGCCAAAAGCTGCGCATTTAGCAATAGACAATGAGGAATACCAAGCAGCGAAGACACACTGCTTGGAAGCGGGCAAACGCTTCCAAAAAGCAGAGGAAGGTATGTTGAGACAAATTTGCAGTTTATTCTGTGTCAGTAAAATCTATCTGAATAAAGAAGTGGTCACATTCCTTCCCTACTCTAAACTTATAAATCTCCTGTTTGGAGTACTCTAGTTAATCCCCAATGAATATCTGGTTATTACATCAAGTAACGCTCACATTTTGAAGTTATTCGGTACAAGCCATGTTTGGAGATAGCTTTTATCAATACATTTTTGTTATTATTTCCAGGAGAATTCAAATTTAAAATAGGCAACAACTTCTAGGTATCTTTCTATGCACACATCTCATTTGGCACTACATAAGCAATGCCTGCAATTGATGATTCATAAAACAGACCAATGACCATTTCTGATTCGATTCCAGGCAATTCATGCCTTGCGCAGACAAAACGCTTCACAATTTTCTGTGTTCTCTGTTGTTACTGACCTTCTGTTAGTGGTTGTAGGATCGTTAAGTTATAACATCTGGTTTTCAATATTTTAGCTTCGATAACTTTGCTTCCAGGTGAACAGGAAAGTAATAAGTACAAATGCAATACTTGTTTGTAGTGCAAATAACAAAAAACTAAT
This sequence comes from Zootermopsis nevadensis, assembly GCF_977971745.1. Taxonomy (NCBI): domain Eukaryota; kingdom Metazoa; phylum Arthropoda; class Insecta; order Blattodea; family Termopsidae; genus Zootermopsis; species Zootermopsis nevadensis. The sequence goes on from NW_028259154.1 coordinate 5,764,088, forward strand.
GAATGCTGCATAGGCCTCATTTCTTAGCTGGCTTTTTTTTACTATGTACTTTTATTCCCCACATGATTAAATGCGCAGGGGAGGTGCATTTTTATCTGCTGTGTGGTTTTTATTTTTACATATAGCATTTCACTTTAAGATATGAGCTGCCAACCAGGAAATATTATCAGAACTTTTTGTTTTCAGAGCAACAAGCTGCAGACGCCAAGAAGGCTAAAGAAGAAAAGGAAGGGCATGGAAAAATTTAGAATCCCTAACTCCTGCATTATAGAACAAAAATTAAATTTTTTATATTCAGAATTCATTCCATTTTATCCAAGTGATAGCCATATGTTACTATTTTTATTCTAATACTTCATTTAGATTCCAGTATCCTAACACAAGGGATTTGGATGTTGTTGTTCTACATGCAACACATATCAATATATGAAACTCTTTGGTAAGGCACTGCTTTGGTTATATGTGCAACTACCAGATGTTTGTTGAGTACAAAATTTCAATTGTGAAATTCTTTGTTGTTCAGTTAGTTAATACAAACTTCTTAAACATTAAGTTTTTCACGAATCCATTACTCAAAATAATGTCTCATCCAGATGCTAGTATGTTTTATGTTATCCTTAATTAAGAACGCAATGTAACTGCTCTCTACTTTGTTCTGCAAACTACTGTTCAAAAAAGTTCACCATGTATATCAGTCCAGAAACTATCTTACTAGCTCCAAAGTTACAAGTATTTACCAACTTAAGGCTTATATTAGACTTGTACTTTTCATAAAATGTTTCTTTCCATTACAATTAAAATTTACAGAGTCTTAAACATGAATTTAATTTCCCTTCATACCATTTGGCTGTAAGATAGTTCTGGAGATTTGTTTGTCACCGAGCATCTTTCCCTATTCTGAAAATGATGTTAGCTGCACCACAAGAGGCTGTGATGGGTGAATTAATTTTGGACATTCATAATTTGGAATGTTACCACATCTCTGTGCCACAAACTTTTCCTATGAAAAGTCAAATTTGTCTGGCTGGAATTTTGCTGTATGTTAAATCTTTTTTTTTTTTGTTTCTTTTACAGTTGGAATTTTTAATTGTCCCAATTTATTGTAAACAAAACTTTGCAGTATTTCAATAATTAAAGGACAAAAATATTTATCTCAAGGATTAAAGAACTTGTCACTGAAACCATTTTGTTCCCAGTGAATACATAACCTTTTAAAACTCGCTGGTAACTATATGTACCTTCTGCTTTAACAATCTATAACTCTGTATTTTTCCCACAGACTGTATTTAAATGATACATATGATTTTCAGCATAAAAAGTGATTATTTACCTAAACAGTAATCACCATTCATCTTTGTAAACAGAAAGTGTTATTTTTGCTCTGTAGTAAGAAATGAATTTTTAAATATTACTTAAACAAACTACAGCTTCAAAGGTTTAACTTGGAATAGCACATCTAAAGATAATGTTAAACAGTACTTACAGTAATATCTGTACTTACTTCATGAATAATAGTCAGACAAGTTTAGAATTTCATACACAATATATCTGGTGTGTAGAGGAAATATAATGAACCAACACACATGCACTGATATAAGACTTTCCTGTACATAACAATGGATGAGGATAAGAATAAAATATCTTGTAAACCTCCACACAATGAGAACCACATTATCGTTGCATCTGACAACCAATTATTTACACACAAAACAGAAAATTGTATTTAAATGAAGGACATTAGCTTTTACAAAATGCGAAAATACTCATATTCTGTAGTATAAATTACGAATATGAAACCAGAGACTCAAATATTCCCTTCAGGAAGTCAGACCAGCTGATTTTGGGGCAAAATTTTGTAACCAGAACATGATTATTTAACTGCACAGAAGATATCGTATGGACCATGAACACCTGTTTTACAAGCACTGGAAGGTAGAAACAATATCATTAAACAGCCATATAAGGAATTTACCTTTTAACAAGAATCAGAAAATCACTGTCAGACCAACAATTGCGACGGCATGCTTATTTATATCTGTGTACGCATAAATAAATTAACATGTGCATTTGGTTCAACTACAACTGGTAAATATCATTACAAAACAAAAATGTAAATTATTTGGTTGTAATAGAAACAACACAGATACCAAGGGGGGATATATTCATTTAGTACTCTGAAGTCACACTTTGATCATCATACTGAATGAAATACTATAGATTCAATTTACATTTAGATGGAACACAAGTAAAATTTATATTAAATTATTCATCTGCAATACTTTACCAAGACGGAAACAAATAGAAGACCTGAATTTAAAATGGAGTCCATACATCCATGTTCTCTATAAAATATTTCAACCATTAGAAACTGCATCTAATATACAGTGATTAATAAAAGCCAATTGGCACCTAATAAATGATTTCGTCTTATCTGTAAAAGCAGTTTTATCTCTGACATTTTGTAGGATGTAAATAAAAAGTATTGTCCTTGTAAGAAATGATTCAGAGAAAGAAATAACATATATATTTGTGATAATACAACATCAAATGATCCCATAATAAGACATGTGTACTTAATTGGGGAACAAAATATTTTGAATGCAATCTTATTCTCTCCCACTTTGTTGGCCTCTTGGTATATTTGCTAACACGTTTCCAGATCGCTGATTTTATCGCCATAATTAAAAGTTGGTCTGATTCACACACTAATGATAGCATGCTTCTTTTAAATTTAATTCCAAGCACAGTAAATGGTATCTCAAGTTAAACATGTAACTTTATTTATGGACTTAGGCACCGAGGACAGAAAGGCAACATAAAAGCAATGTCATATATATAATGCAGATGAAAGTTGTTATTACAAATATTCTTCCTTTTCCTGTTTGACTGAAATCATACATTTCCCTGATGTTGCATTTTCCCTCTGCATTTAAACACAATTAAATTCACATTGATGATTCAATGCTGAAATTCTATCCACACTCACATCCAGGAACTACAAGATTCCATCACATACATCCCAGGTATCATATTTGACTGGAAGACGACTTTGGCTCACTTACTTTCCCTTCTTAGTTTAAAAAATTCTCTCACAAGCACCAGTGCTTTCTCAGTCATACACTTCAGTCTGAGGGAATAGCGATAATTTCCTCGCAATCTTTGGACAAACAACAGGTCAAATAATTATAATCACTTTAACCTTTGGGAGATATTATATTAACATGTCTATTTTGATATAAGAAGGGCCAGAAATATATTGTTTTGTAACTGACGAAAAAAGAAACTCTGAAGGCTGACTTACAGATTCTGTTACAGCCAAAGCTAACCTCAATTACCCATATCAGAGAAATAAGGGCTGCTAAGAAAATGCTTTGTGAGTTGTATGAAAACTATCCCTCAACGTATTTCTTATATTAATCACCTAAAATATATACAACTCCTTATGCAGATGTCACATACCTGCTCTAGCAATGTAAAAACTTCATTTATGCCACTCTGAATTTCCTCCAAAGTTGACTTCATAAAAATGAATAATTGCAAAGAACCAAAACAAGTTGTTTAAAAAAATTTGTGTTGGAAGCAGACAATGGCAGCACAAAGACAAGCCACATACTAAGAAATGAGTGTCCCCATGCCAACCAAAATATCACAGAGGCTTCTGCACATATGGAACAGAATTTTCACTATTACAGATGACACAGGCTTACACCAGGGCTTCCCAACCTTCACCAGACCGAGGGACATATTCACCCTCACTAAACAACTTTCAGGCCACAAGGTTATAAATTAGAATGGTTTCAATAAAATCTTCTTCCGCAATCAGCGACGTAAAATGGTTAAAAGACAAAACCAACGTTTCAGGGACCATCTCTGTCCCCATCATCAGGGTGAACCCTGAGTTACGTAACCGCGAAAGCTTCAAATCATGTATCACCAACCTGTATGAGAATGATCTGTTGAAACTTCATGACAACTTATTCAAAATGTTACTAAAATTCTATTATAATCAGGTTCCTATATGAATCAATCATTTTCCTCAACAAAATCAGAACATTACGTACATACTAGATACAGCTTTTGCTTAAATAATTTTTCATTATCAGGTGTAATTTCAGTTGTTGTGATTCACATTTCCTTCCAAGTGTTCATTAGTAAAATGCATCCTAGTTCTTTATTTTATATTATTCATTAAGCTGGAGCCTATAGCAATAGGTATTGCCAAATTATGACGACATCAACAAAATATTTTCTAATACTGCAGAAATATTTTCACCACAGAGGTTGGCACAGGAGGTGATTTTTGTGAAATGCACAGAGGCCACACAAAACACATTAGAGGGCTGAATGCAGTCTGTGGGTTGAGAATTGCTTGCCTACAACATACATTTTTCAGGGTGTAGTGCTGGACATACATAGTGATAATCTAACTTGACTCTCTTTATCGACTATTCAACAACCCCTACAAATTAAAAACATCTCGAAAAGGAGTAGAATTCTCTTCAGATACCAAACCACAATGTCCCACTTAACGTGAAACCCACCATGATAGCATGTCATAGCAGCAGTTACTAAACTACCAAGAAATGAGTTAATCACAATCCAGAACATAGCCTTCACATGATAGTACACGGTTATGACTTATGCGGGACTCAGTATTTATTTGATACTTTAAACTGTAATGTTTTAAATATTAATTATTTATAAACAGAATTATTATTTCACTTAACACAACATGCATACATGCATGAATTCTGTTAATAAATTCCAAAAATTTCAGATTATTAGGTTGCTCAACATTCAACCTATAAAATTTAATGCATTTACGCTTGTCCTTTATGACACACTTAACAAACCAAAGTCTCGAGAACAGAAAATGGTCATTAACATGCAAAATTAGTGGGATATGAACAGAAACACTGCATCTTGCCATATACTATATAATGATAGGAATGCAACAACAAACTACATGACATGGTGTTGGAATGTTAGTGTACTCCAAACACTACACATTTTCAATCTTGATAAACAAAAATGGGATAAATGCCTGTGTACTTTATTTCTTGAAACACTGAATATAAATCATATATCCCATTCTGTCACTGTACCCATCTCCCCTAATTAGTTTGTAATTCCTGCAGTCAAAAACATTGCATGCAAGACATAAGGTTTTACTCACCGGAATAACGTCCCAGTAATAGACATGCTTTAAAAGACAGAAGAATAAAGCATGCTATATTATATCACAGATGTAAGCACGTTCAATGCAAAGGAAAGACATTCCAAAATACATATATAATGTATGGCATACCAAATGACATTTTAAAAAACATCAGTGAAAATATTATGTAATCTGACTGCAGTGTTACATTCAATACAACAGATTAACCCTCTGTAGTAATATTATGTCTAAATAATATCTAAGAACAAAGTATGTACCTCAAAGAAAACACAACACTGCTCCATTAAAAAGACGGACTGGTTAATTCTGTTTAAGGAAATAATCCCTCCTTAATCACAAAATCATACACAATCCATAAATATAATGCCAAGTTACCAACTGTTAAACAGGCAGTAGATTGAGAATCTGGGAGTTTGCATGCGTGTGTTTGTTTGTTTGTTTGTTTGTTCTTTTTCTCATGTTTTACCCCCAAAATTATGGAGAAGATCCGAATTAAATTTGGCACTGGGGATCTATGATAAATTTATGAGTTGAATATGATATCATTTCATGTTGATTCCAGACCACACTTACAAGAAGTCCATAATGAACTCTCGGGTAGAACCTTAAATTAGGTTATGAACACGTCATCTTTCCCCCCCCCCCCCCCTCCATTTCATTATTATGTATGAAGTGCACAGCGAGAATTCTGATCATGACTGTATGTGTCTATATGTTTGTTGTCTGTCTGTCCATCTGTCCAGTCTATTCTACCTAGGAGCCACTGGACTAATCTGAATGACATCTGATGGGGAGATTTTACTATTCTGCAGGACCTCAAAATTGTACTTTTGAATAACCTACAAGTGGTAGTAACAAAATGGTGGATAAGAAAAGTCATGAGGTAAACACTGAGATGCTGCGATCTGGGGGCCAAAGTAGGAACTATCAAACAAGGCAGATTTAATACCTTCAAATGTACACTGCAAAGAATGCGTAAGGACATTGTATATATTCTGGTACAGAATACACTTTCTGAGTTGTTCATTAGTCATACTATCATTCAATGCTATATAGTATAAACTACTGACAGGAAAGTTAAATATATCACAAATAAATATAGAAATGAGAAGGAAAAGAGAAGAAACTATTATCATGGCACATGATCTTCCTTCTCTACATCATATTTATTCAGCCAGTCTATAAATCTCCCCCAGTCAGAAAACAAAATAAATCACAATGTTTACAAGCCATGCTAATGGACCTTATCCTGGCCCAAATCAAACCTTCAAAACATATTTCTGCAAGAAGCATTTTAATATTACCCTGCCATCTACATCTAAGTCCCCCAATTTTGTCTTATCTTAGAGGTTTCCATACCAAAAATTTGCATGTAATTCTTGTTTCCCCCCACAAATGTTGCATGTCCTGTCCAGCCCACTGTTCTAGTTTTAATCGTCATAACAAGATGAAGGTAAATGCAAGAGTAAATTTGTCCCCTCCATAAGCACCATTCCATGAAATCATAGACGGCATTGAAGAATAAAGGTGACTGACTTTTGTTATGTTGTACAATGTGGACTCGCAAAAGGACATTTTAGAGAATTTTACTACCTCCATCACCAGGACCAATCAACTTATGTAAGACAACATGGCTCAAAATCCCAGAAGGCTCTCACCTTCATAACACCTGCTTAAGAACCTGAAATGTCAGTAACTCTCCATGAGTACTTAACTTCAGCAGTAGGTTGGTATGAGTGGGCAGCTTCATCTCATGCTTTGTCCACTTTACCAGCAAAAGTCTTGCATTGACCTGGAATCGAACCCCACTCATCCAGCACACTGCCAGCCACTTTACTAACTGAGTTATCCCATTTTATAACAAAATTGACTCAAAAGTATAAACTGTGAAGCTCCTCTTTGTCTAAGGTTTAAATGCGTCATGTTTGTGTTTTATAATTAAAATATATAATAAACGGTAGGATCAGCGGAGCACATGCTATAATAATGAACAAAACGGACGAATAAATTGAAAGACATGCATTGTAATATAAAGTAGTTTTAAAGGATAACACCTGAAGATGATGCTTCGCATCGAAACATGTAGTGAATGAAGGCGCTCTATTGTAACATCGTTGTAGCGATGAATGGCGCAAATTTTAAATTTTAACATCTAAATAAAGTTTGTGTATTGACCTGAATTTTATTATATATTTTAATCCTCTTTGTCTATTTTATAAGTTTCCCCATTGTTTCTTCTCTTCTGGGTCCAACAGGACAATGAAATAAACTGTATGCAATATTTACTGTTACTTTTATGAATGTAAGACTCATCACTGAAAGGTGTTTCAACAACTGAAATGCAGTCATTAAACTTACCTCGAAACTCACTACAAGAAAAAAGCACTGAGACTGATGATTGTTAGTACAGCTGTTATCCTAGGCCTTGTACTGTCACTATTCATTTGTCCCTCTGAAAACAAAACAGAAATACTTTCCTTACACTTTTGCAATAACTTGTTGAAACTGAAAGTAGCCAACGACATAACTTTTTATCTGTACAATACAAAAACCCGGAAAATCAGAAATGATCTCTGTGCACAACGTTTCTTCAAACAATTGTTTGTCTTATTTCCGTACTTGACATAACAAGTCCAATCAAAAGGAACTTTCTTAGCACAGTGCTGTCTTCATTGTCCGAGCTGTATTATCTGTATTTATTTTTCTGCTTGGTGCTACAGCCCAGTTCAGACCAGTGCCTCATCCATTATAAGAGATTTCTGCATCATATAATGTCTTAAGGATTTAACAAACCTCTACATGAGAGGAGGCACTGGCTCAAAGTTGGCTCAAACACAGAAGAAGTAAAGCAAACGGTTGCGGTGGAAGTGGTGGTACAACCGGAAAGCATACAAGTTCCTCTTTTGGAGCAAACAATATAAAGTAATGATCTGTCTCTAACCAGGGGAAAGTTTGAAAAAGTGGTTGGGCATTTTTAAAAGTGTTAAAAAGTTTTATACAGATATGAGTATTAAGAAATGAGTATTGAAACCAGACACAAGTATTTATTCCCTGTATAAAAAAATTAAATACTAATATCAGAATTTCAGATTTAGAAGGTGCAAGTGAAGACATAAAATTAATTTAAGCAAATACTGTTTAAGGTGACAGAGTCTGAAACAAATCAAAGAACATGCATCAACCTGGCAATCTTCCACGTAGCACATTATTTTCATTCTACATCAATAAGGTAAAGGAAATTTAAACCCCCAACTGATGGGCTGCCAGCTGAACTTACTACAGGATTAAAAATTTAGCAGTATGGTACAGCAAGCATGGCCAGCTGGATCACATGTAAGCCATGACACAAAGTCAGTGAAGTCTTAACATCTTACTTTGTATACAAACTGCAATCTGGACAACATACCTTCCAATTTACTAGTTTCAGCAGTCACCTCATGGCTTTCATTCTCTAAAGCAATAATAACAAAGCATAATGGCATTCTAGAAACAAAATAATGTAAGTACATATTAAAAAGTACTGGAGGATAATGAAACAAATATTGCCTCTAATTTATTACAATAAGGACCAGAAATGCACCACACAATATATCTGACATCATAAAAATCACTTGTTTTGATTAGAGTGCGAAATAAAAACTTCAGACAGAAATTTACCATTTTTGATGAATTCTGTATAAACATCCTAATCTTTACACATTTATCTCCCTTTCAAGAATAATACCAACATGGAATCCACGTACTCTGTGGCATGGAAAAACTAGAACTATTCATCGCAGTCTTTGAACCAACAAGACCTTTGAAATGTGTCTTTCAATAAGATATTTTTTAGGAAAATGCAAATATAAATATGGTGACCCTAAAAATTGTTCGCAGTGACAACAGTAATTGACATCATTGTTAACTTACAAAAATATATCCTGATAACGTTGTTATAACACAGAAACTGGCAGTAAGTGTGACACAAAAACATAGAGAAACAAAATCCTTTAACATTCAAAATTTTACCAAACAACTGCCAAGTGCCTTTAGTATTTATTGTCATCTAAAAAACATATGAGGCATATTTAGTGTGCTGTGTAAAAACATCTTTTTTTCTAATTATAAGATGTTTCTTACCAGTAACAGCTACAGTCAAATTCAGAATATAAACTATAAGAAAATGTATGTGGTGTTGGACTAATACTTTAATAAAATAGTTGGGAAACAAATAAATGTATTTATATAAGGATAATTCTAATAAAAACACAACTGACTTTGGCACACAAATTTTTCCTGTGTCTATCTTCTACAACTCATGCATATGGGTATGGCTGGTATGAGCATGAACAAAGATGCACCTATTAGAGCTACAAAATCAGCTTTGCAACAGAAAGAACATATTTTCTGACAATGTCATCATGGGAAGATATGTACTGAAAAAGGTAGCAGAAATAATATGACTTACTTGAATTATAAAGTAATGCAGTTATTTTGCAGCAAAGAACTCTGTATTCAACATTGTTTTTCTTCTGAACTACATCTACCATCCTATGTATTAAAATAAAGCCATTACATTTCAGGGGCTGTCTAGAGGACCCAACAAAGTAGTTCTTTCATCACCTGAAGATGGGGCCAGAGCCAGCCCTTGAAATATTGTGGCTTCATTTTAACACACAGAACAACATATTTAGTCCAGTAAAAACTATAATTATTTATAATACACTATCATCAGAACCTATTAGAATTAATTTGTAAATATCTGAATCACTCCCAAACATCTACAAGCCTCTTTTAACAATGACAATCAACGCAATATTTCACAGTAACAGTGCATGAACAGAACATACTTCCCCAGTTTGTTTAACATATTTTGTGTTCAGTCAATCAAACTGTATACAATTCCAAATTAAAGTTTGTGACATTACTGCAAATGAAAATGTACAATATAAATTAAATAAGATGCACATACGCCTGGTGCCACTTCTGACCGACTCAAGAAACACAAGATAAAACTGGTAAGATTAAAAACAATCAATCACTGAGTGTGGGGAAAACCTCCCCATATTCTAGGTACCACTAATGACTAATTTCCATTAGTTTATATTAAAAGAAAACATTGCTTTAGTTCCTAAGCCTGAAAACATTTTAAAAGTAATACAATTTATCTCTTTGCCTTCAACATAATTTGTCAGAAATGGCAAATTTTTTATCTGTTTCGTACTTGCTGTGGATACACACGAACAAAACGGGAGAGTAGTCACTTTTCAACTGGGAGATGTGTTCTACACATTGACAGATGACTGTGACATATTATTAACATTATCATCATCATTGGCATAGACAACTTGCAATCAACAATGATTTTCTTTACAGCCTTTCCCCAGACACTGAAATGATTCAGCCATTAACTTCAAATCTTAGGAGGAAGAAGACGAAAAGAAATTTACTTCTTCCAAAACTTGTGGATTGGTTTTAATTTAATTTGTCACAAATCATACTAGAAAGAAAAGATTTTTCTATATAATAAACTTCTGATACAGAGCCAGATTAGACCAAGGGACAGATTGCTTTTGAATAAGTGATCATGTGGCAAAAATCTTTATTTACAATTTACTGCAATATGAAGAAAAATAACATATGATTATAGATACAATGTGGTAATTCTTTATTACAAAAAGTTTATAAAGCACATATGAATCAGCAAAAATTAGCATTTTAAAGAGGTACCATATCTGCCCAGTCTAGAAAACAGAGTACATTGGATAATACGTACTTATGGTAAATGAATGTGCCTTTGCCTGATTTGTCCAGCCATAAAAGTTCCTTGCTCGAAGAGTCACCAAGAAGTCTCCTGCTGCAAGATCCTTTAACTGATACTTTACTTTATAAATATTGCCGTCTGCATCCAGCACAGGTATTGCGATAACCTGCCACTTCCCACAAGTCCATCTATATGAATGTTTTTATGAAAAATTAGTGAAATATTGTTAAATATAGGAATTTTTTGTTGTAATGATGGCATCATGCCATTGTTTTCAATACAACATAACAAGAACTCTTGATCGCTTTCAGCAGTCATGTAATTATACATCTGTCAGCGTGGCATCACAATTTCATTTTCACAAAACAAGTCGACCGCTTTTCCTAATCACATCAAATGATGCATGGCATTGCTTAGTTGTCATCAGTATTCTGATTCGACCAGCTCGCTGCCAACACATTGCCATGGTTACAGTTCTACAGAGCACAAAAAGTCATTCTCTCCTTTAAATACATGTTTAATGCATTACACAAACCCTAATTTCAAGAATAAATGATTTTGAAAAACTGTGTTATACACGTGTAATAATACTATTTGTATTGAATTTTTAAACATTAAGAGAAAAATACTATTCAGAAAACATCACTCTACATGATTCAACCTAAGTTTTTATTTATAATTATAAAGAAAAATTTTATGTTTCAGGTATAAATGGAATAGCAGCAGTTCTGTCTTCTAACATGGAACCTGCTTTTATTCAGTACCAGGATCTTCCTTTGCATTTTAGCAGAACGGTGGAGGGAACAAAGTATGCTTAGAAATGTAAAATATCTTTACAGGCAACCCTTGTCTATCAATTTCTGGAAAACTGATCATTGAGACAGAATTATTTGCATTCAAATGTAGTGCTACTTCTATTTTGTTCAGGGGCCAGCAGTCAACTGGAGATGAAATGTGGTGAGGCCACAGACCAACGAATTTAGGTGAACTTTTATGCAGCCACGTGTGAAGCAAAGCAAATCAGTTACTGAACTGACAGACGCAACGGATGTCACCAATTCAAAGACATCTAAATATTGCCTCATGACTCAGGAGCAAGATACAAGCCTCTATGATGTTACATTTCTTTGCATTTGTTTGTTTATTCTTTGTTTTTGTTTAATATTTACTATAATAGTGAAATTATTATATAATGGCTTTAATCTCCTGCTTGTGTTAAAAACCATATTTTAACAGACCGTGTCTTACCTTGCTCCCACATTTCCTTTTAGGTATCAAAATATTGTATATTATTATATTGAACTTTGTCATGAAGAGACTTTTTTATATGAACTATACATCCATTCTTGTATTGAACTCTGGTGTCCAGATAGACAATATCCATTATGGAAGTAAACATTTTGTCAGTGGGATAGTTCTTTTTGTGCATAAAACAACTGCTTTGAGTAATCCTTTCCAAAACAATAAATATTCTCAATATCAAGAAATATCAGATTCCTAGATGCTTCAAAATATTAAATTATAATTACATCAAAGTTATCTTTATCGTGGATTCTGAGCCAATATTAACATCATAACCAAATATCAAACTAAGACATCCAAAATTTCCACTTCACTGCTTATCTACATGAGAATTTCTCAACTCTTGCAACAAGCCACATTCATTTCGTTTTGAAACCCCAATACAGAGAAAGCAAAAACACTTAAACTTTGCGATCCATACTCTCAAAAAATAGACGGATAGGGTGACAGAGCTGAGGTGAAACTGCAGTGAGGTTCTGGACATGCGCACTGAATATTCTCATGAAGCAGAAACATGAGGTTGTACTTGTTTGCTTCCTTGGGAACTTGGATGTATATGAAAACTGCCGCTAGCATGTTGTTATTCATTTTAGTATTATGTGGAATTTTCCTTTTATGTTGAAAGTTCACAAGGAGGGCGCTATGGAGGGATAAATGATTAGGTGAGATATCTAATGCTGTGCTAATAACATCTGTGCCATGCAACTAGCAGGGTGTAACAATGGATTACTGAGAATATAAGTAAGAGATGTGTATGAAAAAGGATTAAGGTTGATTCACAATTATCTGTGACATGTCAGTTCTGTCTGTGCAGTTTCTGAAATAGAATCATTGTCAGATGTATTTTAAATGGAACCATTCACACGTATCCAGCACAGTGGTGTCCAGTTACCATTAGTGTTGCCTGGCATCACTGGCAACAGTATTTGACCATATCTCACTGAACTGATATCGTACAGGATGTATGACTAGGTTTCAATGTCAATGATTCCAACGATTCCAGTGTATTTTCAGCATTCATATGGTGAACTCCATAAAATTCGAGATGAATGATGAGAAACTTATAGTTTGTTAAATCACATATTAAACTCTGTTTTTTCGCATCGAAAATATATGGCTACTACATACAGAAGCGGAATAACACGTGACAATTACAGGAAGTTGTTAAAAAGAGTTAAAAAAAGACGATACTACTTACTTAGGATACTTGGACGACCCGTTCTTCAGTGCCTTGAGCATCTGCGGGTCCCAACTTTCTTTGGCACTGATCTACGGGACATTCCGTAGGACTCCTTGGACGAGTGATCGGCCCGTCGCATGGCTTCTACCCGTACACAGGACAGCACAACACAGAAAGACATGCATTGAGCGGGATACGAACCCACGATCACATAGTCCAAGCGACACAAGGCCCAAGCCTCAGACCGCGCGGCCATTGTGACGGCGCGTTTCTTCATATTAACGCAATAATTTCTGTCTAATAAACTTTAAAGGAGAAAGTTGTGTTGTACGTGATTTAGTTTGATATTTTGAATACTCGATCCAATTTTGTTCAATCATTCTGCATAGTTTTGTGAGAATAAATTCGAATCAAGTTTATAGAAGATGACGACCACAGCCGGTTTTGGGCATCTTGAGCACTGGGATTGTGGGTTCGCATCCCACTCGCGTTTTTCACTGCTGTTTTGTGTAAGTGGACATCTTTCCCTTGTCAAAGGAGTCCTGCCAAGTGACTTCAAGGATTCGCACTTGCTTGTGAATTGGAACAGGTCAGAAGACGCGCATCGGAAAAACTGGAGAAGAGGAAAATCCATGAAAGATGGTTACTGTGCCTATTAAAAGCATTTTCAGTTTTCTGTAACCTTTGTGAGTAGCGCAGACGCTGTAGAATTTCGAAGCACAGCTCACCTTTGGCGTGAAGACGTTGAGAAAGAGACAGTCGTCCTCTCCTGACAGTAAACTCGTCAAGTCGCTCCTCTGAGTGCACGTGTACCCTTCCAAAGTCGCATCACGAGTTCCTGCCGTGGTTACGGCGCTTGAGGTGCCTGCAGCGAGCAAATTTCAAATTAAAACTGAATAAAAATTATTTGCCATCACGGACATTGCTTCGAGTGGCAGAGAAACGGAGCAGAACTTTCAGTGATCGCGGCCTTTAAATTTTTTTTTCATGCTGTTGGACATCTTCATTACCAGGAATGGTAAATCAGCATGGAATTTAGTGATGTGTTTGCGTATGTGAATAATTGTGGCTGGTAAACAATTTCAAGTTGTTAGACTCGAAATAGAAACTTTTTACACATAAGAAAAGCTCGTGCAAAATTCGCGTTTATACTTATAACGTGCCTAGGGAATTAAATAATCTCATTCCTACAATCTATTCGATGTAGGTCCGAGACCGGTTGTCCTGACTGAAGTTTTCTTTCGTGCTTTTGTTATTTCTTTCAGGCTCATTCTGCGGTAGTACCGGAAACTAGGCCGTAGTCTTTTCTTTCAACATATTTTAAAATTTATTATTTATTACTCGTCCCATCAATCGACGTAATGCACTTTAATTACAAACATCGTCGTTAAACAAGCCGTAAATACAACAATCGAAGTTAAAGACAGAGTCACAAGGGCATAACATTGTCTATGATCTGCTGGGGTTTGGTACCGTAGAGGCTGAAGATACGACTTTTAAGATTATATCGTGTGTATTAGTCTTCTGCATTTCATGCGGCACCAATTTCCCAATTAATAACCTCGTTCGAATTCATGCAATTGTCATTAACAGAGTATCAGAAATAAGACCGAACTTTCGCTTAATAAAAGTCTGTATTTGAATTCTATCCTGCTTAAAGTAACTCGCCAATGGTCATCTGAACCCATACAAATTGAATCCCCATCCTCACACTCTTTGTGCAAAAGACATTGGATTCAATTTAAGTGATTTACCTCTAGTACATTTCCTGTTTTGACGGGCTTAAACAAGTCTACTGAAAGTTTTGTAAAAAGTAAGACGTCAATATTTATCATTCAATTCATCTCCCACGCAATGTTAGCTATTCTATGTATGATGTGACATTTTAGGTTCTAAGGCTTTTTCGTAATTTTGGTGGCACTTTTCCTCTGGACACCGCGATATTTTGTGAATACGACTCACCGAATAATTTATGTATTTTTCACAAAACACAGACCGCAATGTAAAACTTATGTTGTTACTTATCATCTTCCCATCACTTTGAACTTGAGGTCACCGACAGGAGTTTTGGCGTACGGAATTCCAAGAAACGCCACATACTTTTTCTTCTTTCGGATAGATGCTAAAACTTTTCCCTTCAGCAAACCTCATTGCACTCTAACTATTGGTCTTCTTGAAGTCTGCTCTGCCGAGGCGAGGCTGCTACACATGGAGATTATTACCAGTGCCAACGCGGAGATCCGTCGGCCCGCCATGTCTCCACATCTGTGCACTGGAACCCAGGGATCCAGATCCATTTTAAGTTACTGAATTATTTATCAGAAGCATAAAATGTTACACTGGTTACAATTATTCAGTTTAATTTAAAAACTTTGGAACACTTTCTTGTGTATATACAGAGTGATTGAAAAGGTTAGGGCCGAACTGAAAGAGCGTATAGAGGGAATCAGAGAGAAAAGCTCTTGAACAGGAATCAGTGTTCTCCGAAGTTATCCTCAGTCAGTCGAGGCCATTGAAGGTAGGGACATCTGATAACATACCACTGAAATAATCGTAATTTGCTATTTATCTACCAGCTTAATTTTGAATCACACATATCCCGTCAGATTCTGCAGAGGCCCCTATGCTGTGATTATAGAAACCTAACAAGTCAGAACGAAATTACATGTTCAGTTGTTCGGCTTTAAAAGAAAGAGCGATATAAGTCTCCATTGTGACAGGGATTACAACCAGAAAGGGATAAAAATTATTATTTCCATCTAAGTCTCCTTGAAAAGAGAGATCTGCCAACTTCAGAGGCGATTACACTACCATTGTCTACGCCAGAATTGCGAAACATGCGTCCCCCGGAAACATTTTCCCTGGCGCTGGGGTGATGGGGTCAACAGCCCCGGAGCCTTGAAAAATTATTTTTAAAAATAATCAAGTATAATAAACCCCGACGTAATTTTTAAATAAGGACAAATGAAAGACTTGAGGTTCTCACAGCGGTGAATATGAAGATTTCTGTCTTCTGGGTTATTGCGCTGTGTAGTCTGGTCGATGTTAACCAACGTTTCAGAGGTCATACTGCCTCCGTCATCAGGGCGATGAATATATATCATATATATCATATATATATCATATATATCATGAATACATATTCATCGCCCTGATGACGGAGGCAGTATGACCTCTGAAACGTTGGTTAACATCGACCAGACTACACAGCGCAATAACCCAGAAGACAGAAATCTTCAAGGACAAATGAAATTGCAATTCCTTCTTATGCCTATTCTCATTATTTTTAAATTTATTTCTTTCTGATAGAGAACACATTTAATATTAATTATTAACTTCTTACATTTATGATTGCTTGCAACCAAATTATAAGTTAGAGTATTTTTATTTGTGTTTTTTTTCAACTACCAACAATGTGTAAATATGGACCGACAATGAACACCTGCGTGTATAATAATGCAAGAGCATTGAAATTTCTAACCCACACCTGAAACAATGTTGGCTGAGCATGCCGTAAGGCTCTTTTCTCCTTTCTTATGCATGCAGTATAATTGCATGAATGAACCATGTTGCACTCCATTCCTTTAACCTTCAAGGATCTCCGTGATATTTTCACTGTAGGTCTTCTTGGTGCACTAAGCAGCTTTTGGCTTTGTGCAGTAAGTGGTGACAAGGAAAAGATATTTGATCCTGGAATGAACGCTCTTCTCTCATCACATTGAATGTTGGCGCCAAGAAGTTCGTTTTTCAGCAAACAAGAATATGCCAGTCTCTCATGACCACCAAAAGCCTCTTTTTGTAGTTAATCCATTCTGGCCAGACTCCTATATTTAAAAACAGACACAAATTCAGACATTTCTACAACTTGCTTACATTAAGAGAAATTCATAAAGCTTGTAGACAATGGGGAATTGACACCATCATGCAAGAGACCTGATGGGAAAGGAGTTATAGAAGTACATCACAAATAGCAGTTTTAAATGATGGTAAGATACACTCACTCCAAATCCAAACAGAACAAAAACTAAATAAATTAGATTAGTAGAAGTAGCTTAAGTACACAATTTGATAATCTGATATTGTATTTATACAGTGCAATTGTAGTCAATTAAGAAGAAACCAATTTTTGTGGTTAATGTTTCATTTACATATCTGATAAAATACTGTCTTGAAGGCAAATTGATCTCATCCTCAGCACAGCATACTCACTTCATCTATCCACTAATTTTATAAAGTCACAAAAATCATAACTTAATGAAAAACACTTACTGTGTTCCTGAGAAACTTCATGCGCCAGCACGCAGCGGAATAAAGCGATCGCCTGACTGCAAGTAAGGAAAAGATGCAAGTAAAACCTCACAATTCCTTTAACCACATTTTCTAATCTTACTAAGAGAACAATATACAAAATGAAGATAACTGTCTTCTGGGGCACTGTGCCAAGTAGCCTGGTACAAGTACACAGTCATTTCAGAGGTGCTTGCTGCCTTCATCATCAGAGCGATGGAGGCCAAATGTGCGTCTAAAATGTTGTCAAACTTTGAACAAACTACTGTCCACAGATCACGAGAAGAGCAATGCGGTGGGAAGTTGGTTCTGGTGGAGGCGGGGGGAATGTTTACTATCAGGTGGACTAGAACAGTGGTATTCAACCTTTTTTGTTCGTGTACCCTCAGATATAATTTCTCTTCAACTTTGTACCCCCAAAGTTGTTGGAGTATAATTCAAGTTATACATAGTATATAAACTACATCTAAAATAAATTAAATAAATTACATTACTGATTATACAGTTTTTATTATAAAAAAATTTTTTTTAAAATTTCACATGCCCCCTAAGATGTCTTCGCATACCCCAGGTTGAATACCACTGGATTAGAGGACTGCTATTGGTGGAAAGTATGACACGCCAGAGAGTTACAGTACTACATACAGATTGAAAACATCAAGCAGTTACGAGTAGCGTGTAGTGAGCGCAACTCTAATGTGTTCTGCGGGTGTTGTGATAATATTCTATATTAAATCACTGTGCCACTGTGAGGTAATCTTAAAGCTGTACCCATTAGAACACATGAAAGCCTGTTGTTCGTTGAGTGATTGTGGAACGAATGCTTTTAGGATGGGTCGTCACTCACCGCAAAATCTTGTGCATGCGCGTATATCGCATTCCTAGCAGGGACTTTCTCCTGGTCTGTGAACTGTACATGGTGCAACACTAATCTCCTTACCCGCTGCCATGAAAACCTGAAATGTCACCAGTAAATAAATATGTAACACACTTTTAATTCAGTACTTAAACTGTATTAAATGGCAGAGAAAAACTCTTATACTCAACAGCACATTTCATGTTTTAGAAACCACAAAACTCTGTTCACCTGAATACAACACAAAGGCAGTTGCCAACTTTAGCAACTGAAAACCTAGAAGCGTCATCAGTTCACACACCAGAGAGACACACGACCTCAGTCAAAATGTCATCACCACTAAACGGTACAATAACGAACAAAGCTGTAAAGTTGGCAGGAGTAACCTATAAAAGAAGGATTTATAGTTAGTCAAGCATTTTAACATCAACCATATTCTTAACTAACAAATATATACACTTTAGTTCAGGCTCAACTAGACAAGTTATCCTATAAAAGTGGCAAAGGAGAAGAATAATACAGAATAAAAGTTACAACTATTAAAATAATAGAAATATTTGGAAGTTAAAAACAGTATTATTATTATTATACAATGTAGGAGAAATTAAATTTCTTCCAGTGTGAAAGGTGATGTCACAAGACACAGCTCATCCCCTTCAGTAAGGGGTTATAGTTGGTACTAAGGAGTACAGAAACCTTTATACATCAAAATCCTAACCTTCTTGAAGGCACTGTTTGGTCAGAGTTCAACATGCCAGGGATAAAACACAAGTAATGACCAGAAGAAACCGGTACAAATTTCACTAAAGTATCTTTATCAAATGAAGAAGAAACTACAGTATCAATACAAATTAACTGATACCCTATAATAATCCAATTGTAAACAGTTCACTCATAGCATATCGGAACTATAACAAGGAACTTCAAAAGAATCAAGGGAATAACACACAAATAATCAAGGTAGGAAAGCATTTTAAACACAAAACTACTTATCTAATTACATCAATTAGTTTAAAGTTTTCTACAAATTAATTAATATATCCAGTGTATGTTTACGAACCGTTAATATTGCAGTTTTAAGTAAGAAGCAAGGAACGCAGTCCTTCGCAACCAACAACTTTAAAATTCAGACCGGAAACAGCCGTTTATGACCAAAAGAGAACCAGCAAGCCACAGAGTTCAAAATAATCGTAACCACCGGATCCTGTTTTCCATGTACAAACTCTAAAATTACACAAAGAAATAGAGATGCTGGTAGATGTCCCTACTCTTTGACGTCAAAGGTAAAACTAATGATTGCGAAACATATTTCGTTCATATAATTATGCAAAAGGAAGCATTTCTTACCCGGCTAACTAACTAACTAGATGGCTTACCGAACCCGAAGGTTCATCACCGAATTAACCAAAGCCCTCCACCGGACCCTGTCCTGGGCCAACAAAATCCAGTTTCCTTCAACTCCTATCTCCCATAGATCCCGCCTGAGATTATCCTCCCATCTACGTCTAGGTCTCCCCAGCGGTCTCTTCCCTTCAGGTTTCCCAACCAGTACCCGGTGCACACCTCTTGTCCCATCCATGCGCGCTACATGTCCCGCCCATCTCACCCTTCTCGACTTAATCACCCTCACAATACTGGGGGAGCAGTACAGATTTTTAAGCTCGTCATTGTGCAGTTTTCTCCACGCCCCATCGTCTTCCCTCCTAGGCCCAAATATCCTCCTCAACACCCGATTCTCAAACACCTGCAATCTGTGTTCCTCCCTCTGAGTGAGAGACCATGTTTCGCACCCATACAAAACAACAGGCAAGATTATTGTTTTGTATACTTTAATTTTCAGGTTCTTAGAAATCAGACGGGAAGACAAAATATTTTGGACTGAGAAGTAGCAAGCATTTCCGGAATTTAGTCTCCTCCTAACTTCCTCACAAGTATCATTTTGATTTGTTATTGTTGTTCCCAAATATTTGAACTTTGTAACCCTTTCAAAGGATTTATTAGCTACCCTAAGATAATTTTGCCCGCCTGTCTTCTGATGACGAGATACTAACATGTACTTAGTTTTTTCTGAATTTACTTCCAGCCCCACTTGTCTACCAGCCTCTAGTAAAACTTCTGCGTTCCTCTTTATTGTATTTATATCGTCCCCCAATAAATTAACATCATCAGCATATGCCAATAGCTGATGTGTCCCGTTCAATTGCAAACCCTCCTGCCTACCTTGGACCTTCCTGATGGCGTATTCTAGCGCAAAGTTAAAGAGCAAGGGAGACAAAGCATCTCCTTGTTTTAGACCGTTCTTGATGAGGAATGTCTCAGATACATATTTACCTACTCGAATTTTGCTGCAGGTTTCATTTAAGCACATTTTTATTAGACCCACTAGCTTCTTTGGTATACCAAATTCAATAAGAATATTATATAGCACTTCTCTCTTCACAGAGTCATAGGCTTTTTTGAAATCTATAAATAACTGATGTACAGTCCCACCGAACTCCCATTTTTTCTCTAGTATCTGACGAATGCAAAAGATCTGATCAATCGTTGATCTGTTTCGTCTGAACCCACACTGATGATCCCCAATAGTTTCATTCGCATATGGGGTTAATCTTGCCAAAAGAATGTTGGATAGAATTTTGTATGAGGTTGATAGCAGCGATATTCCTCGGTAATTACCACACTCAGTCTTGTCCCCCTTCTTATAAATAGGAATAATTATGGATTCCTTCCATTGATGTGGCATCTCTTCCTTATCCCAAATTAACTGAATAAGCTTATGGATCCTCATATGCAACCCTTTGCCACCTGCTTTAATTAATTCGGCCGGAATCTGATCAATTCCTGGAGATTTATAACTTTTCAACTTCCCAATGGCTAGTTCCACTTCATCTAAGCTAGGTTCTGGCACCAACAGTTCAGCTGTATGCATTTTAATCTGTCTAATATCACCAGTATTATGAACATTTAAGAGCTCGCTAAAGAAATTTTTCCACCTATTCACAATTTTTATTGGATCTGCAAGCAAATTGCCACTATCATCCTTTACCAAATTAGTCTGGGGTTGATATCCTTTCTTAAAGTTATTAATGCCTCTGTACAGGTCTCTGATGTTTTTTTCCTTATTATTTGTCTCAAGTTCAGCAATTTTGCCCTTCAGGTATTCCCTTTTCTTAGTCCTAAAGGTTCTACTAGCCTCACGTCTCACGTTACATAGATTATCCGCATTTGTTTTGTTTGGGTTCTGCAACCATTGAAATTTTGTTTGCTTCCTTCGATCTATTAATTTTGAACATTCTTCATCAAACCACGGTTTATTTTGCTTTCTCCTGTAGTATCCTAGTTTCTCTTTTGCTGAAATTTTGATGCAGTTTCTGACATTTTCCCACTCCCTGTTGATGTCCACACTTTCATTATCCTCATTTGTCTCTAAAATTTGAAACCTATTCGAAATTTCAACTTGATATTGTTCCTTTGCCTCTCCCTCACTTAATTTTTTCAAATCAAATCTTTCTGTGTCAAAATTTTGTTTAGTTCGTCTACTTACTGAAAGCCGCTCCCTCACTTTTGCTACCACCAGATAATGATCAGTGTCGCAATCTGCTCCTCTGAATGATCTCACATCAATTACATTTGTCTGCCTTCTCTTATCTACTAAAACATGATCTATTTGATTGTGTGTTCTGCCATCTGGGGAAGTCCAAGTGTATTTATGAACATCACGGTGTGGAAATTTTGTACTTTTTACAATTAAATCTTTTGACGTAGCGAAGGTCACTGCTCTGACGCCATTATCATTACTAAGTGCATGGAGACTCTCGCTGCCTATTGTGGGTTTGAAGACATCCTCCCTCCCAATTTTTGCATTGAAATCTCCTAGCAGAATTTTCATGTGATACTTGCCAAATGTATCAAATACTGATTCCAATTCTTCATAAAAGCTATCCTTGATATCATCGCTTTTGTCTTCAGTTGGGGCATGAACATTAAGGACAATGATGTCGCACCAACGTCCTTCCAAAATTACGTAAGACAACCTGTCACTAACAAATTCTACTCTCTTAACTGCTGCCCTAATTCTGCTATGAACAAAAAAACCCGTCCCTAGCTGATGATTGTCATTCCCCTTTCCATAGAAAAATGTAAAATTGTCCACTGGGATCGTGCCCTCCCCCTCCCATCGCACTTCCTGCACTGCCACTAAGTCTAACTTATAATTCCCTAATTCCCTACACACTGATTTCAGTGCCCCAGCCCTATAGAGGCTCCTAATGTTCCAGGTACCAAATCTCATGTCCTTTTTCAATTGCCGTGGTCGTGCCAAAGAGTCCGTCCTGATCCGAGGCTTGGTTGATTTTTTCGTAACACATATTTTTTTTTAAAGGTGAAAGGTTGTTAGCCCTACACCCAACCCCCAACCTGGAGGACCAGGGTATCACTCTTAGTCTAGCGCATCTCCTTAGACCTGTCCGGCTTGGGTGACCCTACCATGAGCCGAAGCTCAGGCCGGCATAGCCCTAAGGGTCATTTGAGCACGCAAGCCTCCTCACCCGGCAGATTGCCTTCGACAAGGTGGTGATACCTTCGAGAAGGTTTCTTACCCGGCTATATTGTTTTATTCTACACATTAGTAAAAGATATGAACTGCCTTTGAGGAAATGTTAAATGGAGAGGGCCCCAGATGAACAAGAATAGGCCAGCTTTAAAATGAATTACAGGAATTTTTTTAGAATTAATATAATTAAATTTCGAAGGTATGGGTAAAATGTACGGCTATATTAAAATGGAAGATCAAATACAATTAATAAAATATGTGTCCACACATGCAACACAATCAGAAAACACAATATACTGCACGAAAGCAGAAAAATGCAGAGAGCACATGCAAGTAAGATCACCCATTCTACCACTCCTGTTTGCCAGCAGACTTTTTGCACAGCATTTACAGTAATTTGTTCGCAAAATTATTTTAAACGCGTACTCTTTCTTCGGAAAAACCCAAGCACCTAACAATTTTTAACACCACTAATCTGCAAATACTATAAACTCAAACTTACTTTGTGCTATGTAACATAGACCAATGACCCGCATTAGCAACTGCTTCACTCATTCCACTCTGCTACATCACACCACCTCTTTAACACCTGCCAGGCATGTTTGTGTTAGACTAGAGAAGATAAGTACTTTCACACTCATACCAAGCCACTCTCAATTATTCATGATGTTACTTGTGCATGAGCAATGTCAGTAACAAATACTGGGATGCAAATAAGTGTGCTACATAAGCAAGTACAGCAAAGAATTTTACTGAAAATAATCAGGGTATGTTACACAATGCACTGATTTGCACATTAGCCTATTTGAGATGGCATAAGTCAGCAGGATCACTTGTGTTCGATTCCCAGGAAAGGCAGGGCTATATTTCTACATCACCACATCCTGATTAACTACAAGGCCAGCGCAGCCACTTATTCAATCAGTACGTGCAAAAAATTAGTACATGATGCAAAATATAGATCTCATTAAGATCTACATTTTCTACACAAGAAGTATGTTAATTTGGTGAATATTTTACAAAATACAGACACATTATTTCTCAATGGGTGCAGCGTGATGTGTGTAGTGCAATTAGCTTTGCAAAAATACATCTCTATCTGCAATAAAGTAAAATCAAGACAAGTAGGCATATAAAATAGTAGGGAACATAGTGGAAAATACATGTATGCTACCATTTCACACGTTTTAAGCTAACTCACATTGCAGAACGAAACATTTGTAAATACTCAGCTAATACATGTGAACCAAAATACTGTGTTATAAAACATTAACTTTTATAGTAAACAAAATTTAATGGCATAAGCTTACCAGCTGACGAGTCAACTCCTCGATTTTTCATTCAGCTTCTGTTGGTCCCTGAAAACAAATTACAACCACTGATAAATATTGTATCATGTCCTTAATATGCTCCTTCGTAAAATAAACACAAGACTACATTCCAACTTCCTGAGACCATATGAACAGGATAGCAATGTATTAACTGTCTGATGTGTATTCAGGAGGGATCTAATTTAAATCATGGCTGGAGTAACAGCTATACTACTTGAGATTCACATGGTGATAAATATGATGGTGGTCATCTCATAAAATGCAGCATAAGGTAGTATGGTAGACATTGAATGCCGGAATAGTACTTTAACACTTCTTGATGACATTTAAATGGCCTGCTGCTCTGCTTTCAATTACATAATTTGTTATTAATAACTTAAAATATAAAGGCTAAGTAGTGACAAGTTTATGTCCTTGTTGATCACAACAGAAATCTTATCTCAAAAATAAGATCTCATATTCCTAAAGACAAGAGATGACATGAAAACTAAATGACAAGATTGGTGGATTAGTGAGTGTGGTCACTTTCAAAATATTTGCCTCTATCTTCACACACATTCAGGCTTTGACATGCCCAAAAGCACTGCTTGAAATCAACTTCTAAATGTCTTTACATCTTATAATAATTTCAAATGATACCCTTTCAATATGTTTCATTTTATAAATATGAACATTAAAAGGTCACCAGGGTCAAATCAGATGACTCACCAAAAATCAGTTTTCTCTAGTGCTCTATCTGAATATACTGTTATTAACTCAAAATTCCCCTCTCCAGCTATAGGTTCAGTTTTCAGTCTTCCAGACCAGGGCTGTGGAGTCAGAGTCGGAAACAATTTTAGGTGGAGTTGGAGTCGGCAAAATGTACCGACTCCGACTTAGATATAAAATCTTAAGAACATATTATTTTAACACTTTTGCTACCATGTGAGCCACTGGTGGCCTCACACTTAAGGAGATTCAATGACATGTTGAGTCACATGGTGTGGGAATAATTCTTTGTAACTTTGGCTCTGGTACCTTAATAATACAAACTGTCTACAAATCAACCGATTTCTGCAATAACCATTAGACTTATATTTAAATATAGGTTATAAGTCTAAAATGCAGTCTGATGATTCACATGGTGGTGATGAAATCTCTTGTGGTACCATTTACCATTTTAGTAGGTTTATCATTATTAATACATATGGAGGTTTTATGAAGGATTCAGAGGTTTTAGTACCGACTCCACAGCCCTGTTCCAGACTGTGTATTTTTCCACTGAAACTTTGGCATTTTATTTCAAGCCATACAGAAAGATCATGCCTCATCAAAAGTCTGTAATTTGATGGTTGGGCTTTCTCTATAAACTTGATGAAAGTCTGTGGAACTTCCAGTACAGACCCTCAGTTAAAGTCAATCTCACAGTTCTTCTATCCATGTTAGGTTCTTCTGTTACTTTCCAAACAGTCTAGTGACAATCATTTCTCAGTATTTGTTACTTTCTTCCAAATTTAAGAAAGTTTTCTTTATGGCCACCACACCTTTCATCATCTGCAACATCATCCCTTTTGCTTTCAAATAACTAAACCCACACAAAAGCCAGTATTCTCACAACTGCTTTCAATAAATTTGCTGTTAAAACTTTGTAAAATTCAAACATATTTTTTTCAAGGTTGACAAAATTTTAGAACTGATGCTATTCGAACAATCATTAGAGGCATAGCCTAACAGCACAAAGGAGGTGGTGACATGAACCCCACAAATATTAGACGTGACCCTAAGAAACTTACTAAATTACGCTCAAATATAAAAATCTAATAAGCGGCAACACAGAATACAAAATTGATTTTTCTAGTATCAAAATTAACCATTTATCAGAAACGAAATTACATGAAGCTGAAGAGAATAATGAAAATGCAGACTATAAGTACAGATGAGCATTCAGACATGACAGTAGATGTGAGCATTTAGTGAATACAAAATAATTTCCAGAATATTGTGAGCTCAACAAATCTCAGTCTTTTAAGATTTTCTGATACACTATAAAACATCAACTAAAGTGTTTATGTCAATCAGGCAATTACCTCAGTTCTTATACTTTGCTCAACTGAATCTTCAGAATGGAAGTAATGAGTACAACTTGTAATATTATGAAGAGATTTCACTAGACACTTACTACACTTAAAATTGTCAAAATTTCCTTTTAAAGGAAAATTCATAGTGCCTATAAAACCAAAAAATCAAACATTTTAGTATTATGACATTCAGTCATGCACCCTCTTCAATCAGACAGTTCTGCCACATGTTAACAATTTATTGTTCCTGTTAGAATCCCAAGAACTGTTTGGTATATGACTGTTGAATCATACTTTCATGGACATGAATTCAAACACACAAAAATATTTTTTTAAAAAATTGGCAATACTAATGAGTTTGTTCATGCTGGATCATGTTGCTATGTACATAATTGTGAGAACTCAGATTTCCTGCCATATAATATTGTGCCAGTCCAGGTCCGTGGTTCAATTCCCGAACGGACTGAAACTTGAGATGAGGGGTAAACCAGACTTTGGCATATTAATCTGGTTTATATGAACGAAGGAGGTGTGAGTAGATGATACTTGGTACACCTCACTTCATCAAAATTCGAGTGATTTTATTAAGTTTTGGCTTTGTCCAATGTATCACATTGGGAAAGAGAGTGGCGCCATCCTGGCGTGTGAAAGTCTCTTCCCCCAACATTCGGTTTAGTGACCGTTGGTTTGGGGCGCCCTAGTAGGTGTGAAGTGACGATTGCCAGATGACCGCTGCTCCACTACGACTCGGACCAATGGAATTTGAATGTGGCTGTTCGGCACGTTTCCGACGTCATAAGAGACATTTTGGGGGACGAATCGGATTGTCATATTCAATTCAAAATTCAAAAACTGTTACGATCAGGGAATATAAAAAGCGATGTTGCGTTGGGGCTCGCTCTCTAAAAGTTCGGTTCTTAAAGGCAAACAGACAGTTTCTCCTCGATTCATTAAACTTCAAGATCAAAATACAACAGCCGAATCATCGCGCTGCCCAAAAATAAGAAAAACTTGTTAAAAGGAATTAAAAGGTGAAATATTTCCAAGGTGACTTCGGTGTGGTCTGCAGTTAATCATCCCCTCAGATTTCACGTCCTTGGCGCACGGCCGCTCCAACTATCACAGTCCCCGTATAATCCCCGAGAGTCGGACAATCTTGCTCGCCGACAAACCCTACACCAATTATTAGTCCTTATATCCTTCCGCATTATCCGAAGTTATATGAAGCTGTAACCGCAAGCAAACCGGGCACGCTACTGGGTTTGATCCCGGGGCAACCAGAGGGAAAAGAAAAACAGTCAGCGGAAGGGCGGTTGCAGCAAATGGCGCATAAACGTGGGGCTTGAATGGAGAAGCCGATGTCGTCATACCTTCGAGGTTAAAGTGAATCACTTGAAGTAATACATCGCCAGAGGCACGTGGAGGTGTAGGCAACCCGCAACGCAGAACTTCGAGGAGACGAGATCTTCGATCCGGTGAACGAGGCCCGAACTGCGAACGTCGAGAAGCGTGGCGACGCCGCATTGACCATCCACTCGGACGTGCTCACAGACGGGACACCTAGGCTACTGCAAGGTTTGAGACCTGCTATATCTGAGTGCTGCTGAAAAAGGTTAGTAACAAATTCCTTTAAAATGGCGAGCCGTTCCCTCCGAAGCAAAAGACAGGCTGATTGCGGCGAAGTGAGTGAAATTGAAAGTGTAGACTTGCGGTGCGCCCAACCCTTTCTTTACACAAATTTGTATGAGGATTTCGGAGAGGAGGACGAGATGACGCCAGGCGCGCAAAAGGAAGGCGAAAAACCTTCAGAAGTGACTGTAATTCCTAGTACAGCCGGTCCTAGTAGGAACAGGGAACAAACGATCAGTCAGGTCCCACCGGCAGAATTATTGAGCATGATTTGGCAGGCCATACAGAAAAACGAGGAAAGTAGGTTAGAAAGTGAAAGACGGATAGACGAAGGTTTTAAAAACCTGCGAGAGGAGTTGTCGAAAGAGTTCAAGTCTGAAATAGATAATTCGAGCAAGCAGCTTCTTACAAAGATGAGAGATGAAATCAGTGAGTTCAAGGAGTCTGTGGCTACCCTGCGGCAAGATACTCGGCAACAAATTGAGAGAGTGAACGAGAGATTAACAAATGTAACAGAGAGCATGAATGAGAATGTGAGTGAGAGGTTAACATCACACATGTCGGAGGTAGAAAGTAACACTAGGGACATAGTGGTTAGAGAACTTTCAAATTTTAAAGAAAGAGTTACTGAGGAGAACCTAAATTTCATACAAGGGAGAGCAGACATACTTACTAGAAACAACGATTCAAAATTGAGTGAAATGTCGTCCCGACTTGAGAAGCTTCAAGAAAGATTAGATACAGCTAGTTGTAATCAAAATATTGGTCAGTCAGCTGTTAGAGAACCTATGGAACAAGGTGATTCGAGCAGGAGTTCGGTTCAGAGATCGTCTTCTATCCCTGTAGTGAATTTTGAAACCCGACGAGAGAGTGAGAGAATGATGGATGAATGCAATAGTAGGTTAGGCAACCATTGTAGCGGTAGTGACCATGTACCTATAGTGTCAGTCAACATTGGCAACACTGACGGTGAGGCGCGCAGAACGCGTGAACTAGCCGAGCTTACTCATCCTCAGTGCCCCAGCCACGTCTTGAACGACATTGTTTTACCAAAATTTTTCGATTGTCATAAGCAGAACGTAGTGCAATTCTTGCAGGAGCTGGACGATTACTATCGTTTAAAGTCCGTCCCGGAACAATTGAAGTTACCAATCGCGGTAAAGGCGATTAGTGATCCATATTCTAAGCAGTGGTTCACCGCGGTGTACAAGGACTTGACGGGCTATGACAACTTTAAGAGAGCTTTTACGGAGTTGTTGTGGAGCCCTCAGATCCAATCACAGGCCCGTAGTCAGTTGTATCAAGACCGTTTTGACAAAAGCTTGAAGGAAAGTATGTCATCTCATTTCTTGAAATACTCTGTGCTAGCGGCAAATCTATCACCGAGGTTATCAGAATTGGATTTAGTTGATGCAATAGCAGGGCATTTCCAGCCATATGTTCAGAGAGCACTTTTGTCAGCAGGGGTGCGAACAGTGCAAGACGCCTTGGCTTTTCTAAAAAAACTGGAGACAATGGAGCAAGCGGATACAGACAAGGGGAGGTCAAACATGGGCTTATCGCCGCACGCGACTAACCAGAACCAGTCACCCAACCACCGCCAAAACAATAACAAATTCCAACGCAACAACCACTACGTTAGGAACGTGCGTTACAAAGGGAACCCACATCGCGAAAGGCATGGGACGTACCAGCCTAATTATGCTCCTCGGGGACCGTATATGTCAGACGGAGACGCTGGCCCGAGTTCGCGCACAACCAGTCGGGATGAATCAACCCCAAATCAACTAAACCCACGAGCGCCCACTTTCGACCACGGGGCAGGCCAGAGGCATGACCACGATCAGAACAACGGCCGAAATCATTCGGAAAACGATCGCAGGATGATGTAGAGGGCCGGACATTATCCAATTATGAGGGTAGGAACCCAGGTCCGAAACTGAGTCCGAGGCTAGGAGATGAAAATTTGAGAGAGCCTGACGTGAATCACGCAAGTGAGAAATTCAATGTGGAATTCGTAGGAGACGCCGATAACGTCACTGTATATTACATTAATGAGGGAAATCTTCAAGGTTGTCCTCACGTAAAGATACAGATAGGAAGTAGAGAAATAGTTGTTCTGATTGACAGCGGAGCTGAAGTTAGCGTGATGTCTGAAGACCTGTTTAACTCTTTGACGGAGAGTGGCTTAAAGTTCCTATTTATTCCCGTAACAAATTGTGTGTTGTCATCCGCATGGCAATCGAAATCAAAACGAATCAGAAAACAAGCTTGGATTGAATTCGGATTAGGGCGTGACATATTTGAGCTGAACTTCATGATAGCGCCACAGTTGATGACAGATGCAATACTGGGGGCTAATTTTTTGGTTGAGTACCAGGTAATAATGGATTTTGCTAACAGAAGTTTTTCAACGAAGAAAGGAGCTATTGTAACCAGACACAATTTCTTTTTCAATGCGATGGCAGGGGGAGGACGAGAAAGTAGGTCGGTATCGAACCCGGATAGCTTAGCAGATTTTCCGCAGCCGCTGCAAACGTTAGATCAAGACCGATCTCGACTAGGCTTGAATGTTGTAGGCACTGACCTTCGAGATCCTGATATTCCTGAGAGCCGAGGCATACAAAGGCGACGTTGTAGTGGAGTTTTTGATAAATCGTATGATGCACAGGGGGAGGTAAACCCTTTGTTGCTTGGAGTTCGTCGTGAAGACGTGAATGTTGAAGATAGTGGGGCGCGGTTCCCCGGCACTTTAAATATTAGTAGAGTTTACGAGAATCCTGAGGAAGGATCAGATGCTGTAGTCCAGCATTATAATTGTTATAAGACTTCGAAGGATGGCTCGGCGCTTCAGGAATACGACCACGATTCGGATATAGAGCAGGGCGATGCTAGATCTGTTTCAGTCCAAGAACTGGGTGCAAAGGTTAGAGGAGCTGTAGGTCTGTGTGAGAACGAAAGGGAGAGGTTGTTTAGGATGCTCCTAAAGTACAAGAATTCTTTTTCTACACGACCGGGAAAGTGTTCACTGATGAAGTATCGTTTCGACGTCACGAGCCCGGAACCAATAGCGGGGAGTAGTAGACCCATTCCGTTTTCAGTAAGAGCGGAAGTACGAGCTCAGATAAATCAAATGTTACAGGATGTGATCATAGAATTGTCGAATTCCGCTTATATACATCCTTTGACCATAGTGTTGCGTGAAGGAAAGTCCCCGCGAATTTGCATTGACGCCAGGCGCGTGAATAAGTGGATGGTACCCGACCGGACGAAAGTACAGCCTATTGCAGAGTTGTTGCAACGATTCCACGGGTCACGCTATATCAGCTCTATCGATCTCTCTTCAGCATTCTTGCAAGTGGAGTTAGAGCCGGAGTCTCGTAAATACACGGCATTCCAGTTCGAATCCCAGGTCTTCCACTTCTGCAGAACTCCCTACGGGTTCAAGAATTCGCTCGCTGCGTTTGTTCGCGCTTTGAATTTAGCACTCGGCTCAGGGACCTGTACCTACTCCCTCTGTTACGTTGATGATATAACTGTCCATTCTCCAACAATCGGATCTCATATCGAGCACCTGAACACTGTGATTGGTAGACTGACCGCAGCCGGTTTTACTATAAACGCGGGGAAGTGCAATTTCTGTAGGACAGAAATCTCCTTTCTCGGCCACGTGATTAGTAACGGCGGAGTTTCTCCTGATCGTCGGCGGATAGAAGCTATCTTAAGCTATCCAGCACCTAGAAACCAGAAGCAGTTGCGCCAGTTCTTAGGTGTCTGCAACTACCATCACAGGTTTATAATAAATTATGCAAGTTATGTGGCGCCGTTGCTCCATCTCTTGAGAAAGGGAAACAGATGGAAATGGTCGGGAGACCTACAGAAGGCGTTTGAAGTCCTTCGAGCTAAATTCGCGCACAGCATACAGTTAGTGCACCCAGACGAGACTTTGCCGTATTCAATAAACACGGACGCGAGCATTAAGGCCATTGGTGCAGTGTTGATGCAGACCAACAGGCAGGGGGAGACGCACATTGTTTCCACGGCATCGCGCGTGTTGAGCCCGACCGAGCAACGCTTTTCGGTGGCGGAACAGGAGCTATTGGCAATAGTCTACGCACTGGAAAAATTCAGAATCTACATATATGGTCACGAGGTCCACCTGAATACCGACAACAAGGCGTTGACGTTCTTAGGCAAATGTGCTTTAACCTCTAGCAGGATCGCTAGGTGGGTAATGCAATTGCAAGAATATGATTTGAACATTAAGCACATTAGTGGGGCGGCCAACTTCCTCGCAGACACGATTAGCAGAAACCCCGCTGGTTTGAGTGAAAGCGAGATAAAGGAGTTGTCAAAACCACGTGGCGTGATGATAGCCGCCATCGACTTTTGTATCGACGCATCAGTTGGTCGAAAGCTTAGGGACTTAGCTGCTTTTCAAGCACGAGACCCTAAGATACAGAAGACAGTAGAGAAGGTGAAACAGCTACCCGAGCGGTCAGACGGGAGGTATCTGATTCGACAAAATGTGCTGTACAGTAAAGACAGTGAGAACTACCCTTATTGGAGACCGGTCTTACCAACCGAACTAGAAACCCAAGTGATAAGTTTCGTGCATATGTCCTTGGGGCATTCGGGAACAGAAAAGTGTATGGCCCAAATTGCCAACACTTTCCATGTAAGAAGTTTAGGCAGGAAGGTCCGGAGGCTGATATCCCGCTGCGATGTCTGTCAGAGGGTTAAACACCCTAACCGCAGCTACGCAACTGAGTGTCGGAGCCATCTACCGGCTGCGCCCGGTGACCTCTGTGCGACCGATTTGTTCGGGCCGTTACCAGTGGGTAGGGGTGGTGTTCGATATATCTTGGTCATTTTAGATGTGTTTTCAAAATTTGTAAAATTGTATCCATTGCGTGCGGCTACCACGAGAGCCTGTTTAAACAAAGTCACAGGGCATTATGTAACTCAAGTGATTCAGCCTAAGTGCATATTGAGTGACAATGGAACCCAATTTTCAAGCCCGACTTGGCGCAAGAAATTGGCAGAGCTGGGCATTGATGTCAAATTTTCCCCCGTGCGGCACCCGCAGGCTAATCCTAGCGAGCGCTGTATGAAGGAAATAGGGAAGTTCTGTAGAATCTACTGTCATCAGAACCATAAAAAATGGCCGGAGCTTCTGGTTAAGATCGAGGAAGTGCTAAATGGCTCAGTATCAGACTCGACTGGTTACAGCCCTGTGGAACTGATGTACGATGAGCCGAGACCGGACTTGTTCAAGAAATTCATAACAAAGGAGGCCGACCAAATGCCGCCAACCGAGAGTCACCAGGAAAAAGCTTTGAAGGCTTACATAAAGATGAGGGAGAAAGCCACCAAAAGAAACAGAAGACGAAAAGTGGGCAAGACACAGTGGAACCCACAGGTCGGAGACCTTGTGCTTGTAAAACGCCAGACTGTTTCAGATACAGTTGCTGGGATAACTGGCAAATTCATGAGACCTTACCAGGGGCCCGTAAAGATTTCAAAGGTGATACCTCCAGCGATGTATGAGATTTCAGAAATGAACGGAAAGGTGCGGGGAGTTTTTAACAAGAATGCTCTTAAGCCTTACCAGCAGGAGGAGTGAATTGGTTAAGAGGGGTCAGGGAAGGAAGCAAGATTCTTATCAAATTACACCGTAATTTGTTGCAAAATTAAAGATGACATACGTTGTTGTAAGAGAAACCATAAACGGGAGCTATGCTTACGAATGACAATAGAAGACGGTGACGAGCTTAAGGTGATGGTACTCTTTCAGTTGAGTTATGTTGTTTTTTTTTTTGTTTTTTTTTTTTTTTTTTGGCAAGGTAGATAGTCGCCGTCGCACGAAACCATTTTCGCTGTCCCTGTTATGAGTGGCTTGTCTAGTTCAAGCGGCAAATCTTTGTAAATCACGGTCACATAGCATAGTACGTAAGTTGTAGATATAGTGCGAATGGTTTTATCAATGAATGAGTCTGCACGAATTCGATGATGTAATTGCCGAGGGTCTAGCATAAGACAGGGAAGCAAGGTGAATGTTGGAGGAGGTCAATCAGGTAGATAAACCCATTTTGTGACGTGTGAGGGTGAGCCGACCCTACGAAAAAGTGACAATGAGTGGAACTGGACTGAGAGACGAATAAGTGATCGTTATCATTTGACGAAGATCATACAAAATGTGAGTGATCGTGTGCAGCAGTAGGAGTGGTTACCATGCCAATATCCTGAACAACCCGCGAGGTGAAATTGGTGAACCTAATAAAAAAACCCAAACATGGAGAAGTCGATTGAAGGTGACCATGTTGGTGGTTGTCATAATATATCATGCGTATTCTTAGATGTTGTATACCTATAGTTAGTTTAAGTACATCTTGACGCCAACCTTCTAGAATAACTATGGATGGTATGTAGATTTAAAAGTGTATCAGAATTATGTCCATTATGTTTTTGTTTTAGTATACATATTAGTGTTTAGCTATTTTGTGTTAAATGTACTCTGTGTCATTTATGTCAGGTCTGAGTTGCATGAATGTGGCAGCCTAGTCTGTCAAGCTGACCGCCGCCCGGAACGTGGCGAAAGGTGGCAGTGAACAGCTGATCGTGTGGAGTGTTATCTTTGTTACGGTAGGAGGAGGATGGGAGTTGTATGATGTTATATGATAAAATGATGTAATAGACTGTCACGGGCAGTTGAGATGAGGCTGGCTGTTTCTATGTCGAAAGCGCAACTCATCTCAAGGGGGAGTGTTGTGCCAGTCCAGGTCCGTGGTTCAATTGCCGAACGGACTGAAACTTGAAATGAGGGGTAAACCAGACTTTGGCATATTAATCTGGTTTATATGAACGAAGGAGGTGTGATTAGATGATACTTGGTACACCTCACTTCATCAAAATTTGAGTGATTTTATTAAGTTTTGGCTTTGTCCAATGTATCACATTGGGAAAGAGAGTGGCGCCATCCTGGCGTGTGAAAGTCTCTTCCCCCAACATTCGGTTTAGTGACCGTTGGTTTGGGGCGCCCTAGTAGGTGTGAAGTGACGATTGCCAGATGACCGCTGCTCCACTACGACTCGGACCAATGAAATTTGAATGTGGCTGTTCGGTACGTTTCCGACGTCATAAGTGACTTTTTGGGGAACGAATCGGATTGTCATATTCAATTCAAAATTCAAAAACTGTTACGATCAGGGAATATAAAAAGCGAGGTTGCGTTGGGTCTCGCTCTCTAAAAGTTCGGTTCTTAAAGGCAAGCAGACAGTTTCTCCTCGATTCATTAAACTTCAAGATCAAAAATACAACAGCCGAATCATCGCGCTGCCCAAAAATAAGAATAACTTGTTAAAAGGAATTAAAGGGTGAAATATTTCCAAGGTGACTTCTGTGTGGTCTGCAGTTAATCATCCCCTCAGATTTCACGTCCTTGGCGCACGGCCGCTCCAACTATCACAGTCCCCGTATAATCCCCGAGAGTCGGACAATCTTGCTCGCCGACAAACCCTACACCAATTATTAGTCCTTATATCCTTCCGCATTATCCGAAGTTATATCAAGCTGTAACCGCAAGCAAACCGGGCACGCTACTGGGTTTGATCCCGGGGCAACCAGAGTGAGAAGAAAAACAGTCAGCGGAAGGGCGGTTGCAATATTAATTGAGAACTCCTCATCTCAAGTGCCTCTGATAAATGGGAGGGTATGTTAAGCCTTAAAACAAAGTTATAATTTGTTAAATATAAAAAGGAAGATACTAAACAAATACATAATTAATTTACTTCAAAGCTCATCAATGACCAAAAACAAATGATAATTCACTAAAAAATCAAACTAATAACCTCAGATTATCTTCTGTGCATACACTTCTGTTTTGGACTAAAATCAGAATTGCAACAACTTTTACTTCAACAAAGATTAATGCAGGAATTAAAAGTTTAACATTTATTTTACCTTCCCTTGATATGTAATTGCATTACATAGTTTTCTAGCAGAGAAAATAAAAATGGTAAATATGAACAAACAAAATGCAGAATAGTTGGTGAAGGCAATAAAGAAACAAATTTTCTGCCAAACACAAGGTTATAACCTTGTGTTTGGCAGAAAATTTGTTATAATTGTTTATCTTACCCTCCCTCATTAAACGCAATTAATAATCATTCTACAATAAAAAGTGAATAAAGAAAAGCTATCCCACTACACGCCATACAGGTGCTTGAGGAGAGACTTCTTAACATCAGCACTAGATGTGGTGAATGGTCAGCATCACGGACCAGCCGAGCTTTACCCCTAGGAAAGGACCATGATACCCACTGAATAAAAGGCTGGGTAGGCCCCAGAGCCAGTCTGGACATAGAGACTAGAAAAAAAACCCTGATCATCCAGTCTGTAGCTACTCACTATTCTGACTGAGATACCCTGGCTCCCAATCATTCTACAATCCTTAATTTAAGCCACTTAATGTCAGCTGCTGTTCTTATAATAAAAGAATTGGCTTTTATTACATTATAAATCATTTTACCTAAAGTGGTAATAATTTTGGCTGGTATATTTCTTGTTAGCTCATCTTCTTATAAACCTGAGAACCATAGTTTAAAACTATGGTCCTATTAAGTCCTTTCCATCAGCGAGGAGAAAAATAATTAAAAGAATGAGATCAAAACCTTACAGTAATGAATCAGGGTCACAGATTTATGAACTCAGTGTCCCTCTGTGTGTACTAATATAAGTGACTGGCAAGAAGGTTAATAAAAAACAATTTCAATATAATTTAGGCACACACATGAGAAGAATAAAAATGAGACTGCAACCAAAAATACCAATACTGTATTTTAATTTGACCAAGCCTAGCCCTTATTTTCCATCTAAAAGCATTTGACCTATAATAATATATCACATCATAGAGAAATAGTTTTACTGATATATCAATTGCTTAAACATTACAAGATTATCACATATGTACTATCTCTGCATTGTGATAGCTTATTCAAACACATGTCAACCTTATGCACCCCACGGTACCGCATTCCATCCAGTTCCCTAAACAAGTCACATTAACAGAATATCACACCTAAAATATTACCTGTGATACATGTGAAACGGTGAAAAACATTAAAAAGGTTGCTGCACACAAAATGTTGGAGTTAAAAAAAATATTATGCACCTATTAAAATGGTGCCACGCCACGGTGGTCTAGCGGTTAGAACGCTGGCCTTGTAATCCTGGGGTCTCGGGTTCGATTCCCGGCGGTGCCCGAATTTATAACTTGTGTTGGGCAGGCCGTGGTCTACGCAACACGGAGTTTTCCTCCGTGGCATCCCAACAATTACTCCATTCACAATCAGAGGAAGGCAATGGCAAACCACTTCTGGATCATCTGCCACGAACGTATATGAACAGGTTCCAGTCCGAGAAAAGGATGGAAGAATCCTGTTCATATGGACCTGTCGTCAGACAGAACACTAAATAAATATAATAAATATAAAATGGTAGATGGTTCATCAATTAATTGGTAAGAATCTCGATAGAAACGGCCATCACCCTTTTTAGGTTTCTGCCCCATTACTTTTCTCAGGAGAATACAAAAAAATGCGCAGAAAACCTCACTTAGAGCAGCTAGTCTCCAGGCTGAGATGTGAACTTGGTACCCCTTGAATATGTAAAAGCTTACATACTGTTCTTGTGTGTGCACACACAAGACAAAACAGACACTGACTATTTAAGAGCACTAACTAGAACAGCAACTGCCTGAACTACAAATGAAAATGATCAGCAAACTTGGTCAGTATAAACATCACCAACATTTTGGCAGTCTATAATATGAATGTGATTGATTTGCAATGATTGTATAGTTTGACTTTATGGAGTCATTAGTAGCAAATGTAACTTTGACCTTAGAGATGCAGACAATACATTCCTTCAAAATGTGAGTAATAACCTACAAAAAACTACGCAGTGTCACAACCCATGAGACTCGATCGACAACTACAGGAAAGATTAATCAAGCACAAGAAAGGACAAACATGTCACTAATGACTAATTTTGTTAAAGAAACTGCTGAGCAGTAATGAGTAAGTTAGTTGCCTTCTAATAAATCATTATGAACTTTCAACAAATTGTCCTTTGTAACCTTGCAACGAGTGAGTCTATAAGAAAGGATAAATGTGGCTCCATGTTTGGAAAGGTTTGATAACTCTTACCCTTAGCTAAGTTAACATAACTTAACAAAATAAATCCTGCTTTCCAAACAAGAAATACTGCAGATGTCATCTTCAAGAAAGTTTGTTCCATGCATTCAAATACTTATATTTTATTTATTTATAATGCAAGGCCAGAGAGCTACCACACAGTAAGACAGTACCCCTAACATTGCAAATAGATTAAACACAAGAAATGCAGGTTACAATACAATTCAGAACATTTTGTCTTCCCATCTGCTACATTAAAAAATAAAGACTCAATTAGAGAAAACTATATTATGTATGTGGGTGTGAAACTTGGTCTCCCAATAAGGAAAGAGCACATATTGATGTTGTTACAGCAGTAAAAATGTCAATTGTCGTTTCCTATGTTGTGATTCCACTGGTCTTGTGGTTACCAACATTTTGGAAAAATGTACAGCTTCCATTTTCAGAGCAGCAATGTAATGTAAAGTAATGAAATGTAATGTAACGTTTCCTAGGTAACAAATTGTTGTTACACTTTTTCGTTACACTTTTTGTGGAATGACACTGACCCTTCCATATAGACGTATTTACGTCAAAAAAAGTTGATAGTGGAACCACGGTTCCGTAGAATCTGACGTAAATGCGTCTATACGGAAAGAAAGTTTATATATTAGCTTTAATTACAACAATATTAACAACAATGCCGAGTAAACAGATGGCGTTTTCTAGGTAACATAACAATGCACTCAAGCTGACCATTGTTGTCGATCCATATTAAAAATTTTTTGATATGGGTCTTTCACATTTTCATTTCACTTGTTTGCCGAATGACCCTTCCGTATTGACGTATTTACATCAAAAAAAGAGATTATTATTATTATATTAACTTCTTACATTTACAATTACTTGCAACCAAATTATAAGTTAGAGTAATTTTTTCAACCACCAACAATGTGTAAATATGGACCGACAATGGTCAGCTTTTATACTATGAACTCCTGCGTGCATAACAATGCAAGGTAAAGTATTCGAATTTCTAACCCATGCCTGCAACAATATTAGCTGAGCATGCCGTAAGGCTCTTTTCTCCTTTCTTATGCATGCAGTATAATTAACTGAATGAACCGTATTGCACTCCACTAATTTACCTAAGAAACTAATTGTTACGTCATTTGTTTACTCGGCATTGTTGTGTTTCATTACTGCCATCAACAATCCGCTTTCGTTATTGCGGAAAGAGCTCTGCTGTGAATCGCTTGTAGAAGAAGTGCGTCGTAGAGAAGATAATTTTGTGCTCTTAAAAACCTCTTAGAATATAACAGGTACTTATCTTATATAAGAATTATTAAGAAATCTGTGATACTGCCCTCCACTATCTCCGTTTTAGTTTTTATTAATTCGGTCATTGACAGAGGACATCGTGGTCTCTTATAATTGAACAAAGATTGATGTAAGGGATTCCTATTTATTATTATTTTTCATCACATTTAATGTTTTCATCTGCATTTGTGAACTCGCGTAAGAAAATTAGGCTTGTATTCTTTCTAACAGAATTTCAAGTAATATTAGATTGACTTTTGTTTGTTCACGGCCTCATTGATAGTAAAATAATATTCAAGTAGGCAATTATCATTTTACAATTTTAAAGGAATAAAACTTGTTTAGTAGCCTAGAATCGTAATAAAAAAAAATGGATGTTAAGAAGTGGGTATATATTCTGAATAATAATTCTAACACTTTTCATCTCTTGATACATCTGCATTATTGAAGAGTTTAAGGGAACTGTGAAGAATTTTATTTTTGTTTTATAAGCCTAATTATCGACGAATCTCCCTCTTATTTTCTTCCTACAACAGCAAATTAAATCCGGGCAGTGCTTGTAAAATCTTTCGTCCTCCGATCTCATACCAAAAGAAAATTAAGATTAAAATGAACCAAAGCTTAATTGTGTCAGTTGTGCCGTATGGGTGCAAAACGTGGTCTTTCACTTTAAGGGAGGAACATAGACT
The DNA here is from genome assembly GCF_977971745.1 of Zootermopsis nevadensis. NCBI lineage: Eukaryota > Metazoa > Arthropoda > Insecta > Blattodea > Termopsidae > Zootermopsis > Zootermopsis nevadensis. The sequence continues at coordinate 5,804,388 of NW_028259154.1, forward strand.
GAGGGTCTCTGAGAACAGAGTTTTGAGGAAGATGTTTGACAACTCTTACCCTTAGCCTAGTTAACGTAACTTAACAAAATAAATCCTGCTTTCCAAACAACAAATACTGCAGATGTCATCTTCAAGAAAGTTTGTTCCATGCATTCAAATACTTATATTTTATTTATTTATAATGCAAGGCCAGAGAGCTACCACACAGTAAGACAGTATCCGTAACATTGCAAATAGATTAAACATAAGAAATGCAGGTTACAATACAATTCAGAAAATTTTGTCTTCCCATCTGCTACATTAAAAAATAAAGACTCAATTAGAGAAAACTATATTATGTATGTGGATGTGAAACTTGGTCTCCCAATAAGGAAAGAGCACATGTTGAGGTTGTTACAGCAGTAAAAATATCAATTGTCCTTTCCTATGTTGTGATTCCACTGGTCTTGTGGTTACCAACATTTTGGAAAAATGTACTGCTTCCATTTTCAGAGCAGCACTTCTAAACTAACAGAGGCAATATAACCTGTACTAACAGAAATTATGCAACTAAGCTCTTAGGGGGGCTGGTCAACATTTTAAAACGCAACAAACCCCATTTCGGTGGGGGGGGGTGGTTGCGTTTTAAAATCTTGAGTAAGATACTAAATCAACCCCCCGAATGGGGGGTTAAAACACTTGAATGGGGGGTGAAAACACTTCAAAATCTTGAGTAAGAAACTAAACCAACCTTCCCGAATTGGTTGCGTTTTAAAATCTTGATTAAGACACTAAACTAACACCCCTCGGGGGGGGGGGGGTTAGTTTAGTGTTGTTAGTTTACTCAAGTCATTTGTTTACTCGGCATTGTTGTGTTGGTACAACAATGCCGAGTAAACAAATATAACGTAACATTGTTTGATGACGTAATTATTTGGCTACAAATTGTATGACGACGACGAAAAAACACAAATTTTTATAGTAAAAAATTGATAGTGGAACCACGGTTCCGGAGAATCTGACGTAAATAAGTCTATACGGAAAGAAAGTTAATGTAGTAGCTTTCATTACAACAATATTAACAACAATGCCGAGTAAACAGATGGCGTTTTCTAGGTAACATAACAATGCACGCAAGCTGACTATTGTTTTCGATCCATATTAACACATTGTTGATATGGATCTTACACGATTTCCTTTCACATTTTCCTTTCATTTGTTTGCCGAATGACCCTTCCGTATTGACGTATTTACATCAAAAAAGAAGATTATTATTATTATATTAACTTCTTACATTTACAATTACTTGCAACTAAATTATAAGTTAGAGTAATTTTCTTTGTTTTTTTTCAACCACCAACAATGTGTAAATATGGACCGACAATGGTCAGCTTTTATACTATGAACTCCTGCGTGCATAACAATGCAAGGTACAGTATTCGAATTTCTAACCCACACCTGCAACAATTTTAGCTGAGCATGCCGTAAGGCTCTTTTCTCCTTTCTTATGCATGCAGTATAATTAACTGAATGAACCGTATTGCACTCCACTAATTTACCTAAGAAACTAATTGTTACGTCATTTGTTTACTCGGCATTGTTGTGTTTCATTACTGCCATCAACAATCCGCTTTCGTTATTGCGGAAAGAGCTCTGCTGTGAATCGCTTGTAGAAGAAGTGCGTCGTAGAGAAGATAATTTTGTGCTCTTAAAAACCTCTTAGAATATCACAGGTACTTATCTTATATAAGAATTATTAAGAAATCTGAGATACTGCCGTTAGTTTTGATTAAATCGGTCATTGCCAGTGGACATCGTGGTCTCTTACAATTGAACAAAGTTTGAGGTAAGGAATTCCTAGTTATTATTATTGTTATATGCAGTTGTATTTGTAATTGTCTGTGGTATCGTGAGTGTTGGTGTGTAATCGTCAAACATTCATATGGCAGCACCTCCATGTGGAAGATGTCATTGAATCTAGAGGACTCTACTTCTGTATTGTTGGCTACCGGGGGAATTCTGTAGACACCTTCGTCCTTAAGGGAGGATAGCTGGCCTTGTAATCCTGGGGTCTCGGGTTCGATTCCCGGCGGTCCCCGAATTTATAACTTGTGTTGGGCAAGGCCGTGGTCTACGCAACACGGAGTTTTCCTCCGGGGGCTTCCCCGGTTTCTCCGTGGCATCCCAACAATTACACAGAAGAAGGCAATGGCAAACCACTTCTGGATCATCTGCCAAGAACGTATATCAACAGGTCCCAGTCCGGGAAAAGGATGGAAGGATCCTGTTCATATGGACCTGTCGTCAGACAGAACACTAAATAAATAAATAAATAAAATAAATACATTACATTCAGCTACCACAGACCCAAATTAAGCGTAAATAATTCAAGTTAAATAAGCAAAGTCTTAATCAAACTTTACTCAATTGTAAAGCATGTTTAAAGGAAATATTTAGAATAAAGCCGATATATAAACTTCCTTTCCGTATAGATGTATTTACGTCTAATTATCCGGAACCGTGGTTCCACTATCACTTTTTAGTAAGAAATATTATGCTATATAACAGGTAATATTATATGCTAATATAAATTAATTTTTGCTTTCTTGCTTATTTTTAGAGCTTTCCAGAATGGAAAAGGAAACTCCATTTGAGGTAAGATTTTGTTTGATTTTTAAGTAAAGGTTAAATAAAATTCACACGTTTATGAATGTACTTTGAATGTGACCTTCGTTTCACATTAATGTGATTTGTTGAACTAAAGCTGTTATTAAGGGGCATTGTGTGTATAACTAAAACAATTGTCTCTCTTACATGTTAAATTCTGTGATTCGTTATTATTCACATTGTCCAGTTTGGAAATGTTTACCACATTCTTTCTTTTTCTTTTTTCTGCAGGAAGAAAAGAGTTTGCCAAAAGCTGCGCATTTAGCAATAGACAATGAGGAATACCAAGCAGCGAAGACACACTGCTTGGAAGCGGGAAAACGCTTCCAAAAAGCAGAGGAAGGTACGTTGAGACAAATTTGCAGTTTATTCTGTGTCAGTAAAATCTATCTGAATAAAGAAGTGGTCACATTCCTTCCCTACTCTAAACTTATAAATCTCCTGTTTGGAGTACTCTAGTTAATCCCCAATGAATATCTGGTTATTACATCAAGTAACGATCACATTTTGAAGTTATTCGGTACAAGCCATGTTTGGAGATAGCTTTTATCAATACATTTTTGTTATTATTTCCAGGAGAATTCAAATTTAAAATAGGCAACAACTTCCATGTATCTTTCTATGCACACATGTCATTTGGCACTACATAAGCAATGCCTGCAGTTGATGATTCATAAAACAGACCAATGACCATTTCTGATTCGATTCCAGGCAATTCATGCCTTGCGCAGACAAGACGCTTCACAATTTCCTGGGTTTTCTGTTGTTACTGACCTTCTGTTAGTGGTTGTAGGATCGTTAAGTTATAACATCTGGTTTTCAATATTTTAGCTTCGATAACTTTGCTTCCAGGTGAACAGGAAAGTAATAAGTACAAATGCAATACTTGTTTGTAGTGCAAATAGCAAAAAACTAATGAATGCTGCATAGGCCTCATTTCGTATCTGGTTTTTTTTACTATGTACTTTTATTCCCCACATGATTAAATGCGCAGGGGAGGTGCATTTTTATCTGCTTTGTGGTTTTTATTTTTGCATATAGCATTTCACTTTAAGATATGAGCTGCCAACCAGGAAATATTATCAGAACTTTTTGTTTTCAGAGCAACAAGCTGCAGACGCCAAGAAGGCTAAAGAAGAAAAGGAAGGGCATGGAAAAATTTAGAATCCCTAACTCCTGCATTATAGAACAAAAATTAAATTTCTTTATATTCAGAACTCATTCCATTTTATCCAAGTGATAGCCATATGTTATTATTTTTATTCTAATACTTCATTTAGATCCCAGTATCCTAACACAAGAGATTTGGATTTTGTTGTTCTACATGCAACACATATCAATATATGAAACTCTTTGGTAAGGCACTGCTTTGGTTATATGTGCAACTACCAGATGTTTGTTGAGTACAAAATTTCAATTGTGAAATTCTTTGTTGTTCAGTCAGTTAATACAAACTTCTTAAACATTAAGTTTTTCACGAATCCATTACTCAAAATAATGTCTCATCCAGATGCTAGTATGTTTCATGTTATCCTTAATTAAGAACGCAATGTAACTGCTCTCTACTTTGTTCTGCAAACTACTGTTGAAAAAAGTTCACCATGTCACTGTTTATCAGTCCAGAAACTATCTTACTAGCTCCAAAGTTACAAGTAATTACCAACTTAAGGCTTATATTAGACTTGTACTTTTCATAAAATGTTTCTTTCCATTATAATTAAAATTTACAGAGTCTTAAACATGATTTTAATTTCCCTTCATACATTCTTCTTCTTCTTCTTATAGCGTTATAACCCTGTGAGGGTCTTAGCTTGTTCGATGAATTTTTTCCATTCTGTCCTATCATTCACAATTCTTCTCCATTCCCTTACTCCCATCGTCCTCACATCCTCCTCCACGTCGTCTATCCATCGTTTCCGTGGTCTCCCTCTCATCCTTCTTCCCATCGGTCTCCATTCCATCACTCTTCTAGTTACCCTGTTTCCTTCCATTCTTGCAACATGGCCAAGCCAGGCTAACCTTTTGCTTTTGATTAGCCTCACGATATCTGCTCCCTGTATGATACAATCTAGTTCATGATTCATCCTAATTCTCCAGGAGCCATCACTATTCCGTATTGGACCATAGATTTTCCGCAATATTTTGCGTTCAAATATTCTAAGTTGTTGCTCATCAAAGCTAGTTAATGTCCAGGCTTCACATCCATATGTGACTACTGGTCTTATCAGAACTTTATAGATTCTCAGTTTAAGTTCCCTCCCCAGTATTTTAGACTTCATTAAATTCTGATAGGCATAGTAACATCTATTACCATTCACAATACGTGCTTTAATTTCATTAGTTACTGAATTTATAGTATTAATCTGTGAACCCAGGTAATTAAAATTCTGCACATGTTCAAAATTATAATGTCCTATTCTCAATTTATTTGTGACATTTCTTGCTGCTCTTGTAACTTTCATATATTTTGTTTTCGATTTATTTATTTTTAGCCCCCTTAATTCTGTTTATTCTATCAATTTTAATACTGTTTCTTCCAGTGCAGCTTTATTCCTGCTAATAATAGCTATATCATCTGCATATGCACTCACGTGTATTGATTTGATGCCTATATGACCTGAGATCTCAAGTTTCCGAATAGATGCTTCCAGCGTCAGGTTAAAGAGCATCGTCGAGAGAGCATCTCCTTGTCTAACTCCCATATTGACATTAAATGGTTTAGTTAGCTCACCATCTACTCTTACTACAGCCTTGGAGTCTTTCAACGTCGCTCTGATGAGCCTGACGTATTTAGATGGTATCCCTAATAGGAGAATATCATTTAACATTTGTTCCCTATTGAGACTATCAAATGCTTGTCTGAAGTCCACATAAAAATGATTTAAGTCAATGTTATATTCATAGGCTTTCTCTTGAATCTGTCTCAATACAAATATCTGGTCTATCGTTGATCTATCTGCTCTAAAGCCACACTGATACTCTCCTAACATCTCTTCTACATATACAACCAATCTATTATATAGAGTACTTGACAAGATTTTATATATTACATTCAGAAGTGTAATTCCTCTATAATTGGTACACTCCATTTTATCTCCTTTTTTATGTATAGGTTGTATTACTCCTAGGGTCCATTCCTCTGGAATCTTTTCTTCTTTCCAGATCAACAATATCAGATAATGTATTATCTCCCATAACTTGACTCCCCCTTTTTTTAGTAGTTCAGCAGTAATCCCATCACTTCCGGGTGCTTTACCATTTTTCAGACATTTGATTACTTTTTGCACTTCTTCAAACGTAGGATCTTCAATGTAATTATCCACAGTATATGTCGACTGCTCTGTCTCAATTATATTTCCGGTCAGGATACCACTAAAATACTCTTTCCATCTATTAACAATATCACGGTTCTCTGTCAATAGATTTCCTTGACTATCTTTACATGCTACAGCTTTCGGTCTGTATTCTTGTGTTACTTCTTTAAGCTCCTTATGAAATTTTCTACTTTCATTTCTACGATGGTGTTCTATCATACTGTCGATCTTTCTTCCAAACATTTCTCTTTTCTTCTTTCTACATATTCTGGTGGCCAATATCCGTTTTTCATTATAAAGATTTCTATTAGCTCTCGTATTTCGCTGTAAACATTTTATTCTAGCTTGCTTCTTCTGTTCCACGACCGATCTACATTCATCATCATACCAATCTTCATTTCTTGATCTTCTTGTCTCTCCAACAGTTATATGTGCTGTATTTAAAATGGCATTCTTTATGCAGTTCCATTCATCTTCAATATCAGGCCCTTTTTCTATCTTTTGTAATTCTAAGTTTAAATTACATTGATACTCCTGTACTGTACCCCTATCTTCTAATTTGTCTACATTCCACCTTTTAATTCTTTCCATTTTCCCTTTCATAACCATACATATTTTTTGCTTCATTCTAAGCCCAACTAAATAATGGTCCGAGTCAGAATTTGCCCCTCGGAATGTGCGCACATTTTCTACATCTGTCGCCCATCTCCTAGATACCAATATATGATCTATTTGATTAAAATTATTTGTTCCAGGAATTTTCCAAGTACCCTTATGAATATCTTTCCTTGGGAAGTATGTGCTCATGACCCTTAAATTATTTGCAGCTGCAAATTGTGCTACCCTTAGGCCATTATTATTGTTTTCTTCATGTAGACTATTCCTTCCAAATAGTTTGACATAGACTTCTTCTTTCCCAAGCTTTGCATTATAATCACCAAGTACTATTATCATGTCATGTTTCGAAATGTTATCACATACAGACTGCAATTCATCATAGAAACCATCTACTGCCACCTCTTCTGTCCCCTCGGTTGGTGCATAGACATTAACAAGTGTTATATTATGGAGTTTCCCTTTTACTCTAAGTGTACATATTCTTTCACTTACTGGCGTAAAAGCCAGCACAGCCTTACGCATTTGCCTGGTAACAATAAATCCTACTCCACATTCTCCTTGCCTATCGTCTTTCCCAGAATAATGTATGGAGAAGTTTGCCTTATTTATTACTCCCTTATTTTTCCATCTAATTTCTTGTATAGCGACAATTTCCATTCTATATTTTATAATTTCATCAGCTATACCATTCATCGCTCCTACTTGTAGCAGAGTGCACACATTCCATGTTCCAATATGTAGTACCAAATTTTTATCCTTGTTCCTAGCTAATGTTCGTCTTCGTGAGGACAGTCCGGCTTCATTCATCAAATTATTCTCAACTTTATTCTTTTTTACGATGCAAGGTTGTTAGCCTTGCGACCAACCCCTAACCTGGAGGACCATCCCTTCATACCATATGCCTGTAAGATAGTTCTTGAGATTTGTTTGTCACCGAGCATCTTTCCCTATTCTGAAAATGATGTTAACTGCACCACAAGAGGCTGTGATGGGTGAATTAATTTTGGACATTCATAATTTGGAATGTTACCACATCTCTGTGCCACAAACTTTTCCTATGAAAAGTCAAATTTGTCTGGCTGGAATTTTGCTGTATGTTAAATCTTTTATTTTTGTTTCTTTTACAGTTGGAATTTTTAATTGTCCCAATTTATTGTAAACAAAACTTTGCAGTATTTCAATAATTAAAGGACAAAAATATTTATCTCAAGGATTAAAAAACTTGTCACTGAAACCATTTTGTTCCCAGTGAATACATAACCTTTTAAAACTCACTGGTAACTATATGTACCTTCTGCTTTAACAATCTATAACTCTGTATTTTTCCCACAGACTGTATTAAAGTGATACATGATTTTCAGAATAAAAAGTGATTATTTCCCTAAACAGTAATCACCATTCATCTTTGTAAACAGAAAGTGTTATTTTTGCTCTGTAGTAAGAAATGAATTTTTAAATATTACTTAAACAAACTACAGCTTCAAAGGTTTAACTTGGAATAGCACATCTAAAGATAATGTTAAACAGTACTTACAGTAATATCTGTACTTACTTCATGAATAATAGTCAGACAAGGTTAGAATTCCATACACAATATATCTGGTGTGTAGAGGAAATATAATGAACCAACACACATGCACTGATATAAGACTTTCCTGTACATAACAATGGATGAGGATAAGAATAAAATATCTTGTAAACCTCCACACAATGAGAACCACATTATCGTTGCATCTGACAACCAATTAATTACACACAAAACAGAAAATTGTATTTAAATGAAGGACATTAGCTTTCACAAAATGCGAAAATATGAAACCAGAGACTCAAATATTCCCTTCAGGAAGTCAGACCAGCTGATTTTGGGGCAAAATTTTGTAACCAGAACATGATTATTTAACTGCACAGAAGATATTGTATGGACCATGAACACCTGTTCTACAAGCACTGAAAGGTAGGAACAATATGATTAAACAGCCATATAAGGAATTTACTTTTTAACAAGAATCAGAAAATCACTGTCAGACCAACAATTGCGACGGCATGCTTATTTATATCTGTGTACGCATAAATAAATTAACATATGCATTTGGTTCAACTACAACTGGTAAATATCATTACAAAACAAAAATGTAAATTATTTGGTTGTAATAGAAACAACACAGATACCAAGGGGGGATATATTCATTTAGTACTCTGAAGTCACACTTTGATCATCATACTGAATGAAATACTATAGATTCAATTTACATTTAGATGGAACACAAGTAAAATTTATATTAAATTATTCATCTGCAATACTTTACCAAGACGCAAACAAATAGAAGACCTGAATTTAAAATGGAGTCCATACATCCATGTTCTCTATAAAATATTTCAACCATTAGAAACTGCATCTAATATACAGTGATTAATAAAAGCCAATTGGCACCTAATAAATGATTTCGTCTTATCTGTAAAAGCAGTTTTATCTCTGACATTTTGTAAGATGTAAATAAAAAGTATTGTCCTTGTAAGAAATGATTCAGAGAAAGAAATAACATATATATATATATATATATATATATATATATTTGTGATAATACAACATCAAATGAGCCCATAATAAGACATGTGTACTTAATTGGGGAACAAAATATTTTGAATGCAATCTTATTCTCTCCCACTTTGTTGGCCTCTTGGTATATTTGCTAACATGTTTCCAGATCGCTGATTTTATCGCCATAATTAAAAGTTGGTCTGATTCACACACTAATGATAGCATGCTTCTTTTAAATTTAATTCCAAGCACAGTAAATGGTATCTCAAGTTAAACATGTAACTTTATTTATGGACTTAGGCACCGAGGACAGAAAGGCAACATAAAAGCAATGTCATATATATAATGCAGATGAAAGTTATTATTACAAATATTCTTCTTTTTCCTGTTTGACTGAAATCATACATTTCCCTGATGTTGCATTTTCCCTCTGCATTTAAACACAATTAAATCGACATTGATGATTCAGTGCTGAAATTCTATCCACACTCACATCCAGGAATTACAAGATTCCATCACATACATCCCAGTTATCATATTTGACTGGAAGAAGACTTTGGCTCACTTACTGTCCCTTCTTAGTTTAAAAACTTCTCTCACAAGCACCAGAGCTTTCTCAGTCTGAGGGAATAGCAATAATTTCCTCGCAATCTGTGGACAAAAAAGGTCAAATAATTATAATCACTTTAACCTTTGGGAGATATTATATTAACATGCTTATTTTGATAGTGAGAAGAGCCAGAAATATATTGTTTTGTAACTGATGAAAAAAGAAACTCTGAAGGCTGACTTACAGATTCTGTTACAGCCACAGCTAACCTCAATTACCCATATAAGAGGAATGAAGGCTGGTAAGAAAATGCTTTGTGAGTGGTATGAAAAGCTATCCCTCAACATATTTCTTATATTAATCACCTAAAATATATACAATTCCTTATGCAGATGTCACACACCTGCTCTAGCAATGTAAAAACTTTATTTATGCCACTCTGAATTTCCTCCAAAGTTGACTTCATAAAAATGAATAATTGCAAAGAACCAAAACAAGTTGTTTAAAAAATGTTTGTGTTGGAAGCAGACAATGGCAGCACAAAGACAAGCCACATACTAAGAAATGAATATCCCCATGCCAACCAAAATATCACAGAGGCTTCTGTACATATGGAACAGAATTTTCACTATTACAGATGACACAGGCTTACACCAGGGCTTCCCAACCTTCTCCAGACCAAGGGACATATTCACCCTTACTAAACAACTTTCAGGCCACAATGTTATAAATTAGAATGGTTTCAATAAAATCTTCTTCGGCGATCAGCCACGTAAAATAGTTAAAAGACAAGACCGACGTTTCAGGAACCATCTCTGTTCCCATCATCAGGGTGAACCCTGAGTTACGTTGCCGCGAAAGCTTCAAATCATGTATCACCAACCGTTATGAGAATGATTTGTTGAAACTTCATGACAATTTATTCAAAATGTTACTAAAATTCTATTGTAAACAGGTTCCTATATGAATCAATCATTTTCCTCAACAAAATCAGAACATTATGTACATACTAGACACAGCTTGTGCTTAAACAATTTTTCATTATCAGGTATAATTTCAGTTGTTGTGATTCACATATCCCTCAAAGTGTTCACTAGTAAAATGCATCCTAGTTCTTTATTTTATATTATTCATTAAGCTGGAGCCTACAGCAATAGGTACTGCCAAATTATGATGACATCAACAAAAAATTTTCCCATACTGCAGAAATAGTTTCACCACAGAGGTTGGCACAGGAAGTGTTTTATGTAAAATGCACAGAGGCCACACAAAACACATTAGAGGGCTGAATGCAGTCTGTGGGTTGAGAATTGCTTGTCTACAACATACACTTTTCAGGATGTAGTGCTGGACATACATAGTGATAATCTAACTTCACTCTTCAACAACCCCCATAAATTATAAACATCTCAAAAAAGGAGAATTCTCTTCAGATACCAAATCACAATGTCCCACTTAACATGAAACCCACCATGATAGCATGTCATAGCAGCAGTTACTAAACTACCAAGAAATGAGTTAGTCACAATCCAGAACATAGCCTTCACATGATAGTAGATTGGTTCTGACTTATGTGGGACTCAGTAAATACTGATGCCATGAAATCATATTATGTCTTAAGGATTTAACAAACCTCTACATGAGAGGAGGCACTGGCTCAAAGTTGGCTCAAACACAGAAAAAGTAAAGCAAACGTTGCGGTGGAAGTGGTAGTACAACCGGAAAGCATACAAGTTCCTCTTTTGGAGCAAACAATATAAAGTAATGATCTGTCTCTAACCAGGGGAAAGTTTTGAAAATGTGGTTGGACATTTTTAAAAGTGTTGAAAAGTTTTATACAGATATGAGTATTAAGAAATGAGTATTGAAACCAGACACAAGTATTTATTCCCTGTATACAAAAATTAAATACTAATAATATCAGTATTTCAGATTTAGAAGGTGCAAGTGAAGAAATAAAATTAATTTAAGCAAATACTGTTTAAGGTGACAGAGTCTGAAACAAATCAAAGAACATGCATCAACCTGGCATTCTTCCACTTAGCACATTATTTTCATTCTACATCAATAAGGTAAAGGAAATTTAAACCCCCAACTGAACTTACTACAGGATTAAAAATTTAGCAGTATGGTACAGCAAGCATGGCCAGCTGGATCACATGTTAGCCATGACACAATGTCAGTGAAGTCTTAACATCTTATTTTGTATACAAACTGCAATCTGGACAACATACCTTCCAATTTACTAGTTTCAGCAGTCACCTCATGGCTTTCATTCTCTAAAGCAAATAATAACAAAGCATAATGGCATTCTAGAAACAAAATAATGTAAGTACATATTAAAAAGTACTGGAGGATAATGAAACAAATATTGCCTCTAATTTATTACAATAAGGACCAGAAATGCACCACACAACATATCTAACATCATAAAAATCACTTGTTTTGATTAGAGTGCGAAAGAAAAACTTCAGACAGAAATTTACCAATTTTGATGAATTCTGTATAAACATCCTAATCTTTACACATTTATCTCCCTTTCAAGAATAATACCAACATGGAATCCACGTACCCTGTGGCATGAAAAAACTAGAACTATTCATCGCAGTCTTTGAACCAACAAGACCTTTGAAATGTGTCTTTCAATAAGATATTTTTTAGGAAAATGCAAATATGAATATGATGACCCTGAAAATTGTTCGCAGTGACAACAGTAATTGACATCATTGTTAACTTACAAAAATATATCCTGATAACGTTGTTATAACACAGAAACTGGCAGTAAGTGTGACACAAAAACATAGAGAAACAAAATCCTTTAACATTCAAAATTTTACCAAACAACTGCCAAGTGCCTTTAGTATTTATTGTCATCTAAAAAACATATGAGGCATATTTAGTGTGCTGTGTAAAAACATCTTTTTTTCTAATTATAAGATGTTTCTTACCAGTAACAGCTACAGTCAAATTAAGAATATACACTATAAGAAAATGTATGTGGTGTTGGACTAATACTTTAATAAAATAGTTGGGAAACAAATAAATGTATTTATATAAGGATAATTCTAATAAAAACACAATTTTATTTTGGCACACAAATTTTTCCTGTGTCTATCTTCTACAACTCATGCATATGGGTATGGCTGGTATGAGGATGAACAAAGATGCACATATTAGAGCTACAAAATCAGCTTTGCAACAGAAAGAACATATTTTCTGACAATGTCATCATGGGAAGATATGTACTGAAAAAGGTAGCAGAAATAATATGACTTACTTGAATTATAAAGTAATGCAGTTATTTTGCAGCAAAGAACTCTGTATTCAACATTGTTTTTCTTCTGAACTACATCTACCATCCTATGTATTAAAATAAACCATTACATTTCAGGGGCTGTCTAGAGGACCCAACAAAGTAGTTCTTTCATCACCTGAAGATGGGGCCAGAGCCAGCCCTTGAAATATTGTGGCTTTATTTTAACACACAGAACAACATATTTAGTCCAGTAAAAACTATAATTATTTATAATACACCATCATCAGAACCTATTAGAATTAATTTGTAAATATCTGAATCACTCCCAAACATCTACAAGTCTCATTTAACAATGACAATCAACGCATTATTTCACAGTAACAGTGCATGAACAGAACATACATCTCCAGTCTGTTTAACATATTTTGTGTTCAGTCAATCAAACTGTATACAATTCCAAATTAAAGTTTGTGACATTACTGCAAATGAAAATGTACAATATAAATTAAATAAGATGCACATACGCCTGCTGCCACTTCTGACCGACTCAAGAAACACAAGATAAAACTGGTAAGATTAAAAACAATCAATCACTGAGTGTGGGGAAAACCTCCCCATATTCTAGGTACCACTAATGACTAATTTCCATTAGTTTATAATAAAAGAAAACATTGCTTTAGTTCCTAAGCCTGAAAACATTTTAAAAGTAATACAATTTATCTCTTTGCCTTCAACATAATTTGTCAGAAATGGCTAATTTTTTATCTGTTTCTTGCTTGCTGTGGATACACACGAACAAAACGGGAGAGTAGTCACTTTTCAACTGGGAGATGTGTTCTACACAATGACAGATGACTGTGACATATTATTAACATTATCATCATCATTGGCATAGACAACTTGCAATCAACAATGATTTTCTTTACAGCCTTTCCCCAGACACTGAAATGATTCAGCCATTAACTTCAAATCTTAGGAGGAAGAAGACGAAAAGAAATTTACTTCTTCCAAAACTTGTGGATTGGTTTTAATTTAATTTGTCACAAATCATACTAGAAAGAAAAGATTTTTCTATATAATAAACTTCTTATACTGAGCCAGATTAGACCAAGGGACAGATTGCTTTTGAATAAGTCATCATGTGGCAAAAATCTTTATTTACAATTTACTGCAATATGAAGAAAAATAACATATGATTATAGATACAATGTGGTAATTCTTTATTACAAAAAGTTTATAAAGCACATATGAATCAGCAAAAATTAGCATTTTAAAGAGGTACCATATCTGCCCAGTCTAGAAAACAGAGTACATTGGTTAATACGTACTTATGGTAAATGAATGTGCCTTTGCCTGATTTGTCCAGCCATAAAAGTTCCTTGCTCGAAGAGTCACCAAGAAGTCTCATGCTGCAAGATCCTTTAACTGATACTTTACTTTATAAATATTGCCGTCTGCATCCAGCACAGGTATTGCGATAACCTGCCACTTCCCACACAAGTCCATCTATATGAATGTTTTTATTAAAAATTAGTGAAATATTGTTAAATATAGGAATTTTTTGTTGTAATGATGGCATCATGCCATTGTTTTCAATACAACATAACAAGAACTCTTGATCGCTTTCAGCAGTCATGTAATTATACATCTGTCAGCGTGGCATCACAATTTCATTTTCACAAAACAAGTCGACCGCTTTTCCTAATCACATCAAATGATGCATGGCATTGCTTAGTTGTCATCAGTATTCTGAGTCGGCCAGCTCACTGCCAACACATTGCCATGGTTACAGTTCTACAGAGCACAAAAAAGTCATTCTCTCCTTTAAATACATGTTTAATGCATTACACAAACCCTAATTTCAAGAATAAATGATTTTGAAAATCTGTGTTATACACGTGTAATAATACTATTTGTATTGAATTTTTAAACATTAAGAGAAAAATACTATTCAGAAAACATCACTCTACATGATTCAACCTAAGTTTTTATTTATAATTATAAAGAAAAATTTTATGTGTCAGGTATAAATGGAATAGCAGCAGTTCTGTCTTCTAACATGGAACCTGCTTTTATTCAGTACCAGGATCTTCCTTTGCATTTCAGCAGAACGGTGGAGGGAACAAAGTATGCTTAGAAATGTAAAATATCTTTACAGGCAACCCTTGTCTATCAATTTCTGGAAAACTGATCATTGAGACAGAATAATTTGCATTAAAATGTAGTGCTACTTCTATTTTGTTCAGGGGCCAGCAGTCAACTGGAGATGAAATGTGGTGAGGCCACAGACCAACGAATTTAGGTGAACTTTTATGCAGCCACGTGTGAAGCAAAGCAAATCAGTTACTGAACTGACAGACGCAACGGATGTCACCAATTCAAAGACATCTAAATATTGCCTCATGACTCAGGAGCAAGATACAAGCCTCTATGATGTTACATTTCTTTGCATTTGTTTGTTTATTCTTTGTTTTTGTTTAATATTTACTATAATAGTGAAATTATTATATAATGGCTTTAATCTCCTGCTTGTGTTAAAAACCATATTTTAACAGACCGTGTCTTACCTTGCTCCCACATTTCCTTTTAGGTATCAAAATATTGTATATTATTATATTGAACTTTGTCATGAAGAGACTTTTTTATATGAACTATACATCCATTCTTGTATTGAACTCTGGTGTCCAGATAGACAATATCCATTATGGAAGTAAACATTTTGTCAGTGGGATAGTTCTTTTTGTGCATAAAACAACTGCTTTGAGTAATCCTTTCAAAACAATAAATATTCTCAATATCAAGAAATATCAGATTCCTAGATGCTTCAAAATATTAAATTATAATTACATCAAAGTTATCTTTATCGTGGATTCTGAGCCAATATTAACATCATAACCAAATATCAAACTAAGACATCCAAAATTTCCACTTCACTGCTTATCTACATGAGAATTTCTCAACTCTTGCAACAAGGCACATTCATTTCGTTTTGAAACCCCAATACAGAGAAAGCAAAAACACTTAAACTTTGCGATCCATACTCTCAAAAAATAGACGGATAGGGTGACAGAGCTGAGGTGAAACTGCAGTGAGGTTCTGGACATGCGCACTGAATATTCTCATGAAGCAGAAACATGAGGTTTGTACTTGTTTGCTTCCTTGGGAACTTGGATGTATATGAAAACTGCCGCTAGCATGTTGTTATTCATTTTAGTATTATGTGGAATTTTCCTTTTATGTTGAAAGTTCACAAGGAGGGCGCTATGGAGGGATAAATGATTAGGTGAGATATCTAATGCTGTGCTAATAACATCTGTGCCATGCAACTAGCAGGGTGTAACAATGGATTACTGAGAATATAAGTAAGAGATGTGTATGAAGAAGGATTAAGGTTGATTGACAATTATCTGTGACATGTCAGTTCTGTCTGTGCAGTTTCTGACATAGAATCATTGTCAGATGTATTTTAAATGGAACCATTCACACGTATCCAGCACAGTGGTGTCCAGTTACCATTAGTGTTGCCTGGCATCACTGGCAACAGTATTTGACCATATCTCACTGAACTGATATCGTACAGGATGTATGACTAGGTTTCAATGTCAATGATTCCAACGATTCCAGTGTATTTTCAGCATTCATATGGTGAACTCCATAAAATTCGAGATGAATGATGAGAAACTTATAGTTTGTTAAATCACATATTAAACTCTGTTTTTTCGCATCGAAAATATATGGCTACTACATACAGAAGCGGAATAACACGTTACAATTACAGGAAGTTGTTAAAAAGAGTTAAAAAAAGACGATACTACTTACTTAGGATACTTGGACGACCCGTTCTTCAGTGCCTTGAGCATCTGCGGGTCCCAACTTTCTTTGGCACTGATCTACGGGACATTCCGTAGGACTCCTTGGACGAGTGATCGGCCCGTCGCATGGCCTCTACCCGTACACAGGACAGCACAACACAGAAAGACGCGGACAAACATCCATGCATTGAGCGGGATACGAACCCACGATCACATAGTCCAAGCGACACAAGGCCCACGCCTCAGACCGCGCGGCCATTGTGACGGCGCGTTTCTTCATATTAACGCAATAATTTCTGTCTAATAAACTTTAAAGGAGAAAGTTGTGTTGTACGTGATTTAGTTTGATATTTTGAATACTCGATCCAATTTTGTTCAATCATTCTGCACAGTTTTGTGAGAATAAATTAGAATCAAGTTTATAGAAGATGACGACCACAGCCGGTTTTGGGCATCATGAGCACTGGGATTGTGGGTTCGCATCCCACTCGCGATTTTCACTGCTGTTTTGTGTAAGTGGACATCTTTCCCTTGTCAAAGGAGTCCTGCCAAGTGACTTCAAGGATTCGCACTTGCTTGTGAATTGGAACAGGTCAGAAGACGCGCATCGGAAAAACTGGAGAAGAGGAAAATCCATGAAAGACGGTTACTGTGCCTATTAAAAGCATTTTCAATTTTCTGTAACCTTTGTGAGTAGCGCAGACGCTGTAGAATTTCGAAGCACAGCTCACCTTTGGCGTGAAGACGTTGAGAAAGAGACAGTCGTCCTCTCCTGACAGTAAACTCGTCAAGTCGCTTCTCTGAGTGCACGTGTACCCTTCCAAAGTCGCATCACGAGTTCCTGCCGTGGTTACGGCGCTTGAGGTGCCTGCAGCTAGCAAATTTCAAATTAAAACTGAATAAAAATTATTTGCCATCACGGACATTGCTTCGAGTGGCAGAGAAACGGAGCAGAACTTTCAGTGATCGCGGCCTTTAATTTCTTTTTTCATGCTGTTAGACATCTTCATTACCAGGAATGGTAAATCAGCATGGAATTTAGTGATGTGTTTGCGTATGTGAATAATTGTGGCTGGTAAACAATTTCAAGTTGTTAGACTCGAAATAGAAACTTAAGAAAAGCTCGTGCAAAATTCGCGTTTATACTTATAACGTGCCTAGGGAATTAAATAATCTCATTCCTACAATCTATTCGATGTAGGTCCGAGACCGGTTGTCCTGACTGAAGTTTTTTTTCGTGCTTTTGTTATTTCTTTCAGGCACATTCTGCGGTAGTACCGGAAACTAGGCCGTAGTCTTTTCTTTCAACGTATTTTACAATTTATTATTTATTACTCGTCCCATCAATCGACGTAATGCACTTTAATTACAAACATCGTCGTTAAACAAGCTGTAAATACAACAATCGAAGTTAAAGACAGAGTCACAAGGGCATAACATTGTCTATGATCTGCTGGGGTTTGGTACCGTAGAGGCTGAAGATACGACTTTTAAGATTATATCGTGTGTATTAGTCTTCTGCATTTCATGCGGCACCAATTTCCCAATTAATAACCTCGTTCGAATTCATGCAATTGTCATTAACAGAGTATCAGGAATAAGACCGAACTTTCGCTTAATAAAATTCTGTATTTGAATTCTATCCTGCTTAAAGTAACTCGCCAATGGTCATCTGAACCCATACAAATTGAATCCCCATCCTCACACTCTTTGTGCAAAAGACATTGGATTCAATTTAAGTGATTTACCTCTAGTACATTTCCTGTTTTGACGGGCTTAAACAAGTCTACTGAAAGTTTTGTAAAAAGTAAGACGTCAATATTTATCATTCAATTCATCTCCCACGCAATGTTAGCTATTCTATGTATGATGTGACATTTTAGGTTCTAAGGCTTTTTCGTAATTTTGGTGGCACTTTTCCTCTGGACACCGCGATATTTTGTGAATACGACTCACCGAATAATTTATGTATTTTTCACAAAACACAGACCGCAATGTAAAACTTACGTTGTTACTTATCATCTTCCCATCACTTTGAACTTGAGGTCACCGACAGGAGTTTTGGCATACGGAATTTCAAGAAACGCCACATACTTTTTCTTCTTTCGGATAGATGCTAAAACGTTTCCCTTCAGCAAACCTCATTGCACTCTAACTATTGGTCTTCTTGAAGTCTGCTCTGCCGAGGCGAGGCTGCTACACATGGAGATTATTACCAGTGCCAACGCGGGGATCCGTCGGCCCGCCATGTCTCCACATCTGTGCACTGGAACCCAGGGATCCAGATCCATTTTAAGTTACTGAATTATTTATCAGAAGCATAAAATGTTACACTGGTTACAATTATTCAGTTTAATTTAAAAACTTTGGAACACTTTCTTGTGTATATACAGAGTGATTCAAAAGGTTAGGGCCGAACTGAAAGAGCGTATAGAGGGAATCAGAGAGAAAAGCTCTTGAACAGGAATCAGTGTTCTCCGAAGTTATCCTCAGTCAGTCGAGGCCATTGAAGGTAGGGACATCTGATAACATACCACTGAAATAATCGTAATTTGCTATTTATCTACCAGCTTAATTTTGAATCACACATATCCCGTCAGATTCTACAGAGGCCCCTATGCTGTGATTATAGAAACCTAACAAGTCAGAACGAAATTACATGTTCAGTTGTTCGGCTTTAAAAGAAAGAGCGATATAAGTCTCCATTGTGACAGTGATTACAACCAGAAAGGGATAAAAATTATTATTTCCATCTAAGTCTCCTTGAAAAGAGAGATCTGCCAACTTCAGAGGCGATTACACTACCATTGTCTACGCCAGAATTGCGAAACATGCGTCCCGCAGGCCGCATGCGGCCCCCGGAAACATTTTCCCTGGCGCTGGGGTGATGGGGTCAACGGCCCCGGAGCCTTGAAAAATTATTTTTAAAAATAATCAAGTATAATAAACCCCGACGTAATTTTTAAATAAGGACAAATGAAATTGCAATTCCTTCTTATGCCTATTCTCATTATTTTTAAATTTATTTCTTTCTGATAGAGAACACATTTAATATTAATTATTAACTTCTTAAATTTATGATTGCTTGCAACCAAATTATAAGTTAGAGTATTTTTATTTGTGTTTCTTTCAACTACCAACAATGTGTAAATATGGACCGACAATGAACACCTGCGTGTATAATAATGCAAGAGCATTGAAATTTCTAACCCACACCTGAAACAATGTTGGCTGAGCATGCCGTAAGGCTCTTTTCTCGTTTCTTATGCATGCAGTATAATTGCATGAATAAACCATGTTGCATTCCATTCCTTTAACCTTGAAGGATCTCCGTGATATTTTTACTGTAGGTCTTCTTGGTGCACTAAGCAACTTTTGGCTTTGTGCAGTAATTGGTGACAAGGAAAAGATATTTGATCCTGGAATGAACGCTCTTCTCTCATCACATTGAATGTTGGCGCCAAGAAGTTCGTTTTTCAGCAAACAAGAATATGCCAGTCTCTCATGACCACCAAAAGCCTCTTTTTGTAGTTAATCCATTCTGGCCAGACTCCTATATTTAAAAACAGACACAAATTCAGACATTTCTACAACTTGCTTACATTAAGAGAAATTCATAAAGCTTGTAGACAATGGGGAATTGACACCATCATGGAAGAGACCTGATGGGAAAGGAGTTATAGAAGTACATCACAAATAGCAGTTTTAAATGATGGTAAGATAAACTCACTCCAAATCCAAACAGAACAAAAACTAAATAAATTAGATTAGTAGTAGTAGTAGCTTAAGTACACAATTTGATAATCTGATATTGTATTTGTACAGTGCAATTGTAGTCAATTAAGAAGAAACCAATTTTTGTGGATAATGTTTCATTTACATATCTGATAAAATACTGTCTTGAAGGCAAATTGATCTCATCCTCAGCACAGCATACTCACTTCATCTATCCACTAATTTTATAAAGTCACAAAAATCATAACTTAATGAAAAACACTTACTGTGTTCCTGAGAAACTTCATGCGCCAGCACGCAGCGGAATAAAGCGATCGCCTTACTGCAAGTAAGGAAAAGATGTAAGTAAAACCTCACAATTCCTTTAACCACATTTTCTAATCTTACTAACAGAACAATATACAAAATGAAGATAACCGTCTTCTGGGGCACTGTGCCAAGTAGCCTGGTACAAGTACACAGACATTTCAGAGGTGCTAGCTGCCTTCATCATCAGAGCGAAGGAGGCCGAATGTGCGTCTAAAATGTTGTCAAACTTTGAACAGACTACTGTCCACAGATCACGAGAAAAGCAATGCGGGGTGAAGTTGGTTCTGGTGGAGGCAGGGGGAATGTTTACTATCAGGTGGACTAGAACAGTGGTATTCAACCTTTTTTGTTCGTGTACCCCCAGATATAATTTCTCTTCAACTTTGTACCCCCAAAGTTGTTGGAGTATAATTCAAGTTATACATAGTATATAAACTACATCTAAAATAAATTAAATAAATTACATTACTGATTATACAGTTTTTATTATAAAATAATATTTTTTTTAAATTTCACGTGCCCCCTAAGATGTAATAATTTTGGCTGGTATATTTCTTGTTAGCTCATCTTCTTATAAACCTGAGAACCATAGTTTAAAACTATGGTCCTACTAAGTCCTTTCCATCAGCGAGGAGAAAAATAATTAAAAGGATGAGATCAAAACCTTACAGTAATGAATCTGTGTCACAGATTTATGAACTCAGTGTCCCTCTGTGTGTACTAATATAAGTGACTGGCAAGAAGGTTAATAATAACCAATTTCAATATAATTTATTCACACACATTAGAAGAATAAAAATGAGACTGCAACCAAAAATACCAATACTGTATTTTAATTTGACCAAGCCTAGCCCTTATTTTCCATCTAAAAGCATTTGACCTATAATAATATATCACATCATAGAGAAATAGTTTTACTGATATATCAATTGCTTAAACTTTACAATATTATCACATATGTACTATCTCTGCATTGTGATAGCTTATTCAAACACATGTCATCCTTATGCACCCCACGGTACCGCATTCCATCCAGTTCCCTAAACAAGTCACATTAACAGAAAATCACACCTAAAATATTACCTGTGATACATGTGAAATGGTGAAAAACATTAAAAAGGTTGCTGCACACAAAATGTTGGAGTTAAAAAAAATATTATGCACCAATATAAAATGGTGCCACGCCACGGTGGTCTAGCAGTTAGAACGCTGGCCTTGTAATCCTGGGGTCTCGGGTTCGATTCCCGGCGGTGCCCGAATTTATAACTTGTGTTGGGCAAGGCCGTGGTCTAGGCAACACGGAGTTTTCCTCCATGGCATCCCAACAATTACTCCATTCACACTCAGAGGAAGGCAATGGCAAACCACTTCTGAATCGTCTGCCAAGAACGTATATGTACAGGTCCCAGTCCGAGAAAAGGATGGAAGAATCCTGTTCATATGGACCTGTCGTCAGTCAGAACACTAAATAAATATAATAAATATAAAATGGTAGATGGTTCATCAATTAATTGGTAAGAATCTGGATAGAAACGGCCATCACCCTTTTTAGGTTTCTGCCCCATTACTTTTCTCAGGAGAATTGAGAAATGCGCAGAAAACCTCACTTAGAGCAGCTAGTCTCCAGGCTGAGATGTGAACTTGGTACCCCTTGAATATGTAAAAGCTTACATACTGTTCTTGTGTGTGCACACACAAGACAAAACAGACACTGACTATTTAAGAGCACTAACTAGAATAGCAACTGCCTGAACTACAAATGAAAATGATCAGCAAACTTGGTCAGTATAAACATCACCAACATTTTGGCAGTCAATATTATGAATGTGATTGATTTGCAATGATTGTATAGTTTGACTTTATGGAGTCATTAGTAGCAAATGTAACTTTGACCTTAGAGATGCAGACAATACATTCCTTCTAAATGTGAGTAATAACCTACAAAAAACTACGCAGTGTCACAACCCATGAGACTCGATCGACAACTACAGGAAAGATTAATCAAGCACAAGGAAGGACAAACATGTCACTAATGACTAATTTTGTTAAAGAAACTGCTGAGCAGTAATGAGTAAGTTAGTTGTCTTCTAGTAAATCATTATGAACTTTCAACAAATTGTCCTTTGTAACCTTGCAACAAGTGAGTCTATAAGAAAGGATAAATGTGGCCCCATGTTTGGAAAGGTTTGATAACTCTTACCCTTATCTAAGTTAACGTAACTTGACAAAATAAATTCATGTCCTTAGCTGCCTGCTTTCCAAACAACAAATACTGCAGATGTCATCTTCAAGAAAGTTTGTTCCATGCATTCAAATACTTATATTTCATTTATTTTTAATGCAAGGCCTGCTCTATGACAAGGCCAACCGACTGGATGAGAAGGAGATGGAATTGGAATTGGAGCCAGAAGAAGAAGTAGAAGAGGACGACAAAGGTCCAGAGATACTGAAGAGCGAGGTAGATAAAGGATATGAGAAGAAGAAATGCTATGGGAGATGATGAAATCCCATCGGACTTATTGAAAGAACTTGGAGAGAAGGGAGTGAAGGTTCTTACTAGACTCGCTAACAAGATATACACCTCCGGTGAGTGGCCCAAGGACTTTCTGGAAGTAACAATGATTCCGTTACAGAAGAAAAAGTATTCCAAGAAGTGCGGCGATTACAGGACCATCAGCCTAATCTCACATGCGGCGAAGATAATGACGAGAATACTGACTAAAAGACTAGAAAAGAAGATAGAGGAAGTGATGGGAGACGACCAATTTGGATTCAGGAGAGGAAGAGGAACCAGAGATGCCATCGGAGTTATGAGAATAATTCCAGAGAGAGTTCTCGATGTCAAGGAAGAAGTATGTGCCTGCTTCATCGACTGGAAGAAGGCTTTCGATCGAGTAAAATGGAAGAAATTAATGAGGATCCTACAGAGAATTGGAATTGATTGGAGAGATAGAAGACTAATCGAAAACCTGCACATGCAGCAAAAAGCCAAAGTGAGACTGGACTCAGGAGACACCAACAGCGTTGGGATAGGTAGAGGTGTAAGACAGGGATGCTGCTTATCACCAATTCTTTTTAACCTGTACGGGGAATGGCTTGCCAAGGAAGCTCTGGAGGGAACAGGAGACTTCAAAATTGGAGGAAGAGTGATAACGACTGTAAAGTATGCAGACGACTTAGTAATATTGGCGAAGGAAGAGGAGGAATTACAGAACATGATGGACAAGTTAGTGGAAACAGGTAGAGAGTATGGAATGGAAATCAACATTGAAAAATCAAAGGTAATGAGGATAGCACCGAGAGCAGAACCATTGAACGTTGTAATTGGAAACAAACAGATGGAGAATGTGGAGCATTTCAAGTACTTGGGAAGCATAGTCACGACGGACGCCCTATGCACCAATGAAGTAAAAGCAAGGATAGCCATGGCCAAGGCAGCTTTCGTCAAGAAGAGGATACTTCTCACTAGCAAGATGGGCTTGGAGATGAAGAAGAAACTAGTAAAGTGTTACGTATGGAGTGTCGCGCTGTATGGAGCAGAGACTTGGACACTCAGGAAGAAGGAACAGAAATACCTGGAGAGTTTTGAAATGTGGTGTTGGAGAAGAATAGAGAAGATCAGGTGGACGGATCGAGTGACCAACGAAGAAGTATTGAGGAGAGTCAACGAGCAAAGAAGCATTCTGCAGGCGATTACACGAAGGAAAGCTAACTGGCTGGGACATATTATGAGAAGGAATGGGATACTGAGTGATGTCACCGAAGGCCAGGTTGAAGGAAAGAGAGAACTAGGAAGAAGACTGATACAGCTAACCGACGAACTTATACAAGGAAAGAAGATGACGTTCCAGGAATTAAAGCGAGAAGCCGAGAATAGGAACAACTGGAGAGCTCTTTTTGGGCAGAGCAATGGACCTGTCGTAAGACAGAACACTTTATAATAATAATAATGCAAGGCCAAGGAGCTATCACACAGTATCCCTAACATTGCAAATAGTTTAAACATAAGAAATGCAGGTTACAATACAATTCAAAACATTTTGTCTTCCCATCTGCTACATTAAAAAATAAAGACTCAATTAGAGAAAACTATATTATGTATGTGGGTGTGAAACTTGGTCTCCCAATAAGTAAAGAGCATATGTTGAGGTTGTTACAGCAGAAAAATGTCAATTGTCCTTTCCTATGATGTGATTCCACTGGTCTTGTGGTTACCAACATTTTGGAAAAATGTACTGCTTCCATTTTCAGAGCAGCACTTCTAAACTAACAGAGGCAATATAACCTGTACTAACAGAAATTATGCAACTAAGCTCTTCGGGGGGGCTGGTCAAGTTTTTAAAACGCAACCACCCCCTTTCGTGGGGTGGGGTGTGGTTGCGTTTTAAAATTTTGAGTAAGAAACTAAATCAACCAACCGAATGGGGGGTTAAAACACTTGAATGGGGGTGAAAGCACTTTAAAATCTTGAGTAAGAAACTAAACCAACCTTCCCGAATTGGTTGCGTTTTAAAATCTTGAGTAAGACACTAAAATAACCCCCCTTCGGAGGGGGGGGGTTAGTTTAGTGTTGTTAGTTTACTCAAGTCATTTGTTTACTCGGCATTGTTGTGTTGGTACAACAATGCCGAGTAAACAAATATAACGTAACATTGTTTGATGACGTAATTATTTGGCTACAAATTGTATGACGACGACGAAAAAACACAAATTTTTATAGTAAAAAATTGATAGTGGAACCACGGTTGCGGAGAATCTAACGTAAATACGTCTATACGGAAAGAAAGTTTATATATTAGCTTTCATTACAACAATATCAACAACAATGCCGAGTAAACAGATGGCGTTTTCTAGGTAACATAACAATACACGCAAGCTGACCATTTTTGTCAATCCATATTAACACATTGTTGATATGGATCTTACACGTTTTCCTTTCACATTTTCCTTTCACTTGTTTGCCGAATGACCCTTCCGTATAGACGTATTTACATCAAAAAAGAAGATTATTATTATGAATTGTTTAATTGGTCCACAAGCAGCCAAAAACTTCAGGCGTGTTGCCGTCATAACTCGGATGCTTGCAGCCCAGATGAAACTGTAGTCACGGCTCGAACCACGAGATAGGCGGCTACAGTGAGTTGGGGTCGTGCGCACGCAGTAGTCGGAGCGACCCAAGAAGCACGGCATTTTGCATCCGGCTGAGTAATGCTTCAGCGTTACGCTGGCATTTCAGAATAATCTTGATGTTGGCCGGCAGTGGCGACTTGACTCCTCCAAGAACTCCGATTACAAGGACGATTAATTTGACAGTGAATCCTGGGTACAGCTGTCTTAGCTCAAACACAAGGTCTTGTTACTTGGTCCGTTTTTCAGCCTCCTTCACAACTATGTTGGTTTCAGCCGGGGCCGAAAACTCGATGATATACATGGTGCATCCAGAGATATTGATGAGAACGATGTCAGGTTTAGTGGCTGTTAACTGCCTGGTAGTGGGGAACGAATAGTTCGAATAAATTTTACATTTGTCGTTCTCAACGACGGACTCAATGTCCCCAGGAGGGTACGGCAAAATGGGTGTCTTATCTATGCCGTAAAAGTGTCTCAGGTGATAGTAGAGTATACGTAAAGCAGCGTTATGTCGATGAATGTAGGCGCAGCTGGCATAATGTTTACATGCCGACAAAAGATGCATCAACGTCTCTGGTTGCATTCGGCATGCCCTGCAGACAGTATCCACTACCCCCACACCCATCACCATTCGGCGGTACACAAGTGTGTTTACAACACCATCTTGTCACGCTAAGATGAAAGACTCGGTTTCAGACTTTAGTCCAGCCGACCGTAGAAAGGCGAACGTCAGGTCTTTTGACAAGCCCATTTTATCTACATTTTTGAAGAAGGCCCCATGCTTGGGTTTATCTGCATGTTGCTTGAGCAACAAAGTTTGCTCAGCCTTCTTAACAGTGCCCTTGAATTGATCTGACGTCAGTGTCAAGAGGGGCAACTGTCTTCGCTGTCCAACTGAGCTGGTGTCGAAGTCAAATCCGAGGTCATTTGCTGCTCTCTTTGCCGCCTGAAATATAAACGCCCCTAAACCCGCAGACTCATGCGAACACACGAATGTCAAGAGGGGATCAGAGCTATTAATGATGGAATGAGCTGTACCCAGAACTATCCTGTTGTGAAGATTCTCCAGACCCAAGAGACCTCTACCGCCAAGATGACACGGGTGGTATATGCGTTGGACAGAAGATTTAGGGTGAAGACTTCGGTGCATGGTCATCATTTTTCTGGTGGCCCTGTCCTGGTTTTTCAACTCGTCAACTGTCCACTTCATTGCTCCAAAAGTATAGAGCATGATCGGAACAGCAAGCATGTTGGTGGCAGTGACTTTGTTTCTACCAGACAGCTCGGAACTCCAAATCTGTCGTAGGGTGTGTCTATACTTGCTGCACAGAGCCTCTTTGACCTTGGAGACATCTTGGACGTGACTCTCACTCACACCAAGATATGTATAGGACTCTTCGGCATCAAGATGGTGTATGATGCTTCCGTCCACGAGTTGCACGTCTTCGCCGAAATCCCTATTCCTTCCCCTTTTCAAATGCAGAACTGCACACTTGTCCAATCCAAATTCCATGCCGATATACTGAGTGTATACTTGCACGGTGTTCAGTGCACTCTGAATGCCACTGTCGCTGGCAGCATAAAGTTTTAAGTCATCCATATAAAAAAGGTGTGTGACTTTGTGGCTACGAATGGACGGTGCACCGCACATGTAGCCACGTTCACGTCTTAGCACAACGGAAAGAGGAAGTAGCGAGATGCAGAAAAGAAGAGGGCTCAAGCTGTCATCTTGAAACACTCCGCGGTGGTAGCATACCAACTCGGTTGACACTACACGCTTCCCAGATGTTAGAATGAAGCGCGTTTTCCAGAGCGGTAGTAGATTTTCAATGCATTTCACTGTCAGGTTGGACTTTCAGCACTTTGAGCAAGATGAAAATTAGCTCTTGAGAAGTTGTGTCAAAAGCTTTTTTGTAGTCCACCCAGGCCATTGACAGGTTGCGCTTATAATGGACCGCATCTTGACAGATGCATCTGTCAATCAACAGATTGTCCTTGCAACTTGCAATGCCACGTTTCGAACCCCGCTGCTCATATACATCTTTCCAGATAGGGTCAATATGGTGCACTATGCGTTCGTTCGAGATGGAGGTGAACGCCTTGTATACAGTATTAAGACAGGTAATAGGTCGGTAGTTTTCCGGATTAGACAAATCTCCTTTCTTCGGAATAAGAACGGTGCGCCCTTCTGTCAACCAAGGTGGAATGGGCTCTGTACCACACAAAAAAGATGTAAAGATACGAGATAGATGTTTGTGTGTGCTCGTGAAATTTTCCACCAAAAATTATTGATGGCATCTATTCCAGGAGCAGAAAAATTCTTTTTGCCAGTAAAGGCACGTTTCACATCTTGTTCGGTGATCACTAGTGGCACATCATCATCCTCTAAATGGCGATCGCAGAACTGCCTAAAGAGGCCAATGGCCGGAGAATCAATGTTCAACGGAAATCTAGTTTCGTAGAGTTTCTCGACCTGCGTTGCTGTTGGTGGGGTATGAACGACTGGAGTGTTCTTGCTGAAGAGACGGGAAGGGCATACACGAAAGATGGTGTTCTCCTTTACGGCCCTATAACGTTTCACTAACTTCTTCCTGTCCGCGGTTAGTGCCCGTATTTTGTCCAGAGAGTGCTGCTTGATGGTCAGCAGCGTATTCTTGTTCAGTGTGTGATACTTATCCTTGAGAGAGCGGACGATAAGCCTCAGCTTGGTGGTAAATCTCCGACCAGAGTTTACATACTCAATCACGCAGTGAATTCTGGATACCAGTTGCCTTTCCAACTTTAACTTCGCGTCCAGACGTTTTGTTTGCTGCTCAGCTTTTTCTGCCACCCTAAACGGGGCTGGGGTTACTAATAACCTGGCTGCAGCGTAACCGGCGCGATTGATAGTTAGCAGATCAGAATCATCTTTTAGGAATTCATCTAAGATTTCGTTTATTTCGGTCAGATGTTTGGCCCGCAGCGATATCTTGTGGTGAACTGTTCGCTGCCTGTCCTTCAGATATTCACAGGAGTTCAACAATTGGTAGAGCCGCGTTTTAATGTCGATATCAGCAGTCGCAGCTGGGGGACATGGTGCGATATTTTTAATTTCTTCCGCTTTATGCGGCGTAGCTGCAACTGGATCTTGCGGCTTGAAGTCAAAGCCTTTCCTTCGCAGATGGTTAACATAGTCTCGCAGGTTTTGTTGCGAGAGACCGGAGTGCTCAGGATATATCTCGCACCAAAGGGAATGCATCCGTGCCATGTAACCTCTCCGCGAAGGATCACTGGTGGCGTGACACCCAAGAAGGCTGCTGATCCGATTTGTGCCCCTTATTATTATTATTATTATTATTATATTAACTTCTTACATTTACAATTACTTGCAACCAAATTATAAGTTAGAGTAATTTTTTCAACCACCAACAATGTGTAAATATGGACCGACAATGGTCAGCTTTTATACTATGAACTCCTGCGTGCATAACAATGCAAGGTACAGTATTCGAATTTCTAACCCACACCTGCAACAATATTAGCTGAGTATGCCGTAAGGCTCTTTTCTTCTTTCTTATGCATGCAGTATAATTAACTGAATGAACCGTATTGCACTCCACTCCTTTACCTAAGAAACTAATTGTTACGTCATTTGTTTACTCGGCATTGTTGTGTTTCATTACTGCCATCAACAATCCGCTTTCGTTATTGCGGAAAGAGCTCTGCTGTGAATCGCTTGTAGAAGAAGTGCGTCGTAGAGAAGATAATTTTGTGCTCTTAAAAACCTCTTAGAATATCACAGGTACTTATCTTATATAAGAATTATTAAGAAATCTGAGATACTGCCGTTAGTTTTGATTAAATCGGTCATTGCCAGTGGACATCGTGGTCTCTTACAATTGAACAAAGTTTGAGGTAAGGAATTCCTAGTTATTATTATTGTTATATGCAGTTGTATTTGTAATTGCCTGTGGTATCGTGAGTGTTGGTGTGTAATCGTCAAACATTCATATGCCAGCACCTCCATGTGGAAGATGTCATTGAATCTAGAGGACTCTACTTCTGTATTGTTGGCTACCGGTGGAATTCTGTAGACACCTTCGTCCTTAAGGGAGGATAGCTGGCCTTGTAATCCTGGGGTCTCGGGTTCGATTCCCGGCGTTCCCCGAATTTATAACTTGTGTTGGGCAAGGCCGTGGTCTACGCAACACGGAGTTTTCCTCCGGGGGCTTCCCCGGTTTCTACGTGGCTTCCCAACAATTACACAGAAGAAGGCAATGGCAAACCACTTCTGGATAATCTGCCAAGAACATATATGAACAGATCCCAGTCCGGGAAAAGGATGGAAGGATCCTGTTCATATGGACCTGTCGTCAGACAGAACACTAAATAAATAAATAAAATAAATACATTACATTCAGCTACCACAGACCCAACTTAAGCGTAAATAATTCAAGTTAAATAAGCAAAGTCTTAATCAAAATTATTCAATTGTAAAGCATGTTTAAAGGAAATATTTAGAATAAAGCCAATATATAAACTTCCTTTCCGTATAGATGTATTTACGTCTAATTATCCGGAACCGTGGTTCCACTATCACTTTTTAGTAAGAAATATTATGCTATATAACAGGTAATATTATATGCAAATATAAATTAATTTTTGCTTTCTTGCTTATTTTTAGAGCTTTCCAGAATGGAAAAGGAAACTCCATTTGAGGTAAGATTTTGTTTGATTTTTAAGTAAAGGTTAAATAAAATTCACACGTTTATGAATGTACTTTGAATGTGACCTTCGTTTCACATTAATGTGATCTGTTGAACTAACGCTGTTATTAAGGGGCATTGTGTGTATAACTAAAACAATTGTCTCTCTTACATGTTAAATTCTGTGATTCGTTATTATTCACATTGTCCAGTTTGGAAATGTTTACCACATTCTTAATTTTTCTTTTTTCTGCAGGAAGAAAAGGGTTTGCCAAAAGCTGCGCATTTAGCAATAGACAATGAGGAATACCAAGCAGCGAAGACACACTGCTTGGAAGCGGGAAAACGCTTCCAAAAAGCAGAGGAAGGTATGTTGAGACAAATTTGCAGTTTATTCTGTGTCAGTAAAATCTATCTGAATAAAGAAGTGGTCACATTCCTTCCCTACTCTAAACTTATAAATCTCCTGTTTGGAGTACTCTAGTTAATCCTCAATGAATATCTGGTTATTACATCAAGTAACGCTCACATTTTGAAGTTATTCGGTACAAGCCATGTTTGGAGATAGCTTTTATCAATACATTTTTGTTATTATTTCCAGGAGAATTCAAATTTAAAATAGGCAACAACTTCCATGAATCTTTCTATGCACTCATCTCATTTGGCACTACATAAGCAATGCCTGCAGTTGATGATTCATAAAACAGACCAATGACCATTTCTGATTCGATTCCAGGCAATTCATGCCTTGCGCAGACAAGACGCTTCACAATTTCCTGGGTTCTCTGTTGTTACTGACCTTATGTTAGTGGTTGTAGGATCGTTAAGTTATAACATCTGGTTTTCAACATTTTAGCTTCGATAACTTTGCTTCCAGGTGAACAGGAAAGTAATAAGTACAAATGCAATACTTGTTTGTAGTGCAAATAGCAAAAAACTAATGAATGCTGCATAGGCCTCATTTCTTAGCTGGCTTCGTTTTACTATGTACTTTTATTCCCCACATGATTAAATGCGCAGGGGAGGTGCATTTTTATCTGCTTTGTGGTTTTTATTTTTGCATATAGCATTTCACTTTAAGATATGAGCTGCCAACCAGGAAATATTATCAGAACTTTTTGTTTTCAGAGCAACAAGCTGCAGACGCCAAGAAGGCTAAAGAAGAAAAGGAAGGGCATGGAAAAATTTAGAATCCCTAACTCCTGCATTATAGAACAAAAATTAAATTTCTTTATATTCAGAATTCATTCCATTTTATCCAAGTGATAGCCATATGTTATTATTTTTATTCTAATACTTCATTTAGATTCCAGTATCCTAACACAAGGGATTTGGATTTTGTTGTTCTACATGCAACACATATCAATATATGAAACTCTTTGGTAAGTCACTGCTTTGGTTATATGTGCAACTACCAGATGTTTGTTGAGTACAAAATTTCAATTGTGAAATTCTTTGTTGTTCAGTCAGTTAATACAAACTTCTTAAACATTAAGTTTTTCACGAATCCATTACTCAAAATAATGTCTCATCCAGATGCTAGTATGTTTCATGTTATCCTTAATTAAGAACGCAATGTAACTGCTCTCTACTTTGTTCTGCAAACTACTGTTCAAAAAAGTTCACCATGTCACTGTTTATCAGTCCAGAAACTATCTTACTAGCTCCAAAGTTACAAGTAATTACCAACTTAAGGCTTATATTAGACTTGTACTTTTCATAAAATGTTTCTTTCCATTATAATTAAAATTTACAGAGTCTTAAACATGAATTTAATTTCCCTTCATACCATTTGGCTGTAAGATAGTTCTGGAGATTTGTTTGTCACCGAGCATCTTTCCCTATTCTGAAAATGATGTTAGCTGCACCACAAGAGGCTGTGATGGGTGAATTAATTTTGGACATTCATAATTTGGAATGTTACCACATCTCTGTGCCACAAACTTTTCCTATGAAAAGACAAATTTGTCTGGCTGGAATTTTGCTGTATGTTAAATCTTTTTATTTGTTTCTTTTACAGTTGGAATTTTTAATTGTCCCAATTTATTGTAAACAAAACTTTGCAGTATTTCAATAATTAAAGGAAAAAATATTTATCTCAAGGATTAAAGAACTTGTCACTGAAACCATTTTGTTCCCAGTGAATACATAACCATTTAAAACTCACTGGTAACTATATGTACCTTCTGCTTTAACAATCTATAACTCTGTATTTTTCCCACAGACTGTATTAAAGTGATACATATGATTTTCAGCATAAAAAGTGATTATTTCCCTAAACAGTAATCACCATTCATCTTTGTAAACAGAAAGTGTTATTTTTGCTCTGTAGTAAGAAATGAATTTTTAAATATTACTTAAACAAACTACAGCTCAAAGGTTTAACTTGGTATAGCACATCTGAAGATAATGTTAAACAATACTTACAGTAATATCTGTACTTACTTCATGAATAATAGTCAGACAAGGTTAGAATTTCATACACAATATATCTGGTGTGTAGAGGAAATATAATGAACCAACACACATGCACTGATATAAGACTTTCCTGTACATAACAATGGATGAGGATAAGAATAAAATATCTTGTAAACCTCCACACAATGAGAACCACATTATCGTTGCATCTGACAACCAATTAATTACACACAAAACAGAAAATTGTATTTAAATGAAGGACATTAGCTTTCACAAAATGCGAAAATATGAAACCAGAGACTCAAATATTCCCTTCAGGAAGTCAGACCAGCTGATTTTGGGGCAAAATTTTGTAACCAGAACATGATTATTTAACTGCACAGAAGATATTGTATGGACCATGAACACCTGTTTTACAAGCACTGAAAGGTAGGAACAATATGATTAAACAGCCATATAAGGAATTTACTTTTTAACAAAAATCAGAAAATCACTGTCAGACCAACAATTGCGACGGCATGCTTATTTATATCTGTGTACGCATAAATAAATTAACATGTGCATTTGGTTCAACTACAACTGGTAAATATCATTACAAAACAAAAATGTAAATTATTTGGTTGTAATAGAAACAACACAGATACCAAGGGGGGATATATTCATTTAGTACTCTGAAGTCACACTTTGATCATCATACTGAATGAAATACTATAGATTCAATTTACATTTAGATGGAACACAAGTAAAATTTATATTAAATTATTCATCTGCAATACTTTACCAAGACGGAAACAAATAGAAGACCTGAATTTAAAATGGAGTCCATACATCCATGTTCTCTATAAAATATTTCAACCATTAGAAACTGCATCTAATATACAGTGATTAATAAAAGCCAATTGGCACCTAATAAATGATTTCGTCTTATCTGTAAAAGCAGTTTTATCTCTGACATTTTGTAGGATGTAAATAAAAAGTATTGTCCTTGTAAGAAATGATTCAGAGAAAGAAATAACATATATATATATATATATATATATATATATATATATATTTGTGATAATACAACATCAAAGGAGCCCATAATAAGACATGTGTACTTAATTGGGGAACAAAATATTTTGAATGCAATCTTATTCTCTCCCACTTTGTTGGCCTCTTGGTATATTTGCTAACATGTTTCCAGATCGCTGATTTCATCGCCATAATTAAAAGTTGGTCTGATTCACACACTAATGATAGCATGCTTCTTTTAAATTTAATTCCAAGCACAGTAAATGGTATCTCAAGTTAATCATGTAACTTTATTTATGGACTTAGGCACCGAGGACAGAAAGGCAACATAAAAGCAATGTCATATATATAATGCAGATGAAAGTTGTTATTACAAATATTCTTCTTTTTCCTGTTTGACTGAAATAGTACATTTCCCTGATGTTGCATTTTCCCTCTGCATTTAAACACAATTAAATCCACATTGATGATTCAATGCTGAAATTCTATCCACACTCACATCCAGGAACTACAAGATTCCATCACATACATCCCAGGTATCATATTTGACTGGGAGAAAATTTTGGTTCACTTGCTGTCCCTTCTTAGTTTAAAAAATTCTCTCACAAGCACCAGTGCTTTCTCAGTCATACACTTCAGTCTGAGGGAATAGCAATAATTTCCTTGCAATCTGTAGACAAAAAAGGTCAAATAATTATAATCACTTTAACCTTTGGGAGATATTATATTAACATGTCTATTTTGATATAAGAAGGGCCAGAAATATATTGTTTTGTAACTGATTATAACTATCCTTCCTCACTACTTTTATCTTCTTTGTTCTTGCAGAAAGAGATAGTTATATCCCGAACTAGAGTCAGTGGGGAACAAGGATCACCTCAGGGTTGACGTGGTAATTTTGATGTATATCAATAAATACAGGAACAACAAATTTAAGAAACCGAATAATTTTACTTTTTAATTTACAGAAAATCTTGTACACTGTTTCCCTGACTGGTACTAAAGTTTGGGTTACTGTCTGAAAGCCCGCTGTCAACTATGTCCACTCGAGTACTGCCATGTGTTTTGACCTGCAGACCAGATCCCTTGCTGGCGAGGGAACCTCCACATATGGCTTGCTAGAGCGGGGGGGGGGGGGGGGGGGTCCTTCACCCCTGATCTTCTGGCCAGTTCAAATTTAAAGTCAAACAGTTACAGGGGTTCTGGACTGGTATAAACTCCCCGATAATGAAGTGAGGACAATTTTGATTTCAAATTCGTCTGAACTTCTTATCTAAGCTCTAAACATCCCAACGTGAAGTAAGGTCATTATGTTACCTTATAAGTAAATACTACGTTTATCATTCGCATGCAATTTACTCCACACCTATGTGAGTCCCTATCTCCACATGCGTTGTTCTTGTATTTCTAAAAGATTATAACTCACAGATCCTCTCAATTTGTCTCCTACCTCACTACTTTTATATATATCTGACTAAACTTACACTATAAACCAAGTACCTCTATCCCGCTCAAGATTATATGTAGTGATAATTATTCCCTAGAACAATTGGTACGTATACTCAAATGTGACATCTTATAACATAGAAACATATTAAATACAAATCAAATACAAGGCAAACATATTCCAACTGGATAAACTTTTTATAGTCTGACTGCTTTATATGCCCCTAATTGCTTTCTCTAATCTGCATTCTGTTTCAAACATTCCTTGCGTTCTTATCATAGCTTTCCATTATAGAGATTTTTAAAGAGATGCATGTACTATTATTTAGCTCAAACCCTCATATTTTGGGTTATGTAACCCTTTTTTTTTCTTTTTTTTTTCTAAACCTCAGGGCACTTTGTGGTTAACAACATTTTCGTGAAAGGTTTAAATTTAGATTATCTAAATTACTTTATCGCGGCTAATTCCCTTGCGGATACCTAGTACAATTCGGTGACGACATCGGTTTTGTCAATCCCGCATTTGGGTTCAGCCAAGACATCGTTTTCCATGCCAAAAGGCTTCAACTCCCGCTTGTTAAACATGCCTCGTGGTTTCCCGTGCTTATCTTCCAGCTCGAACATGGCGGGCGATAGTGCTTTTGAGATGAAGTATGGGCCTTCAAACGGACGCATAAACTTCCCCGTAACTCCTTTGCCGGCATCAGAGACAGGCATTATTTTGACAAGCACTGGGTCTCGAAGCCTAGGCTCCCATTTGGCGACTCCTTTCGTATGGCGGCGCGCTGTTTCCTTCTTCTCAACGGTTTCCTCGGTTAAGAGAGGCTCCGGCGCTGTCGGTAACAATTCTCTGAAAAGTTTCGGTTTTGGACTGCCAAACATTAGTTCAGCGGGAGTAAAATTTGTGGCCTCTGAAACGGTGTTGTTTAACCAATACTCTATGTTACTAAGCAGTTGCGGCCAGCTCTTCTGCGTCGTATGGCAGTATATTCTGAAAAATTTAGATATTTCCCTCATAAACCTTTCTGAAGGGTTTGACTCCGGGTGTCGAATCGGGGAATATTTTACTCTGATGAAGATTTCTGTCTTCTGGGTTATTGCGCTGTGTAGTCTGGTCGATGTTAACCAACGTTTCAGAGGTCATACTGCCTCCGTCATCAGGGCGATGAATATGCCAATAGGGTGTGAGGAGTTGGATTTTATAGGCAGGGACGTGAAAGGTGTAGCCTGCCCCGAGCCAATGGGAGCAGGTATGGGAGTGGACCAATGGTAGCACGTGGGCGAGGGTGGGAGAGGGAGAGAAAGTAGAGAGAGAAAGGTGAGTGTAGTTGTATGGATAAAGGCCCTGAAAGGGGCCGAGTTACTGGTCTGGTTGGTTCTGGCGGCGCACTCTTGCTCGTTCTCGGAGTCCTCGGAGTGTGTGGATCAGAGGCTTCCAGGACCGGCTCAGGTGAAGTCCATCTTCCCTGTTAAAGTTATCAGGATGAAGTTCGATCTCGATGGCTTCCCTGATTAACCGGTCCATGTAGCCTGCTCCCATTGGCTCGGGGCAGGCTACACCTTTCACGTCCCTGCCTATAAAATCCAACTCCTCACACCCTATTGGCATATTCATCGCCCTGATGACGGAGGCAGTATGACCTCTGAAACGTTGGTTAACATCGACCAGACTACACAGCGCAATAACCCAGAAGACAGAAATCTTCATATTCACCGCTGTGAGAACCTCAAGTCTTACATTTTACTCTGATGTTTAGTTCTTCCAAAGACCGTCGCCAGCCCTCGGAAGTGAATTGAGTCCCGTGGTCCGATAAGATGGCTTCTGGATGAATGACGGTGGGTACGTATTTCTGGGTAATGTTCCTCAGGCACGCCCGAGTCGTGGCCGATTTTAGAGGGTACAGCTTTACGTGTTTTGTGAATACGTCCAAGCATACAAGTATATATTTATTCCCAAATCGTCCAGATGGTAGGGGCCCAAATAAATCAACGCTAACTAATTCTCCAGCTTTTTTGGGGAGATGTGATCTTATTTCAGCCTCGTACCTCCGGTTCGGGTGTTTTACCTTCTGGCAAACTTCACAATATGAGAGGGTCTTGTGTATTTTTCTGCCTAGGTTCCTCACATAGAAGGAGTCCGTTATGGCTCTTAACGTTTTATTGGCTCCGGAATGGCCCAAATACTCATGCACGAACTTGATAAACCTGGTCTCCAGGCTGGTTGGCAAGTAGATTCTCCAGTCTGAACCGCAGTGAGGTTTCCTGCAGTACAGTACTCCTTGGTGAAGCAAGTACCTGCCTTTTATATAGGAGTCCCCGGCTTCCAGCTTTTCCCTTGTTCCTTGTATAACGTGGTCTTGATTTTGGTGAACTGCGATGTCTCTCAAATCTTTTCTAATCTTTGGGTCCACATTTAACTTGAACAGAGCCACCAGTAGTTCAGTAGGCTTTCCGATTTTCGCCACCTGTCCTGGGCCCATACCCACTGGATGCCTACTCAATTGGTCTGCAAAATAATTGCTGGTCCCATTGATGTGTTCAATTCGGAAGTCATATTCCTGGAGTTGAAGTATCCACCTAGATACTCGGTTTGAAGTCAAAATGCACCTCTTTAAGAAAGATAACGCCTTGTTATCCGAGTACATGGTTATTGTCCTTCCCCATACATAAATCCGAAACTTCTGGAGGGCGTATACAACAGCAAGTAGTTCCTGCTCACACGTTGTATATCTTCTTTCAGTGGCGGATTGGACTCTGGATGCAGTGGAAATGATCCTCTGACTTCCATCACTGACGGCTTGAGTAAGGATGGCCGCGATGGCATAGCTACTCGCGTCTGTATACGCCGAAAATGGATCACCCTCATTAGGATGCATTAATTGGATACTGTTTGCAAATTGCAGTCTCAATGTCTCAAATGCGACTTGTTTATGTTCATCCCACTTCCATATGTTCCCCTTTTTCAATGAAGGCAACAAAGGAGCCACGTAGCTTGCATAATTTATGATAAACCGATGGTGATAATTACAGATTCCTAAAAATCGCCTTAGTTCCTTGTGGTTTTTGGGGGCGGGATAGTTTAGCATCGCTGTCATCATTGCAGGGTCTGGTACGACGCCGTGCTCGTTTATTATGTGACCTAGGAATTTGACTTCGGGCTGCCCGAACTTGCATTTTGTCACATTGATAGTGAAGCCCGCTTCAGTTAATTTTGATAATACAGTATCCAAATGCTCGAGATGATCTCGGTAGTTGTTCGAGTAAATTAGTAAGTCGTCTACATAATTCACCAAGAAATGTGAAGTGGTTCCGTCAAATATGGTGCGTAGCGCTCTCAGTAAAGCACATAAGCTGTTTTTGAGCCCAAAAGGCACTCTCTTGAACTGGTATTGCTTTGACTCGAATAAAAATGCGGTGTATTTCCGGCATCCTTCATCCAATTCAATTTGCAAAAACGCTGACGTCAGGTCTAAGCTGGTCATGAACTTAGCCCCATGAAATCTTGGAAGTAGTTCCTCAGTTGGTCTTTCTCTTTCTGAATCCGCAATAGTTATTTCATTTACCTTCCTCGCGTCCAAACATATCCTGGGCGTTTTCCCTTCCCGACTGACTATAACCAAAGGGTTGACGTGAGGGGAACTGGAAACTTCGATGATACCATCATAGATCATCTGGTTTATTTCCTTTCTTACAGCTGCCCTCAAAGAGAATGGTATCTGCCTTGATTGTGTTCTAATCGTTTCCTCACTGTTCACTTAGAACCCATAACTGTACGTTCTGCAACGCCCTGGCCTCGACGTGAAGTGTTTCAAGTACTTAACTAATACATTTGACAGTTGTCCTTTCTGCAGACGCGACAAGTTTCCCTGGGCCTCTATGATCCCGGACAGGTCCTCGCTGGAAATGTTACGACGTTCATCCGGTGCAGCTCTTGTGTTTGAATTATTCGTATTGCATTGCCTCTCCCCCTTATCAATATCGATACGTCTCCCGTATTCTAACTTTGCTGGGTCCAATTGCCCGCATTCATTAATCTCAATCTCCCTTTCGGAGCAATCATAACTGCAATCCCTGTTGCAACAACTACAAATTACATGTACACCTGGGGGTTCTCCTTCTATCTCTTCACCAATCTCAGTCCCTTCCTGCGAATGGTTACAATCACGAATGGCTGCGGGTTGATCCACCTGTAGTTGGATTTGGCTACCAGAGTCTAGTACCAGCGTGTGGTTAACGTATGCTTCGTTGTAGTGACCATCGTCCTTTGGGTCCCGTCCGTTACATCGCGCAATATCTTGTCCTGCGCCCTTGTTAGATTTGTACCTAACAACAACTCCGTCTCTCTCTGCCTGGAGGCTTCTCTCTGCAAAATTTAGTACCACTTTGTTTTCATTCAAGAAATCCGCACCTAGTATCATAGGAACCATCAACTGCGGAGCAACGAGGAAAACCTGGTTGAATCTGTCGCCTTCAATTTCAAATTCCACCATTGCCTGTTTCTTCAATCTCTTAGATTTGTTACCGAGGGCTGTAATTAGGATAGCGGCTTTAACGGGCAGCGTCAAAATTGGATGTTGCTTCAATATTAATTTCTCGTAGATTTCTTCAGTGACCAAACTTATCTGCGATCCAGAATCTAATAAAGCGTCCACCTCTTCACTTCCCATGACAATTTTCAAGTAGAGGCAATTGTTTAATCTGTCTCCATCTATCGCTTGTAATAAAATTTCTTCGTCTCCTAAACCCAGTTCGTCATTGCAAACTCCTACCCTTTTGGTTTTTAACTCATTCCTTGGGGCGTTTTCTACTCTATTGCACCCATCTAGGACGAGCCCACGCCCTCCGGACACGTCCTGATCTAATTCCCCTGATGCTGATTGGAGCTTGGTCGTGGAATCCGCAGATCGCTGTCTTCCTCTTTCCTCTCCTGATTGAAAGTGGGGGCGTAAGGGTTTAACTGGTTCCCCTGCCTGTGATTCCGACTCTCCTCCTCCCTGTGCTGCCCACCTGTGGCAATGTTGTCTCGCCTATTTCCAAAATACGGCTGTCGACGCGTCGGGCGGTTTTGATAGTTGTTTCCCCTACCAAATCCCATTCCTCTGACTTGATATTGCCTCTCCTGCTTTCTGTCATTGCCTCGATATTGTGCCCTGTTGTTCCGATAATTCTGCGGGTTCGAGTTGCCAGGGGGTTCTCTTTCAGTTCTGTAACCCTGCTCTTTCGCTTCTATCTCGTCCATTTTCCTCAGGAAGCTGACGACCTCTTCAACGTCCTTAGGCTGCTTAGCTAACCAAATTCTCTGCACGGATATTGGGTAATGAGCTTTTAATGCAGAAATGAGCTCCTGGTCTTCCATTGGGGGTTGTAGGTGCCTGGCTAAGACAGCATATTTTAGAAAATGATCGGACATACTCTTGTCGCTCTGACGATTGAATTTCTCTTGGTATATTCTGCAGCGAGTTTCCGACTGGCTTTCGTTACTCCAAAATTGTCTGATGAATGAACTCTTAAATTTCTCATAATTTTGGAACGTTCCCGCGGTCGCTAGAATCCATGACTTGGCTGATTCATTTGTGAGTGACTTCACAGCAATAGTCAGGCGAAATTGTGGAGGAATTGCTTTCAATTCGAAATATTCGTCAAGTTGTTTCACATGGAACAAAGCTTTTTGCGCCGTAGCATCTACAAAAGTGGGTAACGGGATTTCTACAGAGATTAATTTCTGGATATCTGCCCTGAGATTTAATTTTGAGTTAGGTGACTCACTTACATGAATACTTTCATTCTGCATGCACCGCCCATCAGCACTCGCATGCAACAGATGTTCAGTTTCAACCAAAGCATGCCTTACAGCTAGCGGGTCACTGGCAGGCTGTTGCAGATGTGGGGTGGGACTGCCACCACGGGCCTGCTCATGGTTGGAATGCGACTGACACGCAATTTGTCCTGGTGACGCGGAGTTCGTAGCTTCCCTTCTCAATTCTACAATTTCGCTCGACATTTCCTGCCTAACACGGGCGATTTCCTCTCTCACCGCTTCAATTTCTTTGTTTACCTTCGTATCTATGTTTAATACCTCATTTGATAGGTCCCTGGTCTTAATATCCAACACCTCTGTCTTGTTGTTTAAAGCCTTTGTGGACGCATCTAACTTATTATCTAACTTGGTCGACAGTTCTCGTAGGGACGCCTCGAAATATTCGGCTTGTTTAGCAGTTTCCTCTCTAACTTTCTCGATAGTTTAGTATTCTCATCTTTTAAGCTTTGTTTCAGTGACTCGTTGCTTTCTAGTATTAGATCCATAATTCTCTGTAAGGAATCATTAGTTATTAAGTTGGTTTCTGACCTTAAAGCTACCCCGGCATTTATGGCTTGTCCCTCATCTGCTGTACTCTCTCCCCGTCTGTTCGCGATAACTTCCCCATGTCTGTCACCTACCAGGATTTCCTTTTCGGTCTGTGGTTCCGTGTCATAAACCGGAGATGGTTGACCACATATGCTAGGTGATGTTATATCAATCTCAAGCTCTGTGTTGAGGGAGATACTTGGTTCACCACCTACATCCACTGAGCGGTTTCTCAGCTGCTTCTGGTTGTACATTTTAATTAACTAAACTCTGTGCCAACCTGGTGTTCCGAAGATGATGTTGCTGCTGTTGGGGTTGACTTCACTAAGCACTCACTGGAGAGGGTTTGTTTGTGCTTGAAGTGACCGAAGGGTTGTCGCGTAGCGTATATGTGGGCTTTCCTCCCCGCTCCAAACCTCCTTAAATTGACTTGCCAGGGTCCGCGGCTGATTCCCCGGGCGACGTATCCTCGCGGGTGCTGGAATCCCTGAATTTCGTTGCTCACTTCGAAGTCGGCAGATTTCCGGAAAGGCGGGGGATCGTTTGATGCTCTCGTGATACTCGCAGTGTTGTACCTGTGTTCTTCTGTTTAAT
This sequence comes from Zootermopsis nevadensis, assembly GCF_977971745.1. Lineage (NCBI taxonomy): Eukaryota > Metazoa > Arthropoda > Insecta > Blattodea > Termopsidae > Zootermopsis > Zootermopsis nevadensis. The sequence goes on from NW_028259154.1 coordinate 5,846,791, forward strand.
CTCGACGCCGATACAGTGCGTTGTGGCCGATCCTCGTAGCCCCACGTCGTTGGGCGCCACTTTTCTATAACTATCCTTCCTCACTACTTTAATCTTCTTTGTTCTTGCAGAAAGAGATAGTTATATCCCGAACTAGAGTCAGTGGGGAACAAGGATCACCTCAGGGTTGACGTGGTAATTTTGATGTATATCAATAAATACAGGAACAACAAATTTAAGAAACCGAATAATTTTACTTTTTAATTTACAGAAAATCTTGTACACTGTTTCCCTGACTGGTACTAAAGTTTGGGTTACTGTCTGAAAGCCCGCTGTCGACTCTGTCCACTCGTGTACTGCCATGTGTTTTGATCTGCAGACCAGATCCCTTGCTGGCGAGGGAACCTCCACATATGGCTTGCTAGCCGGGGGGGGGGGGGGGGGGCCTTCACCCCTGATCTTCTGGCCAGTTCAAATTTAAAGTCAAACAGTTACAGGGGTTCTGGACTGGTATATGATGAAAAAAGAAACTCTGAAAGCTGACTTACAGATTCTGTTACAGCCACAGCTAACCTCAATTACCCATATCAGAGGAATGAAGGCTGCTAAGAAAATGCTTTGTGAGTGGAATGAAAAGCTATCCCTCAACATATTTCTTATATTAATCACCTAAAATATATATAATTCCTTATGCAGATGTCACACACCTGCTATAGCAATGTAAAAACTTCATTTATGCCACTCTGAATTTCCTCCAAATTTGACTTCATAAAAATGAATAATTGCAAAGAACCAAAACAAGTTGTTTAAAAAATGTTTGTGTTGGAAGCAGACAATGGCAGCACAAAGACAAGCCACATACTAAGAAATGAATATCCCCATGCCAACCAAAATATCACAGAGGCTTCTGCACATATGGAACAGAATTTTCACTATTACAGATGACACAGGCTTACACCAGGGCTTCCCAACCTTCTCCAGACCAAGGGACATATTCACCCTTACTAAACAACTTTCAGGCCACAATGTTATAAATTAGAATGGTTTCAATAAAATCTTCTTCGGCGATCAGCCACGTAAAATAGTTAAAAGACAAGACCGACGTTTCAGGGACCGTCTCTGTTCCCATCATCAGGGTGAACCCTGAGTTACGTTGGCGTGAAAGCTTCAAATAATGTATCACCAACCTGTATGAGAATGATTTGTTGAAACTTCATGACAATTTATTCAAAATGTTACTAAAATTCTATTATAAACAGGTTCCTATATGAATCAATCATTTTCCTCAACAAAATCAGAACATTATGTACATACTAGACACAGCTTGTACTTAAACAATTTTTCATTATCAGGTATAATTTCAGTTGTTGTGATTCACATATCCCTCAAAGTGTTCACTAGTAAAATGCATCCTAGTTCTTTATTTTATATTATTCATTAAGCTGGAGCCTACAGCAATAGGTACTGCCAAATTATGATGACATCAACAAAATATTTTCCCATACTGCAGAAATAGTTTCACCACAGAGGTTGGCACAGGAAGTGTTTTATGTAAAATGCACAGAGGCCACACAAAACACATTAGAGGGCTGTATGCAGTCTGTGGGTTGAGAATTGCTTGTCTACAACATACACTTTTCAGGATGTAGTGCTGGACATACATAGTGATAATCTAACTTGACTCATCAACAACACCCATAAATTATAAACATCTCAAAAAAGGAGAAGAATTCTCTTCAGATACCAAATCACAATGTCCCACTTAACATGAAACCCACCATGATAGCATGTCATAGCAGCAGTTACTAAACTACCAAGAAATGAGTTAATCACAATCCAGAACATAGCCTTCAAATGATAGTAGATTGGTTCTGACTTATGTGGGACTCAGTAAATACTGATGCCATGAAATCATATTATGTCTTAAGGATTTAACAAACCTCTACATGAGAGGAGGCACTGGCTCAAAGTTGGCTCAAACACAGAAGAATTAAAGCAAACATTGCGGTGGAAGTGGTAGTACAACCGGAAAGCATACAAGTTCCTCTTTTGGAGCAAACAATATAAAGTAATGATCTGTCTCTAACCAGGGGAAAGTTTTGAAAATATGGTTGGACATTTTTAAAAGTGTTGAAAAGTTTTATACAGATATGAGTATTAAGAAATGAGTATTGAAACCAGACACAAGTATTTATTCCCTGTATACAAAAATTAAATACTAATATCAGAATTTCAGATTTAGAAGGTGCAAGTGAAGACATAAAATTAATTTAAGCAAATACTATTTAAGGTGACAGAGTCTGAAACAAATCAAAAAACATGCATCAACCTGGCAATCTTCCACGTAGCACATTATTTTCATTCTACATCAATAAGTTAAAGGAAATTTAAACCCCCAACTGATGGGCTGCCAGCTGAACTTACTACAGGATTAAAAATTTAGCAGTATGGTACAGCAAGCATGGCCAGCTGGATCACATGTAAGCCATGACACAAAGTCAGTGAAGTCTTAACATCTTACTTTGTATACAAAATGCAATCTGGACAACATACCTTCCAATTTACTAGTTTCAGCAGTCACCTCATGGCTTTCATTCTCTAAAGCAAATAATAACAAAGCATAATGGCATTCTAGAAACAAAATAATGTAAGTACATATTAAAAAGTACTGGAGGATAATGAAACAAATATTGCCTCTAATTTATTACAATAAGGACCAGAAATGCACCACACAATATATCTGACATCATAAAAATCACTTGTTTTGATTAGAGTGCGAAAGAAAAACTTCAGACAGAAATTTACCATTTTTGATGAATTCTGTATAAACATCCTAATCTTTACACATTTATCTTCCTTTCAAGAATAATACCAACATGGAATCCACGTACCCTGTGGCATGGAAAAACTAGAACTATTCATCGCAGTCTTTGAACCAACAAGACCTTTGAAATGCGTCTTTCAATAAGATATTTTTTAGGAAAATGCAAATATGAATATGGTGACCCTGAAAATTGTTCGCAGTGACAACAGTAATTGACATCATTGTTAACTTACAAAAATATATCCTGATAACGTTGTTATAACACAGAAACTGGCAGTAAGTGTGACACAAAAACATAGAGAAACAAAATCCTTTAACATTCAAAATTTTACCAAACAACTGCCAAGTGCCTTTAGTATTTATTGTCATCTAAAAAACATATGAGGCATATTTAGTGTGCTGTGTAAAAACACATTTTTTTCTAATTATAAGATGTTTCTTACCAGTAACAGCTACAGTCAAATTCAGAATATAAACTATAAGAAAATGTATGTGGTGTTGGACTAATACTTTAATAAAATAGTTGGGAAACAAATAAATGTATTTATATAAGGATAAATCTAATAAAAACACAATTTTACTTTGGCACACAAATTTTTCCTGTGTCTATCTTCTACAACTCATGCATATGGGTATGGCTGGTATGAGGATGAACAAAGATGCACATATTAGAGCTACAAAATCAGCTTTGCAACAGAAAGAACATATTTTCTGACAATGTCATCATGGGAAGATATGTACTGAAAAAGGTAGCAGAAATAATATGACTTACTTGAATTATAAAGTAATGCAGTTATTTTTCAGCAAAGAACTCTGTATTCAACATTGTTTTTCTTCTGAACTACATCTACCATCCTATGTATTAAAATAAAGCCATTACATTTCAGGGGCTGTCTAGAGGACCCAACAAAGTAGTTCTTTCATCACCTGAAGATGGGGCCAGAGCCAGCCCTTGAAATATTGTGGCTTCATTTTAACACACAGAACAACATATTTAGTCCAGTAAAAACTATAATTGTTTATAATACACCATCATCAGAACTTATTAGAATTAATTTGTAAATATCTGAATCACTCCCAAACATCTACAAGCCTCTTTTAACAATGACAATCAACGCAATATTTCACAGTAACAGTGCATGAACAGAACATACTTCCCCAGTCTGTTTAACATATTTTGTGTTCAGTCAATCAAACTGTATACAATTCCAAATTAAAGTTTATGATATTACTGCAAATGAAAATGTACAACATAAATCAAATAAGATGCACATACGCCTGCTGCCACTTCTGACCGACTCAAGAAACACAAGATAAAACTGGTAAGATTAAAAACAATCAATCACTGAGTGTGGGGAAAACCTCCCCATATTCTAGGTACCACTAATGACTAATTTCCATTAGTTTATAATAAAAGAAAACATTGCTTTAGTTCCTAAGCCTGAAAACATTTTAAAAGTAATACAATTTATCTCTTTGCCTTCAACATAATTTGTCAGAAATGGCAAATTTTTTATCTGTTTCGTGCTTGCTGTGGATACACACGAACAAAACGGGAGAGTAGTCACTTTTCAACTGGGAGATGTGTTCTACACAATGACAGATGACTGTGACATATTATTAACATTATCATCATCATTGGCATAGACAACTTGCAATCAACAATGATTTTCTTTACAGCCTTTCCCCAGACACTGAAATGATTCAGCCATTAACTTCAAATCTTAGGAGGAAGAAGACGAAAAGAAATTTACTTCTTCCAAAACTTGTGGATTGGTTTTAATTTAATTTGTCACAAATCACACTAGAAAGAAAAGATTTTTCTATATAATAAACTTCTTATACTGAGCCAGATTAGACCAAGGGACAGATTGCTTTTGAATAAGTCATCATGTGGCAAAAATCTTTATTTAAAATTTACTGCAATATGAAGAAAAATAACATATGATCATAGATACAATGTGGTAATTCTTTATTACAAAAAGTTTATAAAGCACATATGAATCAGCAAAAATTAGCATTTTAAAGAGGTACCATATCTGCCCAATCTAGAAAACAGAGTACATTGGTTAATACGTACTTATGGTAAATGAATGTGCCTTTGCCTGATTTGTCCAGCCATAAAAGTTCCTTGCTCGAAGAGTCACCAAGAAGTATCCTGTTGTAAGATCCTTTAACTGATACTTCAGTTTATAAATATTGCCTTCTGCATCCAGCACAGGTGTTGCGATAACCTGCCACTTCCCACAAGTCCATCTATATGAATGTTTTTATGAAAAATTAGTGAAATATTGTTAAATATAGGAATTTTTTGTTGTAATGATGGCATCATGCCATTGTTTTCAATACAACATAACAAGAACTCTTGATCGCTTTCAGCAGTCATGTAATTATACATCTGTCAGCGTGGCATCACAATTTCATTTTCACAAAACAAGTCGACCGCTTTTCCTAATCACATCAAATGATACATGGCATTGCTTAGTTGTCATCAGTATTCTGAGTCGACCAGCTCACTGCCAACACATTGCCATGGTTACAGTTCTACAGAGCACAAAAAGTCATTCTCTCCTTTAAATACATGTTTAATGCATTACACAAACCCTAATTTCAAGAATAAATGATTTTGAAAAACTGTGTTATACACGTGTAATAATACTATTTGTATTGAATTTTTAAACATTAAGAGAAAAATACTATTCAGAAAACATCACTCTACATGATTCAACCTAAGTTTTTATTTATAATTATAAAGAAAAATTTTATGTTTCAGGTATAAATGGAATAGCAGCAGTTCTGTCTTCTAACATGGAACCTGCTTTTATTCAGTACCAGGATCTTCCTTTGCATTTTAGCAGAACGGTGGAGGGAACAAAGTATGCTTAGAAATGTAAAATATCTTTACAGGCAACCCTTGTCTATCAATTTCTGGAAAACTGATCATTGAGACAGAATTATTTGCATTCAAATGTAGTGCTACTTCTATTTTGTTCAGGGGCCAGCAGTCAACTGGAGATGAAATGTGGTGAGGCCACAGACCAACGAATTTAGGTGAACTTTTATGCAGCCACGTGTGAAGCAAAGCAAATCAGTTACTGAACTGACAGACGCAACGGATGTCACCAATTCAAAGACATCTAAATATTGCCTCATGACTCAGGAGCAAGATACAAGCCTCTATGATGTTACATTTCTTTGCATTTGTTTGTTTATTCTTTGTTTTTGTTTAATATTTACTATAATAGTGAAATTATTATATAATGGCTTTAATCTCCTGCTTGTGTTAAAAACCATATTTTAACAGACCGTGTCTTACCTTGCTCCCACATTTCCTTTTAGGTATCAAAATATTGTATATTATTATATTGAACTTTGTCATGAAAAGACTTTTTTATATGAACTATACATCCATTCTTGTATTGAACTCTGGTGTCCAGATAGACAATATCCATTATGGAAGTAAACATTTTGTCAGTGGGATAGTTCTTTTTGTGCATAAAACAACTGCTTTGAGTAATCCTTTCCAAAACAATAAATATTCTCAATATCAAGAAATATCAGATTCCTAGATGCTTCAAAATATTAAATTATAATTACATCAAAGTTATCTTTATCGTGGATTCTGAGCCAATATTAACATCATAACCAAATATCAAACTAAGACATCCAAAATTTCCACTTCACTGCTTATCTACATGAGAATTTCTCAACTCTTGCAACAAGCCACATTCATTTCGTTTTGAAACCCCAATACAGAGAAAGCAAAAACACTTAAACTTTGCGATCCATACTCTCAAAAAATAGACGGATAGGGTGACAGAGCTGAGGTGAAACTGCAGTGAGGTTCTGGACATGCGCACTGAATATTCTCATGAAGCAGAAACATGAGGTTGTACTTGTTTGCTTCCTTGGGAACTTGGATGTATATGAAAACTGCCGCTAGCATGTTGTTATTCATTTTAGTATTATGTGGAATTTTCCTTTTATGTTGAAAGTTCACAAGGAGGGCGCTATGGAGGGATAAATGATTAGGTGAGATATCTAATGCTGTGCTAATAACATCTGTGCCATGCAACTAGCAGGGTGTAACAATGGATTACTGAGAATATAAGTAAGAGATGTGTATGAAGAAAGATTAAGGTTGATTCACAATTATCTGAGACATGTCAGTTCTGTCTGTGCAGTTTCTGACATAGAATCATTGTCAGATGTATTTTAAATGGAACCATTCACACGTATCCAGCACAGTGGTGTCCAGTTACCATTAGTGTTGCCTGGCATCACTGGCAACAGTATTTGACCATATTTCACTGAACTGATATCGTACAGGATGTATGACTAGGTTTCAATGTCAATGATTCCAACGATTCCAGTGTATTTTCAGCATTCATATGGTGAACTCCATAAAATTCGAGATGAATGATGAGAAACTTATAGTTTGTTAAATCACATATTAAACTCTGTTTTTTCGCATCGAAAATATATGGCTACTACATACAGAAGCGGAATAACACGTGACAATTACAGGAAGTTGTTAAAAAGAGTTAAAAAAAGACGATACTACTTACTTAGGATACTTGGACGACCCGTTCTTCAGTGCCTTGAGCATCTGCGGGTCCCAACTTTCTTTGGCACTGATCTACGGGACATTCCGTAGGACTTTTTGGACGAGTGATCGGCCCGTCGCATGGCCTCTACCCGTACACAGGACCGCACAACACAGAAAGACGTGCATTGAGCGGGATTCGAACCCACGATCACAGCGTCCAAGCGACACAAGGCCCACGCCTCAGACCGCGCGGCCATTGTGACGGCGCGTTTCTTCATATTAACGCAATAATTTCTGTCTAATAAACTTTAAAGGAGAAAGTTGTGTTGTACGTGATTTAGTTTGATATTTTGAATACTCGATCCAATTTTGTTCAATCATTCTGCATAGTTTTGTGAGAATAAATTAGAATCAAGTTTATAGAAGATGACGACCACAGCCGGTTTTGGGCATCTTGAGCACTGGGATTGTGGGTTCGCATCCCACTCGCGTTTTTCACTGCTGTTTTGTGTAAGTGGACATCTTTCCCTTGTCAAAGGAGTCCTGCCAAGTGACTTCAAGGATTCGCACTTGCTTGTGAATTGGAACAGGTCAGAAGACGCGCATCGGAAAAACTGGAGAAGAGGAAAATCCATGAAAGACGGTTACTGTGCCTATTAAAAGCATTTTCAATTTTCTGTAACCTTTGTGAGTAGCGCAGACGCTGTAGAATTTCGAAGCACAGCTCACCTTTGGCGTGAAGACGTTGAGAAAGAGACAGTCGTCCTCTCCTGACAGTAAACTCGTCAAGTCGCTCCTCTGAGTGCACGTGTACCCTTCCAAAGTCGCATCACGAGTTCCTGCCGTGGTTACGGCGCTTGAGGCGCCTGCAGCGAGCAAATTTCAAATTAAAACTGAATAAAAATTATTTGCCATCACGGACATTGCTTCGAGTGGCAGAGAAACGGAGCAGAACTTTCAGTGATCGCGGCCTTTAAATTTTTTTTTCATGCTGTTGGACATCTTCATTACCAGGAATGGTAAATCAGCATGGAATTTAGTGATGTGTTTGCGTATGTGAATAATTGTGGCTGGTAAACAATTTCAAGTTGTTAGACTCGAAATAGAAACTTTTTACACATAAGAAAAGCTCGTGCAAAATTCGCGTTTATACTTATAACGTGCCTAGGGAATTAAATAATCTCATTCCTACAATCTATTCGATGTAGGTCCGAGACCGATTGTCCTGACTGAAGTTTTTTTCCGTGCTTTTGTTATTTCTTTCAGGCACATTCTGCGGTAGTACCGGAAACTAGGCCGTAGTCTTTTCTTTCAACATATTTTACAATTTATTATTTATTACTCGTCCCATCAATCGACGTAATGCACTTTAATTACAAATATCGTCATTAAACAAGCCGTAAATACAACAATCGAAGTTAAAGACAGAGTCACAAGGGCATAACATTGTCTATGATCTGCTGGGGTTTGGTACCGTAGAGGCTGAAGATACGACTTTTAAGATTATATCGTGTGTATTAGTCTTCTGCATTTCATGCGGCACCAATTTCCCAATTAATAACCTCGTTCGAATTCATGCAATTGTCATTAACAGAGTATCAGAAATAAGACCGAACTTTCGCTTAATAAAAGTCTGTATTTGAATTCTATCCTGCTTAAAGTAACTCGCCAATGGTCATCTGAACCCATACAAATTGAATCCCCATCCTCACACTCTTTGTGCAAAAGACATTGGATTCAATTTAAGTGATTTACCTCTAGTACATTTCCTGTTTTGACGGGCTTAAACAAGTCTACTGAAAGTTTTGTAAAAAGTAAGACGTCAATATTTATCATTCAATTCATCTCCCACGCAATGTTAGCTATTCTATGTATGATGTGACATTTTAGGTTCTAAGGCTTTTTCGTAATTTTGGTGGCACTTTTCCTCTGGACACCGCGATATTTTGTGAATACGACTCACCGAATAATTTATGTATTTTTCACAAAACACAGACCGCAATGTAAAACTTACGTTGTTACTTATCATCTTCCCATCACTTTGAACTTGAGGTCACCGACAGGAGTTTTGGCGAACGGAATTCCAAGAAACGCCACATACTTTTTCTTGTTTCGGATAGATGCTAAAACTTTTCCTTTCAGCAAACCTCATTGCACTCTAACTATTGGTCTTCTTGAAGTCTGCTCTGCCGAGGCGAGGCTGCTACACATGGAGATTATTACCAGTGCCAACGCGGAGATCCGTCGGCCCGCCATGTCTCCACATCTGTGCACTGGAACCCAGGGATCCAGATCCATTTTAAGTTACTGAATTATTTATCAGAAGCATAAAATGTTACACTGGTTACAATTATTCAGTTTAATTTAAAAACTTTGGAACACTTTCTTGTGTATATACAGAGTGATTCAAAAGGTTAGGGCCGAACTGAAAGAGCGTATAGAGGGAATCAGAGAGAAAAGCTCTTGAACAGGAATCAGTGTTCTCCGAAGTTATCCTCAGTCAGTCGAGGCCATTGAAGGTAGGGACATCTGATAACATACCACTGAAATAATCGTAATTTGCTATTTATCTACCAGCTTAATTTTGAATCACACATATCCCGTCAGATTCTACAGAGGCCCCTATGCTGTGATTATAGAAACCTAAGAAGTCAGAACGAAATTACATGTTCAGTTGTTCGGCTTTAAAAGAAAGAGCGATATAAGTCTCCATTGTGACAGGGATTACAACCAGAAAGGGATAAAAATTATTATTTCCACCTAAGTCTCCTTGAAAAGAGAGATCTGCCAACTTCAGAGGCGATTACACTACCATTGTCTACGCCAGAATTGCGAAACATGCGTCCCGCAGGCCGCATGCGGCCCCCCGAAACATTTTCCCTGGCGCTCGGGTGATGGGGTCAACAGCCCCGGAGCCTTGAAAAATTATTTTTGAAAATAATCAAGTATAATAAACCGCGACGTAATTTTTAAATAAGGACAAATGAAATTGCAATTCCTTCTTATGCCTATTCTCATTATTTTTAAATTTATTTCTTTCTGATAGAGAACACATTTAATATTAATTATTAACTTCTTACATTTATGATTGCTTGCAACCAAATTATAAGTTAGAGTATTTTTATTTGTGTTTTTTTTTCAACTACCAACAATGTGTAAATATGGACCGACAATGAACACCTGCGTGTATAATAATGCAAGAGCATTGAAATTTCTAACCCACACCTGAAACAATGTTGGCTGAGCATGCCGTAAGGCTCTTTTCTCCTTTCTTATGCATGCAGTATAATTGCATGAATGAACCATGTTGCACTCCATTCCTTTAACCTTGAAGGATCTCCGTGATATTTTCACTGTAGGTCTTCTTGGTGCACTAAGCAACTTTTGGCTTTGTGCAGTAAGTGGTGACAAGGAAAAGATATTTGATCCTGGAATGAACGCTCTTCTCTCATCACATTGAATGTTGGCGCCAAGAAGTTCGTTTTTCAGCAAACAAGAATATGCCAGTCTCTCATGACCACCAAAAGCCTCTTTTTGTAGTTAATCCATTCTGGCCAGACTCCTATATTTAAAAACAGACACAAATTCAGACATTTCTACAACTTGCTTACATTAAGAGAAATTCATAAAGCTTGTAGACAATGGGGAATTGACACCATCATGCAAGAGACCTGATGGGAAAGGAGTTATAGAAGTACATCACAAATAGCAGTTTTAAATGATGGTAAGATACACTCACTCCAAATCCAAACAGAACAAAAACTAAATAAATTAGATTAGTAGTAGTAGCTTAAGTACACAATTTGATAATCTGATATTGTATTTGTACAGTGCAATTGTAGTCAATTAAGAAGAAACCAATTTTTGTGGATAATGTTTCATTTACATATCTGATAAAATACTGTCTTGAAGGCAAATTGATCTCATCCTCAGCACAGCATACTCACTTCATCTATCCACTAATTTTATAAAGTCACAAAAATCATAACTTAATGAAAAACACTTACTGTGTTCCTGAGAAACTTCATGCGCCAGCACGCAGCGGAATAAAGCGATCGCCTTACTGCAAGTAAGGAAAAGATGCAAGTAAAACCTCACAATTCCTTTAACCACATTTTATAATCTTACTAAGAGAACAATATACAAAATGAAGATAACTGTCTTTTGGGGCACTGTGCCAAGTAGCCTGGTACAAGTACACAGACATTTCAGAGGTGCTTCCTGCCTTCATCATCAGAGCGATGGAGGCCGAATGTGCGTCTAAAATGTTGTCAAACTTTGAACAGACTACTGTCCACAGATCACGAGAAAAGCAATGCGGGGGGGAAGTTGGTTCTGGTGGAGGCAGGGGGAATGTTTACTATCAGGTGGACTAGAACAGTGGTATTCAACCTTTTTTGTTCGTGTACCCCCAGATATAATTTCTCTTCAAATTTGTACCCCCAAAGTCGTTGGAGTATAATTGAAGTTATACATAGTATATAAAATACATCTAAAATAAATTAAATAAATTACATTACTGATTATACAGTTTTTATTATAAAATATTTTTTTGTTTAAATTTCACGTGCCCCCTAAGATGTCTTCGCATACCCCAGGTTGAATACCACTGGATTAGAGGACTGCTATTGGTGGAAAGTATGACACGCCAGAGAGTTACAGTACTACATACAGATTGAAAACATCAAGCAGTTACGAGTAGCGTGTAGTGAGCGCACCTCTAATGTGTTCTGCGGGTGTTGTGATAATATTCTATATTAAATCACTGTGCCACTGTGAGGTAATCTTAAAGCTGTACCCATTAGAACACATGAAAGCCTGTTGTTCGTTGAGTGATTGTGGAACGAATGCTTTTAGAATGGGTCGTCACTCACCGCAAAATCTTGTGCATGCGCGTATATCGAATTCCTAGCAGGGACTTTCTCCTGGTCTGTGAACTGTACATGGTGCAACACTAATCTCCTTACCCGCTGCCATGAAAACCTGAAATGTCACCAGTAAATAAATGTGTAACACACTCTTAATTCAGTACTTAAACTGTATTAAATGGCAGAGAAAAACTCTTATACTCAACAGCACATTTCATGTTTTAGAAACCACAAAACTCTGTTCACCTGAATACAACACAAATCAGTTGCCAACTTTAGCAACTGAAAACCTAGAAGCGTCATCAGTTCACACACCAGAGAGACACACGACTACAGTCAAAATGTCATCACCAATAAACGGTACAATAACAAACAAAGCTGTAAAGTTGGCAGGAGTAACCTATAAAAGAAGGATTTATAGTTAGTCAAGCATTTTAACATCAACCATATTCTTAACTAACAAATATATACACTTTAGTTCAGGCTCAACTAGACAAGTTATCCTATAAAAGTGGCAAAGGAGAAGAATAATACAGAATAAAAGTTACAACTATTAAAATAATAGAAATATTTGGAAGTTAAACCCAGTATTATTATTATTATACAATGTAGGAGAAATTAAATTTCTTCCAGTGTGAAAGGTGATGTCACAAGACACAGCTCATCCCCTTCAGTAACGGGTTCTAGTTGGTACTAAGGAGTACAGAAACCTTTATACATCAAAATCCTAACCTTCTTGAAGGCACTGTTTGGTCAGAGTTCAACATGCCAGGGATAAAACACAAGTAATGACCAGAAGAAACCGGTACAAATTTCACTAAAGTATCTTTATCAAATGAAGAAGAAACTACAGTATCAATACAAATTAACTGATAACCTATAATAATCCAATTGTAAACAGTACACTCATAGTATATCGGAACTATAACAAGGAACTTCAAAAGAATCAAGGGAATAACACACAAATAATCAAGGTAGGAAAACATTTTAAACACAAAACTACTTATCTAATTACATCAATTAGTTTAAAGTTTTCTTCAAATTAATTAATATATCCAGTGTATGTTTACGAACCGTTAATATTGCAGTTTTAAGTAAGAAGCAAGGAACGCAGTCCTTCGCAACCAACAACTTTAAAATTCAGACCGGAAAGAGCCGTTTATGACCAAAAGAGAACCAGCAAGCCACAGAGTTCAAAATAATCGTAACCACCGGATCCTGTTTTCCATGTACAAACTCTAAAATTACACAAAGAAATAGAGATGCTGGTAGATGTCCCTACTCTTTGACGTCAAAGGTAAAAGTAATGATTGCGAAACATATTTCGTTCATATAATTATGCAAAAGGAAGCATTTCTTACCTGGCTATATTGTTTTATTCTACACATTAGTAAAAGATATGAACTGCCTTTGAGGAAATGTTAAATGGACAGGGCCCCAGATGAACAAGAATAGGCCAGCTTTAAATGAATTACAGGATTTTTTTTAGAATTAATATAATTAAATTTCGAAGGTATGGGTAAAATGTACGGCTATATTAAAATGGAAGATCAAATACAATTAATAAAATATGTGTCCACACATGCAACACAATCAGAAAACACAATATACTGCACGAAAGCAGAAATATGCTTAGAGCACATGCAAGTAAGATCACCCATTCTACCACTCCTGTTTGCCAGCAGACTTTTTGCACAGCATTTACAGTAATTTGTTCGCAAAATTATTTTAAACGCGTACTCTTTCTTCGGAAAAACCCAAGCACCTAACAATTTTTAACACCACTAATCTGCAAATACTATAAACTCAAACTTACTTTGTGCTATGTAACGTAAACCCATGATCCGCATTAGCAACTGCTTCACTCATTCCACTCTGCTACATCACACCACCTCTTTAACACCTGCCAGGCATGTTTGTGTTAGACTAGAGAAGATAAGTACTTTCACACTCATACCAAGCCACTCTCAATTATTCATGATGTTACTTGTGCATGAGCAATATCAGTAACAAATACTGGGATGCAAATAAGTGTGCTACATAAGCAAGTACAGCAAAGAATTTTACTGAAAATAATCAGGGTATGTTACACATTGCACTGATTTGCACATTAGCCTATTTGAGATGGCATAAGTCAGCAGGATCACTTGTGTTCGATTCCCAGGAAAGGCAGGGCTATATTTCTACATCACCACATCCTGATTAACTACAAGGCCAGCGCAGCCTCTTATTCAATCAGTACGTGCAAAAAATTAGTACATGATGCAAAATATAGATCTCATTAAGATCTACATTTTCTACACAAGAAGTATGTTAATATGGTGAATATTTTACAAAATACAGACACGTTATTTCTCAATGGGTGCAGCGTGATGTGTGTAGTGCAATTAGCTTTGCAAAAATACATCTCTATCTGCAATAAAGTAAAATCAAGACAAGTAGGCATATAAAATAGTAGGGAACATAGTGGAAAATACATGTATGCTACCATTTCACACGTTTTAAGCTAACTCACATTGCAGAACGAAACATTTTTAAATACTCAGCTAATACATGTGAACCAAATTACTGTGTTATAAAACATTAACTTTTATAGTAAACAAAATTTAATGGCATAAGCTTACCAGCTGACGAGTCAACTCATCGATTTTTCATTCAGCTTCTGTTGGTCCCTGAAAACAAATTACAACCACTGATAAATATTGTATCATGTCCTTAATATGCTCCTTCGTAAAATAAACACAAGACTACATTCCAACTTCCTGAGACCATATGAACAGGATAGCAATGTATTAACTGTCTGATGTGTATTCAGGAGGGATCTAATTTAAATCATGGCTGGAGTAACAACTATACTACTTGAGATTCACATGGTGATAAATATGATGGTGGTCATCTCATAAAATGCAGCATAAGGTAGTATGGTAGACATTGAATGCTGGAATAGTACTTTAACATTTCTTGTTGACATTTAAATGGCCTGCTGCTCTGCTTTCACTTACATAATTTGTTATTAATAACTTAAAATATAAAGGCTAAGTAGTGACAAGTTTATGTCCTTGTTGATCACAACAGAAATCTTATCTCAAAATAAGATCTCATATTCCAAAAGACAAGACAAGACATGAAAACTAAATGACAAGATTGGTGGATTAGTGAGTGTGGTCACTTTCAAAATATTTGCCTCTATCTTCACACACATTCAGCCTTTGACATGCCCAAAATCACTGCTAGAAATCAACTTCTAAATGTCTTTACATTTTATAATAATTTCAAATGATACCCTTTCAATATGTTTCATTTTAGAAATATGAACATTTAAAGGTCACCAGGGTCAAATCAGATGACTCACCAAAAATCAGTTTTCTCTAGTGCTCTATCTGAATATACTGTTATTAACTCAAAATTCCCCTCTCCAGCTATAGGTTCAGTTTTCAGTCTTCCAGACCAGGGCTGTGGAGTCAGAGTCGGAAACAATTTTAGGTGGAGTTGGAGTCGGCAAAATGTACCGACTCCGACTTAGATATAAAATCTTAAGAAAATATTATTTTAACACTTTTGCTACCATGTGAGCCACTGGTAGCCTCACACTTAAGGAGATTCAATGACATGTTGAGTCACATGGTGTGGGAATAATTCTTTGTAACTTTGGCTCTGGTACCTTAATAATACAAACTGTCTACAAATCAACCGATTTCTGCAATAACCATTAGACTTATATTTAAATATAAGTTATAAGTCTAAAAAGCAGTCTGATGATTCACATGGTGGTGATGAAATCTCTTGTGGTACCATTTACCATTTTAGTAGGTTTATCATTATTAATACATATGAAGGTTTTATGAAGGATTCAGAGGTTTTAGTACCGACTCCACAGCCCTGTTCCAGACTGTGTATTTTTCCACTGAAACTTTGGCATTTTATTTCAAGCCATACAGAAAGATCATGCCTCATCAAAAGTCTGTAATTTGATGGTTGGGCTTTCTCTATAAACTTGATGAAAGTCTGTGGAACTTCCAGTACAGACCCTCAGTTAAAGTCAATCTCACAGTTCTTCTATCCATGTTAGGTTCTTCTGTTACTTTCCAAACAGTCTAGTGACAATCATTTCTCAGTATTTGTTACTTTCTTCCAAATTTAAGAAAGTTTTTTTTTTATGGCCACCACACCTTTCATCATCTGCAACATTATTCCTTTTGCTTTGAAATAACTAAACCCACACAAAAGCCAGTATTCTCACAACTGCTTTCAATAAATTTGCTGTTAAAACTTTGTAAAATTCAAACATATTTTTTTCAAGGTTGACAAAATTTTAGAACTGATGCTATTCGAACAATCATTAGAGGCATAGCCTAACAGCACAAAGGAGGTGGTGACATGAACCCCACAAATATTAGACGTGACCCTAAGAAACTTACTAAATTACGCTCAAATATAAAAATCTAATAAGAGGCAACACAGAATACAAAATTGATTTTTCTAGTATCAAAATTAACCATTTATCAGAAACGAAATTACATGAAGCTGAAGACAATAATGAAAATGCAGACTATAAGTACAGATGAGCATTCAGACATGACAGCAGATCCGAGCATTTAGTGAATACAAAATAATTTCCAGAATATTGTGAGCTCAACAAATCTCAGTCTTTTAAGATGTTCTGATACACTATAAAACATCAACTAAAGTGTTTATGTCAATCAGGAAATTACCTCAGTTCTTATACTTTGCTCAACTGAATCTGCAGAATGGAAGTAATGAGTACAACTTGTAATATTATGAAGAGATTTCACTAGACACTTACTACAATTAAAATTGTCAAAATTTCCTTTTAAAGGAAAATTCATAGTGCCTATAAAACCAAAAAATCAAACATTTTAGTATTATGACATTCAGTCATGCACCCTCTTCAATCAGACATTTCTGCCACATGTTAACAATTTATTGTCCCTGTTAGAATCCCAAGAACTGTTTGGTATATGACTGTTGAATCATACTTTCATGGACATGAATTCAAACACACATAAACATTTTTTTAAGGAATTGGCAATACTAATGAGTTTGTTCATGCTGGATCATGTTGCTATGTACATAATTGTGAGAACTCAGATTTCCTGCCATATAATATTAATTGAGAACTCCTCAACTCAAGTGTCTCTGATAAATGGGAGGGTATGTTAAGCCTTAAAACAAAGTTATAATTTGTTAAATATAAAAAGGAAGATACTAAACAAATACATAATTAATTTACTTCAAAGCTCATCAATGACCAAAAATAAATGATAATTCACTGAAAAATCCAACTAATAACCTCAGATTATCTTCTGTGCATAAACTTCTGTTTTGGACTAAAATCAGAATTGCAACAACTTTTACTTCAACAAAGATTAATGCAGGAATTAAAAGTTTAACATTTCTTTTACATTCCGTTGATATGTAATTGCATTACATAGTTTTCTAGCAGAGAAAATAAAAATGGTAAATATGAACAAACAAAGTGCAGAATAGTTGGTGAAGGCAATAAACAAAACTATAACCTTGTGTTTGGCAGAAAATTTGTTATAATTGTTTATCTTACCCTCCCTCATTAAATTCAATTAATAATCATTCTACAATAAAAAGTAAATAAAGTAAAGCTATCCCACTACACGCCATAAAGGTGCTTGAGGAGAGACTTCTTAACATCAGCACTAGATGTGGTGAATGGTCAGCATCACGGACCAGCCGAGCTTTACCCCTAGGAAAGGACCATGATACCCACTGAATAAAAGGCTGGGTGAGCCCCAGAGCCAGTCTGGACATAGAGACTAGAAAAAAAACCCTGATCATCCAGTCTGTAGCTACTCACTATTCTGACTGAGATACCCTGGCTCCCAATCATTCTACAATCCTTAATTTAAGCCACCTAATGTCAGCTGCTGTTCTTATAATAAAAGAATTGGCTTTTATTACATTATAAATCATTTTACCTAAAGTGGTAATAATTTTGGCTGGTATATTTTTTGTTAGCTCATCTTCTTATAAACCTGAGAACCATAGTTTAAAACTATGGTCCTACTAAGTCCTTTCCATTAGCGAGGAGAAAAATAATTAAAAGAATGAGATCAAAACCTTACAGTAATGAATCAGTGTCACAGATTTATGAACTCAGTGTCCCTCTGTGTGTACTAATATAAGTGACTGGCAAGAAGGTTAATAAAAACCGATTTCTATATAATTTAGGCACACACATGAGAAGAATAAAAATGAGACTGCAACCAAAAATACCAATACTGTATTTTAATTTGACCAAGCCTAGCCCTTATTTTCCATCTAAAAGCATTTGACCTATAATAATATATCACATCATAGAGAAATAGTTTTACTGATATATCAATTGCTTAAACATTACAAGATTATCACATATGTACTTTCTCTGCATTGTGATAGCTTATTCAAACACATGTCAACCTTATGCACCCCAAGGTACCGCATTCCATCCAGTTCCCTAAGCAAGTCACATTAACAGAATATCACACCTAAAATATTACCTGTGATACATGTGAAACGGTGAAAAACATTAAAAAGGTTGCTGCACACAAAATGTTGGAGTTAAAAAAAATATTATGCACCTATATAAAATGGTGCCACGCCACGGTGGTCTAGCAGTTAGAACGCTGGCCTTGTAATCCTGGGGTCTCGGGTTCGATTCCCGGCGGTGCCCGAATTTATAACTTGTGTTGGGCAAGGCCGTGGTCTAGGCAACACGGAGTTTTCCTCCATGGCATCCCAACAATTACTCCATTCACACTCAGAGGAAGGTAATGGCAAACCACTTCTGGATCATCTGCCAAGAACGTATATGAACAGGTCCCAGTCCGAGAAAAGGATGGAAGAATCCTGTTCATATGGACCTGTCGTCAGTCAGAATACTAAATAAATATAATAAATATAAAATGGTAGATGGTTCATCAATTAATTGGTAAGAATCTGGATAGAAACGGCCATCACCCTTTTTAGGTTTCTGCCCCATTACTTTTCTCAGGAGAATAGAGAAATGCGCAGAAAACCTCACTTAGAGCAGCTAGTCTCCAGGCTGAGATGTGAACTTGGTACCCCTTGAATATGTAAAAGCTTACATACTGTTCTTGTGTGTGCACACACAAGACAAAACAGACACTGACTATTTAAGAGTACTAACTAGAACAGCAACTGCCTGAACTACAAATGAAAATGACCAGTATAAACATCACCAACATTTTGGCAATGTTTGTATAGTTTGACTTTATGGAGTCATTAGTAGCAAATATAACTTTGACCTTAGAGATGCAGACAATACATTCCTTCAAAATGTGAGTAATAACCTACAAACAACTACGCAGTGTCACAACCCATGAGACTCAATCGACAACTACAGGAAAGATTAATCAAGCACAACGAAGGACAAACATGTCACCAATGACTAATTTTGTTAAAGAAACTGCTGAGCAGTAATGAGTAAGTTAGTTGCCTTCTAATAAATCATTATGAACTTTCAACAAATTGTCCTTTGAAACCTTGTAACGAGTGAGTCTATAAGAAAGGATAAATGTGGCCCCATGTTTGGAAAGGTTTGATAACTCTTACCCTTAGCTAAGTTAACGTAACATAACAAAATAAATCCTGCTTTCCAAACAACAAA
This sequence comes from Zootermopsis nevadensis, assembly GCF_977971745.1. NCBI lineage: Eukaryota > Metazoa > Arthropoda > Insecta > Blattodea > Termopsidae > Zootermopsis > Zootermopsis nevadensis. The sequence goes on from NW_028259154.1 coordinate 5,866,671, forward strand.
TACTGCAGATGTCATCTACAAGAAAGTTTGTTCCATGCATTCAAATACTTATATCTTATTTATTTATAATGCAAGGCCAGAGAGCTACCACACAGTAAGACAGTATCCCTAACATTGCAAATAGATTAAACATAAGAAATGCAGGTTACAAAACAATTCAGAACATTTTGTCTTCCCATCTGCTACATTAAAAAATAAAGACTCAATTAGAGAAAACTATATTATGTATGTGGGTGTGAAACTTGGTCTCCCAATAAGGAAAGAGCACATGTTGAGGTTGTTACAGCAGTAAAAATATCAATTGTCCTTTCCTATGTTGTGATTCCACTGGTCTTGTGGTTACCAACATTTTGGAAAAATGTACTGCTTCCATTTTCAGAGCAGCACTTCTAAACTAACAGAGGCAATATAACCTGTACTAACAGAAATTATGCAACTAAGCTCTTCGGGGGGGCTGGTCAAGTTTTTAAAACGCAACCACCCCCTTTCGGGGGGTGGGGGGTGGTTGCGTTTAAAAATCTTGAGTAAGAAACTAAATCAACCCCCCGAATGGGGGTTAAAACACTTGAATAGGGGTGAAAACACTTTAAAATCTTGAGTAAGAAACTAAACCAACTTTCCCGAATTGGTTGCGTTTTAAAATCTTGAGTAAGACACTAAACTAACCCCCCTTCGGAGGGGGGGGGGTTAGTTTAGTGTTGTTAGTTTACTCAAGTCATTTGTTTACTCGGCATTGTTGTGTTGGTACAACAATGCCGAGTAAACAGATATCGTTTTCTAGGTAACATAACAATGCACGCAAGCTGACCATTGTTGTCGATCCATATTATCACATTGTTGATATGGATCTTACACGTTTTCCTTTCACATTTTCCTTTCACTTGTTTGCCGAATGACCCTTCCGTATAGACGTATTTACATCAAAAAAGAAGTTTATTATTATGAATTGTTTAATTGGTCCAAAAGCAGCCAAAAACTTCAGGCGTGTTGCCTTCATAACTCGGATGCTTGCAGCCCAGATGAAACTGTAGTCTCGGCCCGATCCACGAGATAGGCGGCTACAGTGTGTTGAAATCGTGCGCACGCAGTAGTCGGAGCGACCCAAGAAGCACGGCCTTTTGCATCAGGCTGAGTAATGCTTCAGCGTTACGCTGGCATGCCGGAATAAGCTTGACGTTGGCCGGCAGTGACGACTCGACTCCTCCAAGAACTCCAATTATAAGGACGATTAATTTGACAGTGAATCCTTGGTTCAGCTGTCTTAGCTCAAACACAAGGTCTTGATACTTGGTCCGTTTTTCAGCCTCCTTCACAACTATGTTGGTTTCAGCCGGGGCCGAAAACTCGATGACATACATGGTGCATCCAGAGGCATCGATGAGAACGATGTCAGGTTTAGTGGCTGTTAACTGCCTGGTAGTGGGGAACGAATAGTTCCAATAAATTTTACATTTGTCGTTCTCAACGACGGACTCAATGTCCCCAGGAGCGTACGGCAAAATGGGTGTCTTATCTATGCCGTAAAAGTGTCTCAGGTGATAGTAGAGTATACGTAAAGCAGCATTATGTCGATGAATGTAGGCGCAGCTGGCATAATGTTTACATGCCGACAAAAGATGCATCAACGTCTCTGGTTGCATTCGGCATGCCCTGCAGACAGTATCCGCTACCCCCACACCCATCACCATTCGGCGGTACACAAGTGTGTTTACAACACCATCTTGGCACGCTAAGATGAAACCCTCGGTTTCAGACTTTAGTCCAGCCGACCGTAGAAAGGCGAACGTCAGGTCTTTTGACAAGCCCATTTTTTCTACATTTTTGATGAAGGCCCCATGCATGGGTTTATCTGCATGTTGCTTGAGCAACAAAGTTTGCACAGCCTTCTTAACAGTGCCCTTGAATTGATCTGACGTCAGTGTCAAGAGGGGCAACTGTCTTCGCTGTACAACTGAGCTGGTGTCGAAGTCAAATCCGAGGTCATTTGCTGCTCTCTTTGCCGCCTGAAATATAAACGCCCCTACACCCGCAGGCTCATGCGAACACACGAATGTCAAGAGGGGATCAGAGCTATTAATGATGGAATGAGCTGTACCCAGAACTATCCTGTTGTGAAGATTCTCCAGACCCAAGAGACCTCTAACGCCAAGATGACGCGGGAGGTATATGCGTTGGACAGAAGATTTAGGGTGAAGACTTCGGTGCATGGTCATCATTTTTCTGGTGGCCCTGTCCAGGTTTTTCAACTCGTCAACTGTCCACTTCATTGCTCCAAAAGTATATAGCATGATCGTAACAGCTAGCATGTTGGTGGCAGTGACTTTGTTTCTACCAGACAGCTCGGAACTCCAAATCTGTCGTAGGGTGTGTCTATACTTGCTGCACAGAGCCTCTTTGACCTTGGAGACATCTTGGACGTGTCTCTCACTCACACCAAGATATGTATAGGACTCTTCGGCATCAAGATGGTGTATGATGCTTCCGTCCACGAGTTGCACGTCTTCGCCGAAATCCCTATTTCTTCCCCTTTTCAAATGCAGAACTGCACACTTGTCCAATCCAAATTCCATGCCGATATCCTGAGTGTATACTTGCACGGTGTTCAGTGCACTTTGAATGCCACTGTCGCTGGCAGCATAAAGTTTTAAGTCATCCATATAAAAAAGGTGTGTGACTTTGTGGCTACGAATGGACGGTGCACCGCACATGTAGCCACGTTCACGTCTTAGCACAACGGAAAGAGGAAGTAGCGAGATGCAGAAAAGAAGAGGGCTCAAGCTGTCACCTTGAAACATTCCGCGGTGGTAGCATACCAACTCGGTTGACACTACACGCTTCCCAGATGTTAGAATGAAGCGCGTTTTCCAGAGCGGTAGTAGATTTTCAAAGCATCTCACTATGTCAGGTTGGACTTTCAGCACTTTGAGCAAGATGACAATTAGCTCATGAGAAGTTGTGTCAAAAGCTTTTTTGTAGTCCACCCAGGCCATTGACAGGTTGCGCTTATAATGGACCGCATCTTGACAGATGCATCTGTCAATCAACAGACTGTCCTTGCAACCTGCAATGACACGTTTCGAACCCCGCTGCTCATATACCTCTTTCCAGAGAGGGTCAATATGGTGCACTATGCGTTCGTTCAAGATGGAGGTGAACGCCTTGTATACAGTATTAAGACAGGTAATAGGTCGGTAGTTTTCCGGATTAGACAAATCTCCTTTCTTCGGAATAAGAACGGTGCGCCCTTCTGTCAACCAAGGTGGAATGGGCTCTGTACCACACAAAAAAGATGTAAAGATACGAGATAGATGTTTGTGTGTGCTCGTGAAAGTTTTCCACCAAAAATTATTGATGGCATCTATTCCAGGAGCAGAAAAATTCTTTTTGCCAGTAAAGGCACGTTTCACATCTTGTTCGGTGATCACTATGGGCACATCATCATCCTCTAAATGACGATCGCAGAACTACCTAAAGAGGCCAATGGCCGGAGAATCTATGTTCAACGGAAATCTAGTTTCGTAGAGTTTCTTCCAGAATGACTCGACCTGCGTTGCTGTTGGTGGGGTATGAACGACTGGAGTGTTCTTGCTGAAGAGACGGGAAGGGCATACACGAAAGATGGTGTTCTCCTTTACGGCCCTATAACGTTTCACTAACTTCTTCCTGTCCGCGGTTAGTGCCCGTATTTTGTCCAGAGAGTGCTGCTTGATGGTCAGCAGCGTATTCTTGTTCAGTGTGTGATACTTAGCCTTGAGAGAGCGGACGATAAGCCTCAGCTTGGTGGTAAATCTCCGACCAGAGTTCACATACTCAATCACGCAGTGAATTCTGGATACCAGTTGCCTTTCCAACTTTAACTTCGCGTCCAGACGTTTTTTTTGCTGCTCAGCTTTTTCTGCCACCCTAAACGGGGCTGGGGTTACTAATAACCTGGCTGCAGCGTAACCGGCGCGTTTGATAGTAAGCAGATCAGAATCATCTTTTAGGAATTCATCTAAGATTTCGTTTATTTCGGCCAGATGTTTGGCCCGCAGCGATATCTTGTGGTGAACTGTTCGCTGCCTGTCCTTAAGATATTCACAGGAGTTCAACAATTGGTAGAGCCGCGTTTTAATGTCGATATCAACAGTCGCAGCTGGGGGACATGGTGCGATATTTTTAATTTCTTCCGCTTTATGCGGCGTAGCTGCAACTGGATCTTGCGGCTTGAAGTCAAAGCCTTTCTTTCGCAGATTGTTAACATAGTCTCGCAGGTTTTGTTGCGAGAGACCGGAGTGCTAAGGATGCATCTCGCACCAAAGGGAATGCATCCGTGCCATGTAACCTCTCCGCGAAGGATCACTGGTGGCGTGACACCCAAGAAGGCTGCTGATCCGATTTGTGCCCCTTATTATTATTATTATTATTATTATTATTATTATATTAACTTCTTACATTTACAATTACTTGCAACCAAATTATAAGTTAGAGTAATTTTTTCAACCATCAACAATGTGTAAATATGGACCGACAATGGTCAGCTTTTATACTATGAACTCTTGCGTGCATAACAATGCAAGGTAAAGTATTCGAATTTCTAACCCACACCTGCAACAATATTAGCTGAGCATGCCGTAAGGCTCTTTTCTCCTTTCTTATGCATGCAGTATAATTACCTGAATGAACCGTATTGCAATCCACTCCTTTACCTAAGAAACTAATTGTCACGTCATTTGTTTACTCGGCATTGTTGTGTTTCATTACTGCCATCAACAATCCGCTTTCGTTATTGCGGAAAGAGCTCTGCTGTGAATCGCTTGTAGAAGAAGTGCGTCGTAGAGAAGATAATTTTGTGCTCTTAAAAACCTCTTAGAATATCACAGGTACTTATCTTATATAAGAATTATTAAGAAATCTGTGATACTGCCCTCCACTATCTCCATTTTAGTTTTTATTAAATCGGTCATTGACAGTGGACATCGTGGTCTCTTACAATTGAACAAAGATTGAGGTAAGGGATTCCTATTTATTATTATTTTTCATCATATTTAATGTTTTCATCTGCATTTGTGAACTCGCGTAAGAGAATTAGGCTTGTATTCTTTCTAACAGAATTTCAAGTAATATTAGATTGACTTTTGTTTGTTCACGGCCTCATTGATAGTAAAATAATATTCAAGTAGGCAATTATCATTTTACAATTTTAAAGGAATAAAACTTGTTTAGTAACCTAGAATCGTAATAAAAATAAATGGATGTTAAGAAGAGGGTATATATTCTGAATAATAATTCTAACACTTTTCATCTCTTGATACATCTGCATTATTGAAGAGTTTAAGGGAACTGTGAAGAATTTTATTTTTGTTTTATAAGCCTAATTATCGACGAATCTCCCTCTTATTTTCTTCCAACAACAGCAAATTAAATCCGGGCAGTGCTTGTAAAATCTTTCGTCCTCCGATCTCATACCAAAATAAAATTAAGATTAAAATGAACCAAAGCGTAATTGTGTCAGTTGTGCCGTATGGGTGCAAAACGTGGTCTTTCACTTTGAGGGAGGAACATAGAATGAGGGTCTCTGAGAACAGAGTGTTGAGGAAGATGTTTGACAACTCTTACCCTTAGCTAAGTTGACGTAACTTAACAAAATAAATCCTGCTTTCCAAACAACAAATACTGCAGATGTCATCTTCAAGAAAGTTTGTTCCATGCATTCAAATACTTATATTTTATTTATTTATAATGCAAGGCCAGAGAGCTACCACACAGTAAGACAGTATCCCTAACATTGCAAATAGATTAAACATAAGAAATGCAGGTTACAAAACAATTCAGAACATTTTGTCTTCCCATCTGCTACATTAAAAAATAAAGACTCAATTAGAGAAAACTATATTATGTATGTGGGTGTGAAACTTGGTCTCCCAATAAGGAAAGAGCACATGTTGAGGTTGTTACAGCCGTAAAAATATCAATTGTCCTTTCCTATGTTGTGATTCCACTGGTCTTGTGGTTACCAACATTTTGGAAAAAATGTACTGCTTCCATTTTCAGAGCAGCACTTCTAAACTAACAGAGGCAATATAACCTGTACTAACAGAAATTATACACTTAAGCTCTTCGGGGGGCTGGTCCAGTTTTTAAAACGCAACCACCTCCTTTCGGGGGGTGGGGGGTGGTTGCGTTTTAAAGTCTTGAGTAAGAAACTAAATCAACCCCCCGAATGGGGGGTTAAAACACTTGAATGGGGGGTGAAAACACTTTAAAATCTTGAGTAAGAAACTAAACCAACCTTCCCGAATTGGTTGCGTTTTAAAATCTTGAGTAAGACACTAAACTAACCCCCCTTCGTTGGGGGGGGGGGGGTTAGTTTAGTGTTGTTAGTTTACTCAAGTCATTTGTTTACTCGGCATTGTTGTGTTGGTACAACAATGCCGAGTAAACAAATATAACGTAACATTGTTTGATGACGTATTTATTTGGCTACAAATTTTATGACGACGACGAAGAAACACAAATTTTTATAGTAAAAAATTGATATTGGAACCACGGTTCCGTAGAATTTGACGTAAATATATCTATACGGAAAGGAAGTTTATATATTGGCTTTATTCTAAATATTTCCTTTATACCCGCTTTACAATTGCGTAAAGTTTGATTAAGACTTCGCTTATTTAATTTGAATTAGTCACGCTTAAGATGGGTCTGTGGTAGCTGAATATAATGTAAAGTAATGAAATGTAATGTAACGTTTCCTAGGTAAGAAATTGTTGTTACACTTTTTCGTTACACTTTTTGCGGAATGACACTGACCCTTCCATATAGACGTATTTACGTCAAAAAAAGTTGACAGTGGAACCACGGTTCCGGTGAATCTGACGTAAATACGTCTATACGGAAAGAAAGTTTATATATTAGCTTTAATTACAACAATATTAACAACAATGCCGAGTAAACAGATGGCGTTTTCTAGGTAACATAACAATGCACGCAAGCTGACCATTGTTGTCGATCCATATTAACACATTGTTGATATGGATCTTACACGATTTCCTTTCACATTTTCCTTTCATTTGTTTGCCGAATAACCCTTCCGGATTGACGTATTTACATCAAAAAAGAAGATTATTATTATTATATTAACTTCTTACATTTACAATTACTTGCAACTAAATTATAAGTTAGAGTAATTTACTTTGTTTTTTTTCAACCACCAACAATATGTAAATATGGACCGACAATGGTCAGCTTTTATACTATGAACTCCTGCGTGCATAACAATGCAAGGTACAGTATTCGAATTTCTAACCCACACCTGCAACAATATTAGCTGAGCATGCCGTAAGGCTCTTTTCTCCTTTCTTATGCATGCAGTATAATTAACTGAATGAACCGTATTGCACTCCACTAATTTACCTAAGAAACTAATTGTTACGTCATTTGTTTACTCGGCATTGTTGTGTTTCTTTACTGCCATCAACAATCCGCTTTCTTTATTGCGGAAAGAGCTCTGCTGTGAATCGCTTGTAGAAGAAGTGCGTCGTAGAGAAGATAATTTTGTGCTCTTAAAAACCTCTTAGAATATCACAGGTACATATCTTATATAAGAATTATTAAGAAATCTGAGATACTGCCGTTAGTTTTGATTAAATCGGTCATTGCCAGTGGACTTCGTGGTCTCTTACAATTGAACAAAGTTTGAGGTAAGGAATTCCTAGTTATTATTATTGTTATATGCAGTTGTATTTGTAATTGTCTGTGGTATCGTGAGTGTTTGTGTGTAATCGTCAAACATTCATATGGCAGCACCTCCATGTGGAAGATGTCATTGAATCTAGAGGACTCTACTTCTGTATTGTTGGCTACCGGGGGAATTCTGTAGACACCTTCGTCCTTAAGGGAGGATAGCTGGCCTTGTAATCCTGGGGTCTCGGGTTCGATTCCCGGCGGTCCCCGAATTTATAACTTGTGTTGGGCAAGGCCGTGGTCTACGCAACACGGAGTTTTCCTCCGGGGGCTTCCCCGGTTTCTCCGTGGCATCCCAACAATTACACAGAAGAAGGCAATGGCAAACCACTTCTGGATCATCTGCCAAGAACGTTAATGAACAGGTCCCGGTCCGGGAAAAGGATGGAAGGATCCTGTTCATATGGACCTGTCGTCAGACAGAACACTAAATAAATAAATACATTACATTCAGCTACCACAGACCCAACTTAAGCGTAAATAATTCAAGTTAAATAAGCAAAGTCTTAATCAAACTTTACTCAATTGTAAAGCATGTTTAAAGGAAATATTTAGAATAAAGCCAATATATAAACTTCCTTTCCGTATAGATGTATTTACGTCTAATTATCCGGAACCGTGGTTCCACTATCACTTTTTAGTAAGAAATATTATGCTATAAAACAGGTAATATTATATGCTAATATAAATTAATTTTTGCTTTCTTACTTATTTTTAGAGCTTTCCAGAATGGAAAAGGAAACTCCATTTGAGGTAAGATTTTGTTTGATTTTTAAGTAAAGGTTAAATAAAATTCACACGTTTATGAATGTACTTTGAATGTGACCTTCGTTTCACATTAATGTGATTTGTTGAACTAACGCTGTTATTAAGGGGCATTGTGTGTATAACTAAAACAATTGTCTCTCTTACATGTTAATTTCTATTCTATTTCATTATTATTCACATTGTCCAGTTTGGAAATGTTTACCAGAGATTCTTTCTTTTTCTTTTTTCTGCAGGAAGAAAAGAGTTTGCCAAAAGCTGCGCATTTAGCAATAGACAATGAGGAATACCAAGCAGCGAAGACACACTGCTTGGAAGCGGGCAAACGCTTCCAAAAAGCAGAGGATGGTATGTTGAGACAAATTTGCAGTTTATTCTGTGTCAGTAAAATCTATCTGAATAAAGAAGTGGTCACATTCCTTCCCTACTCTAAACTTATAAATCTCCTGTTTGGAGTACTCTAGTTAATCCCCAATGAATATCTGGTTATTACATCAAGTAACGCTCACATTTTGAAGTTATTCGGTACAAGCCATGTTTGGAGATAGCTTTTATCAATACATTTTTGTTATTATTTCCAGGAGAATTCAAATTTAAAATAGGCAACAACTTCCAGGTATCTTTCTATGCACACATCTCATTTGGCACTACATAAGCAATGCCTGCAATTGATGATTCATAAAACAGACCAATGACCATTTCTGATTCGATTCCAGGCAATTCATGCCTTGCGCAGACAAAACGCTTCACAATTTTCTGTGTTCTCTGTTGTTACTGACCTTCTGTTAGTGGTTGTAGGATCGTTAAGTTATAACATCTGGTTTTCAATATTTTAGCTTCGATAACTTTGCTTCCAGGTGAACAGGAAAGTAATAAGTACAAATGCAATACTTGTTTGTAGTGCAAATAACAAAAAACTAATGAATGCTGCATAGGCCTCATTTCTTAGCTGGCTTTTTTTTACTATGTACTTTTATTCCCCACATGATTAAATGCGCAGGGGAGGTGCATTTTTATCTGCTGTGTGGTTTTTATTTTTACATATAGCATTTCACTTTAAGATATGAGCTGCCAACCAGGAAATATTATCAGAACTTTTTGTTTTCAGAGCAACAAGCTGCAGACGCCAAGAAGGCTAAAGAAGAAAAGGAAGGGCATGGAAAAATTTAGAATCCCTAACTCCTGCATTATAGAACAAAAATTAAATTTTTTATATTCAGAATTCATTCCATTTTATCCAAGTGATAGCCATATGTTACTATTTTTATTCTAATACTTCATTTAGATTCCAGTATCCTAACACAAGGGATTTGGATGTTGTTGTTCTACATGCAACACATATCAATATATGAAACTCTTTGGTAAGGCACTGCTTTGGTTATATGTGCAAATACCAGATGTTTGTTGAGTACAAAATTTCAATTGTGAAATTCTTTGTTGTTCAGTTAGTTAATACAAACTTCTTAAACATTAAGTTTTTCACGAATCCATTACTCAAAATAATGTCTCATCCAGATGCTAGTATGTTTTATGTTATCCTTAATTAAGAACGCAATGTAACTGCTCTCTACTTTGTTCTGCAAACTACTGTTCAAAAAAGTTCACCATGTATATCAGTCCAGAAACTATCTTACTAGCTCCAAAGTTACAAGTATTTACCAACTTAAGGCTTATATTAGACTTGTACTTTTCATAAAATGTTTCTTTCCATTACAATTAAAATTTACAGAGTCTTAAACATGAATTTAATTTCCCTTCATACCATTTGGCTGTAAGATAGTTCTGGAGATTTGTTTGTCACCGAGCATCTTTCCCTATTCTGAAAATGATGTTAACTGCACCACAAGAGGCTGTGATGGGTGAATTAATTTTGGACATTCATAATTTGGAATGTTACCACATCTCTGTGCCACAAACTTTTCCTATGAAAAGTCAAATTTGTCTGGCTGGAATTTTGCTGTATGTTAAATCTTTTGTTTTTGTTTCTTTTACAGTTGGAATTTTTAATTGTCCCAATTTATTGTAAACAAAACTTTGCAGTATTTCAATAATTAAAGGACAAAAATATTTATCTCAAGGATTAAAGAACTTGTCACTGAAACCATTTTGTTCCCAGTGAATACATAACATTTTAAAACTCGCTGGTAACTATATGTACCTTCTGCTTTAACAATCTATAACTCTGTATTTTTCCCACAGACTGTATTTAAATGATACATATGATTTTCAGCATAAAAAGTGATTATTTACCTAAACAGTAATCACCATTCATCTTTGTAAACAGAAAGTGTTATTTTTGCTCTGTAGTAAGAAATGAATTTTTAAATATTACTTAAACAAACTACAGCTTCAAAGGTTTAACTTGGAATAGCACATCTAAAGATAATGTTAAACAGTACTTACAGTAATATCTGTACTTACTTCATGAATAATAGTCAGACAAGGTTAGAATTTCATACACAATATATCTGGTGTGTAGAGGAAATATAATGAACCAACACACATGCACTGATATAAGACTTTCCTGTACATAACAATGGATGAGGATAAGAATAAAATATCTTGTAAACCTCCACACAATGAGAACCACATTATCGTTGCATCTGACAACCAATTATTTACACACAAAACAGAAAATTGTATTTAAATGAAGGACATTAGCTTTTACAAAATGCGAAAATACTCATATTCTGTAGTATAAATTACGAATATGAAACCAGAGACTCAAATATTCCCTTCAGGAAGTCAGACCAGCTGATTTTGGGGCAAAATTTTGTAACCAGAACATGATTATTTAACTGCACAGAAGATATCGTATGGACCATGAACACCTGTTTTACAAGCACTGGAAGGTAGAAACAATATCATTAAACAGCCATATAAGGAATTTACTTTTTAACAAGAATCAGAAAATCACTGTCAGACCAACAATTGCGACGGCATGCTTATTTATATCTGTGTACGCATAAATAAATTAACATGTGCATTTGGTTCAACTACAACTGGTAAATATCATTACAAAACAAAAATGTAAATTATTTGGTTGTAATAGAAACAACACAGATACCAAGGGGGGATATATTCATTTAGTACTCTGAAGTCACACTTTGATCATCATACTGAATGAAATACTATAGATTCAATTTACATTTAGATGGAACACAAGTAAAATTTATATTAAATTATTCATCTGCAATACTTTACCAAGACGGAAACAAATAGAAGACATGAATTTAAAATGGAGTCCATACATCCATGTTCTCTATAAAATATTTCAACCATTAGAAACTGCATCTAATATACAGTGATTAATAAAAGCCAATTGGCACCTAATAAATGATTTCGTCTTATCTGTAAAAGCAGTTTTATCTCTGACATTTTGTAGGATGTAAATAAAAAGTATTGTCCTTGTAAGAAATGATTCAGAGAAAGAAATAACATATATATTTGTGATAATACAACATCAAATGATCCCATAATAAGACATGTGTACTTAATTGGGGAACAAAATATTTTGAATGCAATCTTATTCTCTCCCACTTTGTTGGCCTCTTGGTATATTTGCTAACACGTTTCCAGATCGCTGATTTTATCGCCATAATTAAAAGTTGGTCTGATTCACACACTAATGATAGCATGCTTCTTTTAAATTTAATTCCAAGCACAGTAAATGGTATCTCAAGTTAAACATGTAACTTTATTTATGGACTTAGGCACCGAGGACAGAAAGGCAACATAAAAGCAATGTCATATATATAATGCAGATGAAAGTTGTTATTACAAATATTCTTCCTTTTCCTGTTTGACTGAAATCATACATTTCCCTGATGTTGCATTTTCCCTCTGCATTTAAACACAATTAAATTCACATTGATGATTCAATGCTGAAATTCTATCCACACTCACATCCAGGAACTACAAGATTCCATCACATACATCCCAGGTATCATATTTGACTGGAAGACGACTTTGGCTCACTTACTTTCCCTTCTTAGTTTAAAAAATTCTCTCACAAGCACCAGTGCTTTCTCAGTCATACACTTCAGTCTGAGGGAATAGCGATAATTTCCTCGCAATCTTTGGACAAACAACAGGTCAAATAATTATAATCACTTTAACCTTTGGGAGATATTATATTAACATGTCTATTTTGATATAAGAAGGGCCAGAAATATATTGTTTTGTAACTGACGAAAAAAGAAACTCTGAAGGCTGACTTACAGATTCTGTTACAGCCAAAGCTAACCTCAATTACCCATATCAGAGAAATAAGGGCTGCTAAGAAAATGCTTTGTGAGTTGTATGAAAACTATCCCTCAACGTATTTCTTATATTAATCACCTAAAATATATACAACTCCTTATGCAGATGTCACATACCTGCTCTAGCAATGTAAAAACTTCATTTATGCCACTCTGAATTTCCTCCAAAGTTGACTTCATAAAAATGAATAATTGCAAAGAACCAAAACAAGTTGTTTAAAAAAATTTGTGTTGGAAGCAGACAATGGCAGCACAAAGACAAGCCACATACTAAGAAATGAGTGTCCCCATGCCAACCAAAATATCACAGAGGCTTCTGCACATATGGAACAGAATTTTCACTATTACAGATGACACAGGCTTACACCAGGGCTTCCCAACCTTCACCAGACCGAGGGACATATTCACCCTCACTAAACAACTTTCAGGCCACAAGGTTATAAATTAGAATGGTTTCAATAAAATCTTCTTCCGCAATCAGCGGCGTAAAATGGTTAAAAGACAAAACCAACGTTTCAGGGACCATCTCTGTCCCCATCATCAGGGTGAACCCTGAGTTACGTAACCGCGAAAGCTTCAAATCATGTATCACCAACCTGTATGAGAATGATCTGTTGAAACTTCATGACAACTTATTCAAAATGTTACTAAAATTCTATTATAATCAGGTTCCTATATGAATCAATCATTTTCCTCAACAAAATCAGAACATTACGTACATACTAGATACAGCTTTTGCTTAAATAATTTTTCATTATCAGGTGAAATTTCAGTTGTTGTGATTCACATTTCCTTCCAAGTGTACATTAGTAAAATGCATCCTAGTTCTTTATTTTATATTATTCATTAAGCTGGAGCCTATAGCAATAGGTATTGCCAAATTATGACGACATCAACAAAATATTTTCTAATACTGCAGAAATATTTTCACCACAGAGGTTGGCACAGGAGGTGATTTTTGTGAAATGCACAGAGGCCACACAAAACACATTAGAGGGCTGAATGCAGTCTGTGGGTTGAGAATTGCTTGCCTACAACATACATTTTTCAGGGTGTAGTGCTGGACATACATAGTGATAATCTAACTTGACTCTCTTTATCGACTATTCAACAACCCCTACAAATTAAAAACATCTCGAAAAGGAGTAGAATTCTCTTCAGATACCAAACCACAATGTCCCACTTAACGTGAAACCCACCATGATAGCATGTCATAGCAGCAGTTACTAAACTACCAAGAAATGAGTTAATCACAATCCAGAACATAGCCTTCACATGATAGTACACGGTTATGACTTATGCGGGACTCAGTATTTATTTGATACTTTAAACTGTAATGTTTTAAATATTAATTATTTATAAACAGAATTATTATTTCACTTAACACAACATGCATACATGCATGAATTCTGTTAATAAATTCCAAAAATTTCAGATTATTAGGTTGCTCAACATTCAACCTATAAAATTTAATGCATTTACGCTTGTCCTTTATGACACACTTAACAAACCAAAGTCTCGAGAACAGAAAATGGTCATTAACATGCAAAATTAGTGGGATATGAACAGAAACACTGCATCTTGCCATATACTATATAATGATAGGAATGCAACAACAAACTACATGACATGGTGTTGGAATGTTAGTGTACTCCAAACACTACACATTTTCAATCTTGATAAACAAAAATGGGATAAATGCCTGTGTACTTTATTTCTTGAAACACTGAATATAAATCATATATCCCATTCTGTCACTGTACCCATCTCCCCTAATTAGTTTGTAATTCCTGCAGTCAAAAACATTGCATGCAAGACATAAGGTTTTACTCACCGGAATAACGTCCCAGTAATAGACATGCTTTAAAAGACAGAAGAATAAAGCATGCTAAATTATATCACAGATGTAAGCACGTTCAATGCAAAGGAAAGACATTCCAAAATACATATATAATGTATGGCATACCAAATGACATTTTAAAAAACATCAGTGAAAATATTATGTAATCTGACTGCAGTGTTACATTCAATACAACAGATTAACCCTCTGTAGGATTATTATGTCTAAATAATATCTAAGAACAAAGTATGTACCTCAAAGAAAACACAACACTGCTCCATTAAAAAGACGGACTGGTTAATTCTGTTTAAGGAAATAATCCCTCCTTAATCACAAAATCATACACAATCCATAAATATAATGCCAAGTTACCAACTGTTAAACAGGCAGTAGATTGAGAATCTGGGAGTTTGCATGCGTGTGTTTGTTTGTTTGTTTGTTTGTTCTTTTTCTCATGTTTTACCCCCAAAATTATGGAGAAGATCCGAATTAAATTTGGCACTGGGGATCTATGATAAATTTATGAGTTGAATATGATATCATTTCATGTTGATTCCAGACCACACTTACAAGAAGTCCATAATGAACTCTCGGGTAGAACCTTAAATTAGGTTATGAACACGTCATCTTTCCCCCCCCCCCCCCCTCCATTTCATTATTATGTATGAAGTGCACAGCGAGAATTCTGATCATGACTGTATGTGTCTATATGTTTGTTGTCTGTCTGTCCATCTGTCCAGTCTATTCTACCTAGGAGCCACTGGACTAATCTGAATGACATCTGATGGGGAGATTTTACTATTCTGCAGGACCTCAAAATTGTACTTTTGAATAACCTACAAGTGGTAGTAACAAAATGGTGGATAAGAAAAGTCATGAGGTAAACACTGAGATGCTGCGATCTGGGGGCCAAAGTAGGAACTATCAAACAAGGCAGATTTAATACCTTCAAATGTACACTGCAAAGAATGCGTAAGGACATTGTATGTATTCTGGTACAGAATACACTTTCTGAGTTGTTCATTAGTCATACTATCATTCAATGCTATATAGTATAAACTACTGACAGGAAAGTTAAATATATCACAAATAAATATAGAAATGAGAAGGAAAAGAGAAGAAACTATTATCATGGCACATGATCTTCCTTCTCTACATCATATTTATTCAGCCAGTCTATAAATCTCCCCCAGTCAGAAAACAAAATAAATCACAATGTTTACAAGCCATGCTAATGGACCTTATCCTGGCCCAAATCAAACCTTCAAAACATATTTCTGCAAGAAGCATTTTAATATTACCCTGCCATCTACATCTAAGTCCCCCAATTTTGTCTTATCTTAGAGGTTTCCATACCAAAAATTTGCATGTAATTCTTGTTTCCCCCCACAAATGTTGCATGTCCTGTCCAGCCCACTGTTCTAGTTTTAATCGTCATAACAAGATGAAGGTAAATGCAAGAGTAAATTTGTCCCCTCCATAAGCACCATTCCATGAAATCATAGACGGCATTGAAGAATAAAGGTGACTGACTTTTGTTATGTTGTACAATGTGGACTCGCAAAAGGACATTTTAGAGAATTTTACTACCTCCATCACCAGGACCAATCAACTTATGTAAGACAACATGGCTCAAAATCCCAGAAGGCTCTCACCTTCATAACACCTGCTTAAGAACCTGAAATGTCAGTAACTCTCCATGAGTACTTAACTTCAGCAGTAGGTTGGTATGAGTGGGCAGCTTCATCTCATGCTTTGTCCACTTTACCAGCAAAAGTCTTGCATTGACCTGGAATCGAACCCCACTCATCCAGCACACTGCCAGCCACTTTACTAACTGAGTTATCCCATTTTATAACAAAATTGACTCAAAAGTATAAACTGTGAAGCTCCTCTTTGTCTAAGGTTTAAATGCGTCATGTTTGTGTTTTATAATTAAAATATATAATAAACGGTAGGATCAGCGGAGCACATGCTATAATAATGAACAAAACGGACGAATAAATTGAAAGACATGCATTGTAATATAAAGTAGTTTTAAAGGATAACACCTGAAGATGATGCTTCGCATCGAAACATGTAGTGAATGAAGGCGCTCTATTGTAACATCGTTGTAGCGATGAATGGCGCAAATTTTAAATTTTAACATCTAAATAAAGTTTGTGTATTGACCTGAATTTTATTATATATTTTAATCCTCTTTGTCTATTTTATAAGTTTCCCCATTGTTTCTTCTCTTCTGGGTCCAACAGGACAATGAAATAAACTGTATGCAATATTTACTGTTACTTTTATGAATGTAAGACTCATCACTGAAAGGTGTTTCAACAACTGAAATGCAGTCATTAAACTTACCTCGAAACTCACTACAAGAAAAAAGCACTGAGACTGATGATTGTTAGTACAGCTGTTATCCTAGGCCTTGTACTGTCACTATTCATTTGTCCCTCTGAAAACAAAACAGAAATACTTTCCTTACACTTTTGCAATAACTTGTTGAAACTGAAAGTAGCCAACGACATAACTTTTTATCTGTACAATACAAAAACCCGGAAAATCAGAAATGATCTCTGTGCACAACGTTTCTTCAAACAATTGTTTGTCTTATTTCCGTACTTGACATAACAAGTCCAATCAAAAGGAACTTTCTTAGCACAGTGCTGTCTTCATTGTCCGAGCTGTATTATCTGTATTTATTTTTCTGCTTGGTGCTACAGCCCAGTTCAGACCAGTGCCTCATCCATTATAAGAGATTTCTGCATCATATAATGTCTTAAGGATTTAACAAACCTCTACATGAGAGGAGGCACTGGCTCAAAGTTGGCTCAAACACAGAAGAAGTAAAGCAAACGGTTGCGGTGGAAGTGGTGGTACAACCGGAAAGCATACAAGTTCCTCTTTTGGAGCAAACAATATAAAGTAATGATCTGTCTCTAACCAGGGGAAAGTTTGAAAAAGTGGTTGGGCATTTTTAAAAGTGTTAAAAAGTTTTATACAGATATGAGTATTAAGAAATGAGTATTGAAACCAGACACAAGTATTTATTCCCTGTATAAAAAAATTAAATACTAATATCAGAATTTCAGATTTAGAAGGTGCAAGTGAAGACATAAAATTAATTTAAGCAAATACTGTTTAAGGTGACAGAGTCTGAAACAAATCAAAGAACATGCATCAACCTGGCAATCTTCCACGTAGCACATTATTTTCATTCTACATCAATAAGGTAAAGGAAATTTAAACCCCCAACTGATGGGCTGCCAGCTGAACTTACTACAGGATTAAAAATTTAGCAGTATGGTACAGCAAGCATGGCCAGCTGGATCACATGTAAGCCATGACACAAAGTCAGTGAAGTCTTAACATCTTACTTTGTATACAAACTGCAATCTGGACAACATACCTTCCAATTTACTAGTTTCAGCAGTCACCTCATGGCTTTCATTCTCTAAAGCAATAATAACAAAGCATAATGGCATTCTAGAAACAAAATAATGTAAGTACATATTAAAAAGTACTGGAGGATAATGAAACAAATATTGCCTCTAATTTATTACAATAAGGACCAGAAATGCACCACACAACATATCTAACATCATAAAAATCACTTGTTTTGATTAGAGTGCGAAATAAAAACTTCAGACAGAAATTTACCATTTTTGATGAATTCTGTATAAACATCCTAATCTTTACACATTTATCTCCCTTTCAAGAATAATACCAACATGGAATCCACGTACTCTGTGGCATGGAAAAACTAGAACTATTCATCGCAGTCTTTGAACCAACAAGACCTTTGAAATGTGTCTTTCAATAAGATATTTTTTAGGAAAATGCAAATACAAATATGGTGACCCTAAAAATTGTTCGCAGTGACAACAGTAATTGACATCATTGTTAACTTACAAAAATATATCCTGATAACGTTGTTATAACACAGAAACTGGCAGTAAGTGTGACACAAAAACATAGAGAAACAAAATCCTTTAACATTCAAAATTTTACCAAACAACTGCCAAGTGCCTTTAGTATTTATTGTCATCTAAAAAACATATGAGGCATATTTAGTGTGCTGTGTAAAAACATCTTTTTTTCTAATTATAAGATGTTTCTTACCAGTAACAGCTACAGTCAAATTCAGAATATAAACTATAAGAAAATGTATGTGGTGTTGGACTAATACTTTAATAAAATAGTTGGGAAACAAATAAATGTATTTATATAAGGATAATTCTAATAAAAACACAACTGACTTTGGCACACAAATTTTTCCTGTGTCTATCTTCTACAACTCATGCATATGGGTATGGCTGGTATGAGCATGAACAAAGATGCACCTATTAGAGCTACAAAATCAGCTTTGCAACAGAAAGAACATATTTTCTGACAATGTCATCATGGGAAGATATGTACTGAAAAAGGTAGCAGAAATAATATGACTTACTTGAATTATAAAGTAATGCAGTTATTTTGCAGCAAAGAACTCTGTATTCAACATTCTTTTTCTTCTGAACTACATCTACAACCCTATGTATTAAAATAAAGCCATTACATTTCAGGGGCTGTCTAGAGGACCCAACAAAGTAGTTCTTTCATCACCTGAAGATGGGGCCAGAGCCAGCCCTTGAAATATTGTGGCTTCATTTTAACACACAGAACAACATATTTAGTCCAGTAAAAACTATAATTATTTATAATACACTATCATCAGAACCTATTAGAATTAATTTGTAAATATCTGAATCACTCCCAAACATCTACAAGCCTCTTTTAACAATGACAATCAACGCAATATTTCACAGTAACAGTGCATGAACAGAACATACTTCCCCAGTTTGTTTAACATATTTTGTGTTCAGTCAATCAAACTGTATACAATTCCAAATTAAAGTTTGTGACATTACTGCAAATGAAAATGTACAATATAAATTAAATAAGATGCACATACGCCTGCTGCCACTTCTGACCGACTCAAGAAACACAAGATAAAACTGGTAAGATTAAAAACAATCAATCACTGAGTGTGGGGAAAACCTCCCCATATTCTAGGTACCACTAATGACTAATTTCCATTAGTTTATATTAAAAGAAAACATTGCTTTAGTTCCTAAGCCTGAAAACATTTTAAAAGTAATACAATTTATCTCTTTGCCTTCAACATAATTTGTCAGAAATGGCAAATTTTTTATCTGTTTCGTACTTGCTGTGGATACACACGAACAAAACGGGAGAGTAGTCACTTTTCAACTGGGAGATGTGTTCTACACATTGACAGATGACTGTGACATATTATTAACATTATCATCATCATTGGCATAGACAACTTGCAATCAACAATGATTTTCTTTACAGCCTTTCCCCAGACACTGAAATGATTCAGCCATTAACTTCAAATCTTAGGAGGAAGAAGACGAAAAGAAATTTACTTCTTCCAAAACTTGTGGATTGGTTTTAATTTAATTTGTCACAAATCATACTAGAAAGAAAAGATTTTGTATATAATAAACTTCTTATACAGAGCCAGATTAGACCAAGGGACAGATTGCTTTTGAATAAGTGATCATGTGGCAAAAATCTTTATTTACAATTTACTGCAATATGAAGAAAAATAACATATGATTATAGATACAATGTGGTAATTCTTTATTACAAAAAGTTTATAAAGCACATATGAATCAGCAAAAATTAGCATTTTAAAGAGGTACCATATCTGCCCAGTCTAGAAAACAGAGTACATTGGATAATACGTACTTATGGTAAATGAATGTGCCTTTGCCTGATTTGTCCAGCCATAAAAGTTCCTTGCTCGAAGAGTCACCAAGAAGTCTCCTGCTGCAAGATCCTTTAACTGATACTTTACTTTATAAATATTGCCGTCTGCATCCAGCACAGGTATTGCGATAACCTGCCACTTCCCACAAGTCCATCTATATGAATGTTTTTATTAAAAATTAGTGAAATATTGTTAAATATAGGATTTTTTTGTTGTAATGATGGCATCATGCCATTGTTTTCAATACAACATAACAAGAACTCTTGATCGCTTTCAGCAGTCATGTAATTATACATCTGTCAGCGTGGCATCACAATTTCATTTTCACAAAACAAGTCGACCGCTTTTCCTAATCACATCAAATGATGCATGGCATTGCTTAGTTGTCATCAGTATTCTGAGTCGGCCAGCTCACTGCTAACACATTGTCATGGTTACAGTTCTACAGAGCACAAAAAAGTCATTCTCTCCTTTAAATACATGTTTAATGCATTACACAAACCCTAATTTCAAGAATAAATGATTTTGAAAATCTGTGTTATACACGTGTAATAATACTATTTGTATTGAATTTTTAAACATTAAGAGAAAAATACTATTCAGAAAACATCACTCTACATGATTCAACCTAAGTTTTTATTTATAATTATAAAGAAAAATTTTATGTGTCAGGTGTAAATGGAATAGCAGCAGTTCTGTCTTCTAACATGGAACCTGCTTTTATTCAGTACCAGGATCTTCCTTTGCATTTTAGCAGAACGGTGGAGGGAACAAAGTATGCTTAGAAATGTAAAATATCTTTACAGGCAACCCTTGTCTATCAATTTCTGGAAAACTGATCATTGAGACAGAATAATTTGCATTAAAATGTAGTGCTACTTCTATTTTGTTCAGGGGCCAGCAGTCAACTGGAGATGAAATGTGGTGAGGCCACAGACCAACGAATTTAGGTGAACTTTTATGCAGCCACGTGTGAAGCAAAGCAAATCAGTTACTGAACTGACAGACGCAACGGATGTCACCAATTCAAAGACATCTAAATATTGCCTCATGACTCAGGAGCAAGATACAAGCCTCTATGATGTTACATTTCTTTGCATTTGTTTGTTTATTCTTTGTTTTTGTTTAATATTTACTATAATAGTGAAATTATTATATAATGGCTTTAATCTCCTGCTTGTGTTAAAAACCATATTTTAACAGACCGTGTCTTACCTTGCTCCCACATTTCCTTTTAGGTATCAAAATATTGTATATTATTATATTGAACTTTGTCATGAAGAGACTTTTTTATATGAACTATACATCCATTCTTGTATTGAACTCTGGTGTCCAGATAGACAATATCCATTATGGAAGTAAACATTTTGTCAGTGGGATAGTTCTTTTTGTGCATAAAACAACTGCTTTGAGTAATCCTTTCCAAAACAATAAATATTCTCAATATCAAGAAATATCAGATTCCTAGATGCTTCAAAATATTAAATTATAATTACATCAAAGTTATCTTTATCGTGGATTCTGAGCCAATATTAACATCATAACCAAATATCAAACTAAGACATCCAAAATTTCCACTTCACTGCTTATCTACATGAGAATTTCTCAACTCTTGCAACAAGCCACATTCATTTCGTTTTGAAACCCCAATACAGAGAAAGCAAAAACACTTAAACTTTGCGATCCATACTCTCAAAAAATAGACGGATAGGGTGACAGAGCTGAGGTGAAACTGCAGTGAGGTTCTGGACATGCGCACTGAATATTCTCATGAAGCAGAAACATGAGGTTGTACTTGTTTGCTTCCTTGGGAACTTGGATGTATATGAAAACTGCCGCTAGCATGTTGTTATTCATTTTAGTATTATGTGGAATTTTCCTTTTATGTTGAAAGTTCACAAGGAGGGCGCTATGGAGGGATAAATGATTAGGTGAGATATCTAATGCTGTGCTAATAACATCTGTGCCATGCAACTAGCAGGGTGTAACAATGGATTACTGAGAATATAAGTAAGAGATGTGTATGAAAAAGGATTAAGGTTGATTCACAATTATCTGTGACATGTCAGTTCTGTCTGTGCAGTTTCTGAAATAGAATCATTGTCAGATGTATTTTAAATGGAACCATTCACACGTATCCAGCACAGTGGTGTCCAGTTACCATTAGTGTTGCCTGGCATCACTGGCAACAGTATTTGACCATATCTCACTGAACTGATATCGTACAGGATGTATGACTAGGTTTCAATGTCAATGATTCCAACGATTCCAGTGTATTTTCAGCATTCATATGGTGAACTCCATAAAATTCGAGATGAATGATGAGAAACTTATAGTTTGTTAAATCACATATTAAACTCTGTTTTTTCGCATCGAAAATATATGGCTACTACATACAGAAGCGGAATAACACGTGACAATTACAGGAAGTTGTTAAAAAGAGTTAAAAAAAGACGATACTACTTACTTAGGATACTTGGACGACCCGTTCTTCAGTGCCTTGAGCATCTGCGGGTCCCAACTTTCTTTGGCACTGATCTACGGGACATTCCGTAGGACTCCTTGGACGAGTGATCGGCCCGTCGCATGGCTTCTACCCGTACACAGGACAGCACAACACAGAAAGACATGCATTGAGCGGGATACGAACCCACGATCACATAGTCCAAGCGACACAAGGCCCAAGCCTCAGACCGCGCGGCCATTGTGACGGCGCGTTTCTTCATATTAACGCAATAATTTCTGTCTAATAAACTTTAAAGGAGAAAGTTGTGTTGTACGTGATTTAGTTTGATATTTTGAATACTCGATCCAATTTTGTTCAATCATTCTGCATAGTTTTGTGAGAATAAATTAGAATCAAGTTTATAGAAGATGACGACCACAGCCGGTTTTGGGCATCTTGAGCACTGGGATTGTGGGTTCGCATCCCACTCGCGTTTTTCACTGCTGTTTTGTGTAAGTGGACATCTTTCCCTTGTCAAAGGAGTCCTGCCAAGTGACTTCAAGGATTCGCACTTGCTTGTGAATTGGAACAGGTCAGAAGACGCGCATCGGAAAAACTAGAGAAGAGGAAAATTCATGAAAGATGGTTACTGTGCCTATTAAAAGCATTTTCAGTTTTCTGTAACCTTTGTGAGTAGCGCAGACGCTGTAGAATTTCGAAGCACAGCTCACCTTTGGCGTGAAGACGTTGAGAAAGAGACAGTCGTCCTCTCCTGACAGTAAACTCGTCAAGACGCTCCTCTGAGTGCACGTGTACCCTTCCAAAGTCGCATCACGAGTTCCTGCCGTGGTTACGGCGCTTGAGGTGCCTGCAGCGAGCAAATTTCAAATTAAAACTGAATAAAAATTATTTGCCATCACGGACATTGCTTCGAGTGGCAGAGAAACGGAGCAGAACTTTCAGTGATCGCGGCCTTTAAATTTTTTTTTCATGCTGTTGGACATCTTCATTACCAGGAATGGTAAATCAGCATGGAATTTAGTGATGTGTTTGCGTATGTGAATAATTGTGGCTGGTAAACAATTTCAAGTTGTTAGACTCGAAATAGAAACTTTTTACACATAAGAAAAGCTCGTGCAAAATTCGCGTTTATACTTATAACGTGCCTAGGGAATTAAATAATCTCATTCCTACAATCTATTCGATGTAGGTCCGAGACCGGTTGTCCTGACTGAAGTTTTCTTTCGTGCTTTTGTTATTTCTTTCAGGCACATTCTGCGGTAGTACCGGAAACTAGGCCGTAGTCTTTTCTTTCAACATATTTTACAATTTATTATTTATTACTCGTCCCATCAATCGACGTAATGCACTTTAATTACAAATATCGTCATTAAACAAGCCGTAAATACAACAATCGAAGTTAAAGACAGAGTCACAAGGGCATAACATTGTCTATGATCTGCTGGGGTTTGGTACCGTAGAGGCTGAAGAACAAATGAAAGACTTGAGGTTCTCACAGCGGTGAATATGAAGATTTCTGTCTTCTGGGTTATTGCGCTGTGTAGTCTGGTCGATGTTAACCAACGTTTCAGAGGTCATACTGCCTCCGTCATCAGGGCGATGAATATATATCATATATATCATATATATATCATATATATCATGAATACATATTCATCGCCCTGATGACGGAGGCAGTATGACTTCTGAAACGTTGGTTAACATCGACCAGACTACACAGCGCAATAACCCAGAAGACAGAAATCTTCAAGGACAAATGAAATTGCAATTCCTTCTTATGCCTATTCTCATTATTTTTAAATTTATTTCTTTCTGATAGAGAACACATTTAATATTAATTATTAACTTCTTACATTTATGATTGCTTGCAACCAAATTATAAGTTAGAGTATTTTTATTTGTGTTTTTTTTCAACTACCAACAATGTGTAAATATGGACCGACAATGAACACCTGCGTGTATAATAATGCAAGAGCATTGAAATTTCTAACCCACACCTGAAACAATGTTGGCTGAGCATGCCGTAAGGCTCTTTTCTCCTTTCTTATGCATGCAGTATAATTGCATGAATGAACCATGTTGCACTCCATTCCTTTAACCTTGAAGGATCTCCGTGATATTTTCACTGTAGGTCTTCTTGGTGCACTAAGCAGCTTTTGGCTTTGTGCAGTAAGTGGTGACAAGGAAAAGATATTTGATCCTGGAATGAACGCTCTTCTCTCATCACATTGAATGTTGGCGCCAAGAAGTTTGTTTTTCAGCAAACAAGAATATGCCAGTCTCTCATGACCACCAAAAGCCTCTTTTTGTAGTTAATCCATTCTGGCCAGACTCCTATATTTAAAAACAGACACAAATTCAGACATTTCTACAACTTGCTTACATTAAGAGAAATTCATAAAGCTTGTAGACAATGGGGAATTGACACCATCATGCAAGAGACCTGATGGGAAAGGAGTTATAGAAGTACATCACAAATAGCAGTTTTAAATGATGGTAAGATACACTCACTCCAAATCCAAACAGAACAAAAACTAAATAAATTAGATAAGTAGAAGTAGCTTAAGTACACAATTTGATAATCTGATATTGTATTTATACAGTGCAATTGTAGTCAATTAAGAAGAAACCAATTTTTGTGGTTAATGTTTCATTTACATATCTGATAAAATACTGTCTTGAAGGCAAATTGATCTCATCCTCAGCACAGCATACTCACTTCATCTATCCACTAATTTTATAAAGTCACAAAAATCATAACTTAATGAAAAACACTTACTGTGTTCCTGAGAAACTTCATGCGCCAGCACGCAGCGGAATAAAGCGATCGCCTGACTGCAAGTAAGGAAAAGATGCAAGTAAAACCTCACAATTCCTTTAACCACATTTTCTAATCTTACTAAGAGAACAATATACAAAATGAAGATAACTGTCTTCTGGGGCACTGTGCCAAGTAGCCTGGTACAAGTACACAGTCATTTCAGAGGTGCTTGCTGCCTTCATCATCAGAGCGATGGAGGCCAAATGTGCGTCTAAAATGTTGTCAAACTTTGAACAGACTACTGTCCACAGATCACGAGAAGAGCAATGCGGTGGGAAGTTGGTTCTGGTGGAGGCGGGGGGAATGTTTACTATCAGGTGGACTAGAACAGTGGTATTCAACCTTTTTTGTTCGTGTACCCTCAGATATAATTTCTCTTCAACTTTGTACCCCCAAAGTTGTTGGAGTATAATTCAAGTTATACATAGTATATAAACTACATCTAAAATAAATTAAATAAATTACATTACTGATTATACAGTTTTTATTATAAAATAATTTTTTTTTAAAATTTCACATGCCCCCTAAGATGTCTTCGCATACCCCAGGTTGAATACCACTGGATTAGAGGACTGCTATTGGTGGAAAGTATGACACGCCAGAGAGTTACAGTACTACATACAGATTGAAAACATCAAGCAGTTACGAGTAGCGTGTAGTGAGCGCAACTCTAATGTGTTCTGCGGGTGTTGTGATAATATTCTATATTAAATCACTGTGCCACTGTGAGGTAATCTTAAAGCTGTACCCATTAGAACACATGAAAGCCTGTTGTTCGTTGAGTGATTGTGGAACGAATGCTTTTAGGATGGGTCGTCACTCACCGCAAAATCATGTGCATGCGCGTATATCGCATTCCTAGCAGGGACTTTCTCCTGGTCTGTGAACTGTACATGGTGCAACACTAATCTCCTTACCCGCTGCCATGAAAACCTGAAATGTCACCAGTAAATAAATATGTAACACACTTTTAATTCAGTACTTAAACTGTATTAAATGGCAGAGAAATACTCTTATACTCAACAGCACATTTCATGTTTTAGAAACCACAAAACTCTGTTCACCTGAATACAACACAAAGGCAGTTGCCAACTTTAGCAACTGAAAACCTAGAAGCGTCATCAGTTCACACACCAGAGAGACACACGACCTCAGTCAAAATGTCATCACCACTAAACGGTACAATAACGAACAAAGCTGTAAAGTTGGCAGGAGTAACCTATAAAAGAAGGATTTATAGTTAGTCAAGCATTTTAACATCAACCATATTCTTAACTAACAAATATATACACTTTAGTTCAGGCTCAACTAGACAAGTTATCCTATAAAAGTGGCAAAGGAGAAGAATAATACAGAATAAAAGTTACAACTATTAAAATAATAGAAATATTTGGAAGTTAAAAACAGTATTATTATTATTATACAATGTAGGAGAAATTAAATTTCTTCCAGTGTGAAAGGTGATGTCACAAGACACAGCTCATCCCCTTCAGTAAGGGGTTATAGTTGGTACTAAGGAGTACAGAAACCTTTATACATCAAAATCCTAACCTTCTTGAAGGCACTGTTTGGTCAGAGTTCAACATGCCAGGGATAAAACACAAGTAATGACCAGAAGAAACCGGTACAAATTTCACTAAAGTATCTTTATCAAATGAAGAAGAAACTACAGTATCAATACAAATTAACTGATAACCTATAATAATCCAATTGTAAACAGTACACTCATAGTATATCGGAACTATAACAAGGAACTTCAAAAGAATCAAGGGAATAACACACAAATAATCAAGGTAGGAAAACATTTTAAACACAAAACTACTTATCTAATTACATCAATTAGTTTAAAGTTTTCTTCAAATTAATTAATATATCCAGTGTATGTTTACGAACCGTTAATATTGCAGTTTTAAGTAAGAAGCAAGGAACGCAGTCCTTCGCAACCAACAACTTTAAAATTCAGACCGGAAAGAGCCGTTTATGACCAAAAGAGAACCAGCAAGCCACAGAGTTCAAAATAATCGTAACCACCGGATCCTGTTTTCCATGTACAAACTCTAAAATTACACAAAGAAATAGAGATGCTGGTAGATGTCCCTACTCTTTGACGTCAAAGGTAAAACTAATGATTGCGAAACATATTTCGTTCATATAATTATGCAAAAGGAAGCATTTCTTACCCGGCTATATTGTTTTATTCTACACATTAGTAAAAGATATGAACTGCCTTTGAGGAAATGTTAAATGGAGAGGGCCCCAGATGAACAAGAATAGGCCAGCTTTAAAATGAATTACAGGAATTTTTTTAGAATTAATATAATTAAATTTCGAAGGTATGGGTAAAATGTACGGCTATATTAAAATGGAAGATCAAATACAATTAATAAAATATGTGTCCACACATGCAACACAATCAGAAAACACAATATACTGCACGAAAGCAGAAAAATGCAGAGAGCACATGCAAGTAAGGTCACCCATTCTACCACTCCTGTTTGCCAGCAGACTTTTTGCACAGCATTTACAGTAATTTGTTCGCAAAATTATTTTAAACGCGTACTCTTTCTTCGGAAAAACCCAAGCACCTAACAATTTTTAACACCACTAATCTGCAAATACTATAAACTCAAACTTACTTTGTGCTATGTAACATAGACCAATGACCCGCATTAGCAACTGCTTCACTCATTCCACTCTGCTACATCACACCACCTCTTTAACACCTGCCAGGCATGTTTGTGTTAGACTAGAGAAGATAAGTACTTTCACACTCATACCAAGCCACTCTCAATTATTCATGATGTTACTTGTGCATGAGCAATGTCAGTAACAAATACTGGGATGCAAATAAGTGTGCTACATAAGCAAGTACAGCAAAGAATTTTACTGAAAATAATCAGGGTATGTTACACAATGCACTGATTTGCACATTAGCCTATTTGAGATGGCATAAGTCAGCAGGATCACTTGTGTTCGATTCCCAGGAAAGGCAGGGCTATATTTCTACATCACCACATCCTGATTAACTACAAGGCCAGCGCAGCCACTTATTCAATCAGTACGTGCAAAAAATTAGTACATGATGCAAAATATAGATCTCATTAAGATCTACATTTTCTACACAAGAAGTATGTTAATTTGGTGAATATTTTACAAAATACAGACACATTATTTCTCAATGGGTGCAGCGTGATGTGTGTAGTGCAATTAGCTTTGCAAAAATACATCTCTATCTGCAATAAAGTAAAATCAAGACTAGTAGGCATATAAAATAGTAGGGAACATAGTGGAAAATACATGTATGCTACCATTTCACACGTTTTAAGCTAACTCACATTGCAGAACGAAACATTTGTAAATACTCAGCTAATACATGTGAACCAAAATACTGTGTTATAAAACATTAACTTTTATAGTAAACAAAATTTAATGGCATAAGCTTACCAGCTGACGAGTCAACTCCTCGATTTTTCATTCAGCTTCTGTTGGTCCCTGAAAACAAATTACAACCACTGATAAATATTGTATCATGTCCTTAATATGCTCCTTCGTAAAATAAACACAAGACTACATTCCAACTTCCTGAGACCATATGAACAGGATAGCAATGTATTAACTGTCTGATGTGTATTCAGGAGGGATCTAAT
This sequence comes from Zootermopsis nevadensis, assembly GCF_977971745.1. Taxonomy (NCBI): domain Eukaryota; kingdom Metazoa; phylum Arthropoda; class Insecta; order Blattodea; family Termopsidae; genus Zootermopsis; species Zootermopsis nevadensis. Next base: position 5,895,971 of record NW_028259154.1, read on the forward strand.
TTAAATCATGGCTGGAGTAACAGCTATACTACTTGAGATTCACATGGTGATAAATATGATGGTGGTCATCTCATAAAATGCAGCATAAGGTAGTATGGTAGACATTGAATGCCGGAATAGTACTTTAACACTTCTTGTTGACATTTAAATGGCCTGCTGCTCTGCTTTCAATTACATAATTTGTTATTAATAACTTAAAATATAAAGGCTAAGTAGTGACAAGTTTATGTCCTTGTTGATCACAACAGAAATCTTATCTCAAAAATAAGATCTCATATTCCTAAAGACAAGAGATGACATGAAAACTAAATGACAAGATTGGTGGATTAGTGAGTGTGGTCACTTTCAAAATATTTGCCTCTATCTTCACACACATTCAGGCTTTGACATGCCCAAAAGCACTGCTTGAAATCAACTTCTAAATGTCTTTACATCTTATAATAATTTCAAATGATACCCTTTCAATATGTTTCATTTTATAAATATGAACATTAAAAGGTCACCAGGGTCAAATCAGATGACTCACCAAAAATCAGTTTTCTCTAGTGCTCTATCTGAATATACTGTTATTAACTCAAAATTCCCCTCTCCAGCTATAGGTTCAGTTTTCAGTCTTCCAGACCAGGGCTGTGGAGTCAGAGTCGGAAACAATTTTAGGTGGAGTTGGAGTCGGCAAAATGTACCGACTCCGACTTAGATATAAAATCTTAAGAACATATTATTTTAACACTTTTGCTACCATGTGAGCCACTGGTGGCCTCACACTTAAGGAGATTCAATGACATGTTGAGTCACATGGTGTGGGAATAATTCTTTGTAACTTTGGCTCTGGTACCTTAATAATACAAACTGTCTACAAATCAACCGATTTCTGCAATAACCATTAGACTTATATTTAAATATAGGTTATAAGTCTAAAATGCAGTCTGATGATTCACATGGTGGTGATGAAATCTCTTGTGGTACCATTTACCATTTTAGTAGGTTTATCATTATTAATACATATGGAGGTTTTATGAAGGATTCAGAGGTTTTAGTACCGACTCCACAGCCCTGTTCCAGACTGTGTATTTTTCCACTGAAACTTTGGCATTTTATTTCAAGCCATACAGAAAGATCATGCCTCATCAAAAGTCTGTAATTTGATGGTTGGGCTTTCTCTATAAACTTGATGAAAGTCTGTGGAACTTCCAGTACAGACCCTCAGTTAAAGTCAATCTCACAGTTCTTCTATCCATGTTAGGTTCTTCTGTTACTTTCCAAACAGTCTAGTGACAATCATTTCTCAGTATTTGTTACTTTCTTCCAAATTTAAGAAAGTTTTCTTTATGGCCACCACACCTTTCATCATCTGCAACATCATCCCTTTTGCTTTCAAATAACTAAACCCACACAAAAGCCAGTATTCTCACAACTGCTTTCAATAAATTTGCTGTTAAAACTTTGTAAAATTCAAACATATTTTTTTCAAGGTTGACAAAATTTTAGAACTGATGCTATTCGAACAATCATTAGAGGCATAGCCTAACAGCACAAAGGAGGTGGTGACATGAACCCCACAAATATTAGACGTGACCCTAAGAAACTTACTAAATTACGCTCAAATATAAAAATCTAATAAGCGGCAACACAGAATACAAAATTGATTTTTCTAGTATCAAAATTAACCATTTATCAGAAACGAAATTACATGAAGCTGAAGAGAATAATGAAAATGCAGACTATAAGTACAGATGAGCATTCAGACATGACAGTAGATGTGAGCATTTAGTGAATACAAAATAATTTCCAGAATATTGTGAGCTCAACAAATCTCAGTCTTTTAAGATTTTCTGATACACTATAAAACATCAACTAAAGTGTTTATGTCAATCAGGCAATTACCTCAGTTCTTATACTTTGCTCAACTGAATCTTCAGAATGGAAGTAATGAGTACAACTTGTAATATTATGAAGAGATTTCACTAGACACTTACTACACTTAAAATTGTCAAAATTTCCTTTTAAAGGAAAATTCATAGTGCCTATAAAACCAAAAAATCAAACATTTTAGTATTATGACATTCAGTCATGCACCCTCTTCAATCAGACAGTTCTGCCACATGTTAACAATTTATTGTTCCTGTTAGAATCCCAAGAACTGTTTGGTATATGACTGTTGAATCATACTTTCATGGACATGAATTCAAACACACAAAAATATTTTTTTAAGAAATTGGCAATACTAATGAGTTTGTTCATGCTGGATCATGTTGCTATGTACATAATTGTGAGAACTCAGATTTCCTGCCATATAATATTGTGCCAGTCCAGGTCCGTGGTTCAATTCCCGAACGGACTGAAACTTGAGATGAGGGGTAAACCAGACTTTGGCATATTAATCTGGTTTATATGAACGAAGGAGGTGTGAGTAGATGATACTTGGTACACCTCACTTCATCAAAATTCGAGTGATTTTATTAAGTTTTGGCTTTGTCCAATGTATCACATTGGGAAAGAGAGTGGCGCCATCCTGGCGTGTGAAAGTCTCTTCCCCCAACATTCGGTTTAGTGACCGTTGGTTTGGGGCGCCCTAGTAGGTGTGAAGTGACGATTGCCAGATGACCGCTGCTCCACTACGACTCGGACCAATGGAATTTGAATGTGGCTGTTCGGCACGTTTCCGACGTCATAAGAGACATTTTGGGGGACGAATCGGATTGTCATATTCAATTCAAAATTCAAAAACTGTTACGATCAGGGAATATAAAAAGCGATGTTGCGTTGGGGCTCGCTCTCTAAAAGTTCGGTTCTTAAAGGCAAACAGACAGTTTCTCCTCGATTCATTAAACTTCAAGATCAAAATACAACAGCCGAATCATCGCGCTGCCCAAAAATAAGAAAAACTTGTTAAAAGGAATTAAAAGGTGAAATATTTCCAAGGTGACTTCGGTGTGGTCTGCAGTTAATCATCCCCTCAGATTTCACGTCCTTGGCGCACGGCCGCTCCAACTATCACAGTCCCCGTATAATCCCCGAGAGTCGGACAATCTTGCTCGCCGACAAACCCTACACCAATTATTAGTCCTTATATCCTTCCGCATTATCCGAAGTTATATGAAGCTGTAACCGCAAGCAAACCGGGCACGCTACTGGGTTTGATCCCGGGGCAACCAGAGTGAGAAGAAAAACAGTCAGCGGAAGTGCGGTTGCAGCAAATGGCGCATAAACGTGGGGCTTGAATGGAGAAGCCGATGTCGTCATACCTTCGAGGTTAAAGTGAATCACTTGAAGTAATACATCGCCAGAGGCACGTGGAGGTGTAGGCAACCCGCAACGCAGAACTTCGAGGAGACGAGATCTTCGATCCGGTGAACGAGGCCCGAACTGCGAACGTCGAGAAGCGTGGCGACGCCGCATTGACCATCCACTCGGACGTGCTCACAGACGGGACACCTAGGCTACTGCAAGGTTTGAGACCTGCTATATCTGAGTGCTGCTGAAAAAGGTTAGTAACAAATTCCTTTAAAATGGCGAGCCGTTCCCTCCGAAGCAAAAGACAGGCTGATTGCGGCGAAGTGAGTGAAATTGAAAGTGTAGACTTGCGGTGCGCCCAACCCTTTCTTTACACAAATTTGTATGAGGATTTCGGAGAGGAGGACGAGATGACGCCAGGCGCGCAAAAGGAAGGCGAAAAACCTTCAGAAGTGACTGTAATTCCTAGTACAGCCGGTCCTAGTAGGAACAGGGAACAAACGATCAGTCAGGTCCCACCGGCAGAATTATTGAGCATGATTTGGCAGGCCATACAGAAAAACGAGGAGAGTAGGTTAGAAAGTGAAAGACGGATAGACGAAGGTTTTAAAAACCTGCGAGAGGAGTTGTCGAAAGAGTTCAAGTCTGAAATAGATAGGTCGAGCAAGCAGCTTCTTACAAAGATGAGAGATGAAATCAGTGAGTTCAAGGAGTCTGTGGCTACCCTGCGGCAAGATACTCGGCAACAAATTGAGAGAGTGAACGAGAGATTAACAAATGTAACAGAGAGCATGAATGAGAATGTGAGTGAGAGGTTAACATCACACATGTCGGAGGTAGAAAGTAACACTAGGGACATAGTGGTTAGAGAACTTTCAAATTTTAAAGAAAGAGTTACTGAGGAGAACCTAAATTTCATACAAGGGAGAGCAGACATACTTACTAGAAACAACGATTCAAAATTGAGTGAAATGTCGTCCCGACTTGAGAAGCTTCAAGAAAGATTAGATACAGCTAGTTGTAATCAAAATATTGGTCAGTCAGCTGTTAGAGAACCTATGGAACAAGGTGATTCGAGCAGGAGTTCGGTTCAGAGATCGTCTTCTATCCCTGTAGTGAATTTTGAAACCCGACGAGAGAGTGAGAGAATGATGGATGAATGCAATAGTAGGTTAGGCAACCATTGTAGCGGTAGTGACCATGTACCTATAGTGTCAGTCAACATTGGCAACACTGACGGTGAGGCGCGCAGAACGCGTGAACTAGCCGAGCTTACTCATCCTCAGTGCCCCAGCCACGTCTTGAACGACATTGTTTTACCAAAATTTTTCGATTGTCATAAGCAGAACGTAGTGCAATTCTTGCAGGAGCTGGACGATTACTATCGTTTAAAGTCCGTCCCGGAACAATTGAAGTTACCAATCGCGGTAAAGGCGATTAGTGATCCATATTCTAAGCAGTGGTTCACCGCGGTGTACAAGGACTTGACGGGCTATGACAACTTTAAGAGAGCTTTTACGGAGTTGTTGTGGAGCCCTCAGATCCAATCACAGGCCCGTAGTCAGTTGTATCAAGACCGTTTTGACAAAAGCTTGAAGGAAAGTATGTCATCTCATTTCTTGAAATACTCTGTGCTAGCGGCAAATCTATCACCGAGGTTATCAGAATTGGATTTAGTTGATGCAATAGCAGGGCATTTCCAGCCATATGTTCAGAGAGCACTTTTGTCAGCAGGGGTGCGAACAGTGCAAGACGCCTTGGCTTTTCTAAAAAAACTGGAGACAATGGAGCAAGCGGATACAGACAAGGGGAGGTCAAACATGGGCTTATCGCCGCACGCGACTAACCAGAACCAGTCACCCAACCACCGCCAAAACAATAACAAATTCCAACGCAACAACCACTACGTTAGGAACGTGCGTTACAAAGGGAACCCACATCGCGAAAGGCATGGGACGTACCAGCCTAATTATGCTCCTCGGGGACCGTATATGTCAGACGGAGACGCTGGCCCGAGTTCGCGCACAACCAGTCGGGATGAATCAACCCCAAATCAACTAAACCCACGAGCGCCCACTTTCGACCACGGGGCAGGCCAGAGGCATGACCACGATCAGAACAACGGCCGAAATCATTCGGAAAACGATCGCAGGATGATGTAGAGGGCCGGACATTATCCAATTATGAGGGTAGGAACCCAGGTCCGAAACTGAGTCCGAGGCTAGGAGATGAAAATTTGAGAGAGCCTGACGTGAATCACGCAAGTGAGAAATTCAATGTGGAATTCGTAGGAGACGCCGATAACGTCACTGTATATTACATTAATGAGGGAAATCTTCAAGGTTGTCCTCACGTAAAGATACAGATAGGAAGTAGAGAAATAGTTGTTCTGATTGACAGCGGAGCTGAAGTTAGCGTGATGTCTGAAGACCTGTTTAACTCTTTGACGGAGAGTGGCTTAAAGTTCCTATTTATTCCCGTAACAAATTGTGTGTTGTCATCCGCATGGCAATCGAAATCAAAACGAATCAGAAAACAAGCTTGGATTGAATTCGGATTAGGGCGTGACATATTTGAGCTGAACTTCATGATAGCGCCACAGTTGATGACAGATGCAATACTGGGGGCTAATTTTTTGGTTGAGTACCAGGTAATAATGGATTTTGCTAACAGAAGTTTTTCAACGAAGAAAGGAGCTATTGTAACCAGACACAATTTCTTTTTCAATGCGATGGCAGGGGGAGGACGAGAAAGTAGGTCGGTATCGAACCCGGATAGCTTAGCAGATTTTCCGCAGCCGCTGCAAACGTTAGATCAAGACCGATCTCGACTAGGCTTGAATGTTGTAGGCACTGACCTTCGAGATCCTGATATTCCTGAGAGCCGAGGCATACAAAGGCGACGTTGTAGTGGAGTTTTTGATAAATCGTATGATGCACAGGGGGAGGTAAACCCTTTGTTGCTTGGAGTTCGTCGTGAAGACGTGAATGTTGAAGATAGTGGGGCGCGGTTCCCCGGCACTTTAAATATTAGTAGAGTTTACGAGAATCCTGAGGAAGGATCAGATGCTGTAGTCCAGCATTATAATTGTTATAAGACTTCGAAGGATGGCTCGGCGCTTCAGGAATACGACCACGATTCGGATATAGAGCAGGGCGATGCTAGATCTGTTTCAGTCCAAGAACTGGGTGCAAAGGTTAGAGGAGCTGTAGGTCTGTGTGAGAACGAAAGGGAGAGGTTGTTTAGGATGCTCCTAAAGTACAAGAATTCTTTTTCTACACGACCGGGAAAGTGTTCACTGATGAAGTATCGTTTCGACGTCACGAGCCCGGAACCAATAGCGGGGAGTAGTAGACCCATTCCGTTTTCAGTAAGAGCGGAAGTACGAGCTCAGATAAATCAAATGTTACAGGATGTGATCATAGAATTGTCGAATTCCGCTTATATACATCCTTTGACCATAGTGTTGCGTGAAGGAAAGTCCCCGCGAATTTGCATTGACGCCAGGCGCGTGAATAAGTGGATGGTACCCGACCGGACGAAAGTACAGCCTATTGCAGAGTTGTTGCAACGATTCCACGGGTCACGCTATATCAGCTCTATCGATCTCTCTTCAGCATTCTTGCAAGTGGAGTTAGAGCCGGAGTCTCGTAAATACACGGCATTCCAGTTCGAATCCCAGGTCTTCCACTTCTGCAGAACTCCCTACGGGTTCAAGAATTCGCTCGCTGCGTTTGTTCGCGCTTTGAATTTAGCACTCGGCTCAGGGACCTGTACCTACTCCCTCTGTTACGTTGATGATATAACTGTCCATTCTCCAACAATCGGATCTCATATCGAGCACCTGAACACTGTGATTGGTAGACTGACCGCAGCCGGTTTTACTATAAACGCGGGGAAGTGCAATTTCTGTAGGACAGAAATCTCCTTTCTCGGCCACGTGATTAGTAACGGCGGAGTTTCTCCTGATCGTCGGCGGATAGAAGCTATCTTAAGCTATCCAGCACCTAGAAACCAGAAGCAGTTGCGCCAGTTCTTAGGTGTCTGCAACTACCATCACAGGTTTATAATAAATTATGCAAGTTATGTGGCGCCGTTGCTCCATCTCTTGAGAAAGGGAAACAGATGGAAATGGTCGGGAGACCTACAGAAGGCGTTTGAAGTCCTTCGAGCTAAATTCGCGCACAGCATACAGTTAGTGCACCCAGACGAGACTTTGCCGTATTCAATAAACACGGACGCGAGCATTAAGGCCATTGGTGCAGTGTTGATGCAGACCAACAGGCAGGGGGAGACGCACATTGTTTCCACGGCATCGCGCGTGTTGAGCCCGACCGAGCAACGCTTTTCGGTGGCGGAACAGGAGCTATTGGCAATAGTCTACGCACTGGAAAAATTCAGAATCTACATATATGGTCACGAGGTCCACCTGAATACCGACAACAAGGCGTTGACGTTCTTAGGCAAATGTGCTTTAACCTCTAGCAGGATCGCTAGGTGGGTAATGCAATTGCAAGAATATGATTTGAACATTAAGCACATTAGTGGGGCGGCCAACTTCCTCGCAGACACGATTAGCAGAAACCCCGCTGGTTTGAGTGAAAGCGAGATAAAGGAGTTGTCAAAACCACGTGGCGTGATGATAGCCGCCATCGACTTTTGTATCGACGCATCAGTTGGTCGAAAGCTTAGGGACTTAGCTGCTTTTCAAGCACGAGACCCTAAGATACAGAAGACAGTAGAGAAGGTGAAACAGCTACCCGAGCGGTCAGACGGGAGGTATCTGATTCGACAAAATGTGCTGTACAGTAAAGACAGTGAGAACTACCCTTATTGGAGACCGGTCTTACCAACCGAACTAGAAACCCAAGTGATAAGTTTCGTGCATATGTCCTTGGGGCATTCGGGAACAGAAAAGAGTATGGCCCAAATTGCCAACACTTTCCATGTAAGAAGTTTAGGCAGGAAGGTCCGGAGGCTGATATCCCGCTGCGATGTCTGTCAGAGGGTTAAACACCCTAACCGCAGCTACGCAACTGAGTGTCGGAGCCATCTACCGGCTGCGCCCGGTGACCTCTGTGCGACCGATTTGTTCGGGCCGTTACCAGTGGGTAGGGGTGGTGTTCGATATATCTTGGTCATTTTAGATGTGTTTTCAAAATTTGTAAAATTGTATCCATTGCGTGCGGCTACCACGAGAGCCTGTTTAAACAAAGTCACAGGGCATTATGTAACTCAAGTGATTCAGCCTAAGTGCATATTGAGTGACAATGGAACCCAATTTTCAAGCCCGACTTGGCGCAAGAAATTGGCAGAGCTGGGCATTGATGTCAAATTTTCCCCCGTGCGGCACCCGCAGGCTAATCCTAGCGAGCGCTGTATGAAGGAAATAGGGAAGTTCTGTAGAATCTACTGTCATCAGAACCATAAAAAATGGCCGGAGCTTCTGGTTAAGATCGAGGAAGTGCTAAATGGCTCAGTATCAGACTCGACTGGTTACAGCCCTGTGGAACTGATGTACGATGAGCCGAGACCGGACTTGTTCAAGAAATTCATAACAAAGGAGGCCGACCAAATGCCGCCAACCGAGAGTCACCAGGAAAAAGCTTTGAAGGCTTACATAAAGATGAGGGAGAAAGCCACCAAAAGAAACAGAAGACGAAAAGTGGGCAAGACACAGTGGAACCCACAGGTCGGAGACCTTGTGCTTGTAAAACGCCAGACTGTTTCAGATACAGTTGCTGGGATAACTGGCAAATTCATGAGACCTTACCAGGGGCCCGTAAAGATTTCAAAGGTGATACCTCCAGCGATGTATGAGATTTCAGAAATGAACGGAAAGGTGCGGGGAGTTTTTAACAAGAATGCTCTTAAGCCTTACCAGCAGGAGGAGTGAATTGGTTAAGAGGGGTCAGGGAAGGAAGCAAGATTCTTATCAAATTACACCGTAATTTGTTGCAAAATTAAAGATGACATACGTTGTTGTAAGAGAAACCATAAACGGGAGCTATGCTTACGAATGACAATAGAAGACGGTGACGAGCTTAAGGTGATGGTACTCTTTCAGTTGAGTTATGTTGTTGTTTTTTTTTTTTTTTTTTTTTTTTTGGCAAGGTAGATAGTCGCCGTCGCACGAAACCATTTTCGCTGTCCCTGTTATGAGTGGCTTGTCTAGTTCAAGCGGCAAATCTTTGTAAATCACGGTCACATAGCATAGTACGTAAGTTGTAGATATAGTGCGAATGGTTTTATCAATGAATGAGTCTGCACGAATTCGATGATGTAATTGCCGAGGGTCTAGCATAAGACAGGGAAGCAAGGTGAATGTTGGAGGAGGTCAATCAGGTAGATAAACCCATTTTGTGACGTGTGAGGGTGAGCCGACCCTACGAAAAAGTGACAATGAGTGGAACTGGACTGAGAGACGAATAAGTGATCGTTATCATTTGACGAAGATCATACAAAATGTGAGTGCTCGTGTGCAGCAGTAGGAGTGGTTACCATGCCAATATCCTGAACAACCCGCGAGGTGAAATTGGTGAACCTAATAAAAAAACCCAAACATGGAGAAGTCGATTGAAGGTGACCATGTTGGTGGTTGTCATAATATATCATGCGTATTCTTAGATGTTGTATACCTATAGTTAGTTTAAGTACATCTTGACGCCAACCTTCTAGAATAACTATGGATGGTATGTAGATTTAAAAGTGTATCAGAATTATGTCCATTATGTTTTTGTTTTAGTATACATATTAGTGTTTAGCTATTTTGTGTTAAATGTACTCTGTGTCATTTATGTCAGGTCTGAGTTGCATGAATGTGGCAGCCTAGTCTGTCAAGCTGACCGCCGCCCGGAACGTGGCGAAAGGTGGCAGTGAACAGCTGATCGTGTGGAGTGTTATCTTTGTTACGGTAGGAGGAGGATGGGAGTTGTATGATGTTATATGATAAAATGATGTAATAGACTGTCACGGGCAGTTGAGATGAGGCTGGCTGTTTCTATGTCGAAAGCGCAACTCATCTCAAGGGGGAGTGTTGTGCCAGTCCAGGTCCGTGGTTCAATTGCCGAACGGACTGAAACTTGAGATGAGGGGTAAACCAGACTTTGGCATATTAATCTGGTTTATATGAACGAAGGAGGTGTGATTAGATGATACTTGGTACACCTCACTTCATCAAAATTTGAGTGATTTTATTAAGTTTTGGCTTTGTCCAATGTATCACATTGGGAAAGAGAGTGGCGCCATCCTGGCGTGTGAAAGTCTCTTCCCCCAACATTCGGTTTAGTGACCGTTGGTTTGGGGCGCCCTAGTAGGTGTGAAGTGACGATTGCCAGATGACCGCTGCTCCACTACGACTCGGACCAATGAAATTTGAATGTGGCTGTTCGGCACGTTTCCGACGTCATAAGTGACTTTTTGGGGAACGAATCGGATTGTCATATTCAATTCAAAATTCAAAAACTGTTACGATCAGGGAATATAAAAAGCGAGGTTGCGTTGGGTCTCGCTCTCTAAAAGTTCGGTTCTTAAAGGCAAGCAGACAGTTTCTCCTCGATTCATTAAACTTCAAGATCAAAAATACAACAGCCGAATCATCGCGCTGCCCAAAAATAAGAATAACTTGTTAAAAGGAATTAAAGGGTGAAATATTTCCAAGGTGACTTCTGTGTGGTCTGCAGTTAATCATCCCCTCAGATTTCACGTCCTTGGCGCACGGCCGCTCCAACTATCACAGTCCCCGTATAATCCCCGAGAGTCGGACAATCTTGCTCGCCGACAAACCCTACACCAATTATTAGTCCTTATATCCTTCCGCATTATCCGAAGTTATATCAAGCTGTAACCGCAAGCAAACCGGGCACGCTACTGGGTTTGATCCCGGGGCAACCAGAGTGAGAAGAAAAACAGTCAGCGGAAGGGCGGTTGCAATATTAATTGAGAACTCCTCATCTCAAGTGCCTCTGATAAATGGGAGGGTATGTTAAGCCTTAAAACAAAGTTATAATTTGTTAAATATAAAAAGGAAGATACTAAACAAATACATAATTAATTTACTTCAAAGCTCATCAATGACCAAAAACAAATGATAATTCACTAAAAAATCAAACTAATAACCTCAGATTATCTTCTGTGCATACACTTCTGTTTTGGACTAAAATCAGAATTGCAACAACTTTTACTTCAACAAAGATTAATGCAGGAATTAAAAGTTTAACATTTATTTTACCTTCCCTTGATATGTAATTGCATTACATAGTTTTCTAGCAGAGAAAATAAAAATGGTAAATATGAACAAACAAAATGCAGAATAGTTGGTGAAGGCAATAAAGAAACAAATTTTCTGCCAAACACAAGGTTATAACCTTGTGTTTGGCAGAAAATTTGTTATAATTGTTTATCTTACCCTCCCTCATTAAACGCAATTAATAATCATTCTACAATAAAAAGTGAATAAAGAAAAGCTATCCCACTACACGCCATACAGGTGCTTGAGGAGAGACTTCTTAACATCAGCACTAGATGTGGTGAATGGTCAGCATCACGCCCTGGCTTAGCTTTACCCCTAGGAAAGGACCATGATACCCACTGAATAAAAGGCTGGGTAGGCCCCAGAGCCAGTCTGGACATAGAGACTAGAAAAAAAACCCTGATCATCCAGTCTGAAGCTACTCACTATTCTGACTGAGATACCCTGGCTCCCAATCATTCTACAATCCTTAATTTAAGCCACTTAATGTCAGCTGCTGTTCTTATAATAAAAGAATTGGCTTTTATTACATTATAAATCATTTTACCTAAGTGGTAATAATTTTGGCTGGTATATTTCTTGTTAGCTCATCTTCTTATAAACCTGAGAACCATAGTTTAAAACTATGGTCCTATTAAGTCCTTTCCATCAGCGAGGAGAAAAATAATTAAAAGAATGAGATCAAAACCTTACAGTAATGAATCAGGGTCACAGATTTATGAACTCAGTGTCCCTCTGTGTGTACTAATATAAGTGACTGGCAAAAAGGTTAATAAAAAACAATTTCAATATAATTTAGGCACACACATGAGAAGAATAAAAATGAGACTGCAACCAAAAATACCAATACTGTATTTTAATTTGACCAAGCCTAGCCCTTATTTTCCATCTAAAAGCATTTGACCTATAATAATATATCACATCATAGAGAAATAGTTTTACTGATATATCAATTGCTTAAACATTACAAGATTATCACATATGTACTATCTCTGCATTGTGATAGCTTATTCAAACACATGTCAACCTTATGCACCCCACGGTACCGCATTCCATCCAGTTCCCTAAACAAGTCACATTAACAGAATATCACACCTAAAATATTACCTGTGATACATGTGAAACGGTGAAAAACATTAAAAAGGTTGCTGCACACAAAATGTTGGAGTTAAAAAAAATATTATGCACCTATATAAAATGGTGCCACGCCACGGTGGTCTAGCGGTTAGAACGCTGGCCTTGTAATCCTGGGGTCTCGGGTTCGATTCCCGGCGGTGCCCGAATTTATAACTTGTGTTGGGCAGGCCGTGGTCTACGCAACACGGAGTTTTCCTCCGTGGCATCCCAACAATTACTCCATTCACAATCAGAGGAAGGCAATGGCAAACCACTTCTGGATCATCTGCCACGAACGTATATGAACAGGTTCCAGTCCGAGAAAAGGATGGAAGAATCCTGTTCATATGGACCTGTCGTCAGACAGAACACTAAATAAATATAATAAATATAAAATGGTAGATGGTTCATCAATTAATTGGTAAGAATCTGGATAGAAACGGCCATCACCCTTTTTAGGTTTCTGCCCCATTACTTTTCTCAGGAGAATACAGAAATGCTCAGAAAACCTCACTTAGAGCAGCTAGTCTCCAGGCTGAGATGTGAACTTGGTACCCCTTGAATATGTAAAAGCTTACATACTGTTCTTGTGTGTGCACACACAAGACAAAACAGACACTGACTATTTAAGAGCACTAACTAGAACAGCAACTGCCTGAACTACAAATGAAAATGATCAGCAAACTTGGTCAGTATAAACATCACCAACATTTTGGCAGTCTATAATATGAATGTGATTGATTTGCAATGATTGTATAGTTTGACTTTATGGAGTCATTAGTAGCAAATGTAACTTTGACCTTAGAGATGCAGACAATACATTCCTTCAAAATGTGAGTAATAACCTACAAAAAACTACGCAGTGTCACAACCCATGAGACTCGATCGACAACTACAGGAAAGATTAATCAAGCACAAGAAAGGACAAACATGTCACTAATGACTAATTTTGTTAAAGAAACTGCTGAGCAGTAATGAGTAAGTTAGTTGCCTTCTAATAAATCATTATGAACTTTCAACAAATTGTCCTTTGTAACCTTGCAACGAGTGAGTCTATAAGAAAGGATAAATGTGGCTCCATGTTTGGAAAGGTTTGATAACTCTTACCCTTAGCTAAGTTAACATAACTTAACAAAATAAATCCTGCTTTCCAAACAAGAAATACTGCAGATGTCATCTTCAAGAAAGTTTGTTCCATGCATTCAAATACTTATATTTTATTTATTTATAATGCAAGGCCAGAGAGCTACCACACAGTAAGACAGTACCCCTAACATTGCAAATAGATTAAACACAAGAAATGCAGGTTACAATACAATTCAGAACATTTTGTCTTCCCATCTGCTACATTAAAAAATAAAGACTCAATTAGAGAAAACTATATTATGTATGTGGGTGTGAAACTTGGTCTCCCAATAAGGAAAGAGCACATATTGATGTTGTTACAGCAGTAAAAATGTCAATTGTCGTTTCCTATGTTGTGATTCCACTGGTCTTGTGGTTACCAACATTTTGGAAAAATGTACAGCTTCCATTTTCAGAGCAGCAATGTAATGTAAAGTAATGAAATGTAATGTAACGTTTCCTAGGTAACAAATTGTTGTTACACTTTTTCGTTACACTTTTTGTGGAATGACACTGACCCTTCCATATAGACGTATTTACGTCAAAAAAAGTTGATAGTGGAACCACGGTTCCGTAGAATCTGACGTAAATGCGTCTATACGGAAAGAAAGTTTATATATTAGCTTTAATTACAACAATATTAACAACAATGCCGAGTAAACAGATGGCGTTTTCTAGGTAACATAACAATGCACTCAAGCTGACCATTGTTGTCGATCCATATTAAAAATTTTTTGATATGGGTCTTTCACATTTTCATTTCACTTGTTTGCCGAATGACCCTTCCGTATTGACGTATTTACATCAAAAAAAGAGATTATTATTATTATATTAACTTCTTACATTTACAATTACTTGCAACCAAATTATAAGTTAGAGTAATTTTTTCAACCACCAACAATGTGTAAATATGGACCGACAATGGTCAGCTTTTATACTATGAACTCCTGCGTGCATAACAATGCAAGGTAAAGTATTCGAATTTCTAACCCATGCCTGCAACAATATTAGCTGAGCATGCCGTAAGGCTCTTTTCTCCTTTCTTATGCATGCAGTATAATTAACTGAATGAACCGTATTGCACTCCACTAATTTACCTAAGAAACTAATTGTTACGTCATTTGTTTACTCGGCATTGTTGTGTTTCATTACTGCCATCAACAATCCGCTTTCGTTATTGCGGAAAGAGCTCTGCTGTGAATCGCTTGTAGAAGAAGTGCGTCGTAGAGAAGATAATTTTGTGCTCTTAAAAACCTCTTAGAATATAACAGGTACTTATCTTATATAAGAATTATTAAGAAATCTGTGATACTGCCCTCCACTATCTCCGTTTTAGTTTTTATTAATTCGGTCATTGACAGAGGACATCGTGGTCTCTTATAATTGAACAAAGATTGATGTAAGGGATTCCTATTTATTATTATTTTTCATCACATTTAATGTTTTCATCTGCATTTGTGAACTCGCGTAAGAAAATTAGGCTTGTATTCTTTCTAACAGAATTTCAAGTAATATTAGATTGACTTTTGTTTGTTCACGGCCTCATTGATAGTAAAATAATATTCAAGTAGGCAATTATCATTTTACAATTTTAAAGGAATAAAACTTGTTTAGTAGCCTAGAATCGTAATAAAAAAAAATGGATGTTAAGAAGTGGGTATATATTCTGAATAATAATTCTAACACTTTTCATCTCTTGATACATCTGCATTATTGAAGAGTTTAAGGGAACTGTGAAGAATTTTATTTTTGTTTTATAAGCCTAATTATCGACGAATCTCCCTCTTATTTTCTTCCTACAACAGCAAATTAAATCCGGGCAGTGCTTGTAAAATCTTTCGTCCTCCGATCTCATACCAAAAGAAAATTAAGATTAAAATGAACCAAAGCTTAATTGTGTCAGTTGTGCCGTATGGGTGCAAAACGTGGTCTTTCACTTTAAGGGAGGAACATAGACTGAGGGTCTCTGAGAACAGAGTTTTGAGGAAGATGTTTGACAACTCTTACCCTTAGCCTAGTTAACGTAACTTAACAAAATAAATCCTGCTTTCCAAACAACAAATACTGCAGATGTCATCTTCAAGAAAGTTTGTTCCATGCATTCAAATACTTATATTTTATTTATTTATAATGCAAGGCCAGAGAGCTACCACACAGTAAGACAGTATCCGTAACATTGCAAATAGATTAAACATAAGAAATGCAGGTTACAATACAATTCAGAAAATTTTGTCTTCCCATCTGCTACATTAAAAAATAAAGACTCAATTAGAGAAAACTATATTATGTATGTGGGTGTGAAACTTGGTCTCCCAATAAGGAAAGAGCACATGTTGAGGTTGTTACAGCAGTAAAAATATCAATTGTCCTTTCCTATGTTGTGATTCCACTGGTCTTGTGGTTACCAACATTTTGGAAAAATGTACTGCTTCCATTTTCAGAGCAGCACTTCTAAACTAACAGAGGCAATATAACCTGTACTAACAGAAATTATGCAACTAAGCTCTTAGGGGGGCTGGTCAACATTTTAAAACGCAACAAACCCCATTTCGGTGGGGGGGGGTGGTTGCGTTTTAAAATCTTCAGTAAGATACTAAATCAACCCCCCGAATGGGGGGTTAAAACACTTGAATGGGGGGTGAAAACACTTCAAAATCTTGAGTAAGAAACTAAACCAACCTTCCCGAATTGGTTGCGTTTTAAAATCTTGATTAAGACACTAAACTAACACCCCTCGGGGGGGGGGGGGGGGGGTTAGTTTAATGTTGTTAGTTTACTCAAGTCATTTGTTTACTCGGCATTGTTGTGTTGGTACAACAATGCCGAGTAAACAAATATAACGTAACATTGTTTGATGACGTAATTATTTGGCTACAAATTGTATGACGACGACGAAAAAACACAAATTTTTATAGTAAAAAATTGATAGTGGAACCACGGTTCCGGAGAATCTGACGTAAATAAGTCTATACGGAAAGAAAGTTAATGTAGTAGCTTTCATTACAACAATATTAACAACAATGCCGAGTAAACAGATGGCGTTTTCTAGGTAACATAACAATGCACGCAAGCTGACTATTGTTTTCGATCCATATTAACACATTGTTGATATGGATCTTACACGATTTCCTTTCACATTTTCCTTTCATTTGTTTGCCGAATGACCCTTCCGTATTGACGTATTTACATCAAAAAAGAAGATTATTATTATTATATTAACTTCTTACATTTACAATTACTTGCAACTAAATTATAAGTTAGAGTAATTTTCTTTGTTTTTTTTCAACCACCAACAATGTGTAAATATGGACCGACAATGGTCAGCTTTTATACTATGAACTCCTGCGTGCATAACAATGCAAGGTAAAGTATTCGAATTTCTAACCCATGCCTGCAACAATATTAGCTGAGCATGCCGTAAGGCTCTTTTCTCCTTTCTTATGCATGCAGTATAATTAACTGAATGAACCGTATTGCACTCCACTAATTTACCTAAGAAACTAATTGTTACGTCATTTGTTTACTCGGCATTGTTGTGTTTCATTACTGCCATCAACAATCCGCTTTCGTTATTGCGGAAAGAGCTCTGCTGTGAATCGCTTGTAGAAGAAGTGCGTCGTAGAGAAGATAATTTTGTGCTCTTAAAAACCTCTTAGAATATCACAGGTACTTATCTTATATAAGAATTATTAAGAAATCTGAGATACTGCCGTTAGTTTTGATTAAATCGGTCATTGCCAGTGGACATCGTGGTCTCTTACAATTGAACAAAGTTTGAGGTAAGGAATTCCTAGTTATTATTATTGTTATATGCAGTTGTATTTGTAATTGTCTGTGGTATCGTGAGTGTTGGTGTGTAATCGTCAAACATTCATATGGCAGCACCTCCATGTGGAAGATGTCATTGAATCTAGAGGACTCTACTTCTGTATTGTTGGCTACCGGGGGAATTCTGTAGACACCTTCGTCCTTAAGGGAGGATAGCTGGCCTTGTAATCCTGGGGTCTCGGGTTCGATTCCCGGCGGTCCCCGAATTTATAACTTGTGTTGGGCAAGGCCGTGGTCTACGCAACACGGAGTTTTCCTCCGGGGGCTTCCCCGGTTTCTCCGTGGCATCCCAACAATTACACAGAAGAAGGCAATGGCAAACCACTTCTGGATCATCTGCCAAGAACGTATATGAACAGGTCCCAGTCCGGGAAAAGGATGGAAGGATCCTGTTCATATGGACCTGTCGTCAGACAGAACACTAAATAAATAAATAAATAAAATAAATACATTACATTCAGCTACCACAGACCCAAATTAAGCGTAAATAATTCAAGTTAAATAAGCAAAGTCTTAATCAAACTTTACTCAATTGTAAAGCATGTTTAAAGGAAATATTTAGAATAAAGCCGATATATAAACTTCCTTTCCGTATAGATGTATTTACGTCTAATTATCCGGAACCGTGGTTCCACTATCACTTTTTAGTAAGAAATATTATGCTATATAACAGGTAATATTATATGCTAATATAAATTAATTTTTGCTTTCTTGCTTATTTTTAGAGCTTTCCAGAATGGAAAAGGAAACTCCATTTGAGGTAAGATTTTGTTTGATTTTTAAGTAAAGGTTAAATAAAATTCACACGTTTATGAATGTACTTTGAATGTGACCTTCGTTTCACATTAATGTGATTTGTTGAACTAAAGCTGTTATTAAGGGGCATTGTGTGTATAACTAAAACAATTGTCTCTCTTACATGTTAAATTCTGTGATTCGTTATTATTCACATTGTCCAGTTTGGAAATGTTTACCACATTCTTTCTTTTTCTTTTTTCTGCAGGAAGAAAAGAGTTTGCCAAAAGCTGCGCATTTAGCAATAGACAATGAGGAATACCAAGCAGCGAAGACACACTGCTTGGAAGCGGGAAAACGCTTCCAAAAAGCAGAGGAAGGTACGTTGAGACAAATTTGCAGTTTATTCTGTGTCAGTAAAATCTATCTGAATAAAGAAGTGGTCACATTCCTTCCCTACTCTAAACTTATAAATCTCCTGTTTGGAGTACTCTAGTTAATCCCCAATGAATATCTGGTTATTACATCAAGTAACGATCACATTTTGAAGTTATTCGGTACAAGCCATGTTTGGAGATAGCTTTTATCAATACATTTTTGTTATTATTTCCAGGAGAATTCAAATTTAAAATAGGCAACAACTTCCATGTATCTTTCTATGCACACATCTCATTTGGCACTACATAAGCAATGCCTGCAGTTGATGATTCATAAAACAGACCAATGACCATTTCTGATTCGATTCCAGGCAATTCATGCCTTGCGCAGACAAGACGCTTCACAATTTCCTGGGTTCTCTGTTGTTACTGACCTTCTGTTAGTGGTTGTGGGATCGTTAAGTTATAACATCTGGTTTTCAACATTTTAGCTTCGATAACTTTGCTTCCAGGTGAACAGGAAAGTAATAAGTACAAATGCAATACTTGTTTGTAGTGCAAATAGCAAAAAACTAATGAATGCTGCATAGGCCTCATTTCTTAGCTGGCTTCTTTTTACTATGTACTTTTATTCCCCAGATGATTAAATGCGCAGGGGAGGTGCATTTTTATCTGCTTTGTGGTTTTTATTTTTGCATATAGCATTTCACTTTAAGATATGAGCTGCCAACCAGGAAATATTATCAGAACTTTTTGTTTTCAGAGCAACAAGCTGCAGACGCCAAGAAGGCTAAAGAAGAAAAGGAAGGGCATGGAAAAATTTAGAATCCCTAACTCGTGCATTATAGAACAAAAATTAAATTTCTTTATATTCAGAATTCATTCCATTTTATCCAAGCGATAGCCATATGTTATTATTTTTATTCTAATACTTCATTTAGATCCCAGTATCCTAACACAAGGGATTTGGATTTTGTTGTTCTACATGCAACACATATCAATATATGAAACTCTTTGGTAAGGCACTGCTTTGGTTATATGTGCAACTACCAGATGTTTGTTGCGTACAAAATTTTAATTGTGAAATTCTTTGTTGTTCAGTCTGTTAATACAAACTAGACATGGAAAAGTTTCTTCTTAAACATTAAGTTTTTCACGAATCCATTACTCAAAATAATGTCTCATCCAGATGCTAGTATGTTTCATGTTATCCTTAATTAAGAACGCAATGTAACTGCTCTCTACTTTGTTCTGCAAACTACTGTTCAAAAAAGTTCACCATGTATATCAGTCCAGAAACTATTTTACTAGCTCCAAAGTTACAAGTATTTACCAACTTAAGGCTTATATTAGACTTGTACTTTTCATAAAATGTTTCTTTCCATTATAATTAAAATTTACAGAGTCTTAAACATGAATTTAATTTCCCTTCATACCATTTGGCTGTAAGATAGTTCTGGAGATTTGTTTGTCACCGAGCATCTTTCCCTATTCTGAAAATGATGTTAGCTGCACCACAAGAGGCTGTGATGGGTGAATTAATTTTGGACATTCATAATTTGGAATGTTACCACATCTCTGTGCCACAAACTTTTCCTATGAAAAGTCAAATTTGTCTGGCTGGAATTTTGCTCTATGTTAAATCTTTTGTTTTTGTTTCTTTTACAGTTGGAATTTTTAATTGTCCCAATTTATTGTAAACAAAACTTTGCAGTATTTCAATAATTAAAGGACAAAAATATTTATCTCAAGGATTAAAGAACTTGTCACTGAAACCATTTTGTTCCCAGTGAATACATAACCTTTTAAAACTCACTGGTAACTATATGTACCTTCTGCTTTAACAATCTATAACTCTGTATTTTTCCCACAGACTGTATTAAAGTGATATATATGATTTTCAGCATAAAAAGTGATTATTTCCCTAAACTGTAATCACCATTCATCTTTGTAAACAGAAAGTGTTATTTTTGGTCTGTAGTAAGAAATGAATTTTTAAATATTACTTAAACAAACTACAGCTTCAAAGGTTTAACTTGGTATAGCACATCTGAAGATAATGTTAAACAGTACTTACAGTAATATCTGTACTTACTTCATGAATATTAGTCAGACAAGGTTAGAATTTCATACAGAATATATCTGGTGTGTAGAGGAAATATAATGAACCAACACACATGCACTGATATAAGACTTTCCTGTACATAACAATGGATGAGGATAAGAATAAAATATCCTGTAAACCTCCACACAATGAGAACCACATTATCGTTGCATCTGACAACCAATTAATTACACACAAAACAGAAAATTGTATTTAAATGAAGGACATTAGCTTTCACAAAATGCGAAAATATGAAACCAGAGACTCAAATATTCCCTTCAGGAAGTCAGACCAGCTGATTTTGGGGCAAAATTTTGTAACCAGAACATGATTATTTAACTGCACAGAAGATATCGTATGGACCATGAACACCTGTTTTACAAGCACTGAAAGGTAGGAACAATATGATTAAACAGCCCTATAAGGAATTTGCTTTTTAACAAGAATCAGAAAATCACTGTCAGACCAATAATTGTGACGGCATGCTTATTTATATCTGTGTACGCATAAATAAATTAACATTTGCATTTGGTTCAACTACAACTGGTAAATATCATTACAAAACAAAAATGTAAATTATTTGGTTGTAATAGAAACAACACAGATACCAAGGGGGGATATATTCATTTAGTACTCTGAAGTCACACTTTGATCATCACACTGAATGAAATACTATAGATTCAATTTACATTTAGATGGAACACAATTAAAATTTATGTTAAATTATTCATCTGCAATACTATACCAAGACGCAAAAAATTGAATACCTGAATTTAAAATGAAGTCCATATATCCATGTTCTCTATAAAATATTTCAACCATTAGAAACTGCATCTAATATACAGTGATTAATAAAAGCCAATTGGCACCTAATAAATGATTTCGTCTTATCTGTAAAAGCAGTTTTATCTCTGACATTTTGTAGGATGTAAATAAAAAGTATTGTCCTTGTAAGAAATGATTCAGAGAAAGAAAGAACATATATATATATTTGTGATAATACA
This sequence comes from Zootermopsis nevadensis, assembly GCF_977971745.1. Classification (NCBI taxonomy): domain Eukaryota; kingdom Metazoa; phylum Arthropoda; class Insecta; order Blattodea; family Termopsidae; genus Zootermopsis; species Zootermopsis nevadensis. The sequence continues at coordinate 5,917,745 of NW_028259154.1, forward strand.
ACATCAAAGTCCCTTCTTAGTTTAAAAAATTCTCTCACAAGCACCACTGCTTTCTCAGTCTGAGGGAATAGCAATAATTTCCTTGCAATCTGTGGACAAAAAAGGTCAAATAATTATAATTACTTTAACCTTTGGGAGATATTATATTAACATGCTTATTTTGATAGTGAGAAGAGCCAGAAATATATTGTTTTGTAACTGATGAAAAAAGAAACTCTGAAGGCTGACTTACAGATTCTGTTACAGCCACAGCTAACCTCTATTACCCATATCAGAGGAATGAAGGCTGGTAAGAAAATGCTTTGTGAGTGGTTTGAAAAGCTATCCCTCAACATATTTCTTATATTAATCACCTAAAATATATACAATTCCTTATGCAGATGTCACACACCTGCTCTAGCAATGTAAAAACTTCATTTATGCCACTCTGATTTTACTCCAAAGTTGACTTCATAAAAATGAATAATTGCAAAGAACCAAAACAAGTTGTTTAAAAAATGTTTGTGTTGGAAGCAGACAATGGCAGCACAAAGACAAGCCACATACTAAGAAATGAATATCCCCATGCCAACCAAAATATCACAGAGGCTTCTGTACATATGGAACAGAATTTTCACTATTACAGATGACACAGGCTTACACCAGGGCTTCCCAACCTTCTCCAGACCAAGGGACATATTCACCCTTACTAAACAACTTTCAGGCCACAATGTTATAAATTAGAATGGTTTCAATAAAATCTTCTTCGGCGATCAGCCACGTAAAATAGTTAAAAGACAAGACCGACGTTTCAGGGACCATCTCTGTTCCCATCATCAGGGTGAACCCTGAGTTACGTTGCCGCGAAAGCTTCAAATAATGTATCACCAACCTGTATGAGAATGATTTGTTGAAACTTCATGACAATTTATTCAAAATGTTACTAAAATTCTATTATAAACAGGTTCCTATATGAATCAATCATTTTCCTCAACAAAATCAGAACATTATGTACATACTAGACACAGCTTGTGCTTAAACAATTTTTCATTATCAGGTATAATTTCAATTGTTGTGATTCACATATCCCTCAAAGTGTTCACTAGTAAAATGCATCCAAGTTCTTTATTTTATATTGTTCATTAAGCTGGAGCCTACAGCAATAGGTACTGCCAAATTATGATGACATCAACAAAATATTTTCCCATACTGCAGAAATATTTTCACCACAGAGGTTGGCACAGGAAATGTTTTATGTAAAATGCACAGAGGCCACACAAAACACATTAGAGGGCTGTATGCAGTCTGTGGGTTGAGAATTGCTTGTCTACAACATACACTTTTCAGGATGTAGTGCTGGACATACATAGTGATAATCTAACTTGACTCTTCAACAACCCCCATAAATTATAAACATCTCAAAAAAGGAGAAGAATTCTCTTCAGATACCAAATCACAATGTCCCACTTAACATGAAACCCACCATGATAGCATGTCATAGCAGCAGTTACTAAACTACCAAGAAATGAGTTAGTCACAATCCAGAACATAGCCTTCACATGATAGTAGATTGGTTCTGACTTATGTGGGACTCAGTAAATACTGATGCCATGAAATCATATTATGTCTTAAGGATTTAACAAACCTCTACATGAGAGGAGGCACTGGCTCAAAGTTGGCTCAAACACAGAAGAAGTAAAGCAAACGTTGCGGTGGAAGTGGTAGTACAACCGGAAAGCATACAAGTTCCTCTTTTGGAGCAAACAATATAAAGTAATGATCTGTCTCTAACCAGGGGAAAGTTTTGAAAATGTGGTTGGACATTTTTAAAAGTGTTGAAAAGTTTTATGCAGATATGAGTATTAAGAAATGAGTATTGAAACCAGACACAAGTATTTATTCCCTGTATACAAAAATTAAATACTAATAATATCAGTATTTCAGATTAAGAATGTGCAAGTGAAGACATAAAATTAATTTAAGCAAATACTGTTTAAGGTGACAGAGTCTGAAACAAATCAAAGAACATGCATCAACCTGGCAATCTTCCACATAGCACATTATTTTCATTCTACATCAATAAGGTAAAGGAAATTTAAACCCCCAACTGAACTTACTACAGGATTAAAAATTTAGCAGTATGGTACAGTAAGCTTGGCCAGCTGGATCACAAAGTCAGTGAAGTCTTAACATCTTACTTTGTATACAAACTGCAATCTTACAACATACCTTCCAATTTACTAGTTTCAGCAGTCACCTCATGGCTTTCATTCTCTAAGGCAATAATAACAAAGCATAATGGCATTCTAGAAACAAAATAATGTTAGTACATATTAAAAAGTACTGGAGGATAATGAAACAAATATTGCCTCTAATTTATTACAATAAGGACCAGAAATGCACCACACAATATATCTGACATCATAAAAATCACTTGTTTTGATTAGAGTGCGAAAGAAAAACTTCAGACAGAAATTTACCATTTTTGATGAATTCTGTATAAACATCCTAATTTTTACACATTTATCTCCCTTTCAAGAATAATACCAACATGGAATCCACGTACCCTGTGGCATGGAAAAACTAGAACTATTCATCGCAGTCTTTGAACCAACAAGACCTTTGAAATGTGTCTTTCAATAAGATATTTTTTAGGAAAATGCAAATATGAATATGGTGACCCTGAAAATTGTTCGCAGTGACAACAGTAATTGACATCATTGTTAACTTACAAAAATATATCCTGATAACGTTGTTATAACACAGAAACTGGCAGTAAGTGTGACACAAAAACATAGAGAAACAAAATCCTTTAACATTCAAAATTTTACCAAACAACTGCCAAGTGCCTTTAGTATTTATTGTCATCTAAAAAACATATGAGGCATATTTAGTGTGCTGTGTAAAAACATCTTTTTTTCTAATTATAAGATGTTTCTTACCAGTAACAGCTACAGTCAAATTCAGAATATAAACTATAAGAAAATGTATGTAGTGTTGGACTAATACTTTAATAAAATAGTTGGGAAACAAATAAATGTATTTATATAAGGATAATTCTAATAAAAAACACAATTTTAATTTGGCACACAAATTTTTCCTGTGTCTATCTTCTACAACTCATGCATATGGGTATGGCTGGTATGAGGATGAACAAAGATGCACATATTAGAGCTACAAAATCAGCTTTGCAACAGAAAGAACATATTTTCTGACAATGTCATCATGGGAAGATATGTACTGAAAAAGGTAGCAGAAATAATATGACTTACTTGAATTATAAAGTAATGCAGTTATTTTGCAGCAAAGAACTCTGTATTCAACATTGTTTTTCTTCTGAACTACATCTACCATCCTATGTATTACAATAAAGCCATTACATTTCAGGGGCTGTCTAGAGGACCCAACAAAGTAGTTCTTTCATCACCTGAAGATGGGGCCAGAGCCAGCCTTTGAAATATTGTGGCTTCATTTTAACACACAGAACAACATATTTAGTCCAGTAAAAACTATAATTATTTATAATACACCATCATCAGAACCTATTAGAATTAATTTGTAAATATCTGAATCACTCCCAAACATCTACAAGCCTCTTTTAACAATGACAATCAACGCAATATTTCACAGTAACAGTGCATGAACAGAACATACTTCCCCAGTCTGTTTAACATATTTTGTGTTCAGTCAATCAAACTGTATACAATTCCAAATTAAAGTTTATGATATTACTGCAAATGAAAATGTACAATATAAATCAAATAAGATGCACATACGCCTGCTGCCACTTCTGACCGACTCAAGAAACACAAGATAAAACTGGTAAGATTAAAAACAATCAATCACTGAGTGTGGGGAAAACCTCCCCATATTCTAGGTACCACTAATGACTAATTTCCATTAGTTTATAATAAAAGAAAACATTGCTTTAGTTCCTAAGCCTGAAAACATTTTAAAAGTAATACAATTTATCTCTTTGCCTTCAACATAATTTGTCAGAAATCGCAAATTTTTTATCTGTTTCGTGCTTGCTGTGGATACACACGAACAAAACGGGAGAGTAGTCACTTTTCAACTGGGAGATGTGTTCTACACAATGACATATTATTAACATTATCATCATCATTGGCATAGACAACTTGCAATCAACAATGATTTTCTTTACAGCCTTTCCCCAGACACTGAAATGATTCAGCCATTAACTTCAAATCTTAGGAGGAAGAACACGAAAAGAAATTTACTTCTTCCAAAACTTGTGGATTGGTTTTAATTTAATTTGTCACAAATCATACTAGAAAGAAAAGATTTTTCTATATAATAAACTTCTTATACAGAGCCAGATTAGACCAAGGGACAGATTGCTTTTGAATAAGTCATCATGTGGCAAAAATCTTTATTTACAATTTACTGCAATATGAAGAAAAATAACATATGATTATAGATACAATGTGGTAATTCTTTATTACAAAAAGTTTATAAAGCACATATGAATCAGCAAAAATTAGCATTTTAAAGAGGTACCATATCTGCCCAGTCTAGAAAACAGAGTACATTGGTTAATACGTACTTATGGTAAATGAATGTGCCTTTGTCTGATTTGTCCAGCCATAAAAGTTCCTTGCTCGAAGAGTCACCAAGAAGTCTCCTGCTGCAAGATCCTTTAACTGATACTTCAGTTTATAAATATTGCCTTCTGCATCCAGCACAGGTGTTGCGATAACCTGCCACTTCCCACAAGTCCATATATATGAATGTTTTTATTAAAAATTAGTGAAATATTGTTAAATAAAGGAATTTTTTGTTGTAATGATGGCATCATGCCATTGTTTTCAATACAACATAACAAGAACTCTTGATCGCTTTCAGCAGTCATGTAATTATACATCTGTCAGCGTGGCATCACAATTTCATTTTCACAAAACAAGTCGACCGCTTTTCCTAATCACATCAAATGATGCATGGCATTGCTTAGTTGTCATCAGTATTCTGAGTCGACCAGCTCACTGCCAACACATTGCCATGGTTACAGTTCTACAGAGCACAAAAAAGTCATTCTCTCCTTTAAATACATGTTTAATGCATTACACAAACCCTAATTTCAAGAATAAATGATTTTGAAAAACTGTGTTATACACGTGTAATAATACTATTTGTATTGAATTTTTAAACATTAAGAGAAAAATACTATTCAGAAAACATCACTCTACATGATTCAACCTAAGTTTTTATTTATAATTATAAAGAAAAATTTTATGTGTCAGGTATAAATGGAATAGCAGCAGTTCTGTCTTCTAACATGGAACCTGCTTTTATTCAGTACCAGGATCTTCCTTTGCATTTCAGCAGAACGGTGGAGGGAACAAAGTATGCTTAGAAATGTAAAATATCTTTACAGGCAACCCTTGTCTATCAATTTCTGGAAAACTGATCATTGAGACAGAATAATTTGCATTAAAATGTAGTGCTACTTCTATTTTGTTCAGGGGCCAGCAGTCAACTGGAGATGAAATGTGGTGAGGCCACAGACCAACGAATTTAGGTGAACTTTTATGCAGCCACGTGTGAAGCAAAGCAAATCAGTTACTGAACTGACAGACGCAACGGATGTCACCAATTCAAAGACATCTAAATATTGCCTCATGACTCAGGAGCAAGATACAAGCCTCTATGATGTTACATTTCTTTGCATTTGTTTGTTTATTCTTTGTTTTTGTTTAATATTTACTATAATAGTGAAATTATTATATAATGGCTTTAATCTCCTGCTTGTGTTAAAAACCATATTTTAACAGACCGTGTCTTACCTTGCTCCCACATTTCCTTTTAGGTGTCAGAATATTGTATATTATTATATTGAACTTTGTCATGAAGAGACTTTTTTATATGAACTATACATCCATTCTTGTATTGAACTCTGGTGTCCAGATAGACAATATCCATTATGGAAGTAAACATTTTGTCAGTGAGATAGTTCTTTTTGTGCATAAAACAACTGCTTTGAGTAATCCTTTCCAAAACAATAAATATTCTCAATATCAAGAAATATCAGATTCCTAGATGCTTCAAAATATTAAATTATAATTACATCAAAGTTATCTTTATCGTGGATTCTGAGCCAATATTAACATCATAAACAAATATCAAACTAAGACATCAAAAATTTCCACTTCACTGCTTATCTACATGAGAATTTCTCAACTCTTGCAACAAGCCACATTCAGTTCGTTTTGAAACCCCAATACAGAGAAAGCAAAAACACTTAAACTTTGCGATCCATACTCTCAAAAAATAGACGGATAGGGTGACAGAGCTGAGGTGAAACTGCAGTGAGGTTCTGGACATGCGCACTGAATATTCTCATGAAGCAGAAACATGAGGTTGTACTTGTTTGCTTCCTTGGGAACTTGGATGTATATGAAAACTGCCGCTAGCATGTTGTTATTCATGTTAGTATTATGTGGAATTTTCCTTTTATGTTGAAAGTTCACAAGGAGGGCGCTATGGAGGGATAAATGATTAGGTGAGATATCTAATGCTGTACAGTACTTTTATTTTCCGTCGTTACACAAGCTTATTGTTAAAATCATATAAAATTTCACATAAAATTGTTAATTGTAACAATTTTATGTGAAATTTTATATGATTTTAACAATAAGCTTGTGTAACGACGGAAAATAAAAGTACTGTATTGAGGAACACAAGCATGATGCAATTAAGATATAAGATCTAATGCTGTGCTAATAACATCTGTGCCATGCAACTAGCAGGGTGTAACAATGGATTACTGAGAATATAAGTAAGAGATGTGTATGAAAAAGGATTAAGGTTGATTCACAATTATCTGTGACATGTCAGTTCTGTCTGTGCAGTTTCTGACATAGAATCATTGTCAGATGTATTTTAAATGGAACCATTCACACGTATCCAGCACAGTGGTGTCCAGTTACCATTAGTGTTGCCTGGCATCACTGGCAACAGTATTTGACCATACTTCACTGAACTGATATCGTACAGGATGTATGACTAGGTTTCAATGTCAATGATTCCAACGATTCCAGTGTATTTTCAGCATTCATATGGTGAACTCCATAAAATTCGAGATGAATGATGAGAAACTTATAGTTTGTTAAATCACATATTAAACTCTGTTTTTTCGCATCCAAAATATATGGCTACTACATACAGAAGCGGAATAACACGTGACAATTACAGGAAGTTGTTAAAAAGAGTTAAAAAAAGACGATACTACTTACTTAGGATACTTGGACGACCCGTTCTTCAGTGCCTTGAGCATCTGCGGGTCCCAACTTTCTTTGGCACTGATCTACGGGACATTCCGTAGGACTCCTTGGACGAGTGATCGGCCCGTCGCATGGCCTCTACCCGTACACAGGACAGCACAACACAGAAAGACATGCATTGAGCGGGATACGAACCCACGATCACATAGTCCAAGCACCACAAGGCCCAAGCCTCAGACCGCGCGGCCATTATTACGGCGCGTTTCTTCATATTAACGCAATAATTTCTGTCTAATAAACTTTAAAGGAGAAAGTTGTGTTGTACGTGATTTAGCTTGATATTTTGAATACTCGATCCAATTTTGTTCAATCATTCTGCATAGTTTTGTGAGAATAAATTAGAATCAAGTTTATAGAAGATGACGACCACAGCCGGTTTTGGGCATCTTGAGCACTGGGATTGTGGGTTCGCATCCCACTCGCGTTTTTCACTGCTGTTTTGTGTAAGTGGACATCTTTCCCTTGTCAAAGGAGTCCTGCCAAGTGACTTCAAGGATTCGCACTTGCTTGTGAATTGGAACAGGTCAGAAGACGCGCATCGGAAAAACTGGAGAAGAGGAAAAATCCATGAAAGATGGTTACTGTGCCTATTAAAAGTATTTTCAGTTTTCTGTAACCTTTGTGAGTAGCGCAGACGCTGTAGAATTTCGAAGCACAGCTCACTTTTGGCGTGAAGACTTTGAGAAAGAGACAGTCGTCCACTCCTGACAGTAATCTCGTCAAGTCGCTCCTCTGAGTGCACGTGTACCCTTCCAAAGTCGCATCACGAGTTCCTGCCGTGGTTACGGCGCTTGAGGCGCCTGCAGCGAACAAATTTCAAATTAAAACTGAATAAAAATTATTTGCCATCACGGACATTGCTTCGAGTGGCAGAGAAACGAAGCAGAACTTTCAGTGATCGCGGCCTTTAAATTTTTTTTTTCATGCTGTTGGACATCTTCAATACCAGGAATGGTAAATCAGCATGGAATTTAGTGATGTGTTTGCGTATGTGAATAATTGTGGCTGGTAAACAATTTCAAGTTGTTAGACTCGAAATAGAAACTTTTTACACATAAGAAAAGCTCGTGCAAAATTCGCGTTTATACTTATAACGTGCCTAGGGAATTAAATAATCTCATTCCTACAATCTATTCGATGTAGGTCCGAGACCGGTTGTCCTGACTGAAGTTTTTTTTCGTGCTTTTGTTGTTTCTTTCATGCACATTCTGCGGTAGTACCGGAAACTAGGCCGTAGTCTTTTCTTTCAACATATTTTACAATTTATTATTTATTACTCGTCCCATCAATCGACGTAATGCACTTTAATTACAAATATCGTCGTTAAACAAGCCGTAAATACAACAATCGAAGTTAAAGACAGAGTCACAAGGGCATAACATTGTCTTGATCTGCTGGGGTTTGGTACCGTAGAGGCTGAAGATACGACTTTTAAGATTATATCGTGTGTATTAGTCTTCTGCATTTCATGCGGCACCAATTTCCCAATTAATAACCTCGTTTGAATTCATGCAATTGTCATTAACAGAGTATCAGAAATAAGACCGAACTTTCGCTTAATAAAAGTCTGTATTTGAATTCTATCCTGCTTAAAGTAACTCGCCAATGGTCATCTGAACCCATACAAATTGAATCCCCATCCTCACACTCTTTGTGCAAAAGACATTGGATTCAATTTAAGTGATTTACCTCTAGTACATTTCCTGTTTTGACGGGCTTAAACAAGTCTACTGAAAGTTTTGTTAAAATTAAGACGTCAATATTTATCATTCAATTCATCTCCCACGCAATGTTAGCTATTCTATGTATGATGTGACATTTTAGGTTCTAAGGCTTTTTCGTAATTTTGGTGGCACTTTTCCTCTGGACACCGCGATATTTTGTGAATACGACTCACCGAATAATTTATGTATTTTTCACAAAACACAGACCGCAATGTAAAACTTACGTTGTTACTTATCATCTTCCCATCACTTTGAACTTGAGGTCACCGACAGGAGTTTTGGCGTACGGAATTCCAAGAAACGCCACATACTTTTTCTTCTTTCGGATAGATGCTAAAACTTTTCCCGTCAGCAAACCTCATTGCACTCTAACTATTGGTCTTCTTGAAGTCTGCTCTGGTGAGGCGAGGCTGCTACACATGGAGATTATTACCAGTGCCAACGCGGAGATCCGTCGGCCCGCCATGTCTCCACATCTGTGCACTGGAACCCAGGGATCCAGATCCATTTTAAGTTACTGAATTATTTATCAGAAGCATAAAATGTTACACTGGTTACAATTATTCAGTTTAATTTAAAAACTTTGGAACACTTTCTTGTGTATATACAGAGTGATTCAAAAGGTTAGGGCCGAACTGAAAGAGCGTATAGAGGGAATCAGAGAGAAAAGCTCTTGAACAGGAATCAGTGTTCTCCGAAGTTATCCTCAGTCAGTCGAGGCCATTGAAGGTAGGGACATCTGATAACATACCACTGAAATAATCGTAATTTGCTATTTATCTACCAGCTTAATTTTGAATCACACATATCCCTTCAGATTCTACTGTGATTATAGAAACCTAACAATTCAGAACGAAATTACATGTTCAGTTGTTCGGCTTTAAAAGAAAGAGCGATTTAAGTCTCCATTGTGACATGGATTACAACCAGAAAGGGATAAAAATTATTATTTCCATCTAAGTCTCCTTGAAAAGAGAGATCTGCCAACTTCAGAGGCGATTATACTACCATTGTCTACGCCAGAATTTGCGAAACATGCGTCCCGCAGGCCGCATGCGGCCCCCGGAAACATTTTCCCTGGCGCTGGGGTGATGGGGTCAACAGCCCCGGAGCCTTGAAAAATTATTTTTAAAAATAATCAAGTATAATAAACCCCGACGTAATTTTTAAATAAGGACAAATGAAATTGCAATTCCTTCTTATGCCTATTCTCATTATTTTTAAATTTATTTCTTTCTGATAGAGAACACATTCAATATTAATTATTAACTTCTTACATTTATGATTGCTTGCAACCAAATTATAAGTTAGAGTATTTTTATTTGTGTTTTTTTTCAACTACCAACAATGTGTAAATATGGACCGACAATGAACACCTGCGTGTATAATAATGCAAGAGCATTGAAATTTCTAACCCACACCTGAAACAATGTTGGCTGAGCATGCCGTAAGGCTCTTTTCTCGTTTCTTATGCATGCAGTATAATTGCATGAATGAACCATGTTGCACTCCATTCCTTTAACCTTGAAGGATCTCCGTGATATTTTCACTGTAGGTCTTCTTGGTGCACTAAGCAACTTTTGGCTTTGTGCAGTTAGTGGTGACAAGGAAAAGATATTTGATCCTGGAAAGAACGCTCTTCTCTCATCACATTGAATGTTGGCGCCAAGAAGTTCGTTTTTCAGCAAACAAGAATATGCCAGTCTCTCATGACCACCAAAAGCCTCTTTTTGTAGTTAATCCATTCTGGGCAGACTCCTATATTTAAAAACAGACACAAATTCAGACACTTCTACAACTTGCTTACATTAAGAGAAATTCATAAAGCTTGTAGACAATGGGGAATTGACACCATCTTGCAAGAGACCTGATGGGAAAGGAGTTATAGAAGTACATCACAAATAGCAGTTTTAAATGACGGTAAGATACACTCACTCCAAATCCAAACAGAACAAAAACTAAATAAATTAGATTAGTAGTAGTAGCTTAAGTACACAATTTGATAATCTGATATTGTATTTGTACAGTGCAATTGTAGTCAATTAGGAATAAACCAATTTTTGTGGATAATGTTTCATTTACATATCTGATAAAATACTGTCTTGAAGGCAAATTGATCTCATCCTCAGCACAGCATACTCACTTCATCTATCCACTAATTTTATAAAGTCACAAAAATCATAACTTAATGAAAAACACTTACTGTGTTCCTGAGAAACTTCATGCGCCAGCACGCAGCGGAATAAAGCGATCGCCTGACTGCAAGTAAGGAAAAGATGTAAGTAAAACCTCACAATTCCTTTAACCACATTTTCTAATCTTACTAACAGAACAATATACAAAATGAAGATAACTGTCTTCTGGGGCACTGTGCCAAGTAGCCTGGTACAAGTACACAGACATTTCAGAGGTGCTTGCTGCCTTCATCATCAGAGCGATGGAGGCCGAATGTGCGTCTAAAATGTTGTCAAACTTTGAACAGACTACTGTCCACAGATCACGAGAAAAGCAATGCGGGGGGAAATTGGTTCTGGTGGAGGCAGGGGGAATGTTTACTATCAGGTGGACTAGAACAGTGGTATTCAACCTTTTTTGTTCGTGTACCCCCAGATATAATTTCTCTTCAACTTTGTACCCCCAAAGTTGTTGGAGTATAATTCAAGTTGTACATAGTATATAAACTACATCTAAAATAAATTAAATAAATTACATTACTGATTATACAGTTTTTATTATAAAATAATATTTTTTTTAAATTTCACGTGCCCCCTAAGATGTCTTCGCATACCCCAGGTTGAATACCACTGGATTAGAGGACTGCTATTGGTGGAAAGTATGACACGCCAGAGAGTTACAGTACTACATACAGATTGAAAACATCAAGCAGTTACGAGTAGCGTGTAGTGAGCGCACCTCTAATGTGTTCTGCGGGTGTTGTGATAATATTCTATATTAAATCACTGTGCCACTGTGAGGTAATCTTAAAGCTGTACCCATTAGAACACATGAAAGCCTGTTGTTCGTTGAGTGATTGTGGAACGAATGCTTTTAGGATGGGTCGTCACTCACCGCAAAATCTTGTGCATGCGCGTATATCGAATTCCTAGCAGGGACTTTCTCCTGGTCTGTGAACTGTACATGGTGCAACACTAATCTCCTTACCCGCTGCCATGAAAACCTCAAATGTCACCAGTAAATAAATGTGTAACACACTCTTAATTCAGTACTTAAACTTTATTAAATGGCAGAGAAAAACTCTTATACTCAACAGCACATTTCATGTTTTAGAAACCACAAAACTCTGTTCACCTGAATACAACACAAAGGCAGTTGCCAACTTTAGCAACTGAAAACCTAGAAGCGTCATCAGTTCACACACCAGAGAGACACACGACTACAGTCAAAATGTCATTACCACTAAACGGTACAATAACGAACAAAGCTGTATAGTTGGCAGGAGTAACCTATAAAAGAAGGATTTATAGTTAGTCAAGCATTTTAACATCAACCATATTCTTAACTAACAAATATATACACTTTAGTTCAGGCTCAACTAGACAAGTTATCCTATAAAAGTGGCAAAGGAGAAGAATAATACAGAATAAAAGTTACAACTATTAAAATAATAGAAATATTTGGAAGTTAAACCCAGTATTATTATTATTATACAATGTAGGAGAAATTAAATTTCTTCCAGTGTGAAAGGTGATGTCACAAGACACAGCTCATCCCCTTCAGTAAGGGGTTCTAGTTGGTACTAAGGAGTACAGAAACCTTTATACATCAAAATCCTAACCTTCTTGAAGGCACTGTTTGGTCAGAGTTCAACATGCCAGGGATAAAACACAAGTAATAACCAGAAGAAACCGGTACAAATTTCACTAAAGTATCTTTATCAAATGAAGAAGAAACTACAGTATCAATACAAATTAACTGATAACCTATAATAATCCAATTGTAAACAGTTCACTCATAGCATATCGGAACTATAACAAGGAACTTCAAAAGAATCAAGGGAATAACACACAAATAATCAAGGTAGGAAAGCATTTTAAACACAAAACTACTTACCTAATTACATCAATTAGTTTAAAGTTTTGTACAAATTAATTAATATATCCAGTGTATGTTTACGAACCGTTAATATTGCAGTTTTAAGTAAGAAGCAAGGAACTCAGTCCTTCGCAACCAACAACTTTAAAATTCAGACCGGAAACAGCCGTTTATGACCAAAAGAGAACCAGCAAGCCACAGAGTTCAAAATAATCGTAACCACCGGATCCTGTTTTCCATGTACAAACTCTAAAATTACACAAAGAAATAGAGATGCTGGTAGAGCCTAAAAAGCCTGGAAGGCACTTCATTTTACAATGCGTGTTCTCAAAAAGGGGAACAGTAACACTAAAAGTCTAGCCTACACATCACTAGTGCGTCCGATTCTGGAATATGGGGCGGCGTGCTGGGATCCTTACAGGGAGGGGCAGATAAATGCGTTAGATCGGGTGCAAAGGAAAGCATGTAAATTTGCATATCACAGGAGCGATTCGAACTGGGAAACCCTGGCACAGCGTAGAAAGATAGCACGAATATGTGCTCTCTTTAAGGCGTACACGGGAGATCGGGCATGGAAAGCTATAGGTGACAGATTGCAAAGGCCATACTACCTGAGCAGAGTCGATCATATTCGGAAAGTTAGGAGCAGAAAACAAAGAACAGATATCGGAAAATATTCCTTTGGAAATAGGACCATCCAACTCTGGAACCAGCTACCTGCTGAGGTTTTAGGGACTCTCTCCTGTAAACCAAGTACGTTTAGGAAGAAGGTTAGGAAAGTGATAAATGAGGTGAAGTAAAGGGAATAGATGGGTGGGTGCAGTGAAAGGGGGTAAATTGGGGTGAGGATGGGAAGGCTTCATAAGTGTAGTGAAGTGAAGAGAAGGTCCTGATGAAACGTGTGATTCATTACTGTTACTGACTTATGTCTAGTTGGTATTAATTTTTAAGTTATGTACTTTAGGTTATACGGTTTTGTAATATTATGAGTTGTTTTATTTTGAGTGTGGTGTGTTGTTTTGTTGTGTCTTATTGTTCTTGTTGTGCCTTATGTTTTTTGTGTCTCATTGTTTTTGTTGTGTCATGTCTTTTTGTCTTACTGTATTGTTGTGTCTCATTGCTTTGTTGTGTCTTATTGTACTTGTTGTGCCTTATGTTTTTGTGTCTCATTGTTTTGTTGTCTTATTGTTTTTGTTGTGTCTTATGTCTTTTTGTCTTACTGTTTTGTTGTGTCTCATTGTTCTGTTGTTTCTTATTGTTATTGTTTGTGTTGTCTTATGTTTTTTGTGTTATTGTTTTGTTCTGTTTCATTGTTCTGTTGTTATTATTTTTGTTGTCTTATGTTTTTTTGTGTTTTATTGTTTTGTTCTGTCTCATTGTTCTGTTGTTTCTTATTGTTTTTGTTGTCTTATGTTTTGTTGTGTCTTATTGTAGGACCACTGCCACCGGGTAAAAACCCATTTGCAGTCAAATAAATAATAATAAAAAAATAATAATAATAGATGTCCCTACTCTTTGACGTCAAAGGTAAAACTAATGAGTGCGAAACATATTTCGTTCATATAATTATGCAAAAGGAAGCATTTCTTACCTGGCTATTTTGTTTTATTCTACACATTAGTAAAAGATATGAACTGCCTTTGAGGAAATGTTAAATGGACAGGGCCCCAGATGAACAAGAATAGGCCAGCTTTAAAATGAATTACAGGATTTTTTTTTAGAATTAATATAATTAAATTTCGAAGGTATGGGTAAAATGTACGGCTATATTAAAATGGAAGATCAAATACAATTAATAAAATATGTGTCCACACATGTAACACAATCAGAAAACACAATATACTGCACGAAAGCAGAAATATGCAGAGAGCACATGCAAGTAAGATCACCCATTCTACCACTCCTGTTTGCCAGCAGACTTTTTGCACAGCATTTACAGTAATTTGTTCGCAAAATTATTTTAAACGCGTACTCTTTCTTCGGAAAAACCCAAGCACCTAACAATTTTTAACACCACTAATCTGCAAATACTATAAACTCAAACTTACTTTGTGCTATGTAACATAGACCAATGACCCGCATTAGCAACTGCTTCACTCATTCCACTCTGCTACATCACACCACCTCTTTAACACCTGCCAGGCATGTTTGTGTTAGACTAGAGAAGATAAATACTTTCACACTCATACCAAGCCACTCTCAATTATTCATGATGTTACTTGTGCATGAGCAATGTCAGTAACAAATACTGGGATGCAAATAAGTGTGCTACATAAGCAAGTACAGCAAAGAATTTTACTGAAATTGATCAGGGTATGTTACACATTGCACTGATTTGCACATTAGCCTATTTGAGATGGCATAAGTCAGCAGGATCACTTGTGTTCGATTCCCAGGAAAGGCAGGGCTATATTTCTACATCACCACATCCTGATTAACTACAAGACCAGCGCAGCCTCTTATTCAATCAGTACGTGCAAAAAATTAGTACATGATGCAAAATATAGATCTCATTAAGATCTACATTTTCTACACAAGAAGTATGTTAATATGGTGAATATTTTACAAAATACAGACACATTATTTCTCAATGGGTGCAGCGTGATGTGTGTAGTGCAATTAGCTTTGCAAAAATACATCTCTATCTGCAATAAAGTAAAATCAAGACAAGTAGGCATATAAAATAGTAGGGAACATAGTGGAAAATACATGTATGCTACCATTTCACACGTTTTAAGCTAACTCACATTGCAGAACGAAACATTTGTAAATACTCAGCTAATACATGTGAACCAAAATACTGTGTTATAAAACATTAACTTTTATAGTAAACAAAATTTAATGGCATAAGCTTACCAAAGTATTCCCCCTCCTCTTCCAGCTGACGAGTCAACTTCTCGATTTTTCATTCAGCTTCTGTTGGTCCCTGAAAACAAATTACAACCACTGATAAATATTGTATCATGTCCTTAATATGCTCCTTCGTAAAATAAACACAAGACTACATTCCAAATTCCTGAGACCATATGAACAGGATAGCAATGTATTAACTGTCTGATGTGTATTCAGGAGGGATCTAATTTAAATCATGCCTGGAGTAACAGCTATACTACTTGAGATTCACATGGTGATAAATATGATGGTGGTCATCTCATAAAATGCAGCATAAGGTAGTATGGTAGACATTGAATGCTGGAATAGTGCTTTAACACTTCTTGTTGACATTTAAATGGCCTGCTCCTCTGCTTTCACTCACAATTTCGACTTGCAATTGTTGTTTTCAACAATAATTTTCATTCATTTAGGAGACCAGAAACAATATGATATACTAGAAATTAAATTTCAGACACTGTTCTTTACATAATTTGTTATCAACGATATAAGTAGTGACAAATTTATCTCCATGTTGACCACAACAGAAATCTTATCTCAAAAATAAGATCTCATATTCCAAAAGACAAGACATGAAAAATAAATGACAGGATTGGTGCACTAGTGAGTGTGGTCACTTTCAAAATATTTGCCTCTACCTTCACACACATTCAGCCTGATATACCCAAAACCACTACTAGAAATCAACTTCTAAATGTCTTTACATCTTATAACAGGACCTTACGAATACAAACTTTCTACAAATCAACCACTTTCTGCAATAACCATTAGACTTATATTTAAATATAGGTTATAAGTCTAAAAAGTAGCCTGATGTTTTACGTGGTGGTGATGAAATCTCTTGTGGTACCATTTACCATTTTAGTATGTTTACCATTATTAATACATATGGAGGTTTTATGAAGGATTCAGAGGTTTTAGTACCGACTCCACAGCCCTCTTCCAGACTGTGTATTACTCCACTGAAAACTTTGGCATTTTATTATAAGCCATACAGAAAGATCATGCCTCATCAAAAGTCTAGTGACAAACTTTTCTCAGTATTTTTTACTTTCTTCCAAATTAAAGAAAGTTTTTTTTATGGCCACCACACCTTTCATCATCTGCAACATCATCCTTTTTGCCTTGAAATAACTCAACCCACACAAAAGCCAGTATTCTCAAAACTGCTGTTAATAAATTCGCTGTAAACACTTTGTAAAATTCAAACATATTTTTTTCAATTTGGCCAAACTTTTATAACTGATACTATTCGAACAATCATTAGAGGCATAGCCTAACAGCACAAAGGAGGTGGTGACATGAACCCAACAAATATTAGACGTGACCCTAAGAAACTTACTAAATTACGCTCAAATATAAAAATCTAATAAGCGGCAACACAGAATACAAAATTGGTTTTTCTAGTATCAAAATTAACCATTTATCAGAAACGAAATTACATGAAGCTGAAGACAATAATGAAAATGCAGACTATAAGTACAGATGAGCATTCAGACATGACAGCAGATGCGAGCATTTAGTGAATACAAAATAATTTCCAGAATATTGTGAGCTCAACAAATCTCAGTCTTTTAAGATGTTCTGATACACTATAAAACATCAACTAAAGTGTTTATGTCAATCAGGCAATTACCTCAGTTCTTATACTTTGCTCAACTGAATCTGCAGAATGGAAGTAATGAGTACAACTTGTAATATTATGAAGAGATTTCACTAGACACTTACTACACTTAAAATTGTCAAAATTTCCTTTTAAAGGAAAATTCATAGTGCCTATAAAACCAAAAAATCAAACATTTTAGTATTATGACATTCAGTCATGCACCCTCTTCAATCAGACAGTTCTGCCACATTTTAACAATTTATTGTCCCTGTTAGAATCCCAAGAACTGTTTGGTATATGACTGTTGAATCATACTTTCATGGACATGAATTCAAACACACATAAACATTTTTTTAAGAAATTGGCAATACTAATGAGTTTGTTCATGCTGGATCATGTTGCTATGTACATAATTGTGAGAACTCAGATTTCCTGCCATATAATATTAATTGAGAACTCCTCATCTCAAGTGTCTCTGATAAATGGGAGGGTATGTTAAGCCTTAAAACAAAGTTATAATTTGTTAAATATAAAAAGGAAGATACTAAACAAATACATAATTAATTTACTTCAAAGTTCATCAATGACCAAAAACAAATGATAATTCACTGAAAAATCAAACTAAATACCTCAGATTATCTTCTGTGCATAAACTTCTGTTTTGGACTAAAATCAGAATTGCAACAACTTTTACTTCAACAAAGATTAATGCAGGAATTAAAAGTTTAACATTTCTTTTACCTTCCGTTGATATGTAATTGCATTACATAGTTTTCAGGCAGAGAAAATAAAAATGGTAAATATGAACAAACAAAATGCAGAATAGTTGGTGAAGGCAATAAACAAAACTATAACCTTGTGTTTGGCAGAAAATTTGTTATAATTGTTTATCTTACCCTCCCTCATTAAATGCAATTAATAATCATTCTACAATAAAAAGTAAATAAAGTAAAGCTATCCCACTACACGCCATGCAGGTGCTTGAGGAGGGACTTCTTAACATCAGCACTAGATGTGGTGAATGGTCAGCATCACGGCCCAGCCGAGCTTTACCCCTAGGAAAGGACCATGATACCCACTGAATAAAAGGCTGGGTGGGCCCCAGAGCAAGTCTGGACATAGAGACTAGAAAAAAAACCCTGATCATCCAGTCTGTAGCTACTCACTATTCTGACTGAGCTACCCTGGCTCCCAATCATTCTACAATCCTTAATGTAAGCCACCTAATGTCAGCTGCTGTTCTTATAATAAAAGAATTGGCTTTTATTACATTATAAATCATTTTACATAAAGTGGTAATAATTTTGGCTGGTATATTTCTTGTTAGCTCATCTTCTTATAAACCTGAGAACCATAGTTTAAAACTATGGTCCTACTAAGTCCTTTCCATCAGCGAGGAGAAAAATAATTAAAAGAATGAGATCAAAACCTTACAGTAATGAATCAGGGTCACAGATTTATGAACTCAGTGTCCCTCTGTGTGTACTAATATAAGTGACTGGCAAGAAGGTTAATAAAAACCAATTTCAATACAATTTAGGCACACATATGAGAAGCATAAAAATGAGACTGTAACCTGAAATACCTATATTTTATTTTGACCAATCCTAGCCCTTATTTTCCATCTAAAAGCATTTGACCTATAATAATATATCACATCACAGAGAAATAGTTTTAATGATATATCAATTGCTTAAACATTACAAGATTGTCACATATGTACTATCTCTGCATTGTGATAGCTTATTCAAACACATGTCAACCTTCTGCACCCCACGGTACCGCATTCCATCCAGTTCCCTAAACAAGTCACATTAACAGAATATCACACCTAAAATATTACCTGTGATACATGTGAAATGGTGAAAAACATTAAAAAGGTTGCTGCACACAAAATGTTGGAGTTAAAAAAAATATTATGCACCTATATAAAATGGTGCCACGCCACGGTGGTCTAGCGGTTAGAACGCTGGCCTTGTAATCCTGGGGTCTCGGGTTCGATTCCCGGTGGTGCCCGAATTTATAACTTGTGTTGGGCAAGGCCGTGGTCTAGGCAACACGGAGTTTTCCTCCGTGGCATCCCAACAATTACTCCATTCACACTCAGAGGAAGGCAATGGCAAACCACTTCTGGATCATCTGCCAAGAACATATATAAACAGGTCCCAGTCCGAGAAAAGGATGGAAGAATCCTGTTCATATGGACCTGTCGTCAGTCAGAACACTAAATAAATATAATAAAAATAAAATGGTAGATGGTTCATCAATTAATTGGTAAGAATCTGGATAGAAATGGCCATTTTAAGTTTCTGCCCCATTACTTTTCTCAGGAGAATACAGAAATGCGCAGAAAACCTCACTTAGAGCAGCTAGTCTCCAGGCTGAGATGTGAACTTGGTACCCCTTGAATATGTAAAAGCTTACATACTGTTTTTGTGTGTGCACACACAAGACAAAACAGACACTGACTATTTAAGAGCACTAATTAGAACAGCAACTGCCTGAACTACAAATGAAAATGATCAGCAAACTTGGTCAGTATAAACATCACCAACATTTTGGCAGTCAATATTATGAATGTGATTGATTTGCAATGATTGTATAGTTTGACTTTATGGAGTCATTAGTAGCAAATGTAACTTTGACCTTAGAGATGCAGACAATACATTCCTTCAAAATGTGAGTAATAACCTACAAAAAACTACGCAGTGTCACAACCCATGAGACTCGATCGACAACTACAGGAAAGATTAATCAAGCACAAGGAAGGACAAACATGTCACTAATGACTAATTTTGTTAAAGAAACTGCTTAGCAGTAATGAGTAAGTTAGTTGCCTTCTAATAAATCATTATGAACTTTCAACAAATTGTCCTTTGTAACCTTGCAACGAGTGAGTCTATAAGAAAGGATAAATGTGGCCCCATGTTTGGAAAGGTTTGATAAATCTTACTCTTAGCTAAGTTAACGTAACTTGACAAAATAAATTCATGTCCTTAGCTGCCTGCTTTCCAAACAACAAATACTGCAGATGTCATCTTCAAGGAAGTTTGTTCCATGCAATCAAATACTTATATTTCATTTATTTTTAATGCAAGGCCTGCTCTATGACAAGGCCAACCGACTGGATGAGAATGAGATGGAATTGGAGCCAGAAGAAGAAGTAGAAGAGGACGACAAAGGTCCAGAGATACTGAAGAGCGAGGTAGAGAGGGCCATAAAGGATATGAGAAGAAGAAAAGCTATGGGAGATGATGAAATCCCTTCGGACTTATTGAAAGAACTTGGAGAGAAAGGAGTGAAGGTTCTTACTAGACTCGCTAACAAGATATACACCTCCGGTGAGTGGCCCAAGGACTTTCTGGAAGTAACAATGATTCCGTTACAGAAGAAAAAGTATTGCAAGAAGTGCGGCGATTACAGGACCATCAGCCTAATCTCACATGCGGCGAAGATAATGACGAGAATACTGACTAAAAGACTAGAAAAGAAGATAGAGGAAGTGATCGGAGACGACCAATTTGGATTCAGGAGAGGAAGAGGAACCAGAGATGCCATCGGAGTTATGAGAATAATTTCAGAGAGAGTTCTCGATGTCAAGGGAGAAGTATGTGCCTGCTTCATCGACTGGAAGAAGGCTTTCGATCGAGTAAAATGGAAGAAATTAATGAGGATCCTACAGAGAATTGGAATTGATTGGAGAGATAGAAGACTAATCGAAAACCTGCACATGCAGCAAAAAGTCAAAGTGAGACTGGACTCAGGAGACACCAACAGCGTTGAGATAGGTAGAGGTGTAAGACAGGGATGCTGCTTATCACCAATTCTTTTTAACCTGTGCGGGGAATGGCTTGCGAAGGAAGCTCTGGAGGGAACATGAGACTTCAAAATTGGAGGAAGAGTGATAACGACTGTAAAGTATGCAGACGATTTAGTAGTATTGGCGAAGGAAGAGGAGGAATTACAGAACATGATGGACAAGTTAGTGGAAACAGGTAGAGAGTATGGAATGGAAATCAACATTGAAAAATCAAAGGTAATGTGGATAGAACCGAGAGCAGAACTATTGAACGTTGTAATTGGAAACAAACAGATGGAGAATGTGGAGCATTTCAAGTACTTGGGAAGCATAGTCAAGACGGACGCCCTATGCACCAAGGAAGTAAAAGCAAGGATAGCCATGGCCAAGGCAGCTTTCGTCAAGAAGAGGATACATCTCACTAGCAAGTTGGGCTTGGAGATGAAGAAGAAACTAGTAAAGAGTTACGTATGGAGTGTCGCGCTGTATGGAGCAGAGACTTGGACACTCAGGAAGAAGGAACAGAAATACCTGGAGAGTTTTGAAATGTGGTGTTGGAGAAGAATAGAGAAGATCAGGTGGACGGATCGAGTGACCAACGAAGAAGTATTGAAGAGAGTCAACGAGGAAAGAAGCATTCTGCAGGCGATTACACGAAGGAAAGCTAACTGGCTGGGACATATTATGAGAAGGAATGGGTTACTGAGTGATGTCACCGAAGGCCAGGTTGAAGGAGAGAGAGAACTAGGAAGAAGACTGATACAGCTAACCGACGACCTTAAACAAGGAAAGAAAATGACGTTCCAGGAATTAAAGCCAGAAGCCGAGAATAGGGACAAATGGAGAGCTCTTTTTGGGCAGAGCAATGGACTTGTCGTAAGACAGAACACTTAATAATAATAATAATAATGCAAGGCCAGAGAGCTATCACACAGTATCCCTAACATTGCAAATAGATTAAACATAAGAAATGCAGGTTACAATACAATTCAGAACATTTTGTCTTCCCATCTGCTACATTAAAAAATAAAGACTCAATTAGAGAAAACTATATTATGTATGTGGGTGTGAAACTTGGTCTCCCAATAAGGAAAGAGCATATGTTGAGGTTGTTACAGCAGAAAAATGTCAATTGTCCTTTCCTATGATGTGATTCCACTGGTCCTGTGGTTACCAACATTTTGGAAAAATGTACTGCGTCCATTTTCAGAGCAGCACTTCTAAACTAACAGAGGCAATATAACCTGTACTAACAGAAATTATGCAACTAAGCTCTTCGGGGGGGCTGGTCAAGTTTTTAAAACGCAACCACCCCCTTTCGGGGGGTGGGGTTTGGTTGCGTTTTAAAATCTTGAGTAAGAAACTAAATCAACCCCCCGAATGGGGGGTTAAAGCACTTGAATGGGGGTGAAAACACTTTAAAATCTTGAGTAAGAAACTAAACCAACCTTCCCGAATTGGTTGCGTTTTAAAATCTTGAGTAAGACACTAAACTAACCCCCTTCGGAGGGGGGGGGTTAGTTTAGTGTTGTTAGTTTACTCAAGTCATTTGTTTACTAGGCATTGTTGTGTTGGTACAACAATGCCGAGTAAACAAATATAACGTAACATTGTTTGATGACGTAATTATTTGGCTACAAATTGTATGACGACGACGAAAAAACACAAATTTTTATAGTAAAAAATTGATAGTGGAACCACGGTTCCGGAGAATCTAACGTAAATACGTCTATACGGAAAGAAAGTTTATATATTAGCTTTCATTACAACAATATTAACAACAATGCCGAGTAAACAGATGGCGTTTTCTAGGTAACATAACAATGCACGCAAGCTGACCATTGTTGTCGATCCATATTAACACATTGTTGATATGGATCTTACACGTTTTCCTTTCACATTTTCCTTTTACTTGTTTGACGAATGGCCCTTCCGTATAGACGTATTTACATCAAAAAAGAAGATTATTATTATGAATTGTTTAATTGGTCCACAAGCAGCCAAAAACTTCAGGCGTGTTGCCGTCATAACTCGGATGCTTGAAGCCCAGATGAAACTGTAGTCACGGCTCGAACCACGAGATAGGCGGCTACAGTGAGTTGGGGTCGTGCGCACGTAGTAGTCGGAGCGACCCAAGAAGCACGGCATTTTGCATCCGGCTGAGTAATGCTTCAGCGTTACGCTGGCATGCCGGAATAAGCTTGATGTTGGCCGGCAGTGACGACTTGACTCCACCAAGAACTCCGATTACAAGGACGATTAATTTGACAGTGAATCCTGGGTACAGCTGTCTTAGCTCAAACACAAGGTCTTGATACTTGGTCCGTTTTTCAGCCTCCTTCACAACTATGTTGGTTTCAGCCGGGGCCGAAAACTCGATGACATACATGGTGCATCCAGAGGTATCGATGAGAACGATGTCAGGTTTAGTGGTTGTTATCTGCCTGGTAGTGGGGAACAAATAGTTCCAATAAATTTTACATTTGTCGTTCTCAACGACGGACTCAATGTCCCCAGGAGCGTACTTCAAAGTGGGTGTCTTATCTATGCCGTAAAAGTGTCTCAGGTGATAGTAGAGTATACGTAAAGCAGCATTATGTCGATGAATGTAGGCGCAGCTAGCATAATGTTTACATGCCGACAAAAGATGCATCAACGTCTCTGGTTGCATTCGGCATGCCCTGCAGACAGTATCCACTACCCCCACACCCATCACCATTCGGCGGTACACAAGTGTGTTTACAACACCATCTTGTCACGCTAAGATGAAACCCTCGGTTTCAGACTTTAGTCCAGCCGACCGTAGAAAGGCGAACGTCAGGTCTTTTGACAAGCCCATTTTTTCTACATTTTTGAAGAAGGCCACATGCATGGGTTTATCTGCATGTTGCTTGAGCAACAAAGTTTGCTCAGCCTTCTTAACAGTGCCCTTGAATTGATCTGACGTCAGTGTCAAGAGGGGCAACTGTCTTCGCTGTCCAACTGAGCTGGTGTCGAAGTCAAATCCGAGGTCATTTGCTGCTCTCTTTGCCGCCTGAAATATAAACGCCCCTACACCCGCAGGCTCATGCGAACACACGAATGTCAAGAGGGGATCAGAGCTATTAATGATGGAATGAGCTGTACCCAGAACTATCCTGTTGTGAAGATTCTCCAGACCCAAGAGACCTCTACAGCCAAGATGACGCGGGAGGTATATGCGTTGGACAGAAGATTTAGGTTGAAGACTTCGGTGCATGGTCATCATTTTTCTGGTGGCCCTGTCCAGGTTTTTCAACTCGTCAACTGTCCACTTCATTGCTCCAAAAGTATATAGCATGATCGGAACAGCAAGCATGTTGGTGGCAGTGACTTTGTTTCTACCAGACAGCTCGGAACTCCAAATCTGTCGTAGGGTGTGCCTATACTTGCTGCACAGAGCCTCTTTGACCTTGGAGACATCTTGGACGTGACTCTCACTCACACCAAGATATGTATAGGACTCTTCGGCATCAAGATGGTGTATGATGCTTCCGTCCACGAGTTGCACGTCTTCGCCGAAATCCCTATTTCTTCCCCTTTTCAAATGCAGAACTGCACACTTGTCCAATCCAAATTCCATGCCGATATACTGAGTGTATACTTGCACGGTGTTCAGTGCACTCTGAATGCCACTGTCGCTAGCAGCATAAAGTTTTAAGTCATCCATATAAAAAAGATGTGTGACTTTGTGGCTACGAATGGACGGTGCACCGCACATGTAACCACGCTCACGTCTTAGCACAACGGAAAGAGGAAGTAGCGAGATGCAGAAAAGAAGAGGGCTCAAGCTGTCACCTTGAAACACTCCGCGGTGGTAGCATACCAACTCGGTTGACACTACACGCTTCCCAGATGTTAGAATGAAGCGCGTTTTCCAGAGCGGTAGTAGATTTTCAATGCATTTCAATGTCAGGTTGGACTTTCAGCACTTTGAGCAAGATGACAATTAGCTCTTGAGAAGTTTTGTCAAAAGCTTTTTTGTAGTCCACCCAGGCCATTGAAAGGTTGCGCTTATAATGGACCGCATCTTGACAGATGCATCTGTCAATCAACAGATTGTCCTTGCAACCTGCAATGACACGTTTCAAACTCCGCTGCTCATATACCTCTTTCCAGATAGGGTCAATATGGTGCACTATGCGTTCGTTCGAGATGGAGGTGAACGCCTTGTATACAGTATTAAGACAGGTAACAGGTCGGTAGTTTTCCGGATTAGACAAATCTCCTTTCTTCGGAATAAGAACGGTGCGCCCTTCTGTCAAGCAAGGTGGAATGGGCTCTGTACCACACAAAAAAGATGTAAAGATACGAGATAGATGTTTGTGTGTGCTCGTGAAAGTTTTCCACCAAAAATTATTGATGGCATCTATTCCAGGAGCAGAAAAATTCTTCTTGCCAGTAAAGGCACGTTTCACATCTTGTTCGGTGATCACTAGGGGCACATCATCATCCTCTAAATGACGATCGCAGAACTGCCTAAAGAGGCCAATGGCCGGAGAATCTATGTTCAACGGAAATCTAGTTTCGTAGAGTTTCTTCCAGAATGACTCGACCTGCGTTGCTGTTGGTGGGGTATAAACGACTGGAGTGTTCTTGCTGAAGAGATGGGAAGGGCATACACGAAAGATGGTGTTCTCCTTTACGGCCCTATAACGTTTCACTAACTTCTTCCTGTCCGCGGTTAGTGCCCGTATTTTGTCCAGAGAGTGCTGCTTGATGGTTAGCAGCGTATTCTTGTTCAGTGTGTGATACTTAGCCTTGAGAGAGCGGACGATAAGCCTCAGCTTGGTGGTAAATCTCCGACCAGAGTTTACATACTCAATCACGCAGTGAATTCTTGATACCAGTTGCCTTTCCAACTTTAACTTCGCGTAGAGACGATTTGTTTCCTGCTCAGCTTTTTCTGCCACCCTAAACGGGGCTGGGGTTACTAATAACCTGGCTGCAGCGTAACCGGCGCGATTGATAGTAAGCAGATCAGAATCATCTTTTAGGAATTCATCTAAGATTTCGTTTATTTCGGCCAGATGTTTGGCCCGCAGCGATATCTTGTGGTGAACTGTTCGCTGCCTGTCCTTCAGATATTCACAGGAGTTCAACAATTGGTAGAACCGCGTTTTAATGTCGATATCAACAGTCGCAGCTGGGGGACATGGTGCGATATTTTTAATTTCTTCCGCTTTATGCGGCGTAGCTGCAACTGGAGCTTGCGGCTTGAAGTCAAAGCCTTTCCTTCGCAGATGGTTAACATAGTCTCGCAGGTTTTGTTGCGAGAGACAGGAGTGCTCAGGATGCATCTCGCACCAAAGGGAATGCATCCGTGCCATGTAACCTCTCCGCGAAGGATCACTGGTGGCGTGACACCCAAGAAGGCTGCTGATCCGATTTGTGCCCCTTATTATTATTATTATTATTATATTAACTTCTTACATTTACAATTACTTGCAAACAAATTATAAGTTAGAGTAATTTTTTCAACCACCAACAATGTGTAAATATGGACCAACCAACCAACCAAAGAAGCTAACTGAGGGCAGAGGCCTGCGCAAGCGCAAGCATCGTCCCTACCTAGGTGAAACCATTCCTGCGCACAAGACGCATTGCTGGAAATGGTAAACGGTCGTAATATAAGAACGGAAATTTTGCTAACGCTAACGGGGTTTCGTCGTGGCGGGAGCCTCGACCATTCAAACTGGGATTTGTTGCTGCTGATGGGAGGTTATCCTGTCAGGCAAGTTGTCGAAGGAATTTGGTTGGTTGGGTCTCTGGGGTATGAACCCAGAGAGGGAGGGGCCGTTTCGGCTGAAGGCCTCTGCGGCATGGGGGGAAGATCACTTCAGCTGATGGCCTCCATGATCGGGGGGAAGGGTGGCGGGCCGTGCCCCTATTAAGTTATACCCTGGCATTCGCCTTACAACTGAGGAAAGCACGAAAAACCTCAGTCAGGGTAGCCGAGTAGTCTAACCACTCGTTGTGCTGACTTGGCCGTCTTTTGGGGATGGCTTCGGCTGGCCTGCTGAACATCAGTCGCCCTCGGTTGCCCTTGGGTGAACTCTGGCAGCCCTCATTCGGCACGAGTGTCTTCCGAGTTGCCGAACTAAGGGGTTCCCCACACCAGCTAACCTCGAGTCAAACCTCTCAGTTAGTGCTCTGATGTGGTCGGCAAAGAAAGGGACCCCCAGATCCTCATGTATTTGCCTGTTACTAACGTACCAGGGCGCGTTAGTAACAATTCGAAGACACTTGGATTGCAGAACTTGCAGCTTCTGGACGTGGCTGTGGGCAGCTGACCTCCAGATCGGGCATGCGTAATCCATTATGGGACGGATGAGCTGCTTATAGAGTAGTACACCGTTCCTGATTGACAGGCCACTTCTCCTATTGATAAGCGGGCCTAGCACACCTAATCGTTGCGCTGCCTTCTTTCCCACTTGGTTGACGTGCGCCGACCAAGTAAGCCCGGCGTCAAGGGTGACCCCCAGATACTGTGCTGTTTTGACCCATTGGATCGGCTGTCCGAGGAACTGCACTGCTCGGGGCTGTTGGATGTGTCTTCTCGCGGAAATGAAGAGAACCGCGGTGCTCTTCGAGACGTTGATAGCAATCCTCCAGGCCCTGAGCCAGAGCTCAAGTCTACTGAGGTAGGTCTCCAGATACCTGACGAGAAGCGTTGGGCTACGGGACGTGACTACTAGAGCCGTGTCGTCCGCGTATTGTGCTAACTCGACGTGGCGGGACGGTGTGGGTATGTCGTTGACATACAGACTGAAGAGCACAGGGGAGAGAATTCCGCCCTGCACAACTCCAGCCCGCATGGTACGACGTGTGGACATGGCCGACTGGAAGGATGTCTGGAATGTCCGGTCAGCAAGGTAGGAAGAGATGGTTTTTACCAAGTACGACGGGAAGTTGAGGACGGTCAGTTTGTATAGGAGGCCTTGGACCCAGACTGTGTCGAAGGCTTTGGCCACGTCCAGGAAAACCGCGCCGGTTAGCCGCTTCTCATCAAGGTTTCTGTTGACCCTTTCGACGAGGCAAGCCAGCTGTAACGATGTGCTGTGTCTGGGTCGAAACCCAAACTGCTCGTCGCGCAGCAGCCCGCGTTCACTGACCTCGTGTAGGACCCTCGTTAGTAGGATTTTCTCGCAGAGTTTGCCGACCGTGTCGAGAAGACTGATGGGTCTATAGGAAGAAGGTAGCGTGGGGTCCTTCCCCGGCTTCAGTATGGACACCACTCGAGCGTGTTTCCATGCCGAGGGGAAGTGTTGCCTGCGAAGGACCGCGTTGAACACTTTCGTGAGAAAGGTTACCGCGCGTCGTGGGAGATGTTTCAGGACCCTGTTCGGTATACCGTTGGGGCCCGGAGCCTTGCCAAGCTTGAGTCCCTTGATGGCCTGGGCGACCTCCGATGGACTGGTTAATTTTGGTTCATTTACAGGGGCATACTCGTATGCTCGCATCGCCTCGTTAACCATGTCAATTGTAGTCAGGTCCGACGGGTAGTCTACCGGCTGGAACTGGACCTCAAGGCTGTCGGCTAGGGCTTCTGCCTTCTCGGGGTTCGAGAGAGCCAGTCCTCCCATCACTAAGAAGGGGGGCGACGGAGTGGGGACTCGCATCACACGCTTGGTCATTTTCCAAAGCGACTGGTCCTCGCAGTCCAAGGATTCGAGCGTGTCGCTCCACTGTTCGTTCCGCCACTCGTTGAGACGATAGGTCACCGACCTCTGGAGTCGATTGACCTGGGTCTTAAGAGCGGGGTCTCTTGTGACCTGCCATCGCCTCCTCAGCCGGTTCTTCAGGCGTATTTCATCTCGAATACTAGCGGGTAGAAGCGGTCGCCTGTCAATGCGGGGTCGAAGCTTGGGAGCGGACGCTGCTGTGGCTTCCAGGATAGCACTGGTCAGCTCCTCGACGCACTTGTCAATTTCTTCCTCGTCGTTTACCACGGGGTTCCCCGGTAGTCTGCTTTCGAGGCAAGCCTGGAATGCAGCCCAGTCCATTCTCGCGAAGTCCGGGCGATCAGGCAGGTTTTGAAAGGACGATCGGCACGTGGTGTCGACGAGGACGGGCAGGTGATCTGAGCTGAGTGCGGGGCAGACAGTCAGGTGCACCGGTAGGACGAAGTCCTTGATGAGGACAATATCAAGGACGTCAGGTGTGGCGTTGTGTGTGTAGGGAGCCGTGGTTGGAGAATCCGGCCCGTAGATGAAGCAGGAATTTCTGTTGGCGTAATCACGCAGGAGCGAGCCCCTAGTAGAGATAAGGCTAGAATTCCAGTCCGTGTGTTTCGCGTTGAGGTCACCAGCCAAGAGGACCGGGAAACCCCCGCTCAAGCACTCGGTCAGGTCCGACTCTATCCATGGCCGGGTGGGTGCGAGGTATGCCGCCACTAGCTTGACTTTCCTGGTTGCCAGTACCAGGTGAATGGCGGTTGCTTCTAGTTGTTGTAGACCCGATACCGGCACAGGGTAATGATCAATGCCCCTGCGGACAAGGATCGCTGTGCCACCCCCTAGCGTCGGGCGGTCCGTACGGTGGCAAACGTAGTTCGCGAACCTCAAGGCCCGACCCGACGTGAGGTGCGTCTCGTTCAGGAGGCAAACATCGACTCCGTAGTCACCGAGGAACTGCTCCAGCTCCAGCTTCCTGTCGCGGACACCGTCGGCGTTCCAGTAAGCCAGCCGCAAGGCCTTGCTACCGTGTCCTCTAGGCCGTGCAGTCATTGTCGGCCATGAAGAGGAGAACGGTTTTGAGGAGGGCTCGCGGACGAGACCCCCCGGGGGGGAGTGAATGGATCGCGGCGAGGAGACGTCGTGTCAACTCAATGCAGACCCGTGGTGAGAGGGTTTCCAGGATATCTGAGATGTCCTGGAGCGGTGATTGACCCTTGGGTAGGGTGGGGTCAGTCTTCTTGAGAGCAGGTGCTGTGGGATTTGCCACCGGCGCCACAGGACGAGCGGGCTTGGCACGGCCGCCCTTGGGGATAGTCTGCCGCTCAGTCTGTACAATGGCTCCAGTTGGCGTTGGGGCGGGGTTCTTCATAGCCGCAGCCTTGACGACGCGGCCACCACGGACCACGTGGTTCCACCCAGGGCCCAAGTTCTCCTGCTCGAGGGAAGGCTTAGCTAGCGCCGATTTGGGCGCTGGCAGGCGCATGGAGACGTCGTCCTTTCGGCCGCGATCCCCTTTCGCACGCTGTGCTGCTGCTGATCCGATTTGTGCCCCTTATTATTATTATTATTATTATTATTATTATTATATTAACTTCTTACATTTACAATTACTTGCAACCAAATTATAAGTTAGAGTAATTTTTTCAACCACCAACAATGTGTAAATATGGAACCAACCAACCAACCAAAGAAGCTAACTGAGGGCAGAGGCCTGCGCAAGCGCAAGCATCGTCCCTACCTAGGTGAAACCATTCCTGCGCACAAGACGCATTGCTGGAAATGGTAAACGGTCGTAATATAGAACGGAAATTTTGCTAACGCTAACGGGGTTTCGTCGTGGCGGGAGCCTCGACCATTCAAACTGGGATTTGTTGCTGCTGATGGGAGGTTATCCTGTCAGGCAAGTTGTCGAAGGAATTTGGTTGGTTGGGTCTCTAGGGTATGAACCCAGAGAGGGAGGGGCCGTTTCGGCTGAAGGCCTCTGCGGCATGGGGGGAAGATCACTTCAGCTGATGGCCTCCATGATCGGGGGAAAGGGTGGCGGGCCGTGCCCCTATTAAGTTATACCCTGGCATTCGCCTTACAACTGAGGAAAGCACGGAAAACCTCAGTCAGGGTAGCCGAGTAGTCTAACCACTCGTTGTGCTGACTTGGCCGTCTTTTGGGGATGGCTTCGGCTGGCCTGCTGAACATCAGTCGCCCTCGGTTGCCCTTGGGTGAACTCTGGCAGCCCTCATTCGGCACGAGTGTCTTCCGAGTTGCCGAACTAAGGGGTTCCCCACACCAGCTAACCTCGAGTCAAACCTCTCAGTTAGTGCTCTGATGTGGTCGGCAAAGAAAGGGACCCCCAGATCCTCATGTATTTGCCTGTTACTAACGTACCAGGGCGCGTTAGTAACAATTCGAAGACACTTGGATTGCAGAACTTGCAGCTTCTGGACGTGGCTGTGGGCAGCTGACCTCCAGATCGGGCATGCGTAATCCATTATGGGACGGATGAGCTGCTTATAGAGTAGTACACCGTTCCTGATTGACAGGCCACTTCTCCTATTGATGTAAATATGGACCGACAATGGTCAGCTTTTATACTATGAACTCCTGCGTGCATAACAATGCAAGGTACAGTATTCGAATTTCTAACCCATGCCTGCAACAATATAAGCTGAGCATGCCGTAAGGCTCTTTTCTCTTTTCTTATGCATGCAGTATAATTAACTGAATGAACCGTATTGCACTCCACTAATTTACCTAAGAAACTAATTGTTACGTCATTTGTTTTCTCGGCATTGTTGTGTTTCATTACTGCCATCAACAATCCGCTTTCGTTATTGCGGAAAGAGCTCTGCTGTGAATCGCTTGTAGAAGAAGTGCATCGTAGAGAAGATAATTTTGTGCTCTTAAAAACCTCTTAGAATATAACAGGTACTTATCTTATATAAGATTTATTAAGAAATCTGTGATACTGCCCTCCACTATCTCCATTTTAGTTTTTATTAAATCCCCTCCACTATCTCCATTTTAGTTTTTATTAAATCGGTCATTGACAGTGGACATCGTGGTCTCTTACAATTGAACAAAGATTGAGGTAAGGGATTCCTATTTATTATTATTTTTCATCATATTTAATGTTTTCATCTGCATTTGTGAACTCGCGTAAGAGAATTAGGCTTGTATTCTTTCTAACAGAATTTCAAGTAATATTAGATTGACTTTTGTTTGTTCACGGCCTCATTGATAGTAAAATAATATTCAAGTAGGCAATTATCATTTTACAATTTTAAAGGAATAAAACTTGTTTAGTAGCCTAGAATCGTAATAAAAATATATGGATGTTAAGAAGTGGGTATATATTCTGAATAATAATTCTAATACTTTTCATCTCTTGATACATCTGCATTATTGAAGAGTTTAAGGGAACTGTGAAGAATTTTATTTTTGTTTTATAAGCCTAATTATCGACGAATCTCCCTCTTATTTTCTTCCTACAACAGCAAATTAAATCCGGGCAGTGCTTGTAAAATCTTTCGTCCTCCGATCTCATACCAAAATAAAATTAAGATTAAAATGAACCAAAGCGTAATTGTGTCAGTTGTGCCGTATGGGTGCAAAACGTGGTCTTTCACTTTGAGGGAGGAACATAGACTGAGGGTCTCTGAGAACAGAGTGAAGAGGAAGATGTTTGACAACTCTTACCCTTAGCTAACTTAACGTAACTTAACAAAATAAATCCTGCTTTCCAAACAACAAATACTGCAAATGCCATCTTCAAGAAAGTTTGTTCCATGCATTCAAATACTTATATTTTATTTATTTATAATGCAAGGCCAGAGATCTACCACACAGTAAGACAGTATCCCTAACATTGCAAAGAGATTAAACATAAGAAATGCAGGTTACAAAACAATTCAGAACATTTTGTCTTCCCATCTGCTACATTACAAAATAAAGACTCAATTAGAGAAAATTATATTATGTATGTGGGTGTGAAACTTGGTCTCCCAATAAGGAAAGAGCACATGTTGAGGTTGTTACAGCAGTAAAAATATCAATTGTCCTTTCCTATGTTGTGATTCCACTGGTCTTGTGGTTACCAACATTTTGGAAAAATGTACTGCTTCCATTTTCAGAGCAGCACTTCTAAACTAACAGAGGCAATATAACCTGTACTAACAGAAATTATGCAACTAAGCTCATCGGAAGGGCTGCTCAAGTTTTTAAAACGCAACCACCCCCATTTCGGGGGGGGGGTGGTTGCGTTTTAAAATCTTGAGTAAGAAACTAAATCAACCCCCCGGATGGGGGGTGAAAACACTTTAAAATCTTGAGTAAGAAACTAAACCAACCTTCCCGAATTGGTTGCGTTTTAAAATCTTGAGTAAGACACTAAACTAAACCCCCTTCGGGGGGGGGTTAGTTTAGTGTTGTTAGTTTACTCAAGTCATCTGTTTACTCGGCATTGTTGTGTTGGTACAACAATGCCGAGTAAACAAATATAACGTAACATTGTTTGATGACGTAATTATTTGGCTACAAATTGTATGACGACGACGAAAAAACACAAATTTTTATAGTAAAAAATTGACAGTGGAACCACGGTTCCGGAGAATTTGACGTAAATACATCTATACGGAAAGGAAGTTTATATATTGCCTTTATTCTAAATATTTCCTTTATACCTGCTTTACAATTGCGTAAAGTTTGATTAAGACTTCGCTTATTTAACTTGAATTAGTCACGCTTAAGGTGGGTCTGTGGTAGCTGAATATAAAGTAAAGTAATGAAATGTAATGTAACTTTTCCTAGGTAACAAATTATTGTTACACTTTTTCGTTACACTTTTTGCGGAATGACACTGACCCTTCCATATAGATGTATTTACGTCAAAAAAAGTTGACAGTGGAACCACGGTTCCGGAGAATCTGACGTAAATACGTCTATACGGAAAGAAAGTTTATATATTAGCTTTAATTACAACAATATTAACAACAATGAAGAGTAAACATGGCGTTTTCTAGGTAACATAACAATGCACGCAAGCTGACCATTGTTGTCGATCCATATTAACAAATTGTTGATATGGATCTTTCACATTTTCATTTCACTTGTTTGCCGAATGACCCTTCCGTATTGACGTATTTACATCAAAGAAGAAGATTATTATTATTATATTAACTTCTTACATTTACAATTACTTGCAACCAAATTATAAGTTAGAGTAATTTTCTTTGTTTTTTTCAACCACCAACAATGTGTAAATATGGACCGACAATGGTCAGCTTTTATACTATGAACTCCTGCGTGCATAACAATGCAAGGTACAGTATTCGAATTTCTAAACCACACCTGCAACAATATTAGCTGAGCATGCCGTAAGGCTCTTTTCTCCTTTCTTATGCATGCAGTATAATTAACTGAATGAACCGTATTGCACTCCACTACTTTACCTAAGAAACTAATTGTTACGTCATTTGTTTACTCGGCATTGTTGTGTTTCATTACTGCCATCAACAATCCGCTTTCGTTATTGCGGAAAGAGCTCTGCTGTGAATCGCTTGTAGAAGAAGTGCG
The DNA here is from genome assembly GCF_977971745.1 of Zootermopsis nevadensis. Classification (NCBI taxonomy): domain Eukaryota; kingdom Metazoa; phylum Arthropoda; class Insecta; order Blattodea; family Termopsidae; genus Zootermopsis; species Zootermopsis nevadensis. The sequence goes on from NW_028259154.1 coordinate 5,952,364, forward strand.
TCGTAGAGAAGATAATTTTGTGCTCTTAAAAACCTCTTAGAATATCACAGGTACTTATCTTATATAAGAATTATTAAGAAATCTGAGATACTGCCGTTAGTTTTGATTAAATCGGTCATTGCCAGTGGACATCGTGGTCTCTTACAATTGAACAAAGTTTGAGGTAAGGAATTCCTAGTTATTATTATTGTTATATGCAGTTGTATTTGTAATTGCCTGTGGTATCGTGAGTGTTGGTGTGTAATCGTCAAACATTCATATGCCAGCACCTCCATGTGGAAGATGTCATTGAATCTAGAGGACTCTACTTCTGTATTGTTGGCTACCGGGAGAATTCTGTAGACACCTTCGTCCTTAAGGGAGGATAGCTGGCCTTGTAATCCTGGGGTCTCGGGTTCGATTCCCGGCGGTCCCCGAATTTATAACTTGTGTTGGGCAAGGCCGTGGTCTACGCAACACGGAGTTTTCCTCCGGGGGCTTCCCCGGTTTCTTCGTGGCATCCCAACAATTACACAGAAGAAGGCAATGGCAAACCACTTCTGGATCATCTGCCAAGAACGTATATGAACAGGTCTCAGTCCGGGAAAAGGATGGAAGGATCCTGTTCATATGGACCTGTCGTCAGACAGAACACTAAATAAATAAATAAAATAAATACATTACATTCAGCTACCACAGACCCAACTTAAGCGTAAATAATTCAAGTTAAATAAGCAAAGTCTTAATCAAACTTTACTCAATTGTAAAGCATGTTTAAAGGAAATAATTAGAATAAAGCCAATATATAAACTTCCTTTCCGTATAGATGTATTTACGTCTAATTATCCGGAACCGTGGTTCCACTATCACTTTTTAGTAAGAAATATTATGCTATATAACAGGTAATATTATATGCTAATATAAATTAATTTTTGCTTTCTTGCTTATTTTTAGAGCTTTCCAGAATGGAAAAGGAAACTCCATTTGAGGTAAGATTTTGTTTGATTTTTAAGTAAAGGTTAAATAAAATTCACACGTTTATGAATGTACTTTGAATGTGACCTTCGTTTCACATTAATGTGATTTGTTGAACTAAAGCTGTTATTAAGGGGCATTGTGTGTATAACTAAAACAATTGTCTCTTTTACATGTTAAATTCTGTGATTCCTTATTATTCACATTGTCCACTTTGGAAATGTTTACCACATTCTTTCTTTTTCTTTTTTCTGCAGGAAGAAAAGAGTTGGCCAAAAGCTGCGCATTTAGCAATAGACAATGAGGAATACCAAGCAGCGAAGACACACTGCTTGGAAGCGGGAAAACGCTTCCAAAAAGCAGAGGAAGGTATGTTGAGACAAATTTGCAGTTTATTCTGTGTCAGTAAAATCTATCTGAATAAAGAAGTGGTCACATTCCTTCCCTACTCTAAACTTATAAATCTCCTGTTTGGAGTACTCTAGTTAATCCCCAATGAATATCTGGTTATTACATCAAGTAACGCTCACATTTTGAAGTTATTCGGTACAAGCCATGTTTGGAGATAGCTTTTATCAATACATTTTTGTTATTATTTCCAGGAGAATTCAAATTTAAAATAGGCAACAACTATGCACACATCTCATTTGGCACTACATAAGCAATGCCTGCAGTTGATGATTTATAAAACAGACCAATGACCATTTCTGATTCGATTCCAGGCAATTTATGCCTTGCGCAGACAAGACGCTTCACAATTTCCTGGGTTCTCTGTTGTTACTGACCTTCTGTTAGTGGTTGTAGGATCGTTAAGTTATAACATCTGGTTTTCAACATTTTAGCTTCGATAACTTTGCTTCCAGGTGAACAGGAAAGTAATAAGTACAAATGCAATACTTGTTTGTAGTGCAAATAGCAAAAATCTAATGAATGCTGCATAGGCCTCATTTCTTAGCTGGCTTCTTTTTACTATGTACTTTTATTCCCCACATGATTAAATGCGCAGGGGAGGTGCATTTTTATCTGCTTTGTGGTTTTTATTTTTACATATAGCATTTCAATTTAAGATATGAGCTGCCAACCAGGAAATATTATCAGAACTTTTTGTTTTCAGAGCAACAAGCTGCAGACGCCAAGAAGGCTAAAGAAGAAAAGGAAGGGCATGGAAAAATTTAGAATCCCTAACTCCTGCATTATAGAACAAAAATTAAATTTCTTTATATTCAGAACTCATTCCATTTTAACCAAGTGAGAGCCATATGTTATTATTTTTATTCTAATACTTCATTTAGATTCCAGTATCCTAACACAAGGGATTTGGATTTTGTTGTTCTACATGCAACACATATCAATATATGAAACTCTTTGGTAAGGCACTGCTTTGGTTATATGTGCAACTACCAGATGTTTGTTGAGTACAAAATTTCAATTGTGAAATTCTTTGTTGTTCAGTCAGTTAATACAAACTTCTTAAACATTAAGTTTTTCACGAATCCATTACTCAAAATAATGTCTCATCCAGATGCTAGTATGTTTCATGTTATCCTTAATTAAGAACGCAATGTAACTGCTCTCTACTTTGTTCTGCAAACTACTGTTCAAAAAAGTTCACCATGTCACTGTTTATCAGTCCAGAAACTATCTTACTAGCTCCAAAGTTACAAGTAATTACCAACTTAAGGCTTATATTAGACTTGTACTTTTCATAAAATGTTTCTTTCCATTATAATTAAAATTTACAGAGTCTTAAACATGAATTTAATTTCGATTCATACCATTTGGCTGTAAGATAGTTCTACAGATTTGTTTGTCACCGAGCATCTTTCCCTATTCTGAAAATGATGTTAGCTGCACCACAAGAGGCTGTGATGGGTGAATTAATTTTGGACATTCATAATTTGGAATGTTACCACATCTCTGTGCCACAAACGTTTCCTATGAAAAGTCAAATTTGTCTGGCTGGAATTTTGCTGTATGTTAAATCTTTTTTTTTTTGTTTCTTTTACAGTTGGAATTTTTAATTGTCCCAATTTATTGTAAACAAAACTTTGCAGTATTTCAATAATTAAAGGACAAAAATATTTATCTCAAGGATTAAAGAACTTGTCACTGAAACCATTTTGTTCCCAGTGAATACATAACCTTTTAAAACTCACTGGTAACTATATGTACCTTCTGCTTTAACAATCTATAACTCTGTATTTTTCCCACAGACTGTATTAAAGTGATACATATGATTTTCAGCATAAAAAGTGATTATTTCCCTAAACAGTAATCACCATTCATCTTTGTAAACAGAAAGTGTTATTTTTGCTCTGTAGTAAGAAATAAATTTTTAAATATTACTTAAACAAACTACAGCTTCAAAGGTTTAACTTGGTATAGCACATCTGAAGATAATGTTAAACAGTACTTACAGTAATATCTGTACTTACTTCATGAATAATAGTCAGACAAGGTTAGAATTTCATACACAATATATCTGGTGTGTAGAGGAAATATAATGAACCAACACACATGCACTGATATAAAACTTTCCTGTACATAACAATGGATGAGGATAAGAATAAAATATCTTGTAAACCTCCACACAATGAGAACCACATTATCGTTGCATCTGACAACCAATTAATTACTCACAAAACAGTAAATTGTATTTAAATGAAGGACATTAGCTTTCACAAAATGCGAAAATATGAAACCAGAGACTCAAATATTCCCTTCAGGAAGTCAGACCAGCTGATTTTGGGGCAAAATTTTGTAACCAGAACATGATTATTTAACTGCACAGAAGATATTGTATGGACCATGAACACCTGTTTTACAAGCCAAAGCTAACCTCAATTACCCATATCAGAAAATAAGGGCTGCTAAGAAAATGCTTTGTGAGTGGTATGAAAAGATATCCCTCAACATATTTCTTATATTAATCACCTAAAATATATACAATTCCTTATGCAGATGTCACACACCTGCTCTAGCAATGTAAAAACTTCATTTATGCCACTCTGAATTTCCTCCAAAGTTGACTTCAAAAAATGAATAATTGCAAAGAACCAAAACAAGTTGTTTAAAAAAATTTGTGTTGGAAGCATACAATGGCAGCACAAAGACAAGCCACATACTAAGAAATGAGTGTCCCCATGCCAACCGAAATATCACAGAGGCTTCTGCACATATGGAACAGAATTTTCACTATTACAGATGACACAGGCTTACACCAGGGCTTCCCAACCTTCACCAGACTGAGGGACATATTCACCCTCACTAAACAACTTTCAGGCCACAAGGATATAAATTAGAATGGTTTCAATAAAATCTTCTTCGGCAATCAGCGACGTAAAATGGTTAAAAGACAAAACCAACGTTTCAGGGACCATCTCTTTCCCCATCATCAGGGTGAACCCTGAGTTACGTAACCGCGAAAGCTTCAAATCATGTATCGCCGACCTGTATGAGAATGATCTGTTGAAACTTCATGACAACTTATTCAAAATGTTACTAAAATTCTATTATAATCAGGTTCCTATATGAATCAATCATTTTCCTCAACAAAATCAGAACATTACGTACATACCAGATACAGCTTTTGCTTAAATAATTTTTCATTATCAGGTATAATTTCAGTTGTGATTCACATTTCCTTCCAAGTGTTCATTAGTAAAATGCATCCCAGTTCTTTATTTTATATTATTCATTAAGCTGGAGCCTATAGCAATAGGTATTGCCAAATTATGACGACATCAACAAAATATTTTCTAATACTGCAGAAATATTTTCACCACAGAGGTTGGCACAGGAGGTGATTTATGTAAAATGCACAGAGGCCACACAAAACACATTACAGGGCTGTATGCAGTCTGTGGGTTGAGAATTGCTTGTCTACAACATACACTTTTCAGGATGTAGTGCTGGACATACATAGTGATAATCTAACTTGACTCTTCAACAACCCCCATAAATTATAAACATCTCAAAAAAGGAGAAGAATTCTCTTCAGATACCAAATCACAATGTCCCACTTAACATGAAACCCACCATGATAGCATGTCATAGCAGCAGTTACTAAACTACCAAGAAATGAGTTAGTCACAATCCAGAACATAGCCTTCACATGATAGTAGATTGGTTCTGACTTATGTGGGACTCAGTAAATACTGATGCCATGAAATCATATTATGTCTTAAGGATTTAACAAACCTCTACATGAGAGGAGGCACTGGCTCAAAGTTGGCTCAAACACAGAAGAAGTAAAGCAAACGGTTGCGGTGGAAGTGGTAGTACAACCGGTAAGCATACAAGTTCCTCTTTTGGAGCAAACAATATAAAGTAATAATCTGTCTCTAACCAGGAGAAAGTTTTGAAAATGTGGTTGGACATTTTTAAATGTGTTGAAAGTTTTATACAGATATGAGTATTAAGAAATGAATATTAAAACCGGACACAAGTATTTATTCCCTGTATACAAAAATTAAATACTAATATTAGAATTTCAGATTTAGAAGGTGCAAGTGAAGACATAAAATTAATTTAAGCAAATACTGTTTAAGGTGACAGAGTCTGAAACAAATCAAAGAACATACATCAACCTGGCAATCTTCCACGTAGCACATTATTTTCATTCTACATCAATAAGGTAAAGGAAATTTAAACCCCCAACTGAACTTACTACAGGATTAAAAATTTAGCAGTATGGTACAGCAAGCATGGCCAGCTGGATCACATGTAAGCCATGACACAAAGTCAGTGAAGTCTTAACATCTTATTTTGTATACAAACTGCAATCTGGACAACATACCTTCCAATTTACTAGTTTCAGCAGTCACCTCATGGCTTTCATTCTCTAAAGCAAATAATAACAAAGCATAATGGCATTCTAGAAACAAAATAATGTAAGTACAATTTAAAAAGTACTGGAGGATAATGAAACAAATATTGCCTCTAATTTATTACAATAGGGACCAGAAATGCACCACACAATATATCTGACATCATAAAAATCACTTGTTTTGATTAGAGTGCGAAAGAAAAACTTCAGACAGAAATTTACCATTTTTGATGAATTCTGTATAAACATCCTAATCTTTACACATTTATCTCCCTTTCAAGAATAATACCAACATGGAATCCACGTACCCTGTGGCATGGAAAAACTAGAACTATTCATCGCAGTCTTTGAACCAACAAGACCTTTGAAATGTGTCTTTCAATAAGATATTTTTTAGGAAAATGCAAATATGAATATGGTGACCCTGAAAATTGTTCGCAGTGACAACAGTAATTGACATCATTGTTAACTTACAAAAATATATCCTGATAACGTTGTTATAACACAGAAACTGGCAGTAAGTGTGACACAAAAACATAGAGAAACAAAATCCTTTAACATTCAAAATTTTACCAAACAACTGCCAAGTGCCTTTAGTATTTATTGTCATCTAAAAAACATATGAGGCATATTTAAAGTGCTGTGTAAAAACATCTTTTTTTCTAATTATAAGATGTTTCTTACCAGTAACAGCTACAGTCAAATTCAGAATATAAACTATAAGAAAATGTATGTGGTGTTGGACTAATACTTTAATAAAATAGTTGGAAAACAAATAAATGTATTTATATAAGGATAATTCTAATAAAAACACAATTTTACTTTGGCACACAAATTTTTCCTGTGTCTATCTTCTACAACTCATGCATATGGGTATGGCTGGTATGAGGATGAACAAAGATGCACATATTAGAGCTACAAAATCAGCTTTGCAACAGAAAGAACATATTTTCTGACAATGTCATCATGGGAAGATATGTACTGAAAAAGGTAGCAGAAATAATATGACTTACTTAAATTATAAAGTAATGCAGTTATTTTGCAGCAAAGAATTCTGTATTCAACATTGTTTTTCTTCTGAACTACATCTACCATCCTATGTATTAAAATAAAGCCATTACATTTCAGGGGCTGTCTAGAGGACCCAACAAAGAAGTTCTTTCATCACCTGAAGATGGGGCCAGAGCCAGCCCTTGAAATATTGTGGCTTCATTTTAACACACAGAACAACATATTTAGTCCAGTAAAAACTATAATTATTTATAATACACCATCATCAGAACCTATTAGAATTAATTTGTAAATATCTGAATCACTCCCAAACATCTACAAGCCTCTTTTAACAATGACAATCAACGCAATATTTCACAGTAACAGTGCATGAACAGAACATACTTCCCCAGTCTGTTTAACATATTTTGTGTTCAGTCAATCAAACTGTATACAATTCCAAATTAAAGTTTATGACATTACTGAAATGAAAATGTACAACATAAATCAAATAAGATGCACATACGCCTGCTGCCACTTCTGACCGACTCAAGAAACACAAGATAAAACTGGTAAGATTAATCAATCACTGAGTGTGGGGAAAACCTCCCCATATTCTAGGTACCACTAATGACTAATTTCCATTAGTTTATAATAAAAGAAAACATTGCTTTAGTTCCTAAGCCTGAAAACATTTTAAAAGTAATACAATTTATCTCTTTGCCTTCAACATAATTTGTCAGAAATGGCAAATTTTTTATCTGTTTCGTGCTTGCTGTGGATACACACGAACAAAACGGGAGAGTAGTCACTTTTCAACTGGGAGATGTGTTCTACACAATGACAGATGACTGTGACATATTATTAACATTATCATTATCATTGGCATAGACAACTTGCAATCAACAATGATTTTCTTTACAGCCTTTCCCCAGACACTGAAATGATTCAGCCATTAACTTCAAATCTTAGGAGGAAGAAGACGAAAAGAAATTTACTTCTTCCAAAACTTGTGGATTGGTTTTAATTTAATTTGTCACAAATCATACTAGAAAGAAAAGATTTTTCTATATAATAAACTTCTTATACAGAGCCAGATTAGACCAAGGGACAGATTGCTTTTGAATAAGTCATCATGTGGCAAAAATCTTTATTTACAATTTACTGCAATATGAAGAAAAATAACATATGATTATAGATACAATGTGGTAATTCTTTATTACAAAAAGTTTATAAAGCACATATGAATCAGCAAAAATTAGCATTTTAAAGAGGTACCATATCTGCCCAGTCTAGAAAACAGAGTATATTGGTTAATACGTACTTATGGTAAATGAATGTGCCTTTGCCTGATTTGTCCAGCCATAAAAGTTCCTTCCTCGAAGAGTCACCAAGAAGTATCCTGCTGCAAGATCCTTTAACTGATACTTCAGTTTATAAATATTGCCTTCTGCATCCAGCACAGGTGTTGCGATAACCTGCCACTTCCCACAAGTCCATCTATATGAATGTTTTTATGAAAAATTAGTGAAATATTGTTAAATATAGGAATTTTTTGTTGTAATGATGGCATCATGCCATTGTTTTCAATACAACATAACAAGAACTCTTGATCGCTTTCAGCAGTCATGTAATTATACATCTGTCAGCGTGGCATCACAATTTCATTTTCACAAAACAAGTCGACCGCTTTTCCTAATCACATCAAATGAAGCATGGCATTGCTTAGTTGTCATCAGTATTCTGAGTCGGCCAGCTCACTGCCAACACATTGCCATGGTTACAGTTCTACAGAGCACAAAAAGTCATTCTCTCCTTTAAATACATGTTTAATGCATTACACAAACCCTAATTTCAAGAATAAATGAATTTGAAAAACTGTGTTATACACGTGTAATAATACTATTTGTATTGAATTTTTAAACATTAAGAGAAAAATACTATTCAGAAAACATCACTCTACATGATTCAACCTAAGTTTTTATTTATAATTATAAAGAAAAATTTTATGTTTCAGGTATAAATGGAATAGCAGCAGTTCTGTCTTCTAACATGGAACCTGCTTTTATTCAGTACCAGGATCTTCCTTTGCATTTTAGCAGAACGGTGGAGGGAACAAAGTATGCTTAGAAATGTAAAATATCTTTACAGGCAACACTTGTCTATCAATTTCAGGAAAACTGATTATTGAGACAGAATAATTTGCATTAAAATGTAGTGCTACTTCTATTTTGTTCAGGGGCCAGCAGTCAACTGGAGATGAAATGTGGTGAGGCCACAGACCAACGAATTTAGGTGAACTTTTATGCAGCCACGTGTGAAGCAAAGCAAATCAGTTACTGAACTGACAGACGCAACGGATGTCACCAATTCAAAGACATCTAAATATTGCCTCATGACTCAGGAGCAAGATACAAGCCTCTATGATGTTACATTTCTTTGCATTTGTTTGTTTATTCTTTGTTTTTGTTTAATATTTACTATAATAGTGTAATTATTATATAATGGCTTTAATCACCTGCTTGTGTTAAAACCATATTCTAACAGACCGTGTCTTACCTTCCTGTGCTAATAACATCTGTGCCATGCAACTAGCAGGGTGTAACAATGAATTACTGAGAATATAAGTAAGAGATGTGTATGAAGAAGGATTAAGGTTGATTCACAATTATCTGTGACATGTCAGTTCTGTCTGTGCAGTTTCTGACGTAGAATCATTGTCAGATGTATTTTAAATGGAACCATTCACACGTATCCAGCACAGTAGTGTCCAGTTACCATTAGTGTTGCCTGGCATCACTGGCAACATTATTTGACCACACTTCACTGAACTGATATCGTACAGGATGTATGACTAGGTTTCAATGTCAATGATTCCAACGATTCCAGTGTATTTTCAGCATTCATATGGTGAACTCCATAAAATTCGAGATGAATGATGAGAAACTTATAGTTTGTTAAATCACATATTAAACTCTGTTTTTTCGCATCCAAAATATATGGCTACTACATACAGAAGCGGAATAACACGTGACAATTACAGGAAGTTGTTAAAAAGAGTTAAAAAAAGACGATACTACTTACTTAGGATACTTGGACGACCCGTTCTTCAGTGCCTTGAGCATCTGCGGGTCCCAACTTTCTTTGGCAATGATCTACGGGACATTCCGTAGGACTCCTTGGACGAGTGATCGGCCCGTCGCATGGCCTCTACCCGTACACAGGACCGCACAACACAGAAAGACATGCATTGAGCGGGATTCGAACCCACGATTACATAGACCAAGCGACACAAGGCCCACGCCTCAGACCGCGCAGCCATTGTGACGGCGCGTTTCTTCATATTAACGCAATAATTTCTGTCTAAAACTTTAAAGGAGAAAGTTGTGTTGTACGTGATTTAGTTTGATATTTTGAATACTCGATCCAATTTTGTTCAATCATTCTGAATAGTTTTGTGAGAATAAATTAGAATCAAGTTTATAGAAGATGACGACCACAACCGGTTCTGGGCATCTTCTGCACTGGTATTGTGGGTTCGCATCCCACTCGCGTTTTTCACTGTTGTTTTTTGTAAGTGGACATCTTTCCCTTGTCAAAGGAGTCCTGCCAAGTGACTTCAAGGATTCGCACTTGCTTGTGAATTGGAACAGGTCAGAAGACGCGCATCGGAAAAACTGGATAAGAGGAAAATCCATGAAAGATGGTTACTGTGCCTATTAAAAGCATTTTCAGTTTTCTGTAACCTTTGTGAGTAGCGCAGACGCTGTAGAATTTCGAAGCACAGCTCACCTTTGGCGTGAAGACGTTGAGAAAGAGACAGTCGTCCTCTCCTGACAGTAAACTCGTCAAGTCGCTCCTCTGAGTGCACGTGTACCCTTCCAAAGTCGCATCACGAGTTCCTGCCGTGGTTACGGCGCTTGAGGCGCCTGCAGCGAGCAAATTTCAAATTAAAACTGAATAAAAATTATTTGCCATCACGGACATTGCTTCGAGTGGCAGAGAAACGGAGCAGAACTTTCAGTGATCGCGGCCTTTAAATTTTTTTTTCATGCTGTTGGACATCTTCATTACCAGGAATGGTAAATCAGCATGGAATTTAGTGATGTGTTTGCGTATGTGAATAATTGTGGCTGGTAAACAATTTCAAGTTGTTAGACTCGAAATAGAAACTTTTTACACATAAGAAAAGCTCGTGCAAAATTGGCGTTTATTATTATTATTATTATTATTATTTATTATTGTCTGCAAATGGGTTTATACCCGGTGGCAGTGTCCTACAATAACATACAAAACAATGAGACAGAACAGAACAATGAGATACAATCAACACAATGAGACAGAACAAAACAATAAACAAAAGGACACAACAAAAACAATAAGACACAATAAACAATGAGATACATCAACACAGAGACAGAACAAAACAATAAACAAAAGGACACAACAAAAACAATATGACACCCAAACAATGGGATACATCAACACAATCAGACACAACAAAACAATAAACAAAGGACACAACAAAAACAATAAGACACAATAAACAATGAGATACATCAACACAGAGACAGAACAAAACAATAAACAAAAGGACACAACAAAAACAATATGACACACAAACAATGGGATACATCAACACAATGAGACACAACAAAACAATAAACAAAGGACACAACAAAAACCATAAGACACAACATACAATGAGATACATCAACACAGAGACAGAACAAAACAATAAAAAAGGACACAACAAAAACAACACATCCCACTCAAAATCAACCAACTCATAAATTACAAAACCATCCAACCTCAAGTACTTAACTTAAAAAAAAGAACTTAATACCACCTAGACATAAGACAATAACTGTAATGTATTACAAACGTCATGAACTGATGCACTCACACAACAATACAATGAGACACAACAATACAACATACCACACTCAAAATAAAACATCTGACACACAATAAAAAAACACACATCCACTAATTAAACACAATACTTAAGAGTGGAATATAAAGTCCGCTCTCAGTACATGAAAATTTTATCCCAAAGAACTACAGCCCTTCATCACTTGGAGACTAAGACACTTCACTTCACTTATCACCATTTATTCCCAACTTAATAACCCTTAGCTTGTAACTACTTAGCTTGTAACTACTTATAACGTGCCTAGGGAATTAAATAATCTCATTCCTACAATCTATTCGATGTAGGTCCGAGACCGGTTGCCTGACTGAAGTTTTTTTTCGTGCTTTTGTTATTTCTTTCAGGCACATTCTGCGGTAGTACCGGAAACTAGGCCGTAGTCTTTTCTTTCAACATATTTTACAATTTATTATTTATTACTCGTCCCATCAATCGACGTAATGCACTTTAATTACAAATATCGTCGTTAAACAAGCCGTAAATACAACAATCGAAGTTAAAGACAGAGTCACAAGGGCATAACATTGTCTATGATCTGCTGGGGTTTGGTACCGTAGAGGCTGAAGATACGACTTTTAAGATTATATCGTGTGTATTAGTCTTCTGCATTTCATGCGGCACCAATTTCCCAATTAATAACCTCGTTCGAATTCATGCAATTGTCATTAACAGAGTATCAGAAATAAGACCGAACTTTCGCTTAATAAAAGTCTGTATTTGAATTCTATCCTGCTTAAAGTAACTCGCCAATGGTCATCTGAACCCATACAAATTGAATCCCCATCCTCACACTCTTTGTGCAAAAGACATTGGATTCAATTTAAGTGATTTACCTCTAGTACATTTCCTGTTTTGACGGGCTTAAACAAGTCTACTGAAAGTTTTGTAAAAAGTAAGACGTCAATATTTATCATTCAATTCATCTCCCACGCAATGTTAGCTATTCTATGTATGATGTGACATTTTAGGTTCTAAGGCTTTTTCGTAATTTTGGTGGCACTTTTCCTCTGGACACCGCGATATTTTGTGAATACGACTCACCGAATAATTTATGTATTTTTCACAAAACACAGACCGCAATGTAAAACTTACGTTGTTACTTATCATCTTCCCATCACTTTGAACTTGACGTCACCGACAGGAGTTTTGGCGTACGGAATTCCAAGAAACGCCACATACTTTTTCTTGTTTCGGATAGATGCTAAAACTTTTCCTTTCAGCAAACCTCACTGCACTCTAACTATTGGTCTTCTTGAAGTCTGCTCTGCAGAGGCGAGGCTGCTACACATGGAGATTATTACCAGTGCCAACGCGGAGATCCGTCGGCCCGCCATGTCTCCACATCTGTGCACTGGAACCCAGGGATCCAGATCTATTTTAAGTTACTGAATTATTTATCAGAAGCATAAAATGTTACACTGGTTACAATTATTCAGTTTAATTTAAAAACTTTGGAACACTTTCTTGTGTATATACAGAGTGATTCAAAAGGTTAGGGCCGAACTGAAAGAGCGTATAGAGGGAATCAGAGAGAAAAGCTCTTGAACAGGAATCAGTGTTCTCCGAAGTTATCCTCAGTCAGTCGAGGCCATTGAAGGTAGGGACATCTGATAACATACCACTGAAATAATCGTAATTTGCTATTTATCTACCAGCTTAATTTTGAATCACACATATCCCGTCAGATTCTACAGAGGCCCCTATGCTGTGATTATAGAAACCTAACAAGTCAGAACGAAATTACATGTTCAGTTGTTCGGCTTTAAAAGAAAGAGCGATATAAGTCTCCATTGTGACAGGGATTACAACCAGAAAGGGATAAAAATTATTATTTCCATCTAAGTCTCCTTGAAAAGAGAGATCTGCCAACTTCAGAGGCGATTACACTACCATTGTCTACGCCACAATTGCGAAACATGCGTCCCGCAGGCCGCATGCGGCCCCCGGAAACATTTTCCCTGGCCCCGGAGCCTTGAAAAATTATTTTTAAAAATAATCAAGTATAATAAACCCCGACGTAATTTTTAAATAAGGACAAATGAAATTGCAATTCCTTCTTATGCCTATTCTCATTATTTTTAAATTTATTTCTTTCTGATAGAGAACATATTTAATATTAATTATTAACTTCTTAAATTTATGATTGCTTGCAACCAAATTATAAGTTAGAGTATTTTTATTTGTGTTTTTTTTCAACTACCAACAATGTGTAAATATGGACCGACAATGAACACCTGCGTGTATAATAATGCAAGAGCATTGAAATTTCTAACCCACACCTGAAACAATGTTGGCTGAGCATGCCGTAAGGCTCTTTTCTCCTTTCTTATGCATGCAGTATAATTGCATGAATGAACCATGTTGCACTCCATTCCTTTAACCTTGAAGGATCTCCGTGATATTTTCACTGTAGGTCTTCTTGGTGCACTAAGCAACTTTTGGCTTTGTGCAGTAAGTGGTGACAAGGAAAAGATATTTGATCCTGGAATGAACGCTCTTCTCTCATCACATTGAATGTTGGCGCCAAGAAGTTCGTTTTTCAGCAAACAAGAATATGCCAGTCTCTCATGACCACCAAAAGCCTCTTTTTGTAGTTAATCCATTCTGGCCAGACTCCTATATTTAAAAACAGACACAAATTCAGACATTTCTACAACTTGCTTACATTAAGAGAAATTCATAAAGCTTGTAGACAATGGGGAATTGACACCATCATGCAAGAGACCTGATGGGAAAGGAGTTATAGAAGTACATCACAAATAGCAGTTTTAAATGATGGTAAGATACACTCACTCCAAATCCAAACAGAACAAAAACTAAATAAATTAGATTAGTAGTAGTAGCTTAAGTACACAATTTGATAATCTGATATTGTATTTGTACAGTGCAATTGTAGTCAATTAAGAAGAAACCAATTTTTGTGGATAATGTTTCATTTACATATCTGATAAAATACTGTCTTGAAGGCAAATTGATCTCATTCTCAGCACAGCATACTCACTTCATCTATCCACTAGAATGGGTCGTCACTCACCGCAAAATCTTGTGCATGCGCGTATATCGAATTCCTAGCAGGGACTTTCTCCTGGTCTGTGAACTGTACATGGTGCAACACTAATCTCCTTACCCGCTGCCATGAAAACCTGAAATGTCACCAGTAAATAAATGTGTAACACACTCTTAATTCAGTACTTAAACTGTATTAAATGGCAGAGAAAAACTCTTATACTCAACAGCACATTTCATGTTTTAGAAATCACAAAACTCTGTTCACCTGAATACAACACAAAGGCAGTTGCCAACTTTAGCAACTGAAAACCTAGAAGCGTCATCAGTTCACACACCAGAGAGACACACGACTACAGTCAAAATGTCATCACCAATAAACGGTACAATAACAAACAAAGCTGTAAAGTTGGCAGGAGTAACCTATAAAAGAAGGATTTATAGTTAGTCAAGCATTTTAAAATCAACCATATTCTTAACTAACAAATATATACACTTTAGTTCAGGCTCAACTAGACAAGTTATCCTATAAAAGTGGCAAAGGAGAAGAATAATACAGAATAAAAGTTACAACTGTTAAAATAATAGAAATATTTGGAAGTTAAACCCAGTATTATTATTATTATACAATGTAGGAGAAATTAAATTTCTTCCAGTGTGAAAGGTGATGTCACAAGACACAGCTCATCCCTTTCAGTAACGGGTTCTAGTTGGTACTATGGAGTACAGAAACCTTTATACATCAAAATCCTAACCTTCTTGAAGGCACTGTTTGGTCAGAGTTCAACATGCCAGGGATAAAACACAAGTAATGACCAGAAGAAACCGGTACAAATTTCACTAAAGTATCTTTATCAAATGAAGAAGAAACTACAGTATCAATACAAATTAACTGATAACCTATAATAATCCAATTGTAAACAGTTCACTCATAGCATATCGGAACTATAACAAGGAACTTCAAAAGAATCAAGGGAATAACACACAAATAATCAAGGTAGGAAAGCATTTTAAACACAAAACTACTTACCTAATTACATCAATTAGTTTAAAGTTTTCTACAAATTAATTAATATATCCAGTGTATGTTTACGAACCGTTAATATTGCAGTTTTAAGTAAGAAGCAAGGAACGCAGTCCTTCGCAACCAACAACTTTAAAATTCAGACCGGAAACAGCCGTTTATGACCAAAAGAGAACCAGCAAGCCACAGAGTTCAAAATAATCGTAACCACCGGATCCTGTTTTCCATGTACAAACTCTAAAATTACACAAAGAAATAGAGATGCTGGTAGATGTCCCTACTCTTTGACGTCAAAGGTAAAACTAATGATTGCGAAACATATTTCGTTCATATAATTATGCAAAAGGAAGCATTTCTTACCCGGCTATATTGTTTTATTCTACACATTAGTAAAAGATATGAACTGCCTTTGAGGAAATGTTAAATGGACAGGGCCCCAGATGAACAAGAATAGGCCAGCTTTAAAATGAATTACAGGAATTTTTTTAGAATTAATATAATTAAATTTCGAAGGTATGGGTAAAATGTACGGCTATATTAAAATGGAAGATCAAATACAATTAATAAAATATGTGTCCACACATGCAACACAATCAGAAAACACAATATACTGCACGAAAGCAGAAAAAATGTTGAGAGCACATGCAAGTAAGATCACCCATTCTACCACTCCTGTTTGCCAGCAGACTTTTTGCACAGCATTTACAGTAATTTGTTCGCAAAATTATTTTAAACGCGTACTCTTTCTTCGGAAAAACTCAAGCACCTAACAATTTTTAACACCACTAATCTGCAAATACTATAAACTCAAACTTACTTTGTGCTATGTAACATAGACCAATGACCCGCATTAGCAACTGCTTCACTCATTCCACTCTGCTACATCACACCACCTCTTTAACACCTGCCAGGCATGTTTGTGTTAGACTAGAGAAGATAAGTACTTTCACACTCATACCAAGCCACTCTCAATTATTCATGATGCTACTTGTGCATGAGCAATGTCAGTAACAAATACTGGGATGCAAATAAGTGTGCTACATAAGCAAGTACAGCAAAGAATTTTACTGAAAATAATCAGAGTATGTTACACATTGCACTGATTTGCACATTAGCCTATTTGAGATGGCATAAGTCAGCAGGATCACTTGTGTTCGATTCCCAGGAAAGGCAGGGCTATATTTCTACATCACCACATCCTGATTAACTGCAAGGCATGATGCAAAATATAGATCTCATTAAGATCTACATTTTCTACACAAGAAGTATGTTAATATGGTGAATATTTTACAAAATACAGACACATTATTTCTCAATGGGTGCAGCGTGATGTGTGTAGTGCAATTAGCTTTGCAAAAATACATCTCTATCTGCAATAAAGTAAAATCAAGACAAGTAGGCATATAAAATAGTAGGGAACAAAGTGGAAAATACATGTATGCTATCATTTCACACGTTTTAAGCTAACTCACATTGCAGAACGAAACATTTGTAAATACTCAGCTAATACATGTGAACCAAAATACTGTGTTAAAAAACATTAACTTTTATAGTAAACAAAATTTAATGGCATAAGTTTACAAAAGTATTCTCCCTCCTGTTCCAGCTGACGAGTCAACTTCTCGATTTTTCATTCAGCTTCTGTTGGTCCCTGAAAACAAATTACAACCACTGATAAATATTGTATCATGTCCTTAATATGCTCCTTCGTAAAATAAACACAAGACTACATTCCAACTTCCTGAGACCATATGAACAGGATAGCAATGTATTAACTGTCTGATGTGTATTCAGGAGGGATCTAATTTAAATCATGGCTGGAGTAACAGCTATACTACTTGAGATTCACATGGTGATAAATATGATGGTGGTCATCTCATAAAATGCAGCATAAGGTAGTATGGTAGACATTGAATGCTGGAAAAGTACTTTAACACTTCTTGTTGATATTTAAATGGCCTGCTGCTCTGCTTTCACTTACATAATTTGTTATTAATAACTTAAAATATAAAGGCTAAGTAGTGACAAGTTTATGTCCTTGTTGATCACAACAGAAATCTTATCTCAAAAATAAAATCTCATATTCCAAAAGACAAGAAAAGACATGAAAACTAAATGACAAGATTGGTGGATTAGTGAGTGTCTTCACTTTCAAAATATTTGCCTCTATCTTCACACACATTCAGCCTTTGACATGCCCAAAAGCACTGCTAGAAATCAACTTCTAAATGTCTTTACATTTTATAATAATTTCAAATGATACCCTTTCAATATGTTTCATTTTAGAAATATGAACATTAAAAGGTCACCAGGGTCAAATCAGATGACTCACCAAAAATCAGTTTTCTCTAGTGCTCTATCTGAATATACTGTTATTAACTCAAAATTCCCCTCTCCAGCTGTAGGTTCAGTTTTCAGTCTTCCAGACCAGGGCTGTGGAGTCAGAGTCGGAAACAATTTTAGGTGGAGTTGGAGTCGGCAAAATGTACCGACTCCGACTTAGATATAAAATCTTAAGAAAATATTATTTTAACACTTTTGCTACCATGTGAGCCACTGGTGGCCTCACACTTAAGGAGATTCAACGACATGTTGAGTCACATGGTGTGGGAATAATTCTTTGTAAGTACTCTAGTTAATCCCCAATGAATATCTGGTTATTACATCAAGTAACGCTCACATTTTGAAGTTATTCGGTACAAGCCATGTTTGGAGATAGCTTTTATCAATACATTTTTGTTATTATTTCCAGCAGAATACGAATTTAAAATAGGCAACAACTTCCATGTATCTTTCTATGCACACATGTCATTTGGCACTACATAAGCAATGCCTGCAGTTGATGATTCATAAAACAGACCAATGACCATTTCTGATTCGATTCCAGGCAATTCATGCCTTGCGCAGACAAGACGCTTCACAATTTCCTGGGTTCTCTGTTGTTACTGACCTTATGTTAGTGGTTGTAGGATCGTAAGTTATAACATCTGGTTTTCAACATTTTAGCTTCGATAACTTTGCTTCCAGGTGAACAGGAAAGTAATAAGTACAAATGCAATACTTTTTTGTAGTGCAAATAGCAAAAAACTAATGAATGCTGCATAGGCCTCATTTCGTATCTGGTTTTTTTTACTATGTACTTTTATTCCCCACATGATTAAATGCGCAGGGGAGGTGCATTTTTATCTGCTTTGTGGTTTTTATTTTTGCATATAGCATTTCACTTTAAGATATGAGCTGCCAACCAGGAAATATTATCAGAACTTTTTGTTTTCAGAGCAACAAGCTGCAGACGCCAAGAAGGCTAAAGAAGAAAAGGAAGGGCATGGAAAAATTTATAATCCCTAACTCCTGCATTATAGAACAAAAATTAAATTTCTTTATATTCAGAATTCATTCCATTTTATCCAAGTGATAACCATATGTTATTATTTTTATTCTAATACTCATTTAGATCCCAGTATCCTAACACAAGGGATTTGGATTTTGTTGTTCTACATGCAACACATATCAATATATGAAACTCTTTGGTAAGGCACTGCTTTGGTTATATGTGCAACTACCAGATGTTTGTTGAGTACAAAATTTCAATTGTGAAATTCTTTGTTGTTCAGTCAGTTAATACAAACTTCTTAAACATTAAGTTTTTCACGAATCCATTACTCAAAATAATGTCTCATCCAGATGCTAGTATGTTTCATGTTATCCTTAATTAAGAACGCAATGTAACTGCTCTCTACTTTGTTCTGCAAACTACTGTTGAAAAAAGTTCACCATGTCACTGTTTATCAGTCCAGAAACTATCTTACTAGCTCCAAAGTTACAATTAATTACCAACTTAAGGCTTATATTAGACTTGTACTTTTCATAAAATGTTTCTTTCCATTATAATTAAAATTTACAGAGTCTTAAACATGAATTTAATTTCCCTTCATACCTTCTTCTTCTTCTTCTTATAGCGTTATAACCCTGTGTGGGTCTTAGCTTGTTCGATGAATTTTTTCCATTCTGTACTATCATTCACAATTCTTCTCCATCCCCTTACTCCCATCGTCCTCACATCCTCCTCCACGTCGTCTATCCATCTTTTCCGTGGTCTCCCTCTCATCCTTCTTCCCATCGGTCTCCATTCCATCACTCTTCTAGTTACCCTGTTTCCTTCCATTCTTGCAACATGGCCAAGCCAGGCTAACCTTTTGCTTTTGATTAGCCTCACGATATCTGCTCCCTGTATGATACAATCTAGTTCATGATTCATCCTAATTCTCCAGGAGCCATCACTATTCCGTATTGGACCATAGATTTTCCGCAATATTTTGCGTTCAAATATTCTAAGTTGTTGCTCATCAAAGCTAGTTAATGTCCAGGCTTCACATCCATATGTGACTACTGGTCTTATCAGAACTTTATAGATTCTCAGTTTAAGTTCCCTCCCCAGTATTTTAGACTTCATTAAATTCTGATAGGCATAGTAACATCTATTACCATTCACAATACGTGCTTTAATTTCATTAGTTACTGAATTTATAGTATTAATCTGTGAACCCAGGTAATTAAAATTCTGCACATGTTCAAAATTATAATGTCCTATTCTCAATTTATTTGTGACATTTCTTGCTGCTCTTGTAACTTTCATATATTTTGTTTTCGATTTATTTATTTTTAGCCCCCTTAATTCTGTTTCTTCTATCAATTTTAATACTGTTTCTTCCAGTGCAGCTTTATTCCTGCTAATAATAGCTATATCATCTGCATATGCACTCACGTGTATTGATTTGATGCCTATATGTCCTGAGATCTCAAGTTTCCGAATAGATGCTTCCAGCGTCAGGTTAAAGAGCATCGTCGAGAGAGCATCTCCTTGTCTAACTCCCATATTGACATTAAATGGTTTAGTTAGCTCACCATCTACTCTTACTACAGCCTTGGAGTCTTTCAACGTCGCTCTGATGAGCCTGACGTATTTAGATGGTATCCCTAATAGGAGAATATCATTTAACATTTGTTCCCTATTGAGACTATCAAATGCTTGTCTGAAGTCCACATAAAAATGATTTAAGTCAATGTTATATTCATAGGCTTTCTCTTGAATCTGTCTCAATACAAATATCTGGTCTATCGTTGATCTATCTGCTCTAAAGCCACACTGATACTCTCCTAACATCTCTTCTACATATACAACCAATCTATTATATAGAGTACTTGACAAGATTTTATATATTACATTCAGAAGTGTAATTCCTCTATAATTGGTACACTCCATTTTATCTCCTTTTTTATGTATAGGTTGTATTACTCCTAGGGTCCATTCCTCTGGAATCTTTTCTTCTTTCCAGATCAACAATATCAGATAATGTATTCTCTCCCATAACTTGACTCCCCCTTTTTTTAGTAGTTCAGCAGTAATCCCATCACTTCCGGGTGCTTTACCATTTTTCAGACATTTGATTACTTTTTGCACTTCTTCAAACGTAGGATCTTCAATGTAATTATCCACAGTATAATATGTTGGCTGCCCTGTCTCAATTATATTTCCGTTCAGGATACCACTAAAATACTCTTTCCATCTATTAACAATATCACGGTTCTCTGTCAATAGATTTCCTTGACTATCTTTACATGCTACAACTTTCGGTCTGTATTCTTGTGTTACTTCTTTAAGCTCCTTATGAAATTTTCTACTTTCATTTCTACGATGGTGTTCTATCATACTGTCGATCTTTCTTCCTAACATTTCTCTTTTCTTCTTTCTACATATTCTGGTGGCCAATATCCGTTTTTCATTATAAAGATTTCTATTAGCTCTCGTATTTCGCTGTAAACATTTTATTCTAGCTTGCTTCTTCTGTTCCACGACCGATCTACATTCATCATCATACCAATCTTCATTTCTTGATCTTCTTGTCTCTCCAACAGTTATATGTGCTGTATTTAAAATGGCATTCTTTATGCAGTTCCATTCATCTTCAATATCAGGCCCTTTTTCTATCTTTTGTAATTCTAAGTTTAAATTACATTGATACTCCTGTACTGTACCCCTATCTTCTAATTTGTCTACATTCCACCTTTTAATTCTTTCCATTTTCCCTTTCATAACCATACATATTTTTTGCTTCATTCTAAGCCCAACTAAATAATGGTCCGAGTCAGAATTTGCCCCTCGGAATGTGCGCACATTTTCTACATCTGTCGCCCATCTCCTAGATACCAATATATGATCTATTTGATTAAAATTATTTGTTCCAGGAATTTTCCAAGTACCCTTATGAATATCTTTCCTTGGGAAGTATGTGCTCATGACCCTTAAATTATTTGCAGCTGCAAATTGTGCTACCCTTAGGCCATTATTATTGTTTTCTTCATGTAGACTATTCCTTCCAAATAGTTTGACATAGACTTCTTCTTTCCCAAGCTTTGCATTATAATCACCAAGTACTATTATCATGTCATGTTTCGAAATGTTATCACATACAGACTGCAATTCATCATAGAAACCATCTACTGCCACCTCTTCTGTCCCCTCGGTTGGTGCATAGACATTAACAAGTGTTATATTATGGAGTTTCCCTTTTACTCTAAGTGTACATATTCTTTCACTTACTGGCGTAAAAGCCAGCACAGCCTTACGCATTTGCCTGGTAACAATAAATCCTACTCCACATTCTCCTTGCCTATCGTCTTTCCCAGAATAATGTATGGAGAAGTTTGCCTTATTTATTACTCCCTTATTTTTCCATCTAATTTCTTGTATAGCGACAATTTCCATTCTATATTTTATAATTTCATCAGCTATACCATTCATCGCTCCTACTTGTAGCAGAGTGCACACATTCCATGTTCCAATATGTAGTACCAAATTTTTATCCTTGTTCCTAGCTAATGTTCGTCTTCGTGAGGACAGTCCGGCTTCATTCATCAAATTATTCTCAACTTTATTCTTTTTTACGATGCAAGGTTGTTAGCCTTGCGACCAACCCCTAACCTGGAGGACCATCCCTTCATACCATATGCCTGTAAGATAGTTCTTGAGATTTGTTTGTCACCGAGCATCTTTCCCTATTCTGAAAATGATGTTAACTGCACCACAAGAGGCTGTGATGGGTGAATTAATTTTGGACATTCATAATTTGGAATGTTACCACATCTCTGTGCCACAAACTTTTCCTATGAAAAGTCAAATTTGTCTGGCTGGAATTTTGCTGTATGTTAAATCTTTTATTTTTGTTTCTTTTACAGTTGGAATTTTTAATTGTCCCAATTTATTGTAAACAAAACTTTGCAGTATTTCAATAATTAAAGGACAAAAATATTTATCTCAAGGATTAAAAAACTTGTCACTGAAACCATTTTGTTCCCAGTGAATACATAACGTTTTAAAACTCACTGGTAACTATATGTACCTTCTGCTTTAACAATCTATAACTCTGTATTTTTCCCACAGACTGTATTAAAGTGATACATGATTTTCAGAATAAAAAGTGATTATTTCCCTAAACAGTAATCACCATTCATCTTTGTAAACAGAAAGTGTTATTTTTGCTCTGTAGTAAGAAATGAATTTTTAAATATTACTTAAACAAACTACAGCTTCAAAGGTTTAACTTGGAATAGCACATCTAAAGATAATGTTAAACAGTACTTACAGTAATATCTGTACTTACTTCATGAATAATAGTCAGACAAGGTTAGAATTCCATACACAATATATCTGGTGTGTAGAGGAAATATAATGAACCAACACACATGCACTGATATAAGACTTTCCTGTACATAACAATGGATGAGGATAAGAATAAAATATCTTGTAAACCTCCACACAATGAGAACCACATTATCGTTGCATCTGACAACCAATTAATTACACACAAAACAGAAAATTGTATTTAAATGAAGGACATTAGCTTTCACAAAATGCGAAAATATGAAACCAGAGACTCAAATATTCCCTTCAGGAAGTCAGACCAGCTGATTTTGGGGCAAAATTTTGTAACCAGAACATGATTATTTAACTGCACAGAAGATATTGTATGGACCTTGAACACCTGTTTTACAAGCACTGAAAGGTAGGAACAATATGATTAAACAGCCATATAAGGAATTTACTTTTTAACAAGAATCAGAAAATCACTGTCAGACCAACAATTGCGACGGCATGCTTATTTATATCTGTGTACGCATAAATAAATTAACATATGCATTTGGTTCAACTACAACTGGTAAATATCATTACAAAACAAAAATGTAAATTATTTGGTTGTAATAGAAACAACACAGATACCAAGGGGGGATATATTCATTTAGTACTCTGAAGTCACACTTTGATCATCATACTGAATGAAATACTATAGATTCAATTTACATTTAGATGGAACACAAGTAAAATTTATATTAAATTATTCATCTGCAATACTTTACCAAGACGCAAACAAATAGAAGACCTGAATTTAAAATGGAGTCCATACATCCATGTTCTCTATAAAATATTTCAACCATTAGAAACTGCATCTAATATACAGTGATTAATAAAAGCCAATTGGCACCTAATAAATGATTTCGTCTTATCTGTAAAAGCAGTTTTATCTCTGACATTTTGTAAGATGTAAATAAAAAGTATTGTCCTTGTAAGAAATGATTCAGAGAAAGAAATAACATATATATATATATATATATATATATATATATATATATATTTGTGATAATACAACATCAAATGAGCCCATAATAAGACATGTGTACTTAATTGGGGAACAAAATATTTTGAATGCAATCTTATTCTCTCCCACTTTGTTGGCCTCTTGGTATATTTGCTAACATGTTTCCAGATCGCTGATTTTATCGCCATAATTAAAAGTTGGTCTGATTCACACACTAATGATAGCATGCTTCTTTTAAATTTAATTCCAAGCACAGTAAATGGTATCTCAAGTTAAACATGTAACTTTATTTATGGACTTAGGCACCGAGGACAGAAAGGCAACATAAAAGCAATGTCATATATATAATGCAGATGAAAGTTGTTATTACAAATATTCTTCTTTTTCCTGTTTGACTGAAATCATACATTTCCCTGATGTTGCATTTTCCCTCTGCATTTAAACACAATTAAATCCACATTGATGATTCAATGCTGAAATTCTATCCACACTCACATCCAGGAACTACAAGATTCCATCACATACATCCCAGGTATCATATTTGACTGGAAGACGACTTTGGCTCACTTACTGTCCCTTCTTAGTTTAAAAAATTCTCTCACAAGCACCAGTGCTTTCTCAGTCTGAGGGAATAGCAATAATTTCCTTGCAATCTGTGGACAAAAAAGGTCAGATAATTATAATCACTTTAACCTTTGGGAGATATTATATTAACATGCTTATTTTGATAGTGAGAAGAGCCAGAAATATAATGTGTTGTAACTGATGAAAAAAGAAACTCTGAAGGCTGACTTACAGATTCTGTTACAGCCACAGCTAACCTCAATTACCCATATCAGAGGAATGAAGGCTGGTAAGAAAATGCTTTGTGAGTGGTATGAAAAGCTATCCCTCAACATATTTCTTATATTAATCACCTAAAATATATACAATTCCTTATGCAGATGTCACACACCTGCTCTAGCAATGTAAAAACTTCATTTATGCCACTCTGAATTTCCTCCAAAGTTGACTTCATAAAAATGAATAATTGCAAAGAACCAAAACAAGTTGTTTAAAAAATGTTTGTGTTGGAAGCAGACAATGGCAGCACAAAGACAAGCCACATACTGTAACCGTCCTTTCTATTTCTTTCTGTACATCAGGACGCCCGGCTGGTTACAAGGAGTTTTGTGTTGGGTTTCGTTTT
Source organism: Zootermopsis nevadensis (assembly GCF_977971745.1). Lineage (NCBI taxonomy): Eukaryota > Metazoa > Arthropoda > Insecta > Blattodea > Termopsidae > Zootermopsis > Zootermopsis nevadensis. Next base: position 5,977,942 of record NW_028259154.1, read on the forward strand.
TAGTAGCTCAGGGCATGGACTCTTGCCTTCAAGGAATATACGGGTTGGTGAAGAGGGGTTTCGGGATCAACTTGCGAGGCAGTGGAATAAGAGGGGATGTCGTTCAGTTTCATCAGGCACGTTTATTAATTTTGTAATTTCCTTCGCCGAGTGCAGGACTACTCGCCGCCGAGACTAAAGCGTAAGTGTCTTTTGGAATCTCCTTGCTGGACGCACACCGCGTTCAGCAAGACTCCCCCAAGACTTTTGAATCTGAAGAATGTTTTCATTGGCTGAGTGGTTCATCACCTTAATCTTACAAAGTTGCCGCCGATAGCTTATTTTAAACCCATTGGTGGTTAGTGACGTGAATTTCTCTAAGTCTTCTAACGGCTAAAACACATCTGGAAGAGCTTACTCATCCCACCAAGTCGAGCCACCGATCATAAAATAACCCATTCATCTGGTCACGTAGCTGGCGCCAGGAAGTCGGCCGGTGGAACAAACAAGTCTCCCAAGATGTGGCCCGAACTAGCGATACTAACCGTCAACTCAGGAAAATTCCATACAATTTGAATATAAATTCCGATTAAGGAAGGCGCTACCGAAACAAAACTAACTTAGGCCCCTTTCCTTGCGTATAAACTGGAGTAATCGCCAAAAGTCCAGTCTAAGTCCATCTCCTGTCTGCCTGCTCGAGAATCGAACTCAGAGTGGGCTGTCACAACACTAAGAAATGAATATCCCCATGCCAACCAAAATATCACAGAGGCTTCTGCACATATGGAACAGAATTTTCACTATTACAGATGACACAGGCTTACACCAGGGCTTCCCAACCTTCTCCAGACCAAGGGACATATTCACCCTTACTAAACAACTTTCAGGCCACAATGTTATAAATTAGAATGGTTTCAATAAAATCTTCTTCGGCGATCAGCCACGTAAAATAGTTAAAAGACAAGACCGACGTTTCAGGGACCATCTCTGTTCCCATCATCAGGGTGAACCCTGAGTTACGTTGCCGCGAAAGCTTCAAATCATGTATCACCAACCTCTATGAGAATGATTTGTTGAAACTTCATGACAATTCATTCAAAATATTACTAAAATTCTATTATAAACAGGTTCCTATATGAATCAATCATTTTCCTCAACAAAATCAGAACACTATGTACATACTAGACAAAGCTTGTGCTTAAACAATTTTTCATTATCAGGTATAATTTCAGTTGTTGTGATTCACATATCCCTCAAAGTGTTCACTAGTAAAATGCATCCTAGTTCTTTATTTTATATTATTCATTAAGCTGGAGCCTACAGCAATAGGTACTGCCAAATTATGATGACATCAACAAAATATTTTCCCATACTGCAGCAATATTTTCACCACAGAAGTTGGCACAGAAAGTGTTTGATGTAAAATGCACAGAGGCCACACAAAACACATTAGAGGGCTGAATACAGTCTGTGGGTTGAGAATTGCTTGTCTACAACATACACTTTTCAGGATGTAGTGCTGGACATACATAGTGATAATCTAACTTGACTCTTCAACAACCCCCATAAATTATAAACATCTCAAAAAAGGAGAAGAATTCTCTTCAGATACCAAATCACAATGTCCCACTTAACGTGAAACCCACCATGATAGCATGTCATAGCAGCAGTTACTAAACTACCAAGAAATGAGTTAGTCACAATCCAGAACATAGCCTTCACATGATAGTAGATTGGTTCAGACTTATGTGGGACTCAGTAAATACTGATGCCATGAAATCATATTATGTCTTAAGGATTTAACAAACCTCTACATGAGAGGAGGCACTGGCTCAAAGTTGGCTCAAACACAGAAGAAGTAAAGCAAACGGTTGCGGTGGAAGTGGTAGTACAACCGGAAAGCATACAAGTTCCTCTTTTGGATCAAACAATATAAAGTAATAATCTGTCTCTAGCCAGGGGAAAGTTTTGAAAATGTGGTTGGACATTTTTAAAAGTGTTGAAAAGTTTTATACAGATATGAGTATTAAGAAATGAGTATTGAAACCAGACACAAGTATTTATTCCCTGTATACAAAAATTAAATACTAATAATATCAGTATATCAGATTTAGAAGGTGCAAGTGAAGACATAAAATTAATTTAAGCAAATACTGTTTAAGGTGACAGAGTCTGAAACAAATCAAAGAACATGCATCAACCTGGCAATCTTCCACGTAGCACATTATTTTCATTCTACATCAATAAGGTAAAGGAAATTTAAACCCCCAACTGAACTTACTACAGGATTAAAAATTTAGCAGTATGGTACAGTAAGCTTGGCCAGCTGGATCACAAAGTCAGTGAAGTCTTAACATCTTACTTTGTATACAAACTGCAATCTGGACAACATACCTTCCAATTTACTAGTTTCAGCAGTCACCTCATGGCTTTCATTCTCTAAAGCAATAATAACAAAGCATAATGGCATTCTAGAAACAAAATAATGTAAGTACATATTAAAAAGTACTGGAAAATAATGAAACAAATATTGCCTCTAATTTATTACAATAAGGACCAGAAATGCACCACACAATATATCTGACATCATAAAAATCACTTGTTTTGATTAGAGTGCGAAAGAAAAACTTCAGACAGAAATTTACCATTTTTGATGAATTCTGTATAAACATCCTAATCTTTACACATTTATCTCCCTTTCAAGAATAATACCAACATGGAATCCACGTACCCTGTGGCATGGAAAAACTAGAACTATTCATCGCAGTCTTTGAACCAACAAGACCTTTGAAATGTGTCTTTCAATAAGATATTTTTTAGGAAAATGCAAATATGAATATGGTGACCCTGAAAATTGTTCGCAGTGACAACAGTAATTGACATCATTGTTAACTTACAAAAATATATCCTGATAACGTTGTTATAACACAGAAACTGGCAGTAAGTGTGACACAAAAACATAGAGAAACAAAATTCTTTAACATTCAAAATTTTACCAAACAACTGCCAAGTGTCTTTAGTATTTATTGTCATCTAAAAAACATATGAGGCATATTTAGTGTGCTGTGTAAAAACATCTTTTTTTCTAATTATAAGATGTTTCTTACCAGTAACAGCTACAGTCAAATTCAGAATATAAACTATAAGAAAATGTATGTGGTGTTGGACTAATACTTTAATAAAATAGTTGGGAAACAAATAAATGTATTTATATAAGGATAATTCTAATAAAAGACACAATTTTACTTTGGCACACAAATTTTTCCTGTGTCTATCTTCTACAACTCATGCATATGGGTATGGCTGGTATGAGGATGAACAAAGATGCACATATTAGAGCTACAAAATCAGCTTTGCAACAGAAAAAACATATTTTCTGACAATGTCATCATGGGAAGATATGTACTGAAAAAGGTAGCAGAAATAATATGACTTACTTGAATTATAAAGTAATGCAGTTATTTTGCAGCAAAGAACTCTGTATTCAACATTGTTTTTCTTCTGAACTACATCTACCATCCTATGTATTAAAATAAAGCCATTACATTTCAGGGGCTGTCTAGAGGACCCAACAAAGTAGTTCTTTCATCACCTGAAGATGGGGCCAGAGCCAGCCCTTGAAATATTGTGGCTTCATTTTAACACACAGAACAACATATTTAGTCCAGTAAAAACTATAATTATTTATAATACACCATCATCAGAACCTATTAGAATTAATTTGTAAATATCTGAATCACTCCCAAACATCTACAAGCCTCTTTTAACAATGACAATCAACGCAATATTTCACAGTAACAGTGCATGAACAGAACATACTTCCCCAGTCTGTTTAACATATTTTGTGTTCAGTCAATCAAACTGTATACAATTCCAAATTAAATTTTATGACATTACTGCAAATGAAAATGTACAATATAAATCAAATAAGATGCACATACGCCTGCTGCCACTTCTGACCGACTCAAGAAACAAAAGATAAAACTGGTAAGATTAAAAACAATCAATCACTGAGTGTGGGGAAAACCTCCCCATATTCCAGGTACCACTAATGACTAATTTCCATTAGTTTATAATAAAAGAAAACATTTCTTTAGTTCCTAAGCCTGAAAACATTTTAAAAGTAATACAATTTATCTCTTTGCCTTCAACATAATTTGTCAGAAATGGCAAATTTTTTATCTGTTTCGTGCTTGCTGTGGATACACACGAACAAAACGGGAGAGTAGTCACTTTTCAACTGGGAGATGTGTTCTACACAATGACATATTATTAACATTATCATCTTCATTGGCATAGACAACTTGCAATCAACAATGATTTTCTTTACAGCCTTTCCCCAGACACTGAAATGATTCAGCCATTAACTTCAAATCTTAGGAGGAAGAAGACGAAAAGAAATTTACTTCTTCCAAAACTTGTGGATTGCTTTTAATTTAATTTGTCACAAATCATACTAGAAAGAAAAGATTTTTCTATATAATAAACTTCTTATACTGAGCCAGATTAGACCAAGGGACAGATTGCTTTTGAATAAGTCATCATGTGGCAAAAATCTTTATTTACAATTTACTGCAATATGAAGAAAAATAACATATGATTATAGATACAATGTGGTAATTCTTTATTACAAAAAGTTTATAAAGCACATATGAATCAGCAAAAATTAGCATTTTAAAGATGTACCATATCTGCCCAGTCTAGAAAACAGAGTACATTGGTTAATACGTACTTATGGTAAATGAATGTGCCTTTGCCTGATTTGTCCAGACATAAAAGTTCCTTGCTCGAAGAGTCACCAAGAAGTATCCTGCTGCAAGATCCTTTAACTGATACTTTACTTTATAAATATTGCCTTCTGCATCCAGCACAGGTATTGCGATAACTTGCCACTTCCCACAAGTCTATTTATATGAATGTTTTTATTAAAAATTAGTGAAATATTGTTAAATATAGGAATTTTTAGTTGTAATGATGGCATCATGCCATTGTTTTCAATACAACATAACAAGAACTCTTGATCGCTTTCAGCAGTCATGTAATTATACATCTGTCAGCGTGGCATCACAATTTCATTTTCACAAAACAAGTCGACCACTTTTCCTAATCACATCAAATGATGCATGGCATTGCTTAGTTGTCATCAGTATTCTGAGTCGGCCAGCTCACTGCCAACACATTGCCATGGTTACAGTTCTACAGAGCACAAAAAAGTCATTCTCTCCTTTAAATACATGTTTAATGCATTACACAAACCCTAATTTCAAGAATAAATGATTTTGAAAAACTGTGTTATACACGTGTAATAATACTATTTGTATTGAATTTTTAAACATTAAGAGAAAAATACTATTCAGAAAACATCACTCTACATGATTCAACCTAAGTTTTTATTTATAATTATAAAGAAAAATTTTATGTGTCAGGTATAAATGGAATAGCAGCAGTTCTGTCTTCTAACATGGAACCTGCTTTTATTCAGTACCAGGATCTTCCTTTGCATTTTAGCAGAACGGTGGAGGGAACAAAGTATGCTTAGAAATGTAAAATATCTTTACAGGCAACCCTTGTCTATCAATTTCTGGAAAACTGATCATTGAGACAGAATAATTTGCATTAAAATGTAGTGCTACTTCTATTTTGTTCAGGGGCCAGCAGTCAACTGGAGATGAAATGTGGTGAGGCCACAGAAAAACGAATTTAGGTGAACTTTTATGCAGCCACGTGTGAAGCAAAGCAAATCAGTTACTATACTGACAGACGCAACGGATGTCACCAATTCAAAGACATCTAAATATTGCCTCATGTCTCAGGAGCAAGATACAAGCGTCTATGATGTTACATTTCTTTGCATTTGTTTGTTTATTCTTTGTTTTTGTTTAATATTTACTATAATAGTGAAATTATTATATAATGGCTTTAATCTCCTGCTTGTGTTAAAAACCATATTTTAACAGACCGTGTCTTACCTTGCTCCCACATTTCCTTTTAGGTATCAAAATATTGTATATTATTATATTGAACTTTGTAATGAAGAGACTTTTTTATATGAACTATACATCCATTCTTGTATTGAACTCTGGTGTCCAGATAGACAATATCCATTATGGAAGTAAACATTTTGTCAGTGGGATAGTTTTTTTTGTGCATAAAACAACTGCTTTGAGTAATCCTTTCCAAAACAATAAATATTCTCAATATCAAGAAATATCAGATTCCTAGATGCTTCAAAATATTAAATTATAATTACATCAAAGTTATCTTTATCGTGGATTCTGAGCCAATATTAACATCATAACCAAATATCAAACTAAGACATCCAAAATTTCCACTTCACTTCTTATCTACATGAGAATTTCTCAACTCTTGCAACAAGCCACAATCATTTCGTTTTGAAACCCCAATACAGAGAAAGCAAAAACACTTAAAGTTTGCGATCCATACTCTCAAAAAATAGACGGATAGGGTGACAGAGCTGAGGTGAAACTGCAGTGAGGTTCTGGACATGCGCACTGAATATTCTCATGAAGCAGAAACATGAGGTTGTACTTGTTTGCTTCCTTGGGAACTTGGATGTATATGAAAACTGCCGCTAGCATGTTGTTATTCATTTTAGTATTATGTGGAATTTTCCTTTTATGTTGAAAGTTCACAACGAGGGCGCTATGGAGGGATAAATGATTAGGTGAGATATCTAATGCTGTGCTAATAACATCTGTGCCATGCAACTAGCAGGGTGTAACAATGGATTACTGAGAATATAAGTAAGGGATGTGTATGAAGAAGGATTAAGGTTGATTCACAATTATCTGTGACATGTCAGTTCTGTCTGTGCAGTTTCTTACATAGAATCATTGTCAGATGTATTTTAAATGGAACCATTCACACGTATCCAGCACAGTGGTGTCCAGTTACTATTAGTGTTGCCTGGCATCACTGGCAACAGTATTTGACCATACTTCACTGAACTGATATCGTACAGGATGTATGACTAGGTTTCAATGTCAATGATTCCAACGATTCCAGTGTATTTTCAGCATTCATATGGTGAACTCCATAAAATTCGAGATGAATGATGAGAAACTTATAGTTTGTTAAATCACATATTAAACTCTGTTTTTTTCGCATCCAAAATATATGGCTACTACATACAGAAGCGGAATAACACGTGACAATTACAGGAAGTTGTTAAAAAGAGTTAAAAAAAGACGATACTCCTTACTTAGGATACTTGGACGACCCGTTCTTCAGTGCCTTGATCATCTGCGGGACCCAACTTTCTTTGGCACTGATCTATGGGACATTCCGTAGGACTCCTTGGACGAGTGATCGGCCCGTCGCATGGCCTCTCCGTACACAGGACAGCACAACACAGAAAGACGCGGACAAACATCCATGCATTGAGCGGAATACGAACCCACGATCACATAGTCCAAGCGACACAAGGCCCAAGCCTCAGACCGCGCGGCCATTGTGACGGCGCGTTTCTTCATATTAACGCAATAATTTCTGTCTAATAAACTTTAAAGGAGAAAGTTGTGTTGTACGTGATTTAGTTTGATATTTTGAATACTCGATCCAATTTTATTCAATCATTCTGCATAGTTTTGTGAGAATAAATTAGAATCAAGTTTATAGAAGATGACGACCACAGCCGGTTTTGGGCATCTTGAGCACTGGGATTGTGGGTTCGCATCCCACTCGCGTTTTTCACTGTTGTTTTGTGTAAGTGGACATCTTTCCCTTGTCAAAGGAGTCCTGCCAAGTGACTTCAAGGATTCGCACTTGCTTGTGAATTGGAACAGGTCAGAAGACGCGCATCGGAAAAACTGGAGAAGAGGAAAATTCATGAAAGATGGTTACTGTGCCTATTAAAAGCATTTTCAGTTTTCTGTAACCTTTGTGAGTAGCGCAGACGCTGTAGAATTTCGAAGCACAGCTCACCTTTGGCGTGAAGACGTTGAGAAAGAGACAGTCGTCCTCTCCTGACAGTAAACTCGTCAAGTCGCTCCTCTGAGTGCACGTGTACCCTTCCAAGGTCGCATCACGAGTTCCTGCCGTGGTTACGGCGATTGAGGCGCCTGCAGCGAGCAAATTTCAAATTAAAACTGAATAAAAATTATTTGCCATCACGGACATTGCTTCGAGTGGCAGAACTTTCAGTGATCGCGGCCTTTAATTTCTTTTTTCATGCTGTTGGACATCTTCATTACCAGGAATGGTAAATCAGCATGGAATTTAGTGATGTGTTTGCGTATGTGAATAATTGTGGCTGGTAAACAATTTCAAGTTGTTAGACTCGAAATAGAAACTTTTTACACATAAGAAAAGCTCGAGCAAAATTCTCCTCAGTCAGTCGATTCCATTGAAGGTAGGGACATCTGATAACATACCACTGAAATAATCGTAATTTGCTATTTATCTACCAGCTTAATTTTGAATCACACATATCCCGTCAGATTCTACAGAGGCCCCTATGCTGTGATTATAGAAACCTAACAAGTCAGAACGAAATTACATGTTCAGTTGTTCGGCTTTAAAAGAAAGAGCGATATAAGTCTCCATTGTGACAGGGATTACAACCAGAAAGGGATACAAATTATTATTTCCATCTAAGTCTCCTTGAAAAGAGAGATCTGCCAACTTCAGAGGCGATTACACTACCATTGTCTACGCCAGAATTGCGAAACATGCGTTCCCCGGAAACATTTTCCCTGGCGCTGGGGTGATGGGGTCAACAGCCCCGGAGCCTTGAAAAATTATTTTTAAAAATAATCAAGTATAATAAACCCCGACGTAATTTTTAAATAAGGACAAATGAAATTGCAATTCCTTCTTATGCCTATTCTCATTATTTTTAAATTTATTTCTTTCTGATAGAGAACACATTTAATATTCATTATTAACTTCTTACATTTACGATTGCTTGCAACCAAATTATAAGTTAGAGTATTTTTATTTGTGTTTTTTTTCAACTACCAACAATGTGTAAATATGGACCGACAATGAACACCTGCGTGTATAATAATGCAAGAGCATTGAAATTGCTAACCCACACCTGAAACAATGTTGGCTGAGCATGCCGTAAGGCTCTTTTCTTCTTTCTTATGCATGCAGTATAATTGCATGAATGAACCATGTTGCACTCCATTCCTTTAACCTTGAAGGATCTCCGTGATATTTTCACTGTAGGTCTTCTTGGTGCGCTAAGCAACTTTTGGCTTTGTGCAGTAAGTGGTGACAAGGAAAAGATATATGATCCTGGAATGAACGCTCTTCTCTCATCACATTGAATATTGGCGCCAAGAAGTTTGTTTTTCAGCAAACAAGAATATGCCAGTCTCTCATGACCACCAAAAGCCTCTTTTTGTAGTTAATCCAATCTGGCCAGACTCCTATATTTAAAAACAGACACAAATTCAGACATTTCTACAACTTGCTTACATTAAGAGAAATTCATAAAGCTTGTAGACAATGGGGAATTGACACCATCATGCAAGAGACCTGATGGGAAATGAGTTATAGAAGTACATCATAAATAGCAGTTTTTAATGATGGTAAGATACACTCACTCCAAATCCAAACAGAACAAAAACTAAATAAATTAGATTAGTAGTAGTAGCTTAAGTACACAATTTGATAATCTGAAATTGTATTTGTACAGTGCAATTGTAGTCAATTAAGAAGAAACCAATTTTTGTGGATAATGTTTCATTTACATATCTGATAAAATACTGTCTTGAAGGCAAATTGATCTCATCCTCAGCACAGCATACTCACTTCATCTATCCACTAATTTTATAAAGTCACAAAAATCATAACTTAATGAAAAACACTTACTGTGTTCCTGAGAAACTTCATGCGCCAGCACGCAGCGGAATAAAGCGATCGCCTTACTGCAAGTAAGGAAAAGATGTAAGTAAAACCTCACAATTCCTTTAACCACATTTTCTAATCTTACTAAGAGAACAATATACAAAATGAAGATAACTGTCTTTTGGGGCACTGTGCCAAGTAGCCTGGTACAAGCACACAGACATTTCAGAGGTGCTTGCTGCCTTCATCATCAGAGCGATGGAGGCCGAATGTGCGTCTAAAATGTTGTCAAACTTTGAACAGACTACTGTCCACAGATCACGAGAAAAACAATGCGGGGGGAAGTTGGTTCTGGTGGAGGCAGGGGGAATATTTACTATCAGGTGGAATAGAACAGTGGTATTCAACCTTTTTTGTTCGTGTACCCCCAGATATAATTTCTCTTCAACTTTGTACCCCCAAAGTTGTTGGAGTATAATTTAAGTTATACATAGTATATAAACTACATCTAAAATAAATTAAATAAATTACATTACTGATTATACAGTTTTTATTATAAAATAATATTTTTTTTAAATTTCACGTGCCCCCTAAGATGTCTTCGCATACCCCAGGTTGAATACCACTGGATTAGAGGACTGCTATTGGTGGAAAGTATGACACGCCAGAGAGTTACAGTACTACATACAGATTGAAAACATCAAGCAGTTACCAGTAGCGTGTAGTGAGCGCACCTCTAATGTGTTCTGCGGGTGTTGTGATAATATTCTATATTAAATCACTGTGCCACTGTGAGGTAATCTTAAAGCTGTACCCATTAGAACACATGAAAGCCTGTTGTTCGTTGAGTGATTGTGGAACGAATGCTTTTAGGATGGGTCGTCACTCACCGCAAAATCTTGTGCATGCGCGTATATCGAATTCCTAGCAGGGACTTTCTCCTGGTCTGTGAACTGTACATGGTGCAACACTAATCTCCTTACCCGCTGCCATGAAAACCTCAAATGTCACCAGTAAATAAATGTGTAACACACTCTTAATTCAGTACTTAAACTGTATTAAATGGCAGAGAAAAACTCTTATACTCAACAGCACATTTCATGTTTTAGAAACCACAAAACTCTGTTCACCTGAATACAACACAAAGGCAGTTGCCAACTTTAGCAACTGAAAACCTAGAAGCGTCATCAGTTCACACACCAGAGAGACACACGACTACAGTCAAAATGTCATCACCACTAAACTGTACAATAACGAACAAAGCTGTAAAGTTGGCAGGAGTAACCTATAAATGAAGGATTTATAGTTAGTCAAGCATTTTAACATCAAACATATTCTTAACTAACAAATATATACACTTTAGTTCAGGCTCAACTAGACAAGTTATCCTATAAAAGTGGCAAAGGAGAAGAATAATACAGAATAAAAGTTACAACTATTAAAATAATAGAAATATTTGGAAGTTAAACCCAGTATTATTATTATTATACAATGTAGGAAAAATTAAATTTCTTATAGTGTGAAAGGTGATGTCACAAGACACAGCTCATCCCCTTCAGTAAGGGGTTCTAGTTGGTACTAAGGAGTACAGAAACCTTTATACATCAAAATCCTAACCTTCTTGAAGGCACTGTTTGGTCAGAGTTCAACATGCCAGGGATAAAACACAAGTAATGACCAGAAGAAACCGGTACAAATTTCACTAAAGTATCTTTATCAAATGAAGAAGAAACTACAGTATCAATACAAATTAACTGATAACCTATAATAATCCAATTGTAAACAGTTCACTCATAGCATATCGGAACTATAACAAGGAACTTCAAAAGAATCAAGGGAATAACACACAAATAATCAAGGTAGGAAAGCATTTTAAACACAAAACTACTTATCTAATTACATCAATTAGTTTAAAGTTTTCTACAAATTAATTAATATATCCAGTGTATGTTTACGAACCGTTAATATTGCAGTTTTAAGTAAGAAGCAAGGAACGCAGTCCTTCGCAACCAACAACTTTAAAATTCAGACCGGAAACAGCCGTTTATGACCAAAAGAGAACCAGCAAGCCACAGAGTTCAAAATAATCGTAACCACCGGATCCTGTTTTCCATGTACAATCTCTAAAATTACACAAAGAAATAGAGATGCTGGTAGATGTCCCTACTATTTGACGTCAAAGGTAAAACTAATGATTGCGAAATATATTTCGTTCATATAATTATGCAAAAGGAAGCATTTCTTACCTGGCTATATTGTTTTATTCTACACATTAGTAAAAGATATGAACTGCCTTTCAGGAAATGTTAAATGGACAGGGCCCCAGATGAACAAGAATAGGCCAGCTTTAAAATGAATTACAGGATTTTTTTTAGAATTAATATAATTAAATTTCGAAGGTATGGGTAAAATGTACGGCTATATTAAAATGGAAGATCAAATACAATTAATAAAATATGTGTCCACACATGCAACACAATCAGAAAACACAATATACTGCACGAAAGCAGAAATATGCAGAGAGCACATGCAAGTAAGATCACCCATTCTACCACTCCTGTTTGCCAGCAGACTTTTTGCACAGCATTTACAGTAATTTGTTCGCAAAATTATTTTAAACGCGTACTCTTTCTTCGGAAAAACCCAAGCACCTAACAATTTTTAACACCACTAATCTGCAAATACTATAAACTCAAACTTACTTTGTGCTATGTAACATAGACCAATGATCCGCATTAGCAACTGCTTCACTCATTCCACTCTGCTACATCACACCACCTCTTTAACACCTGCCAGGCATGTTTGTGTTAGACTAGAGAAGATAAGTACTTTCACACTCATACCAAGCCACTCTCAATTATTCATGATGCTACTTGTGCATGAGCAATGTCAGTAACAAATACTGGGATGCAAATAAGTGTGCTACATAAGCAAGTACAGCAAAGAATTTTACTGAAAATAATCAGAGTATGTTACACATTGCACTGATTTGCACATTAGCCTATTTGAGATGGCATAAGTCAGCAGGATCACTTGTGTTCGATTCCCAGCAAAGGCAGGGCTATATTTCTACATCAGCACATCCTGATTAACTACAAGGCCAGCGCAGCCTCTTATTCAATCAGTACGTGCAAAAAATTAGTACATGATGCAAAATATAGATCTCATTAAGATCTACATTTTCTACACAAGAAGTATGTTAATATGGTGAATATTTTACAAAATACAGACACATTATTTCTCAATGGGTGCAGCGTGATATGTGTAGTGCAATTAGCTTTGCAAAAATACATCTCTATCTGCAATAAAGTAAAATCAAGACAAGTAGGCATATAAAATAGTAGGGAACATAGTGGAAAATACATGTATGCTACCATTTCACACGTTTTAAGCTAACTCACATTGCAGAACGAAACATTTGTAAATACTCAGCTAATACATGTGAACCAAAATACTGTGTTATAAAACATTAACTTTTATAGTAAACAAAATTTAATGGCATAAGCTTACCAGCTGACGAGTGAACTCCTAGATTTTTCATTCAGCTTCTGTTGGTCCCTGAAAACAAATTACAACCATTGATAAATATTGTATCATGTCCTTAATGTGCTCCTTCGTAAAATAAACAAAAGACTACATTCCAACTTCCTGAGACCATATGAACAGGATAGCAATGTATTAACTGTCTGATGTGTATTCAGGAGGGATCTAATTTAAATCATGGCTGGAGTAACAGCTATACTACTTGAGATTCACATGGTGATAAATATGATGGTGGTCATCTCATAAAATGCAGCATAAGGTAGTATGGTAGACATTGAATGCTGGAATAGTACTTTAACACTTCTTGTTGATATTTAAATGGCCTGCTGCTCTGCTTTCACTTACATAATTTGTTATTAATAACTTAAAACATAAAGGCTAAGTAGTGACAAGTTTATGTCCTTGTTGATCACAAAAGAAATCTTATCTCAAAATAAGATCTCATATTCCAAAAGACAAGACAAGACATGAAAACTAAATGACAAGATTGGTGGATTAGTGAGTGTGGTCACTTTCAAAATATTTGCCTCTATCTTCACATACATTCAGACTTTGACATGCCCAAAAGCACTGCTAGAAATTAACTTCTAAATGTCTTTACATCTTATAATAATTTCAAATGATACCCTTTCAATATTTTTCATTTTAGAAATATGAACATTAAAAGGTCACCAGGGTCAAATCAGATGACTCACCAAAAATCAGTTTTCTCTAGTGCTCTATCTGAATATACTGTTATTAACTCAAAATTCCCCTCTCCAGCTATAGGTTCAGTTTTTAGTCTTCCAGACCAGGGCTGTGGAGTCAGAGTCGGAAACAATTTTAGGTGGAGTTGAAGTCGGCAAAATGTACCGAGTCCGACTTAGATATAAAATCTTAAGAAAATATTATTTTAACACTTTTGCTACCATGTGAGCCACTGATGGCCTCACACTTAAGGAGATTCAATGACATGTTGAGTCACATGGTGTGGGAATAATTCTTTGTAACTTTGGCTCTGGTACCTTAATAATACAAACTGTCTACAAATCAACCGATTTCTGCAATAACCATTAGACTTATATTTAAATATAGGTTATAAATCTAAAAAGCAGTCTGATGATTCACATGGTGGTGATAAAATCTCTTGTGGTACCATTTACCATTTTAGTAGGTTTATCATTATTAATACATATGGAGGTTTTATGAAGGATTCAGAGGTTTTAGTACCGACTCCACAGCCCTGTTCCAGACTGTGTATTTTTCCACTGAAACTTTGGCATTTTATTTCAAGCCATACAGAAAGATCATGCCTCATCAAAAGTCTGTAATTTGATGGTTGGGCTTTCTCTATAAACTTGATGAAAGTCTGTGGAACTTCCAGTACAGACCCTCAGTTAAAGTCAATCTCACAGTTCTTCTATCCATTTTAGGTTCTTCTGTTACTTTCCAAACAGTCTAGTGACAATCATTTCTCAGTATTGGTTACTTTCTTCCAAATTTAAGAAAGTTTTTCTTATGGCCACCACACCTTTCATCATCTGCAACATCATCTCTTTTGCTTTGAAATAACTAAACCCACACAAAAGCCAGTATTCTCACAACTGCTTTCAATAAATTTGCTGTTAAAACTTTGTAAAATTCAAACATATTTTTTTCAAGATTGACAAAATTATAGAACTGATGCTATTCGAACAATCATTAGAGGCATAGCCTAACAGCACAAAGGAGGTGGTGACATGAACCCCACAAATATTAGACGTGACCCTAAGAATCTTACTAAATTACGCTCAAATATAAAAATCTAATAAGCGGCAACACAGAATACAAAATTGATTTTTCTAGTATCAAAATTAACCATTTATCAGAAACGAAATTACATGAAGCTGAAGACAATAATGAAAATGCAGACTATAAGTACAGATGAGCATTCAGACATGACAGCAGATGCGAGCATTTAGTGAATACAAAATAATTTCCAGAATATTGTGAGCTCAACAAATCTCAGTCTTTTAAGATGTTCTGATACACTATAAAACATCAACTAAAGTGTTTATGTCAATCAGGCAATTACCTCAGTTCTTATACTTTGCTCAACTGAATCTGCAGAATGGAAGTAATGAGTACAACTTGTAATATTATGAAGAGATTTCACTAGACACTTACTACACTTAAAATTGTCAAAATTTCCTTTTAAAGGATAATTCATAGTGCCTATAAAACCAAAAAATCAAACATTTTAGTATTATGACATTCAGTCATACACCCTCTTCAATCAGACAGTTCTGCCACATGTTAACAATTTATTGTCCCTGTTAGAATCCCAAGAACTGTTTGTTATATGACTGTTGAATCATACTTTCATGACCATGAATTCAAACACACATAAACATTTTTTTAAGAAATTGGCAATACTAATGAGTTTGTTCATGCTGGATCATGTTGCTATGTACATAATTGTGAGAACTCAGATTTCCTGCCATATAATATTAATTGAGAACTCCTCATCTCAAGTGTCTCTGATAAATGGGAGGGTATGTTAAGCCTTAAAACAAAGTTATAATTTGTTAAATATAAAAAGGGAGATACTAAACAAATACATAATTAATTTACTTCAAAGCTCATCAATGACCAAAAACAAATGATAATTCACTGAAAAATCAAACTAATAACCTCAGATTATCTTCTGTGCATAAACTTCTGTTTTGGACTAAAATCAGAATTGCAACAACTTTTACTTCAACAAAGATTAATGCAGGAATTAAAAGTTTAACATTTCTTTTACCTTCCCTTGATATGTAATTGCATTACATAGTTTTCTAGCAGAGAAAATAAAAATGGTAAATATGAACAAACAAAATGCAGAATAGTTGGTGTAGGCAATAAACAAAACTTTAACCTTGTGTTTGGCAGAAAATTTGTTATAATTGTTTATCTTACCCTCCCTCATTAAATGCAATTAATAATCATTCTACAATAAAAAGTAAATAAAGTAAAGCTATCCCACTACACGCCATACAGGTGCTTGAGGAGAGACTTCATAACATCAGCACTAGATGTGGTGAATGGTCAGCATCACGCCCTCGCATAGCTTTACCCCTAGGAAAGGACCATGATACCCACTGAATAAAAGGCTGGGTGGGCCCCAGAGCCAGTCTGGACATAGAGACTAGAAAAAAAACCCTGATCATCCAGTCTGTAGCTACTCTCTATTCTGACTGAGATACCCTGGCTCCCAATCATTCTACAATCTTTAATTTAAGGCACCTAATGTCAGCTGCTGTTCTTATAATAAAAGAATTGGCTTTTATTACATTATAAATAATTTTACCTAAAGTGGTAATAATTTTGGCTGGTATATTTCTTGTTAGCTCATCTTCTTATAAACCTGAGAACCATAGTTTAAAACTATGGTCCTACTAAGTCCTTTCCATCAGCGAGGAGAAAAATAATTAAAAGAATGAGATCAAAACCTTACAGTAATGAATCAGTGTCACAGATTTATGAACTCAGTGTCCCTCTGTGTGTACTAATATAAGTGACTGGCAAGAAGGTTAATAAAAACCAATTTCAATATAATTTATTCACACACATGAGAAGAATAAAAATGAGACTGCAACCAAAAATACCAATACTGTATTTTAATTTGACCAAGCCTAGCCCTTATTTTCCATCTAAAAGCACTTGACCTATAATAATATATCACATCATAGAGAAATAGTTTTACTGATATATCAATTGCTTAAACATTACAAGATTATCACATATGTACTATCTCTGCATTGTGATAGCTTATTCAAACACATGTCAACTTTTTGCACCCCACGGTACCGCATTCCATCCAGTTCCCTAAACAAGTCACATTAACAGAATATCACACCTAAAATATTACCTGTGATACATGTGAAATGGTGAAAAACATTAAAAAGGTTGCTGCACACAAAATGTTGAAGTTAAAAAAAATATTATGCACCAATATAAAATGGTGCCACGCCACGGTGGTCTAGCAGTTAGAACGCTGGCCTTGTAATCCTGGGGTCTCCGGTTCGATTCCCGGCGGTGCCCGAATTTATAACTTGTGTTGGGCAAGGCCGTGGTCTAGGCAACACGGAGTTTTCCTCCATGGCATTCCAACAATTACTCCATTCACACTCAGAGGAAGGCAATGGCAAACCACTTCTGGATCATATGCCAAGAACGTATATGAACAGGTCCCAGTCCGAGAAAAGGATGGAAGAATCCTGTTCATATGGACCTGTCGTCAGTCAGAACACTAAATAAATATAATAAATATAAAATGGTAGATGGTTCATCAATTAATTGGTAAGAATCTGGATAGAAACGGCCATCACCCTTTTTAGGTTTCTGCCCCATTACTTTTCTCAGGAGAATACAGAAATGCGCAGAAAACCTCACTTAGAGCAGCTAGTCTCCAGGCTGAGATGTGAACTTGGTACCCCTTGAATATGTAAAAGCTTACATACTGTTCTTGTCTGTGCACACACAAGACAAAACAGACACTGACTATTTAAGAGCACTAACTAGAACAGCAACTGCCTGAACTACAAATGAAAATGATCAGCAAACTTGGTCAGTATAAACATCACCAACATTTTGGCAGTCAATATTATGAATGTGATTGATTTGCAATGATTGTATAGTTTGACTTTATGGAGTCATTAGTAGCAAATGTAACTTTGACCTTAGAGATGCAGACAATACATTCCTTCAAAATGTGAGTAATAACCTACAAAAAACTACGCAGTGTCACAACCCATGAGACTCGATCGACAACTACAGGAAAGATTAATCAAGCACAAGGAAGGACAAACATGTCACTAATGACTAATTTTGTTAAAGAAACTGCTTAGCAGTAATGAGTAAGTTAGTTGCCTTCTAATAAATCATTATGAACTTTCAACAAATTGTCCTTTGTAACCTTGCAACGAGTGAGTCTATAAGAAAGGATAAATGTGGCCCCATGTTTGGAAAGGTTTGATAAATCTTACTCTTAGCTAAGTTAACGTAACTTGACAAAATAAATTCATGTCCTTAGCTGCCTGCTTTCCAAACAACAAATACTGCAGATGTCATCTTCAAGGAAGTTTGTTCCATGCAATCAAATACTTATATTTCATTTATTTTTAATGCAAGGCCTGCTCTATGACAAGGCCAACCGACTGGATGAGAAGGAGATGGAATTGGAATTGGAGCCAGAAGAAGAAGTAGAAGAGGACGACAAAGGTCCAGAGATACTGAAGAGCGAGGTAGATAAAGGATATGAGAAGAAGAAATGCTATGGGAGATGATGAAATCCCATCTGACTTATTGAAAGAACTTGGAGAGAAAGGAGTGAAGGTTCTTACTAGACTCGCTAACAAGATATACACCTCCGGTGAGTGGCCCAAGGACTTTCTGCAAGTAACAATGATTCCTTTACAGAAGAAAAAGAATTCCAAGAAGTGCGGCGATTACAGGACCATCAGCCTAATCTCACATGCGGCGAAGATAATGACGAGAATACTGACTAAAAGACTAGAAAAGAAGATAGAGGAAGTGATGGGAGACGACCAATTTGGATTCAGGAGAGGAAGAGGAACCAGAGATGCCATCGGAGTTATGAGAATAATTTCAGAGAGAGTTCTCGATGTCAAGGGAGAAGTATGTGCCTGCTTCATCGACTGGAAGAAGGCTTTCGATCGAGTAAAATGGAAGAAATTAATGAGGATCCTACAGAGAATTGGAATTGATTGGAGAGATAGAAGACTAATCGAAAACCTGAACATGCAGCAAAAAGTCAAAGTGAGACTGGACTCAGGCGACACCAACAGCGTTGAGATAGGTAGAAGTGTAAGACAGGGATGCTGCTTATCACCAATTCTTTTAACCTGTACGGGGAATGGCTTGCCAAGGAAGCTCTGGAGGGAACATGAGACTTCAAAATTGGAGGAAGAGTGATAACGACTGTAAAGTATGCAGACGACTTAGTAGTATTGGCGAAGGAAGAGGAGGAATTACAGAACATGATGGACAAGTTAGTGGAAGCAGGTAGAGAGTATGGAATGGAAATCAACATTGAAAAATCAAAGGTAATGAGGATAGCACCGAGAGCAGAACCATTGAACGTTGTAATTGGAAACAAACAGATGGAGAATGTGGAGCATTTCAAGTACTTGGGAAGCATAGTCACGACGGACGCCCTATGCACCAAGGAAGTAAAAGCAAGGATAGCCATGGCCAAGGCAGCTTTCGTCAAGAAGAGAATACTTCTCACTAGCAAGTTGGGCTTGGAGATGAAGAAGAAACTAGTAAAGTGTTACGTATGTTGTGTCGCGCTGTATGGAGCAGAGACTTGGACACTCAGGAAGAAGGAACAGAAATGCCTGGAGAGTTTTGAAATGTGGTGTTGGAGAAGAATAGAGAAGATCAGGTGGACGGATCGAGTGACCAACGAAGAAGTATTGAGGAGAGTCAACGAGCAAAGAAGCATTCTGCAGGCGATTACACGAAGGAAAGCTAACTGGCTGGGACATATTATGAGAAGGAATGGGATACTGAGTGATGTCACCGAAGGCCAGGTTGAAGGAGAGAGAGAACTAGGAAGAAGACTGATACAGCTAACCGACGACCTTAAACAAGGAAAGAAGATGACGTTCCAGGAATTAAAGCGAGAAGCCGAGAATAGGGACAACTGGAGAGCTCTTTTTGGGCAGAGCAATGGACCTGTCGTAAGACAGAACACTTATTAATAATAATAATGCAAGGCCAAGGAGCTATCACACAGTATCCCTAAATTTGCAAATAGTTTAAACATAAGAAATGCAGGTTACAATACAATTCAGAACATTTTGTCTTCCCATCTGCTACATTAAAAAATAAAGACTCAATTAGAGAAAACTATATTATGTATGTGGGTGTGAAACTTGGTCTCCCAATAAGGAAAGAGCATATGTTGAGGTTGTTACAGCAGAAAAATGTCAATTGTCCTTTCCTATGATGTGATTCCACTGGTCTTGTGGTTACCAACATTTTGGAAAAATGTACTGCGTCCGTTTTCAGAGCAGCACTTCTAAACTAACAGAGGCAATATAACCTGTACTAACAGATATTATGCAACTAAGCTCTTCGGGGGGGCTGGTCAAGTTTTTAAAACGCAACCACCCCCTTTCGGGGGGTGGGGTGTGGTTGCGTTTTAAAATATTGAGTAAGAAACTAAATCAACCCCCCGAATGGGGGGTTAAAACACTTGAATGGGGGTGAAAACACTTTAAAATCTTGAGTAAGAAACTAAACCAACCTTCCCGAATTGGTTGCGTTTTAAAATCTTGAGTAAGACACTAAACTAACCCCCCTTCGGAGGGGGTGGGGGTTAGTTTAGTGTTGTTAGTTTACTCAAGTCATTTGTTTACTCGGCATTGTTGTGTTGCTACAACAATGCCGAGTAAACAAATATAACGTAACATTGTTTGATGACGTAATTATTTGGCTACAAATTGTATGACGACGACGAAAAAACACAAACTTTATAGTAAAAAATTGATAGTGGAACCACGGTTCCGGAGAATCTAACGTAAATACGTCTATACGGAAAGAAAGTTTATATATTAGCTTTCATTACAGCAATATCAACAACAATGCCGAGTAAACAGATGGCGTTTTCTAGGTAACATAACAATGCACGCAAGCTGACCATTGTTGTCGATCCATATTAACACATTGTTGATATGGATCTTACACGTTTTCCTTTCACATTTTCCTTTCACTTGTTTGCCGAAGGACCCTTCCGTATAGACGTATTTACATCAAAAAAGAAGATTATTATTTGAATTGTTTAATTGGTCCACAAGCAGCCAAAAACTTCAGGCGTGTTGCCGTCATAACTCGGATGCTTGCAGCCCAGATGAAACTGTAGTCACGGCTCGAACCACGAGATAGGCGGCTACAGTGAGTTGGAGTCGTGCGCACGCAGTAGTCGGAGCGTCCCAAGAAGCACGGCATTTTGCATCCGGCTGAGTAATGCTTCAGCGTTACGCTGGCATGCCGGAATAAGCTTGATGTTGGCCGGCAGTGACGACTTGACTCCTCCAAGAACTCCTATTACAAGGACGATTAATTTGACAGTGAATCCTGGGTACAGCTGTCTTAGCTCAAACACAAGTTCTTGATACTTGGTCCGTTTTTCAGCCTCCTTCACAACTATGTTGGTTTCAGCCGGGGCCGAAAACTCGATGACATACATGGTGCATCCAGAGGTATCGATGAGAACGATGTCAGGTTTAGTGGCTGTTAACTGCCTGGTAGTGGGGAAAGAATAGTTCCAATAAATTTTACATTTGTCGTTCTCAACGACGGACTCAATGTCCCCAGGAGCGTACGGCAAAATGGGTGTCTTATCTATGCCGTAAAAGTGTCTCAGGTGATAGTAGAGTATACGTAAAGCAGCGTTATGTCGATGAATGTAGGCGCAGCTGGCATAATGTTTACATGCCGACAAAAGATGCATCAACGTCTCTGGTTGCATTCGGCATGCCCTGCAGACAGTATCCACTACCCCCACAACCAACCCCAACCAAAGAAGCTAACTGAGGGCAGAGGCCTGCGCAAGCGCAAGCATCGTCCCTACCTAGGTGAAACCATTCCTGCGCACAAGACGCATTGCTGGAAATGGTAAACGGTCGTAATATAAGAACGGAAATTTTGCTAACGCTAACGGGGTTTCGTCGTGGCGGGAGCCTCGACCATTCAAACTGGGATTTGTTGCTGCTGATGGGAGGTTATCCTGTCAGGCAAGTTGTCGAAGGAATTTGGTTGGTTGGGTCTCTAGGGTATGAACCCAGAGAGGGAGGGGCCGTTTCGGCTGAAGGCCTCTGCGGCATGGGGGGAAGATCACTTCAGCTGATGGCCTCCATGATCGGGGGAAAGGGTGGCGGGCCGTGCCCCTATTAAGTTATACCCTGGCATTCGCCTTACAACTGAGGAAAGCACGGAAAACCTCAGTCAGGGTAGCCGAGTAGTCTAACCACTCGTTGTGCTGACTTGGCCGTCTTTTGGGGATGGCTTCGGCTGGCCTGCTGAACATCAGTCGCCCTCGGTTGCCCTTGGGTGAACTCTGGCAGCCCTCATTCGGCACGAGTGTCTTCCGAGTTGCCGAACTAAGGGGTTCACCACACCAGCTAACCTCGAGTCAAACCTCTCAGTTAGTGCTCTGATGTGGTCGGCAAAGAAAGGGACCCCCAGATCCTCATGTATTTGCCTGTTACTAACGTACCAGGGCGCGTTAGTAACAATTCGAAGACAACTACCCCCACAAAAACCAACCAAACCAACCAAAGAAGCTAACTGAGGGCAGAGGCCTGCGCAAGCGCAAGCATCGTCCCTACCTAGGTGAAACCATTCCTGCGCACAAGACGCATTGCTGGAAATGGTAAACGGTCGTAATATAAGAACGGAAATTTTGCTAACGCTAACGGGGTACTACCCCCACAAAACCAACCAACCAAAGAAGCTAACTGAGGGCAGAGGCCTGCGCAAGCGCAAGCATCGTCCCTACCTAGGTGAAACCATTCCTGCGCACAAGACGCATTGCTGGAAATGGTAAACGGTCGTAATATAAGAACGGAAATTTTGCTAACGCTAACGGGGTTTCGTCGTGGCGGGAGCCTCGACCATTCAAACTGGGATTTGTTGCTGCTGATGGGAGGTTATCCTGTCAGGCAAGTTGTCGAAGGAATTTGGTTGGTTGGGTCTCTGGGGTATGAACCCAGAGAGGGAGGGGCCGTTTCGGCTGAAGGCCTCTGCGGCATGGGGGGAAGATCACTTCAGCTGATGGCCTCCATGATCGGGGGGAAGGGTGGCGGGCCGTGCCCCTATTAAGTTATACCCTGGCATTCGCCTTACAACTGAGGAAAGCACGAAAAACCTCAGTCAGGGTAGCCGAGTAGTCTAACCACTCGTTGTGCTGACTTGGCCGTCTTTTGGGGATGGCTTCGGCTGGCCTGCTGAACATCAGTCGCCCTCGGTTGCCCTTGGGTGAACTCTGGCAGCCCTCATTCGGCACGAGTGTCTTCCGAGTTGCCGAACTAAGGGGTTCCCCACACCAGCTAACCTCGAGTCAAACCTCTCAGTTAGTGCTCTGATGTGGTCGGCAAAGAAAGGGACCCCCAGATCCTCATGTATTTGCCTGTTACTAACGTACCAGGGCGCGTTAGTAACAATTCGAAGACACTTGGATTGCAGAACTTGCAGCTTCTGGACGTGGCTCGTAGGCTCCACTCACTCGACTCCATCACACACTTCTCTTCAACACTCCCTTCAACACTCTCTCTCACCAACCAACCAACCAAAAAGCTAACTCACTACCCCCACACCGACAATGGTCAGCTTTTATACTATGAACTCCTGCGTGCATAACAATGCAAGGTAAAGTATTCGAATTTCTAACCCACACATGCAACAATACTAGCTGAGCAAGCCGTAAGGCTCTTTTCTCCTTTCTTATGCATGCAGTATAATTAACTGAATGAACCGTATTGCACTCCACTAATTTACCTAAGAAACTAATTGTTACGTCATTTGTTTACTCGGCATTGTTGTGTTTCATTACTGCCATCAACAATCCGCTTTCGTTATTGCGGAAAGAGCTCTGCTGTGAATCGCTTGTAGAAGAAGTGCGTCGTAGAGAAGATAATTTTGTGCTCTTAAAAACCTCTTAGAATATCACAGGTACTTATCTTATATAAGAATTATTAAGAAATCTGTGATACTGCCCTCCACAATCTCCATTTTAGTTTTGATTAAATCGGTCATTGACAGTGGACATCGTGGTCTCTTACAATTGAACAAAGATTGAGGTAAGGGATTCCTATTTATTATTATTTTTCATCACATTTAATGTTTTCATCTGCATTTGTGAACTCGCGTAAGAGAATTAGGCTTGTATTCTTTCTAACAGAATTTCAAGTAATATTAGATTGACTTTTGTTTGTTCACGGCCTCATTGATAGTAAAATAATATTCAAGTAGGCAATTATCATTTTACAATTTTAAAGGAATAAAACTTGTTTAGTAGCCTAGAATCGTAATAAAAATAAATGGATGTTAAGAAGTGGGTATATATTCTGAATAATAATTCTAACACTTTTCATCTCTTGATACATCTGCATTATTGAAGAGTTTAAGGTAACTGTGAAGAATTTTATTTTTGTTTTATAAGCCTAATTATCGACGAAGCTCCCTCTTATTTTCTTCCTACAACAACAAATTAAATCCGGGCAGTGCTTGTAAAATCTTTCGTCCTCCGATCTCATACCAAAAGAAAATTAAGATTAAAATGAACCAAAGCGTAATTGTGTCAGTTGTGCCGTATGGGTGCAAAACGTGGTCTTTCACTTTGAGGGAGGAACATAGACTGAGGGTCTCTGAGAACAGAGTGTTGAGGAAGATGTTTGACAACTCTTACCCTTAGCTAAATTAACGTAACTTAACAAAATAAATCCTGCTTTCCAAACAACAAATACTGCAGATGCCATCTTCAAGAAAGTTTGTTCCATGCATTCAAATACTTATATTTTATTTATTTATAATGCAAGGCCAGAGAGCTACCACACAGTAAGACAGTATCCCTAACATTGCAAATAGATTAAACATAAGAAATGCAGGTTACAAAACAATTCAGAACATTTTGTCTTCCCATCTGCTACATTAAAAAATAAAGACTCAATTAGAGAAAACTATATTATGTATGTGGGTGTGAAACTTGGTCTCCCAATAAGGAAAGAGCACATGTTGAGGTTGTTACAGCAGTAAAAATATCAATTGTCCTTTCCTATGTTGTGATTCCACTGGTCTTGTGGTTACCAACATTTTGGAAAAATGGACTGCTTCTATTTTCAGAGCAGCACTTCTAAACTAACAGAGGCAATATAACCTGTACTAACAGAAATTATGCAACTAAGCTCATCGGAAGGGCTGCTCAAGTTTTTAAAACGCAACCAACCCCATTTCGGGGGGGGGGGTGCGTTTTAAAATCTTGAGTAAGAAACAAAATCAACCCCCCGGATGGGGGGTGAAAACACTTTAAAATCTTGAGTAAGAAACTAAACCAACCTTCCCGAATTGGTTGCGTTTTAAAATCTTGAGTAAGACACCAAACTAACCCCCCTTCAGGAGGGGTTAGTTTAGTGTTGTTAGTTTACTCAAGTCATCTGTTTACTCGGCATTGTTGTGTTGGTACAACAATGCCGAGTAAACAAATATAACGTAACATTGTTTGATGACGTAATTATTTGGCTACAAATTGTATGACGACGACGAAAAAACACAAATTTTTATAGTAAAAAATTGACAGTGGAACCACGGTTCCGGAGAATTTGACGTAAATACATCTATACGGAAAGGAAGTTTATATATTGCCTTTATTCTAAATAATTCCTTTATACCTGCTTTACAATTGCGTAGAGTTTGATTAAGACTTCGCTTATTTAACTTGAATTAGTCACGCTTAAGATGGGTCTGTGGTAGCTGAATGTAATGTAAAGTAATGAAATGTAATGTAACGTTTCCTAGGTAACAAATTGTTGTTACACTTTTTCGTTACACTTTTTGCGGAATGACACTGACCCTTCCATATAGACGTATTTACGTCAAAAAAAGGTGACAGTGGAACCGCGGTTCCGGAGAATCTGACGTAAATACGTCTATACGGAAAGAAAGTTTATATATTAGCTTTAATTTCAACAATATTAACAACAATGCCGAGTAAACAGATGGCGTTTTCTAGGTAACATAACAATGCACGCAAGCTGACCATTGTTGTCGATCCATATTAACACATTGTTGATATGGATCTTTCACATTTTCATTTCACTTGTTTCCGAATGACCCTTCCGTATTGACGTATTTACATCAAAAAAGAAGATTATTATTATTATATTAACTTCTTACATTTACAATTACTTGCAACCAAATTATAAGTTAGAGTAATTTTCTTTGTTTTTTTTCAACCACCAACAATGTGTAAATATGGACCGACAATGGTCAGCTTTTATACTATGAACTCCTGCGTGCATAACAATGCAAGGTACAGTATTCGAATTTCTAAACCACACCTGCAACAATATTAGCTGAACATGCCGTAAGGCTCTTTTCTCCTTTCTTATGCATGCAGTATAATTAACTGAATGAACCGTATTGCACTCCACTACTTTACCTAAGAAACTAATTGTTACGTCATTTGTTTACTCGGCATTGTTGTGTTTCATTACTGCCATCAACAATCCGCTTTCGTTATTGCGGAAAGAGCTCTGCTGTGAATCGCTTGTAGAAGAAGTGCGTCGTAGAGAAGATAATTTTGTGCTCTTAAAAACCTCTTAGAATATCACAGGTACTTATCTTATATAAGAATTATTAAGAAATCTGAGATACTGCCGTTAGTTTTGATTAAATCGGTCATTGCCAGTGGACATCGTGGTCTCTTACAATTGAACAAAGTTTGAGGTAAGGAATTCCTAGTTATTATTATTATTGTTATATGCAGTTGTATTTGTAATTACCTGTGGTATCGTGATTGTTGGTGTGTAATCGTCAAACATTCATATGCCAGCACCTCCATGTGGAAGATGTCATTGAATCTAGAGGACTCTACTTCTGTATTGTTGGCTACCGGGGGAATTCTGTAGACACCTTCGTCCTTAAGGGAGGATAGCTGGCCTTGTAATCCTGGGGTCTCGGGTTCGATTCCCGGCGGTCCCCGAATTTATAACTTGTGTTGGGCAAGGCCGTGGTCTACGCAACACGGAGTTTTCCTCCGGGGGCTTCCCCGGTTTCTCCGTGGCATCCCAACAATTACACAGAAGAAGGCAATGACAAACCACTTCTGGATCATCTGCCAAGAACGTATGTGAACAGGTCCCAGTCCGGGAAAAGGATGGAAGGATCCTGTTCATATGGACCTGTCGTCAGACAGAACACTAAATAAATAAATAAAATAAATACATTACATTCAGCTACCACAGACCCAACTTAAGCGTAAATAATTCAAGTTAAATAAGCAAAGTCTTAATCAAACTTTACTCAATTGTAAAGCATGTTTAAAGGAAATAATTAGAATAAAGCCAATATATAAACTTCCTTTCCGTATAGATGTATTTACGTCTAATTATCCGGAACCGTGGTTCCACTATCACTTTTTAGTAAGAAATATTATGCTATATAACAGGTAATATTATATGCTAATATAAATTAATTTTTGCTTTCTTGCTTATTTTTAGAGCTTTCCAGAATGGAAAAGGAAACTCCATTTGAGGTAAGATTTTGTTTGATTTTTAAGTAAAGGTTAAATAAAATTCACACGTTTATGAATGTACTTTGAATGTGACCTTCGTTTCACATTAATGTGATTTGTTGAACTAAAGCTGTTATTAAGGGGCATTGTGTGTATAACTAAAACAATTGTCTCTTTTACATGTTAAATTCTGTGATTCCTTATTATTCACATTGTCCAGTTTGGAAATGTTTACCACATTCTTTCTTTTTCTTTTTTCTGCAGGAAGAAAAGAGTTGGCCAAAAGCTGCGCATTTAGCAATAGACAATGAGGAATACCAAGCAGCGAAGACACACTGCTTGGAAGCGGGAAAACGCTTCCAAAAAGCAGAGGAAGGTATGTTGAGACAAATTTGCAGTTTATTCTGTGTCAGTATAATCTATCTGAATAAAGAAGTGGTCACATTCCTTCCCTACTCTAAACTTATAAATCTCCTGTTTGGAGTACTCTAGTTAATCCCCAATGAATATCTGGTTATTACATCAAGTAACGCTCACATTTTGAAGTTATTCGGTACAAGCCATGTTTGGAGATAGCTTTTATCAATACATTTTTGTTATTATTTCCAGGAGAACTCAAATTTAAAATAGGCAACTACAACTTCCATGTATCTTTCTATGCACACATGTCATTTGGCACTACATAAGCAATGCCTGCAGTTGATGATTCATAAAACAGACCAATGACCATTTCTGATTCGATTCCAGGCAATTCATGCCTTGCGCAGACAAGACGCTTCACAATTTCCTGGGTTCTCTGTTGTTACTGACCTTCTGTTAGTGGTTGTAGGATCGTTAAGTTATAACATCTGGTTTTCAATATTTTAGCTTCGATAACTTTGCTTCCAGGTGAACAGGAAAGTAATAAGTACAAATGCAATACTTGTTTGTAGTGCAAATAGTAAAAAACTAATGAATGCAGCCTCATTTCTTAGCTGGCTTTTTTTTACTATGTACTTTTATTCCCCACATGATTAAATGCGCAGGGGTGGTGCATTTTTATCTGCTTTGTGGTTTTTATTTTTGCATATAGCATTTTACTTTAAGATATGAGCTGCCAACCAGGAAATATTATCAGAACTTTTTGTTTACAGAGCAACAAGCTGCAGACGCCAAGAAGGCTAAAGAAGAAAAGGAAGGGCATGGAAAAATTTAGAATCCCTAACTCCTGCATTATAGAACAAAAATTAAATTTCTTTATATTCAGAATTCATTCCATTTTATCCAAGTGATAGCCATATGTTATTATTTTTATTCTAATACTTCATTTAGATCCCAGTATCCTAACACAAGGGATTTGGATTTTGTTGTTCTACATGCAACACATATCAATATATGAAACTCTTTGGTAAGGCACTGCTTTGGTTATATGTGCAACTACCAGATGTTTGTTGAGTACAAAATTTTAATTGTGAAATTCTTTGTTGTTCAGTCAGTTAATACAAACTTCTTAAACATTAAGTTTTTCACGAATCCATTACTCAAAATAATGTCTCATCCAGATGCTAGTATGTTTCATGTTATCCTTAATTAAGAACGCAATGTAACTGCTCTCTACTTTGTTCTGCAAACTACTGTTCAAAAAAGTTCACCATGTCACTGTTTATCAGTCCAGAAACTATTTTACTAGCTCCAAAGTTACAAGTAATTACCAACTTAAGGCTTATATTAGAATTGTACTTTTCATAAAATGTTTATTTCCATTATAATTAAAATTTACAGAGCCTTAAACATGAATTTAATTTCCCTTCATACCATTTGGCTGTAAGATAGTTCTGGAGATTTGTTTGTCACCGAGCATCTTTCCCTATTCTGAAAATGATGTTAGCTGCACCACAAGAGGCTGTGATGGGTGAATTAATTTTGGACATTCATAATTTGGAATGTTACCACATCTCTGTGCCACAAACTTTTCCTATGAAAAGTCAAATTTGTCTGGCTGGAATTTTGCTGTATGTTAAATCTTTTTTTTTTGTTTCTTTTACAGTTGGAATTTTTAATTGTCCCAATTTATTGTAAACAAAACTTTGCAGTATTTCAATAATTAAAGGACAAAAATATTTATCTCAAGGATTAAAGAACTTGTCACTGAAACCATTTTGTTCCCAGTGAATACATAACCTTTTAAAACTCACTGGTAACTATATGTACCTTCTGCTTTAACAATCTATAACTCTGTATTTTTCCCACAGACTGTATTAAAGTGATACATATGATTTTCAGCATATAAAGTGATTATTTCCCTAAACAGTAATCACCATTCATCTTTGTAAACAGAAAGTGTTATTTTTGCTCTGTAGTAAGAAATGAATTTTTAAATATTACTTAAACAAACTACAGCTTCAAAGGTTTAACATGGTATAGCACATCTGAAGATAATGTTAAACAATACTTACAGTAATATCTGTACTTACTTCATGAATAATAGTCAGACAAGTTTAGAATTTCATACACAATATATCTGGTGTGTAGAGGAAATATAATGAACCAACACACATGCACTGATATAAGACTTTCCTGTACATAACAATGGATAAGGATAAGAATAAAATATCTTGTAAACCTCCACACAATGAGAACAACATTATCGTTGCATCTGACAACCAATTAATTACACACAAAACAGAAAATTGTATTTAAATGAAGGACATTAGCTTTTACAAAATGCGAAAATATGAAACCAGAGACTCAAATATTCCCTTCAGGAAGTCAGACCAGCTGATTTTGGGGCAAAATTTTGTAACCAGAACATGAATATTTAACTGCACAGAAGATATTGTATGGACCTTGAACACCTGTTTTACAAGCACTGAAAGGTAGGAACAATATGATTAAACAGCCATATAAGGAATTTACTTTTTAACAAGAATCAGAAAATCACTGTCAGACCAACAATTGCGACGGCATGCTTATTTATATCTGTGTACGCATAAATAAATTAACATGTGCATTTGGTTCAACTACAACTGGTAAATATCTTTACAAAAGAAAAATGTAAATTATTTGGTTATAATAGAAACAACACAGATACCAAGGGGGGGATATATTCATTTAGTACTCTGAAGCCACACTTTGATAATCATACTAAATGCAATACTATAGATTCAATTTACATTTAGATGGAACACAAGTAAAATTTATATTAAATTATTCATCTGCAATACTTTACCAAGACGCAAACAAATAGAATACCTGAATTTAAAATGGAGTCCATACATCCATGTTCTCTATAAAATATTTCAACCATTAGAAACTGCATCTAATATACAGTGATTAATAAAAGCCAATTGGCACCTAATAAATGATTTCGTCTTATCTGTAAAAGCAGTTTTTATCTCTGACATTTTGTAGGATGTAAATAAAAAGTATTGTCCTTGTAAGAAATGATTCAGAGAAAGAAATAACATATATATATATATATATATTTGTGATAATACAACATCAAATGAGCCCATAATAAGACATGTGTACTTAATTGGGGAACAAAATATTTTGAATGCAATCTTATTCTCTCCCACTTTGTTGGCCTCTTGGTATATTTGCTAACATGTTTCCAGATCGCTGATTTTATCGCCATAATTAAAAGTTGGTCTGATTCACTCACTAATGATAGCATGCTTCTTTGAAATTTAATTCCAAGCACAGTAAATGGTATCTCAAGTTAAACATGTAACTTTATTTATGGACTTAGGCACCGAGGACAGAAAGGCAACATAAAAGCAATGTCATATATATAATGCAGATGAAAGTTGTTATTACAAATATTCTTCTTTTTCCTGTTTGACTGAAATTATACATTTCCCTGATGTTGCATTTTCCCTCTGCATTTAAACACAATTAAATTCACATTGATGATTCAATGCTGAAATTCTATCCACACTCACATCCAGGAACTACAAGATTCCATCACATACATCCCAGGTATCATATTTGACTGGAAGACGACTTTGGCTCACTTACTGTCCCTACTTAGTTTAAAAAATTCTCTCACAAGCACCAGTGCTTTCTCAGTCATACACTTCAGTCTGAGGGAATAGCAATAATTTCCTCGCAATCTGTGGACAAACAACAGGTCAAATAATTATAATCACTTTAAGAAAGCTATAGTGGTCCCTATTTATAAAGGGGGAGATCGATCGGTAGTTGGGAACTATAGACCGGTCAGTTTAACCTCGGTGGTTTGCAAGCAAATGGAACACGTTATAGCAGGGTATCTAAGGCAAGTCTGGGAAAGGAGTGAGTGGTTATATAAGGGTCAACATGGGTTTAGACCAGGGTACTCATGCGAAAGTCAAGTAGTCACGGTTTGTCAAGATGTTGCTGATTCATTGGACGAGGGAATCAGGACTGATGCGGTTATAATAGATTTCTCAAAGGCATTCGATTTAGTCCCACACGATAGGCTGATTACAAAAATTGCTGCAACCGGTGTGGACTTGAGAGTAGTGTTATGGGTAAAGGAATTTCTCTTAGGACGTTCGCAAAGAGTAAGAGTGGAAGGACAGCTATCTCATGAAGTCAGGGTAACGTCAGGAGTGCCGCAAGGGAGCGTATTAGGTCCCTTGCTATTCCTAGCTTATGTTAATGATATTTGGAAAAACATTGATTCAAATATACGGCTTTTCGCTGATGATTGTATAGTATACAGGAAAATAATGGATAGTAGTGACATTGATAAGTTACAGACAGATATGAATAGATTATGGGAATGGGCGGTAGAAAATGAAATGAAAATAAATCCAGGTAAAAGTAAAGCAGTCAGCTTCAATAGAGCTAGGGTGAAGGATAAGCTGAGTTACTTTTTTGGGGATCAATTAATACCAGAGGCAAATAGCTTTAAGTACTTAGGAATACTTATTCGCAGTGATCTGAGCTGGGCAGATCATGTGAATTTTACACTAATTAAAGCATGGAAGGCTCTCCATTTCGTAATGCGTATACTAAAAAAGGGAAATAACAATACGAAACGTTTAGCTTATACGTCGCTAGTGAGACCGATACTTGAATATGGAGCTGTGTGTTGGGACCCTTACAGGGAAGGACAGGTAAGAGCACTAAATCGGGTGCAGAAGAGAGCGGCTAAATTTGCTAATTTCACGAACGAATCTGGTTGGGAAACATTGGCACAGCGTAGATTGATAGCCCGAATGTGCGCCCTTTTCAAAGCATACACGGGGGGCCGGGCTTGGAAAATGATAGAGGATAGATTATTAAAGCCATGCTACCTGGGCAGGGACGATCATACTCGGAAAATTAGGACTAGGAAACAAAGAACGGATGTAGGCAAATATTCCTTTGTAAATAGGACCATAAGAAGCTGGAACCAATTACCTCCAGGCGTGCTAGAGTCTTTCCCCTGTAAATTAGGCACCTTTAGAAAGAGGGTCAGAAAAGTAGTTACAAGCTAAGGGTTATTAAGTTGGGAATAAATGGTGATAAGTGAAGTGAAGTGTCTTAGTCTCCAAGTGATGAAGGGCTGTAGTTCTTTGGGATAAAATTTTCATGTACTGAGAGCGGACTTTATATTCTACTCTTAAGTATTGTGATTAATTAGTGGATGTGTGTTTTTTTTATTGTGTGTCAGATGTTTTATTTTGAGTGTGGTATGTTGTATTGTTGTGTCTCATTGTATTGTTGTGTGAGTGCATCAGTTCATGACGTTTGTAATAAATTACAGTTATTGTCTTATGTCTAGGTGGTATTAAGTTCTTTTTTTTTAAGTTAAGTACTTGAGGTTGGATGGTTTTGTAATTTATGAGTTGGTTGATTTTGAGTGGGATGTGTTGTTTTTGTTGTGTCCTTTTTTATTGTTTTGTTCTGTCTCTGTGTTGATGTATCTCATTAAATGTTGTGTCTTATGGTTTTTGTTGTGTCCTTTGTTTATTGTTTTGTTGTGTCTCATTGTGTTGATGTATCCCATTGTTTGTGTGTCATATTGTTTTTGTTGTGTCCTTTTGTTTATTGTTTTGTTCTGTCTCTGTGTTGATGTATCTCATTGTTTATTGTGTCTTATTGTTTTTGTTGTGTCCTTTGTTTATTGTTTTGTTGTGTCTGATTGTGTTGATGTATCCCATTGTTTGGGTGTCATATTGTTTTTGTTGTGTCCTTTTGTTTATTGTTTTGTTCTGTCTCTGTGTTGATGTATCTCATTGTTTATTGTGTCTTATTGTTTTTGTTGTGTCCTTTTGTTTATTGTTTTGTTCTGTCTCATTGTGTTGATGTATCTCATTGTTCTGTTCTGTCTCATTGTTTTGTATGTTATTGTAGGACACTGCCACCGGGTATAAACCCATTTGCAGTCAATAATAAATAATAAGTCCGAACCTTTGGGAGATATTATATTAACATGTCTATTTTGATATATGAAGGGCCAGAAATATATTGTTTTGTAACTGACGAAAAAAGAAACTCTGAAGGCTGACTTACAGATTCTGTTAAAGCCAAAGCTAACCTCAATTACCCATATCAGAGAAATAAGGGCTGCTAAGAAAATGCTTTGTGAGTTGTATGAAAAGCTATCCCTCAACGTATTTCTTATATTAATCACCTAAAATATATACAACTCCTTATGCAGATGTCACATACCTGCTCTAGCAATGTAAAAACTTTATTTTTCCCTTCATTTATGCCATTCTGAATTTCCTCCAAAGTTGACTTCATAAAAATGAATAATTGCAAAGAACCAAAACAAGTTGTTTAAAAAAATTTGTGTTGGAAGCAGACAATGGCAGCACAAAGACAAGCCACATACTAAGAAATGAGTGTCCCCATGCCAACCAAAATATCACAGAGGCTTCTGCACATATGGAACAGAATTTTCACTATTACAGATGACACAGGCTTACACCAGGGCTTCCCAACCTTCACCAGACCGAGGGACATATTCACCCTCACTAAACAACTTTCAGGCCACAAGGTTATAAATTAGAATGGTTTCAATAAAATCTTCTTCCGCAATCAGCGACGTAAAATGGTTAAAAGACAAAACCAACGTTTCAGGGACCATCTCTGTCCCCATCATCAGGGTGAACCCTGAGTTACGTAACCGCGAAAGCTTCAAATCATGTATCACCAACCTGTATGAGAATGATCTGTTGAAACTTCATGACAACTTATTCAAAATGTTACTAAAATTCTATTATAATCAGGTTCCTATATGAATCAATCATTTTCCTCAACAAAATCAGAACATTACGTACATACTAGATACAGCTTTTGCTTAAATAATTTTTCATTATCAGGTGTAATTTCAGTTGTTGTGATTCACATTTCCTTCCAAGTGTTCATTAGTAAAATGCATCCTAGTTCTTTATTTTATATTATTCATTAAGCTGGAGCCTATAGCAATAGGTATTGCCAAATTATGACGACATCAACAAAATATTTTCTAATACTGCAGAAATATTTTCACCACAGAGGTTGGCACAGGAGGTGATTTTTGTGAAATGCACAGAGGCCACACAAAACACATTAGAGGGCTGAATGCAGTCTGTGGGTTGAGAATTGCTTGCCTACAACATACATTTTTCAGGGTGTAGTGCTGGACATACATAGTGATAATCTAACTTGACTCTCTTTATCGACTATTCAACAACCCCTACAAATTAAAAACATCTCGAAAAGGAGTAGAATTCTCTTCAGATACCAAACCACAATGTCCCACTTAACGTGAAACCCACCATGATAGCATGTCATAGCAGCAGTTACTAAACTACCAAGAAATGAGTTAATCACAATCCAGAACATAGCCTTCACATGATAGTACACGGTTATGACTTATGCGGGACTCAGTATTTATTTGATACTTTAAACTGTAATGTTTTAAATATTAATTATTTATAAACAGAATTATTATTTCACTTAACACAACATGCATGCATGCATGAATTCTGTTAATACATTCCAAAAATTTCAGATTATTAGGTTGCTCAACATTCAACCTATAAAATTTAATGCATTTACGCTTGTCCTTTATGACACACTTAACAAACCAAAGTCTCGAGAACAGAAAATGGTCATTAACATGCAAAATTAGTGGGATATGAACAGAAACACTGCATCTTGCCATATACTATATAATGATAGGAATGCAACAACAAACTACATGACATGGTGTTGGAATGTTAGTGTACTCCAAACACTACACATTTTCAATCTTGATAAACAAAAATGGGATAAATGCCTGTGTACTTTATTTCTTGAAACACTGAATATAAATAATATATCCCATTCTGTCACTGCACCCATCTCCCCTAATTAGTTTGTAATTCCTGCAGTCAAAAACATTGCATGCAAGACATAAGGTTTTACTCACCGGGATAACGTCCCAGTAATAGACATGCTTTAAAAGACAGAAGAATAAAGCATGCTATATTATATCACAGATGTAAGCACGTTCAATGCAAAGGAAAGACATTCCAAAATACATATACAATGTATGGCATACCAAATGACATTTTAAAAAACATCAGTGAAAATATTATGTAATCTGACTGCAGTGTTACATTCAATACAACAGATTAACCCTCTGTAGGATTATTATGTCTAAATAATATCTAAGAACAAAGTATGTACCTCAAAGAAAACACAACACTGCTCCATTAAAAAGACGGACTGGTTAATTCTGTTTAAGGAAATAATCCCTCCTTAATCACAAAATCATACACAATCCATAAATATAATGCCAAGTTACCAACTGTTAAACAGGCAGTAGATTGAGAATCTGGGAGTTTGCATGCGTGTGTTTGTTTGTTTCTTCTTTTTCTCATGTTTTACCCCCAAAATTATGGAGAAGATCCGAATTAAATTTGGCACTGGGGATCTATGATAAATTTATGAGTTGAATATGATATCATTTCATGTTGATTCCAGACCACACTTACAAGAAGTCCATAATGAACTCTCGGGTAGAACCTTAAATTAGGTTATGAACACGTCATCTTTCCCCCCCCCCCCCTCCATTTCATTATTATGTATGAAGTGCACAGCGAGAATTCTGATCATGACTGTATGTGTCTATATGTTTGTTGTCTGTCTGTCCATCTGTCCAGTCTATTCTACCTAGGAGCCACTGGACTAATCTGAATGACATCTGATGGGGAGATTTTACAATTCTGCAGGACCTCAAAATTGTACTTTTGAATAACCTACAAGTGGTAGTAACAAAATGGTGGATAAGAAAATTCATGAGGTAAACACTGAGATGCTGCGATCTGGGGGCCAAAGTAGGAACTATCAAACAAGGCAGATTTAATACCTTCAAATGTACACTGCAAAGAATGCGTAAGGACATTGTATGTATTCTGGTAAAGAATACACTTTCTGAGTTGTTCATTAGTCATACTATCATTCAATGCTATATAGTATAAACTACTGACAGGAAAGTTAAATATATCACAAATAAATATAGAAATGAGAAGGAAAAGAGAATAAACTATTATCATGGCACATGATCTTCCTTCTCTACATCATTTTTATTCAGCCAGTCTATAAATCTCCCCCAGTCAGAAAACAAAATAAATCACAATGTTTACAAGCCATGCTAATGGACCTTATCCTGGCCCAAATCAAACCTTCAAAACATATTTCTGCAAGAAGCATTTTAATATTACCCTGCCATCTACATCTAAGTCCCCCAATTTTGTCTTATCTTAGAGGTTTCCATACCAAAAATTTGCAAGTAATTCTTGTTTCCCCCCACAAATGTTGCATGTCCTGTCCAGCCCACTCTTCTAGTTTTAATCGTCATAACAAGATGAAGGTAAATGCAAGAGTAAATTTGTCCCCTCCATAAACACCATTCCATGAAATCATAGAGGGCATTGAAGAATAAAGGTGACTGACTTTTGTTATGTTGTACAATGTGGACTCGCAAAAGGACATTTTAGAGAATTTTACTACCTCCATCACCAGGACCAATCAACTTCTGTAAGACAACATGGCTCAAAATCCCAGAAGGTTCTCACCTTCATAACACCTGCTTAAGAACCTGAAATGTCAGTAACTCTCCATGAGTACTTAACTTCAGCAGTAGGTTGGTATGAGTGGGCAGCTTCATCTCATGCTTTGTCCACTTTACAAGCAAAAATCTTGCATTGACCTGGAATCGAACCCCACTCATCCAGCACACTGCCAGCCACTTTACTAACTGAGTTATCCCATTTTATAACAAAATTGACTCAAAAGTATAAACTGTGAAGCTCCTCTTTGTCTAAGGTTTAAATGCGTCATGTTTGTGTTTTATAATTAAAATATATAATAAACGGGAGGATCAGCGGAGCACATGCTATAATAATGAACAAAACGGACGAATAAATTGAAAGACATGCATTGTAATATAAAGTAGTTTTAAAGGATAACACCTGATTGTTAGTACAGCTGTTATCCTAGGCCTTGTACTGTCACTATTCATTTGTCCCTCTGAAAACAAAACAGAAATACTTTCCTTACACTTTTGCAATAACTTGTTGAAACTGAAAGTAGCCAACGACATAACTTTTTATCTGTACAATACAAAAACCCGGAAAATCAGAAATGATCTCTGTGCACAACGTTTCTTCAAACAATTGTTTGTCTTATTTCCGTACTTGACATAACAAGTCCAATCAAAAGGAACTTTCTTAGCACAGTGCTGTCTTCATTGTCCGAGCTGTATTATCTGTATTTATTTTTCTGCTTGGTGCTACAGCCCAGTTCAGACCAGTGCCTCATCCATTATAAGAGATTTCTGCATCATATAATGTCTTAAGGATTTAACAAACCTCTACATGAGAGGAGGCACTGCCTCAAAGTTGGCTCAAACACAGAAGAAGTAAAGCAAACGGTTGCGGTGGAAGTGGTGGTACAACCGGAAAGCATACAAGTTCCTCTTTTGGAGCAAACAATATAAAGTAATGATCTGTCTCTAACCAGGGGAAAGTTTGAAAAAGTGGTTGGGCATTTTTAAAAGTGTTAAAAAGTTTTATACAGATATGAGTATTAAGAAATGAGTATTGAAACCAGACACAAGTATTTATTCCCTGTATAAAAAAATTAAATACTAATATCAGAATTTCAGATTTAGAAGGTGCAAGTGAAGACATAAAATTAATTTAAGCAAATACTGTTTAAGGTGACAGAGTCTGAAACAAATCAAAGAACATGCATCAACCTGGCAATCTTCCACGTAGCACATTATTTTCATTCTACATCAATAAGGTAAAGGAAATTTAAACCCCCAACTGATGGGCTGCCAGCTGAACTTACTACAGGATTAAAAATTTAGCAGTATGGTACAGCAAGCATGGCCAGCTGGATCACATGTAAGCCATGACACAAAGTCAGTGAAGTCTTAACATCTTACTTTGTATACAAACTGCAATCTGGACAACATACCTTCCAATTTACTAGTTTCAGCAGTCACCTCATGGCTTTCATTCTCTAAAGCAATAATAACAAAGCATAATGGCATTCTAGAAACAAAATAATGTAAGTACATATTAAAAAGTACTGGAGGATAATGAAACAAATATTGCCTCTAATTTATTACAATAAGGACCAGAAATGCACCACACAACATATCTAACATCATAAAAATCACTTGTTTTGATTAGAGTGCGAAATAAAAACTTCAGACAGAAATTTACCATTTTTGATGAATTCTGTATAAACATCCTAATCTTTACACATTTATCTCCCTTTCAAGAATAATACCAACATGGAATCCACGTACTCTGTGGCATGGAAAAACTAGAACTATTCATCGCAGTCTTTGAACCAACAAGACCTTTGAAATGTGTCTTTCAATAAGATATTTTTTAGGAAAATGCAAATATAAATATGGTGACCCTAAAAATTGTTCGCAGTGACAACAGTAATTGACATCATTGTTAACTTACAAAAATATATCCTGATAACGTTGTTATAACACAGAAACTGGCAGTAAGTGTGACACAAAAACATAGAGAAACAAAATCCTTTAACATTCAAAATTTTACCAAATAACTGCCAAGTGCCTTTAGTATTTATTGTCATCTAAAAAACATATGAGGCATATTTAGTGTGCTGTGTAAAAACATCTTTTTTTCTAATTATAAGATGTTTCTTACCAGTAACAGCTACAGTCAAATTCAGAATATAAACTATAAGAAAATGTATGTGGTGTTGGACTAATACTTTAATAAAATAGTTGGGAAACAAATAAATGTATTTATATAAGGATAATTCTAATAAAAACACAACTGACTTTGGCACACAAATTTTTCCTGTGTCTATCTTCTACAACTCATGCATATGGGTATGGCTGGTATGAGCATGAACAAAGTTGCACCTATTAGAGCTACAAAATCAGCTTTGCAACAGAAAGAACATATTTTCTGACAATGTCATCATGGGAAGTTATGTACTGAAAAAGGTACCAGAAAAAATATGACTTACTTGAATTATAAAGTAATGCAGTTATTTTGTAGCAAAGAACTCTGTATTCAACATTGTTTTTCTTCTGAACTACATCTACCATCCTATGTATTAAAATAAAGCCATTACATTTCACGGGCTGTCTAGAGGACCCAACAAAGTAGTTTTTTATCACCTGAAGATGGGGCCAGAGCCAGCCCTTGAAATATTGTGGCTTCATTTTAACACACAGAACAACAAATTTAGTCCAGTAAAAACTATAATTATTTATAATACACCATCATCAGAACCTATTAGAATTAATTTGTAAATATCTGAATCACTCCCAAACATCTACAGGCATCTTTTAACAATGACAATCAACGCAATATTTCACAGTAACAGTGCATGAACAGAACATACTTCCCCAGTTTGTTTAACATATTTTGTGTTCAGTCAATCAAACTGTATACAATTCCAAATTAAAGTTTGTGACATTACTGCAAATGAAAATGTACAATATAAATTAAATAAGATGCACATACGCCTGCTGCCACTTCTGACCGACTCAAGAAACACAAGATAAAACTGGTAAGATTAAAAACAATCAATCACTGAGTGTGGGGAAAACCTCCCCATATTCTAGGTACCACTAATGACTAATTTCCATTAGTTTATATTAAAAGAAAACATTGCTTTAGTTCCTAAGCCTGAAAACATTTTAAAAGTAATACAATTAATCTCTTTGCCTTCAACATAATTTGTCAGAAATGGCAAATTTTTTATCTGTTTCGTACTTGCTGTGGATACACACGAACAAAACGGGAGAGTAGTCACTTTTCAACTGGGAGATGTGTTCTACACATTGACAGATGACTGTGACATATTATTAACATTATCATCATCATTGGCATAGACAACTTGCAATCAACAATGATTTTCTTTACAGCCTTTCCCCAGACACTGAAATGATTCAGCCATTAACTTCAAATCTTAGAAGGAAGAAGACGAAAAGAAATTTACTTCTTCCAAAACTTGTGGATTGGTTTTAATTTAATTTGTCACAAATCATACTAGAAAGAGAAGATTTTTCTATATAATAAACTTCTTATACAGAGCCAGATTAGACCAAGGGACAGATTGCTTTTGAATAAGTCATCATGTGGCAA
This sequence comes from Zootermopsis nevadensis, assembly GCF_977971745.1. Lineage (NCBI taxonomy): Eukaryota > Metazoa > Arthropoda > Insecta > Blattodea > Termopsidae > Zootermopsis > Zootermopsis nevadensis. The sequence goes on from NW_028259154.1 coordinate 6,019,120, forward strand.
AAATCTTTATTTACAATTTACTGCAATATGAAGAAAAATAACATATGATTATAGATACAATGTGGTAATTCTTTATTACAAAAAGTTTATAAAGCACATATGAATCAGCAAAAATTAGCATTTTAAAGAGGTACCATATCTGCCCAGTCTAGAAAACAGAGTACATTGGTTAATACGTACTTATGGTAAATGAATGTGCCTTTGCCTGATTTGTCCAGCCATAAAAGTTCCTTGCTCGAAGAGTCACCAAGAAGTATCCTGCTGCAAGATCCTTTAACTGATACTTTACTTTATAAATATTGCCGTCTGCATCCAGCACAGGTATTGCGATAACCTGCCACTTCCCACAAGTCCATCTATATGAATGTTTTTATTAAAAATTAGTGAAATATTGTTAAATATAGGATTTTTTTGTTGTAATGATGGCATCATGCCATTGTTTTCAATACAACATAAGAAGAACTCTTGATCGCTTTCAGCAGTCATGTAATTATACATCTGTCAGCGTGGCATCACAATTTCATTTTCACAAAACAAGTCGACCGCTTTTCCTAATCACATCAAATGATGCATGGCATTGCTTAGTTGTCATCAGTATTCTGAGTCGGCCAGCTCACTGCCAACACATTGCCATGGTTACAGTTCTACAGAGCACAAAAAAGTCATTCTCTCCTTTAAATACATGTTTAATGCATTACACAAACCCTAATTTCAAGAATAAATGATTTTGAAAATCTGTGTTATACACGTGTAATAATACTATTTGTTTTGAATTTTTAAACATTAAGAGAAAAATACTATTCAGAAAACATCACTCTACATGATTCAACCTAAGTTTTTATTTATAATTATAAAGAAAAATTTTATGTGTCAGGTATAAATGGAATAGCAGCAGTTCTGTCTTCTAACATGGAACCTGCTTTTATTCAGTACCAGGATCTTCCTTTGCTTTTTAGCAGAACGGTGGAGGGAACAAAGTATGCTTAGAAATGTAAAATATCTTTACAGGCAACACTTGTCTATCAATTTCTGGAAAACTGATCATTGAGACAGAATAATTTGCATTAAAATGTAGTGCTACTTCTATTTTGTTCAGGGGCCAGCAGTCAACTGGAGATGAAATGTGGTGAGGCCACAGACCAACGAATTTACGTGAACTTTTATGCAGCCACGTGTGAAGCAAAGCAAATCAGTTACTGAACTGACAGACGCAACGGATGTCACCAATTCAAAGACATCTAAATATTGCCTCATGACTCAGGAGCAAGATACAAGCCTCTATGATGTTACATTTCTTTGCATTTGTTTGTTTATTCTTTGTTTTTGTTTAATATTTACTATAATAGTGAAATTATTATATAATGGCTTTAATCTCCTGCTTGTGTAAAAAACCATATTTTAACAGACCGTGTCTTACCTTGCTCCCACATTTCCTTTTAGGTATCAAAATATTGTATATTATTATATTGAACTTTGTCATGAAGAGACTTTTTTATATGAACTATACATCCATTCTTGTATTGAACTCTGGTGTCCAGATAGACAATATCCATTATGGAAGTAAACATTTTGTCAGTGGGATAGTTCTTTTTGTGCATAAAACAACTGCTTTCAGTAATCCTTTCCAAAACAATAAATATTCTCAATATCAAGAAATATCAGATTCCTAGATGCTTCAAAATATTAAATTATAATTACATCAAAGTTATCTTTATCGTGGATTCTGAGCCAATATTAACATCATAACCAAATATCAAACTAAGACATTCCAAAAAACATCCAAAATTTCCACTTCACTGCTTATCTACATGAGAATTTCTCAACTCTTGCAACAAGCCACATTCATTTCGTTTTGAAACCCCAATACAGAGAAAGCAAAAACACTTAAACTTTGCGATCCATAATCTCAGAAAATAGACGGATAGGGTGACAGAGCTGAGGTGAAACTGCAGTGAGGTTCTGGACATGCGCACTGAATATTCTCATGAAGCAGAAACATGAGGTTGTACTTGTTTGCTTCCTTGGGAACTTGGATGTATATGAAAACTGCCGCTAGCATGTTGTTATTCATTTTAGTATTATGTGGAATTTTCCTTTTATGTTGAAAGTTCACAAGGAGGGCGCTATGAAGGGATAAATGATTAGGTGATATATCTAATGCTGTGCTAATAACATCTGTGCCATGCATCTAGCAGGGTGTAACAATGGATTACTGAGAATATAAGTAAGAGATGTGTATGAAGAAGGATTAAGGTTGATTCACAATTATCTGTGACATGTCAGTTCTGTCTGTGCAGTTTCTGACATAGAATCATTGTCAGATGTATTTTAAATGGAACCATTCACACGTATCCAGCACAGTGGTGTCCAGTTACCATTAGTGTTGCCTGGCATCACTGGCAACAGTATTTGACCATACTTCACTTAACTGATATCCTACAGGATGTATGACTAGGTTTCAATGTCAATGATTCCAACGATTCCAGTGTATTTTCAGCATTCATATGGTGAAATCCATAAAATTCGAGATGAATGATGAGAAACTTATAGTTTGTTAAATCACATATCACACATCCAAAATATATGGCTACTACATACAGAAGCGGAATAACACGTTACAATTACAGGAAGTTGTTAAAAAGAGTTAAAAAAAGACGATACTACTTACTTAGGATACTTGGACGACCCTTTCTTCAGTGCCTTGAGCATCTGCGGGTCCCAACTTTCTTTGGCACTGATCTACGGGACATTCCGTAGGACTCCTTGGACGAGTGATCGGCCCGTCGCATGGCCTCTACCCGTACACAGGACAGCACAACACAGAAAGACGCGGACAAACATCCATGCATTGAGCGGGATACGAACCCACGATCACATAGTCCAAGCGACACAAGGCCCAAGCCTCAGACCGCGCGGCCATTGTGACGGCGCGTTTCTTCATATTAACGCAATAATTTCTGTCTAATAAACTTTAAAGGAGAAAGTTGTGTTGTACGTGATTTAGTTTGATATTTTGAATACTCGATCCAATTTTGTTCAATCATTCTGCATAGTTTTGTGAGAATAAATTAGAATCAAGTTTATAGAAGATGACGACCACAGCCGGTTTTGGGCATCTTGAGAACTGGGATTGTGGGTTCGCATCCCACTCGCGTTTTTCACTGCTGTTTTGTGTAAGTGGACATCTTTCCCTTGTCAAAGGAGTCCTGCCAAGTGACTTCAAGGATTCGCACTTGCTTGTGAATTGGAACAGGTCAGAAGACGCGCATCGGAAAAACTGGAGAAGAGGAAAATCCATGAAAGATGGTTACTGTGCCTATTAAAAGCATTTTCAGTTTTCTGTAACCTTTGTGAGTGGCGCAGACGCTGTAGAATTTCGAAGCACAGCTCACCTTTGGCGTGAAGACGTTGAGAAAGAGACAGTCGTCCTCTCCTGACAGTAAACTCGTCAAGTCGCTCCTCTGAGTGCACGTGTACCCTTCCAAAGTCGCATCACGAGTTCCTGCCGTGGTTACGGCGCTTGAGGCGCCTGCAGCGAGCAAATTTCAAATTAAAACTGAATAAAAATTATTTCCCATCACGGACATTACTTCGAGTGGCAGAGAAACGGAGCAGAACTTTCAGTGATCGCGGCCTTTAATTTTTTTTTTTCATGCTGTTGGACATCTTCATTACCAGGAATGGTAAATCAGCATGGAATTTAGTGATGTGTTTGCGTATGTGAATAATTGTGGCTGGTAAACAATTTCAAGTTGTTAGACTCGAAATAGAAACTTTTTACACATAAGAAAAGCTCGTGCAAAATTCGCGTTTATACTTATAACGTGCCTAGGGAATTAAATAATCTCATTCCTACAATCTATTCGATGTAGGTCCGAGACCGGTTGTCCTGACTGAAGTTTTTTTTCGTGCTTTTGTTATTTCTTTTAGGCACATTCTGCGGTAGTACCGGAAACTAGGCCGTAGTCTTTTCTTTCAACATATTTTAAAATTTATTATTTATTACTCGTCCCATCAATCGACGTAATGCACTTTAATTACAAACATCGTCGTTAAACAAGCCGTAAATACAACAATCGAAGTTAAAGACAGAGTCACAAGGGCATAACATTGTCTAAGATCTGCTGGGGTTTGGTACCGTAGAGGCTGAAGATACGACTTTTAAGATTATATCGTGTGTATCAGTCTTCTGCATTTCATGCGGCACCAATTTCCCAATTAATAACCTCGTTCGAATTCATGCAATTGTCATTAACAGAGTATCAGAAATAAGACCGAACTTTCGCATAATAAAAGTCTGTATTTGAATTCTATCCTGCTTAAAGTAACTCGCCAATGGTCATCTGAACCCATACAAATTGAATCTCCATCCTCACACTCTTTGTGCAAAAGACATTGGATTCAATTTAAGTGATTTACCTCTAGTACATTTCCTGTTTTGACGGGCTTAAACAAGTCTACTGAAAGTTTTGTAAAAAGTAAGAAGTCAATATTTATCATTCAATTCATCTCACACGCAATGTTAGCTATTCTATGTATGATGTGACATTTTAGGTTCTAAGGCTTTTTCGTAATTTTGGTGGCACTTTTCCTCTGGACACCGCGATATTTTGTGAATACGACTCACCGAATAATTTATGTATTTTTCACAAAACACAGACCGCAATGTAAAACTTACGTTGTTACTTATCATCTTCCCATCACTTTGAACTTGAGGTCACCGACAGGAGTTTTGGCGTACGGAATTCCAAGAAACGCCACATACTTTTTCTTCTTTCGGATAGATGCTAAAACTTTTCCCTTCAGCAAACCTCATTGCACTCTAACTATTGGTCTTCTTGAAGTCTGCTCTGCCGAGGCGAGGCTGCTACACATGGAGATTATTACCAGTGCCAACGCGGAGATCCGTCGGCCCGCCATGTCTCCACATCTGTGCACTGGAACCCAGGGATCCAGATCCATTTTAAGTTACTGAATTATTTATCAGAAGCATAAAATGTTACACTGGTTACAATTATTCAGTTTAATTTAAAAACTTTGGAACACTTTCTTGTGTATATACAGAGTGATTCAAAAGGTTAGGGCCGAACTGAAAGAGCGTATAGAGGGAATCAGAGAGAAAAGCTCTTGAACAGGAATCAGTGTTCTCCGAAGTTATCCTCAGTCAGTCGAGGCCATTGAAGGTAGGGACATCTGATAACATACCACTGAAATAATCGTAATTTGCTATTTATCTACCAGCTTAATTTTGAATCACACATATCCCGTCAGATTCTACAGAGGCCCCTATGCTGTGATTATAGAAACCTAACAAGTCAGAACGAAATTACATGTTCAGTTGTTCGGCTTTAAAAGAAAGAGCGATATAAGTCTCCATTGTGACAGGGATTACAACCAGAAAGGGATAAAAATTATTATTTCCATCTAAGTCTCCTTGAAAAGAGAGATCTGCCAACTTCAGAGGCGATTACACTACCATTGTCTACGCCAGAATTGCGAAACATGCGTCCCGCAGGCCGCATGCGGCCCCCGGAAACATTTTCCCTGGCGCTGGGGTGATGGGGTCAACAGCCCCGGAGCCTTGAAAAATTATTTTTAAAAATAATCAAGTATAATAAACCCCGACGTAATTTTTAAATAAGGACAAATGAAATTGCAATTCCTTCTTATGCCTATTCTCATTATTTTTAAATTTATTTCTTTCTGATAGAGAACACTATTTAATATTAATTATTAACTTCTTACATTTATGATTGCTTGCAACCAAATTATAAGTTAGAGTATTTTTATTTGTGTTTTTTTCAACTACCAACAATGTGTAAATATGGACCGACAATGAACACCTGCGTGTATAATAATGCAAGAGCATTGAAATTTCTAACCCACACCTGAAACAATGTTGGCTGAGCATGCCGTAAGGCTCTTTTCTCGTTTCTTATGCATGCAGTATAATTGCATGAATAAACCATGTTGCACTCCATTCCTTTAACCTTGAAGGATCTCCGTGATATTTTTACTGTAGGTCTTCTTGGTGCACTAAGCAACTTTTGGCTTTGTGCAGTAAGTGGTGACAAGGAAAAGATATTTGATCCTGGAATGAACGCTCTTCTCTCATCACATTGAATGTTGGCGCCAAGAAGTTCGTTTTTCAGCAAACAAGAATATGCCAGTCTCTCATGACCATCAAAAGCCTCTTTTTGTAGTTAATCCAGTCTGGCCAGACTCCTATATTTAAAAACAGACACAAATTCAGACATTTCTACAACTTGCTTACATTAAGAGAAATTCATAAAGCTTGTAGACAATGGGGAATTGACACCATCATGCAAGAGACCTGATGGGAAAGGAGTTATAGAAGTACATCACAAATAGCAGTTTTAAATGATGGTAAGATACACTCACTCCAAATCCAAACAGAACAAAAACTAAATAAATTAGATTAGTAGTAGTAGTAGCTTAAGTACACAATTTGATAATCTGATATTGTATTTGTACAGTGCAATTGTAGTCAATTAAGAAGAAACCAATTTTTGTGGATAATGTTTCATTTACATATCTGATAAAATACTGTCTTGAAGGCAAATTGATCTCATCCTCAGCACAGCATACTCACTTCATCTATCCACTAATTTTATAAAGTCACAAAAATCATAACTTAATGAAAAACACTTACTGTGTTCCTGAGAAACTTCATGCGCCAGCACGCAGCGGAATAAAGCGATCGCCTTACTGCAAGTAAGGAAAAGATGTAAGTAAAACCTCACAATTCCTTTAACCACATTTTCTAAACTTACTAACAGAACAATATACAAAATGAAGATAACTGTCTTCTGGGGCAATGTGCCAAGTAGCCTGGTACAAGTACACATACATTTCAGAGGTGCTAGCTGCCTTCATCATCAGAGCGATGGAGGCCGAATGTGCGTCTAAAATGTTGTCAAACTTTGAACAGACTACTGTCCACAGATCACGAGAAAAGCAATGCGGGGTGAAGTTGGTTCTGGTGGAGGCAGGGGGAATGTTTACTATCAGGTGGACTAGAAAAGTGGTATTCAATCTTTTTTGTTCGTGTACCCCCAGATATAATTTCTCTTCAACTTTGTACCCCCAAAGTTGTTGGAGTATAATTCAAGTTATACATAGTATATAAACTACATCTAAAATAAATTAAATAAATTACATTACTGATTATACAGTTTTTATTATAAAATAATATTTTTTTTAAATTTCACGTGCCCCCTAAGATGTAATAATTTTGGCTGGTATATTTCTTGTTAGCTCATCTTCTTATAAACCTGAGAACCATAGTTTAAAACTATGGTCCTACTAAGTCCTTTCCATCAGCGAGGAGAAATATAATTAAAAGGATGAGATCAAAACCTTACAGTAATGAATCAGTGTCACAGATTTATGAACTCAGTGTCCCTCTGTGTGTACTAATATAAGTGACTGGCAAGAAGGTTAATAAAAACCAATTTCAATATAATTTATTCACACACATGAGAAGAATAAAAATGAGACTGCAACCAAAAATACCAATACTGTATTTTAATTTGACCAAGCCTAGCCCTTATTTTCCATCTAAAAGCATTTGACCTATAATAATATATCACATCATAGAGAAATAGTTTTACTGTTATATCAATTGCTTAAACATTACAATATTATCACATATGTACTATCTCTGCATTGTGATAGCTTATTCAAACACATGTCATCCTTATGCACCCCACGGTACCGCATTCCATCCAGTTCCCTAAACAAGTCACATTAACAGAAAATCACACCTAAAATATTACCTGTGATACATGTGAAATGGTGAAAAACATTAAAAAGGTTGCTGCAAACAAAATGTTGGAGTTAAAAAAAATATTATGCACCAATATAAAATGGTGCCACGCCACGGTGGTCTAGCAGTTAGAACGCTGGCCTTGTAATCCTGGGGTCTCGGGTTCGATTCCCGGCGGTGCCCGAATTTATAACTTGTGTTGGGCAAGGCCGTGGTCTAGGCAACACGGAGTTTTCCTCCATGGCATCCCAACAATTACTCCATTCACACTCAGAGGAAGGCAATGGCAAACCACTTCTGAATCATCTGCCAAGAACGTATATGTACAGGTCCCAGTCCGAGAAAAGGATGGAAGAATCCTGTTCATATGGACCTGTCGTCAGTCAGAACATTAAATAAATATAATAAATATAAAATGGTTGATGGTTCATCAATTAATTGGTAAGAATCTGGATAGAAACGGCCATCACCCTTTTTAGGTTTCTGCCCCATTACTTTTCTCAGGAGAATACAGAAATGCGCAGAAAACCTCACTTAGAGCAGCTAGTCTCCAGGCTGAGATGTGAACTTGGTACCCCTTGAATATGTAAAAGCTTACATACTGTTCTTGTGTGTGCACACACAAGACAAAACAGACACTGACTATTTAAGAGCACTAACTAGAATAGCAACTGCCTGAACTACAAATGAAAATGATCAGCAAACTTGGTCAGTATAAACATCACCAACATTTTGGCAGTCAATATTATGAATGTGATTGATTTGCAATGATTCTATAGTTTGACTTTATGGAGTCATTAGTAGCAAATGTAACTTTGACCTTAGAGATGCAGACAATACATTCCTTCAAAATGTGAGTAATAACCTACAAAAAACTACGCAGTGTCACAACCCATGAGACTCGATCGACAACTACAGGAAAGATTAATCAAGCACAAGGAAGGACAAACATGTCACTAATGACTAATTTTGTTAAAGAAACTGCTGAGCAGTAATGAGTAAGTTAGTTGCCTTCTAATAAATCATTATGAACTTTCAACAAATTGTCCTTTGTAACCTTCCAACAAGTGAGTCTATAAGAAAGGATAAATGTGGCCCCATGTTTGGAAAGGTTTGATAACTCTTACCCTTATCTAAGTTAACGTAACTTGACAAAATAAATTCATTCCCTTAGCTGCCTGCTTTCCAAACAACAAATACTGCAGATGTAATCTTCAAGAAAGTTTGTTCCATGCATTCAAATACTTATATTTTATTTATTTATAATGCAAGGCCAGCTCTATGACAAGGCCAACCGACTGGATGAGAATGAGATGGAATTGGAGCCAGAAGAAGAAGTAGAAGAGGACGACAAAGGTCCAGAGATACTGAAGAGCGAGGTAGAGAGGGCCATAAAGGATATGAGAAGAAGAAAAGCTATGGGAGATGATGAAATCCCATCGGACTTATTGAAAGTACTTGGAGAGAAGGGAGTGAAGGTTCTTACTAGACTCGCTAACAAGATATACACCTCCGGTGAGTGGCCCAAGGACTTTCTGGAAGTAACAATGATTCCGTTACAGAAGAAAAAGTATTCCAAGAAGTGCGGCGATTACAGGACCATCAGCCTAATCTCACATGCGGCGAAGATAATGACGAGAATACTGACTAAAAGACTAGAAAAGAAGATAGAGGAAGTGATGGGAGACGACCAATTTGGATTCAGGAGAGGAAGAGGAACCAGAGATGCCATCGGAGTTATGAGAATAATTCCAGAGAGAGTTCTCGATGTCAAGGAAGAAGTATGTGCCTGCTTCATCGACTGGAAGAAGGCTTTCGATCGAGTAAAATGGAAGAAATCAATGAGGATCCTACAGAGAATTGGAATTGATTGGAGAGATAGAAGACTAATCGAAAACCTGCACATGCAGCAAAAAGCCAAAGTGAGACTGGACTCAGGAGACACCAACAGCGTTGGGATAGGTAGAGGTGTAAGACAGGGATGCTGCTTATCACCAATTCTTTTTAACCTGTACGGGGAATGGCTTGCCAAGGAAGCTCTGGAGGGAACATGAGACTTCAAAATTGGAGGAAGAGTGATAACGACTGTAAAGTATGCAGACGACTTAGTAGTATTGGCGAAGGAAGAGGAGGAATTACAGAACATGATGAACAAGTTAGTGGAAACAGGTAGAGAGTATGGAATGGAAATCAACATTGAAAAATCAAAGGTAATGAGGATAGCACCGAGAGCAGAACCATTGAACGTTGTAATTGGAAACAAACAGATAGAGAATGTGGAGCATTTCAAGTACTTGGGAAGCATAGTCACGACGGACGCCCTATGCACCAAGGAAGTAAAAGCAAGGATAGCCATGGCCAAGGCAGCTTTCGTCAAGAACAGGATACTTCTCACTAGCAAGATGGGCTTGGAGATGAAGAAGAAACTAGTAAAGTGTTACGTATGGAGTGTCGCGCTGTATGGAGCAGAGACTTGGACACTCAGGAAGAAGGAACAGAAATACCTGGAGAGTTTTGAAATGTGGTGTTGGGGAAGAATAGAGAAGATCAGGTGGACGGATCGAGTGACCAACGAAGAAGTATTGAGGAGAGTCAACGAGCAAAGAAGCATTCAGCAGGCGATTACACGAAGGAAAGCTAACTGGCTGGGACATATTATGAGAAGGAATGGGATACTGAGTGATGTCACCGAAGGCCAGGTTGAAGGAGAGAGAGAACTAGGAAGAAGACTGATACAGCTAACCGACGAACTTATACAAGGAAAGAAGATGAAGTTCCAGGAATTAAAGCGAGAAGCCGAGAATAGGAACAACTGGAGAGCTCTTTTTGGGCAGAGCAATGGACCTGTCGTAAGACAGAACACTTAATAATAATAATAATGCAAGGCCAAGGAGCTATCACACAGTATCCCTAACATTGCAAATAGTTTAAACATAAGAAATGCAGGTTACAATACAATTCAAAACATTTTGTCTTCCCATCTGCTACATTAAAAAATAAAGACTCAATTAGAGAAAACTATATTATGTATGTGGGTGTGAAACTTGGTCTCCCAATAAGTAAAGAGCATATGTTGAGGTTGTTACAGCAGAAAAATGTCAATTGTCCTTTCCTATGATGTGATTCCACTGGTCTTGTGGTTACCAACATTTTGGAAAAATGTACTGCGTCCATTTTCAGAGCAGCACTTCTAAACTAACAGAGGCAATATAACCTGTACTAACAGAAATTATGCAACTAAGCTCTTCGGGGGGGCTGGTCAAGTTTTTAAAACGGAAGCACCCCTTTTCGGGAGGTGGGGTGTGGTTGCGTTTTAAAATCTTGAGTAAGAAACTAAATCAACCCCCCGAATGGGGGGTTAAAACACTTGAATGGGGGTGAAAGCACTTTAAAATCTTGAGTAAGAAACTAAACCAACCTTCCCGAATTGGTTGCGTTTTAAAATCTTGAGTAAGACACTAAAATAATCCCCCTTCGGAGGGGGGGGGTTAGTTTAGTGTTGTTAGTTTACTCAAGTCATTTGTTTAATCGGCATTGTTGTGTTGGTACAACAATGCCGAGTAAAGAAATATAACGTAACATTGTTTGATGACGTAATTATTTGGCTACAAATTGTATGACGACGACGAAAAAACACAAATTTTTATAGTAAAAAATTGATAGTGGAACCACGGTTGCGGAGAATCTAACGTAAATACGTCTATACGGAAAGAAAGTTTATATATTAGCTTTCATTACAACAATATCATCAACAATGCCGAGTAAACAGGTGGCGTTTTCTAGGTAACATAACAATACACGCAAGCTGACAATTGTTGTCAATCCATATTAACACATTGTTGATATGGATCTTACACGTTTTCCTTTCACATTTTCCTTTCACTTGTTTGCCGAATGACCCATCCGTATAGACGTATTTACATCAAAAAAGAAGATTATTATTATGAATTGTTTAATTGGTCCACAAGCAGCCAAAAAATTCAGGCGTGTTGCCGTCATAACTCGGATGCTTGCAGCCCAGATGAAACTGTAGTCACGGCTCGAACCACGAGATAGGCGGCTACAGTGAGTTGGGGTCGTGCGCACGCAGTAGTCGGAGCGACCCAAGAAGCACGGCATTTTGCATCCGGCTGAGTAATGCTTCAGCGTTACGCTGGCATTCCAGAATAAGCTTGATGTTGGCCGGCAGTGACGACTTGACTCCTCCAAGAACTCCGATTACAAGGACGATTAATTTGACAGTGAATCCTGGGTACAGCTGTCTTAGCTCAAACACAAGGTCTTGATACTTGGTCCGTTTTTCAGCCTCCTTCACAACTATGTTGGTTTCAGCCGGGGCCGAAAACTCGATGACATACATGGTGTATCCAGAGTTATTGATGAGAACGATGTCAGGTTTAGTGGCTGTTAACTGCCTGGTAGTGGGGAACGAATAGTTCCAATAAATTTTACATTTGTCGTTCTCAACGACGGACTCAATGTCCCCAGGAGGGTACGGCAAAATGGGTGTCTTATCTATGCCGTAAAAGTGTCTCAGGTGATAGTAGAGTATACGTAAAGCAGCGTTATGTCGATGAATGAAGGCACAGCTGGCATAAAGTTTACATGCCGACAAAAGATGTATCAACGTCTCTGGTTGCATTCGGCATGCCCTGCAGACAGTATCCACTACCCCCACACCCATCACCATTCGGCGGTACACAAGTGTGTTTACAACACCATCTTGTCACGCTAAGATGAAACACTCGGTTTCAGACTTTAGTCCAGCCGACCGTAGAAAGGCGAACGTCAGGTCTTTTGACAAGCCCATTTTATCTACATTTTTGAAGAAGGCCCCATGCATGGGTTTATCTGCATGTTGCTTGAGCAACAAAGTTTGCTCAGCCTTCTTAACAGTGCCCTTGAATTGATCTGACGTCAGTGTCAAGAGGGGCAACTGTCTTCGCTGTCCAACTGAGCTGGTGTCGAAGTCAAATCCGAGGTCATTTGCTGCTCTCTTTGCCGCCTGAAATATAAACGCCCCTACACCCGCAGGCTCATGCGAACACACGAATGTCAAGAGGGGATCAGAGCTATTAATGATGGAATGAGCTGTACCCAGAACTATCCTGTTGTGAAGATTCTCCAGACCCAAGAGACCTCTAACGCCAAGATGACGCGGGAGGTATATGCGTTGGACAGAAGATTTAGGGTGAAGACTTCGGTGCATGGTCATCATTTTTCTGGTGGCCCTGTCCAGGTTTTTCAACTCGTCAACTGTCCACTTCATTGCTCCAAAAGTATATAGCATGATCGTAACAGCTAGCATGTTGGTGGCAGTGACTTTGTTTCTACCAGACAGCTCGGAACTCCAAATCTGTCGTAGGGTGTGTCTATACTTGCTGCACAGAGCCTCTTTGACCTTGGAGACATCTTGGACGTGTCTCTCACTCACACCAAGATATGTATAGGACTCTTCGGCATCAAGATGGTGTATGATGCTTCCGTCCACGAGTTGCACGTCTTCGCCGAAATCCCTATACCTTCCCCTTTTCAAATGCAGAACTGCACACTTGTCCAATCCAAATTCCATGCCGATATACTGAGTGTATACTTGCACGGTGTTCAGTGAACTCTGAATGCCACTGTCGCTGGCAGCATAAAGTTTTAAGTCATCCATATAAAAAAGGTGTGTGACTTTGTGGCTACGAATGGACGGTGCACCGCACATGTAGCCACGCTCACGTCTTAGCACAACGGAAAGAGGAAGTAGCGAGATGCAGAAAAGAAGAGGGCTCAAGCTGTCACCCGGAAACACTCCGCGGTGGTAGCATACCAACTCGGTTGACACTACACGCTTCCCAGATGTTAGAATGAAGCGCGTTTTCCAGAGCGGTAGTAGATTTTCAATGCATTTCACTGTCAGGTTGGACTTTCAACACTTTGAGCAAGATGACAATTAGCTCATGAGAAGTTGTGTCAAAAGCTTTTTTGTAGTCCACCCAGGCCATTGACAGGTTGCGCTTATAATGGACCGCATCTTGACAGATGCATCTGTCAATCAACAGACTGTCCTTGCAACCTGCAATGACACGTTTCGAACCCCGCTGCTCATATACCTCTTTCCAGATAGGGTCAATATGGTGCACTATGCGTTCGTTCGAGATGGAGGTGAACGCCTTGTATACAGTATTAAGACAGGTAACAGGTCGGTAGTTTTCCGTATTAGACAAATCTCCTTTCTTCGGAATAAGAACGGTGCGCCCTTCTGTCAACCAAGGTGGAATGGGCTCTGTACCACACAAAAAAGATGTAAAGATACGAGATAGATGTTTGTGTGTGCTCGTGAAAGTTTTCCACCAAAAATTATTGATGGCATCTATTCCAGGAGCAGAAAAATTCTTTTTGCCAGTAAAGGCACGTTTCACATCTTGTTCGGTGATCACTAGTGGCACATCATCATCCTCTAAATGGCGATCGCAGAACTGCCTAAAGAGGCCAATGGCCGGAGAATCTATGTTCAACGGAAATCTAGTTTCGTAGAGTTTCTCGACCTGCGTTGCTGTTGGTGGGGTATGAACGACTGGAGTGTTCTTGCTGAAGAGACGGGAAGGGCATACACGAAAGATGGTGTTCTCCTTTACGGCCCTATAACGTTTCACTAACTTCTTCCTGTCCGCGGTTAGTGCCCGTATTTTGTCCAGAGAGTGCTGCTTGATGGTCAGCAGCGTATTCTTGTTCAGTGTGTGATACTTATCCTTGAGAGAGCGGACGATAAGCCTCAGCTTGGTGGTAAATCTCCGACCAGAGTTTACATACTCAATCACGCAGTGAATTCTGGATACCAGTTGCCTTTCCAACTTTAACTTCGCGTCCAGACGTTTTGTTTGCTGCTCAGCTTTTTCTGCCACCCTAAACGGGGCTGGGGTTACTAATAACCTGGCTGCAGCGTAACCGGCGCGATTGATAGTAAGGAGATCAGAATCATCTTTTAGGAATTCATCTAAGATTTCGTTCATTTCGGCCAGATGTTTGGCCCGCAGCGATATCTTGTGGTGAACTGTTCGCTGCCTGTCCTTCAGATATTCACAGGAGTTCAACAATTGGTAGAGCCGCGTTTTAATGTCGATATCAACAGTCGCAGCTGGGGGACATGGTGCGATATTTTTAATTTCTTCCGCTTTATGCGGCGTAGCTGCAACTGGATCTTGCGGCTTGAAGTCAAAGCCTTTCCTTCGCAGATGGTTAACATAGTCTCGTGGGTTTTGTTGCGAGAGACAGGAGTGCTCAGGATGCATCTCGCACCAAAGGGAATGCATCCGTGCCATGTAACCTCTCCGCGAAGGATCACTGGTGGCGTGACACCCAAGAAGGCTGCTGATCCGATTTGTGCCCCTTATTATTATTATTATTATTATTATTATTATTATTATTATTATTATTATTATTATATTAACTTCTTACATTTACAATTACTTGCAACCAAATTATAAGTTAGAGTAATTTTTTCAACCACCAACAATGTGTAAATATGGACCGACAATGGTCAGCTTTTATACTATGAACTCCTGCGTGCATAACAATGCCAGGTAAAGTATTCGAATTTCTAACCCACACCTGCAACAATATTAGCTGAGCATGCCGTAAGGCTCTTTTCTCCTTTCTTATGCATGCAGTATAATTAAATGAATGAACCGTATTGCACTCCACTAATTTACCTAAGAAACTAATTGTTACGTCATTTGTTTACTCGGCATTGTTGTGTTTCATTACTGTCATCAACAATTCGCTTTCGTTATTGCGGAAAGAGCTCTGCTGTGAATCGCTTGTAGAAGAAGTGCGTCGTAGAGAAGATAATTTTGTGCTCTTAAAAACCTCTTAGAATATCACAGGTAATATATAAGAATTATTAAGAAATCTGAGATACTGCCGTTATTTTTGATTAAATCGGTCATTGCCAGTGGACATCGTGGTCTCTTACAATTGAACAAAGTTTGAGGTAAGGAATTCCTAGTTATTATTATTTTTATATGCAGTTGTATTTGTAATTGCCTGTGGTATCGTGAGTGTTGGTGTGTAATCGTCAAACATTCATATGCCAGCACCACAATGTGGAAGATGTCATTGAATCTAGAGGACCCTACTTCTGTATTGTTGGCTACCGGGGGAATTCTGTAGACACCTTCGTCCTTAAGGGAGGATAGCTGGCCTTGTAATCTTTGGGTCTCGGGTTCGATTCCCGGCGGTCCCCGAATTTATAACTTGTGTTGGGCAAGGCCGTGGTCTACGCAACACGGAGTCTTCCTCCGGGGGTTTCCCCGGGTTCTCCGTTGCAT
This sequence comes from Zootermopsis nevadensis, assembly GCF_977971745.1. NCBI lineage: Eukaryota > Metazoa > Arthropoda > Insecta > Blattodea > Termopsidae > Zootermopsis > Zootermopsis nevadensis. The sequence continues at coordinate 6,035,224 of NW_028259154.1, forward strand.
CCCAACAATTACACAGAAGAAGGCAATGGCAAACCACTTCTAGATCATCTGCCAAGAACGTATATGAACAGGTCCCAGTCCGGGAAAAGGATGGAAGGATCCTGTTCATATGGACCTGTCGTCAGACAGAACACTAAATAAATAAACTAAAATAAATACATTACATTCAGCTACCACAGACCCAACTTAAGCGTAAAAAATTCAAGTTAAATAAGCAAAGTCTTAATCAAACTTTACTCAATTGTAAAGCATGTTTAAAGGAAATATTTAGAATAAAGCCACTATATAAACTTCCTTTCCGTATAGATGTATTTACGTCTAATTATCCGGAACCGTGGTTCCACTATCACTTTTTAGTAAGAAATATTATGCTATATAACAGGTAATATTATATGCTAATATAAATTAATTTTTGCTTTCTTGCTTATTTTTAGAGCTTTCCAGAATGGAAAAGGAAACTCCATTTGAGGTAAGATTTTGTTTGATTTTTAAGTAAAGGTTAAATAAAGTTCTGTTACACGTTTATGAATGTACTTTGAATGTGACCTTCGTTTCACATTAATGTGATCTGTTGAACTAACGCTGTTATTAAGGGGCATTGTGTGTATAACTAAAACAATTGTCTCTCTTACATGTTAAATTCTGATTCGTTATTATTCACATTGTCCAGTTTGGAAATGTTTTCCACATTCTTAATTTTTCTTTTTTCTGCAGGAAGAAAAGAGTTGGCCAAAAGCTGCGAATTTAGCAATAGACAATGAGGAATACCAAGCAGCGAAGACACACTGCTTGGAAGCGGGAAAACGCTTCCAAAAAGCAGAGGAAGGTATGTTGAGACAAATTTGCAGTTTATTCTGTGTCAGTAAAATCTATCTGAATAAAGAAGTGGTCACATTCCTTCCCTACTCTAAACTTATAAATCTCCTGTTTGGAGTACTCTAGTTAATCCCCAATGAATATCTGGTTATTACATCAACTAACGCTCACAGTTTGAAGTTATTCGGTACAAGCCATGTTTGGAGATAGCTTTTATCAATACATTTTTGTTATTATTTCCAGGAGAATTCAAATTTAAAATAGGCAACAACTTCCATGTATCTTTCTATGCACACATCTCATTTGGCACTACATAAGCAATGCCTGCAGTTGATGATTCATAAAACAGACCAATGACCATTTCTGATTCGATTCCAGGCAATTCATGCCTTGCGCAGACAAGACGCTTCACAATTTCCTGGGTTCTCTGTTGTTACTGACCTTATGTTAGTGGTTGTAGGATCGTTAAGTTATAACATCTGGTTTTCAATATTTTAGCTTCGATAAATTTGCTTCCAGGTGAACAGGAAAGTAATAAGTACAAATGCAATACTAGTTTGTAGTGCAAATAGCAAAAAACTAATGAATGCTGCATAGGCCTCATTTCTTAGCTGGCTTCTTTTTACTATGTACTTTTATTCCCCACATGATTAAATGCGCAGTGGAGGTGCATTTTTATCTGCTTTGTGGTTTTTATTTTTGCATATAGCATTTTACTTTAAGATATGAGCTGCCAACCAGGAAATATTATCAGAACTTTTTGTTTACAGAGCAACAAGCTGCAGACGCCAAGAAGGCTAAAGAAGAAAAGGAAGGGCATGGAAAAATTTAGAATCCCTAACTCCTGCATTATAGAACAAAAATTAAATTTCTTTATATTCAGAACTCATTCCATTTTATCCAAGTGATAGCCATATGTTATTATTTTTATTCTAATACTTCATTTAGATTCCAGTATCCTAACACAAGGGATTTGGATTTTGTTGTTCTACATGCAACACATATCAATATATGAAACTCTTTGGTAAGGCACTGCTTTGGTTATATGTGCAACTACCAGATGTTTGTTGCGTACAAAATTTCAATTGTGAAATTCTTTGTTGTTCAGTCAGTTAATACAAACTTCTTAAACATTAAGTTTTTCACGAATCCATTACTCAAAATAATGTCTCATCCAGATGCTAGTATGTTTCATGTTATCCTTAATTAAGAACGCAATGTAACTGCTCTCTACTTTGTTCTGCAAACTACTGTTCAAAAAAGTTCACCATGTCACTGTTTATCATGCCAGAAACTATCTTACTAGCTCCAAAGTTACAATTAATTACCAACTTAAGGCTTGAATTTAATTTCCCTTCATACCATTTGGCTGTAAGATAGTTCTGGAGATTTGTTTGTCACCGAGCATCTTTCCCTATTCTGAAAATGATGTTAGCTGTACCACAAGAGGCTGTGATGGGTGAATTAATTTTGGACATTCATAATTTGGAATGTTACCACATCTCTGTGCCACAAACGTTTCCTATGAAAAGTCAAATTTGTCTGGCTGGAATTTTGCTGTATGTTAAATCTTTTTTTTTTGTTTCTTTTACAGTTGGAATTTTTAATTGTCCCAATTTATTGTAAACAAAACTTTGCAGTATTTCAATAATTAAAGGACAAAAATATTTATCTCAAGGATTAAAAAACTTGTCACTGAAACCATTTTGTTCCCAGTGAATACATAACCTTTTAAAACTCACTGGTAACTATATGTACCTTCTGCTTTAACAATCTATAACTCTGTATTTTTCCCACAGACTGTATTAAAGTGATACATGATTTTCAGCATAAAAAGTGATTATTTCCCTAAACAGTAATCACCATTCATCTTTGTAAACAGAAAGTGTTATTTTTGCTCTGTAGTAAGAAATGAATTTTTAAATATTACTTAAACAAACTACAGCTTCAAAGGTTTAACATGGTATAACACATCTGAAGATAATGTTAAACAATACTTACAGTAATATCTGTACTTATTTCATGAATAATAGTCAGACAAGGTTTGAATTTCATACACAATATATCTGGTGTGTAGAGGAAATATAATGAACCAACACACATGCACTGATATAAGACTTTCCTGTGCATAACAATGGATGAGGATAAGAATAAAATATCTTGTAAACATCCACACAATAAGAACCACATTATCGTTGCATTTGACAACCAATTAATTACACACAAAACAGAAAATTGTATTTAAATGAAGGACATTAGCTTTCACAAAATGCGAAAATATGAAAAAAGAGACTCAAATATTCCCTTCAGGAAGTCAGACCAGCTGATTTTGGGGCAAAAATTTTGTAACCAGAACATGATTATTTAACTGCACAGAAGATATTGTATGGACCATGAACACCTGTTTTACAAGCACTGAAAGGTAGGAACAATATGATTAAAAAGCCATATAAGGAATTTACTTTTTAACAAGAATCAGAAAATCACTGTCAGACCAACAATTGCGACGGCATGCTTATTTATATCTGTGTACGCATAAATAAATTAACATGTGCATTTGGTTCAACTACAACTGGTAAATATCATTACAAAACAAAAATGTAAATTATTTGGTTGTAATAGAAACAACACAGATACCAAGGGGGGATATATTCATTTACTACTCTGAAGTCACACTTTGATCATCATACTGAATGAAATACTATAGATTCAATTTACATTTAGATGGAACACAAGTAAAATTTATATTAAATTATTCATCTGCAATACTTTACCAAGACGCAAACAAATAGAAGACCTGAATTTAAAATGGAGTCCATACATCCATGTTCTCTATAAAATATTTCAACCATTAGAAACTGCATCTAATATACAGTGATTAATAAAAGCCAATTGGCACCTAATAAATGATTTCGTCTTATCTGTAAAAGCAGTTTTATCTCTGACATTTTGTAGGATGTAAATAAAAAGTATTGTCCTTGTAAGAAATGATTCAGAGAAAGAAATAACATATATATATATATATATATTTGTGATAATACAACATCAAATGAGCCCATAATAAGACATGTGTACTTAATTGGGGAACAAAATATTTTGAATGCAATCTTATTCTCTCCCACTTTGTTGGCCTCTTGGTATATTTGCTAACATGTTTCCAGATCGCTGATTTTATCGCCATAATTAAAAGTTGGTCTGATTCACACACTAATGATAGCATGCTTCTTTTAAATTTAATTCCAAGCACAGTAAATGGTATCTCAAGTTAAACATGTACCTTTATTTATGGACTTAGGCACCGAGGACAGAAAGGCAACATAAAAGCAATGTCATATATATAATGCAGATGAAAGTTGTTATTACAAATATTCTTCTTTTTCCTGTTTGACTGAAATCATACATTTCCCTGATGTTGCATTTTCCCTCTGCATTTAAACACAATTAAATCCACATTGATGATTCAATGCTGAAATTCTATCCACACTCACATCCAGGAACTACAAGATTCCATCACATACATCCCAGGTATCATATTTGACTGGAAGACGACTTTGGCTCACTTACTGTCCCTTCTTAGTTTAAAAAATTCTCTCACAAGCACCAGTGCTTTCTCAGTCTGAGGGAATAGCAATAATTTCCTTGCAATCTGTGGACAAAAAAGGTCAAATAATTATAATCACTTTAACCTTCGGGATATATTATATTAACATGCTTATTTTGATAGTGAGAAGAGCCAGAAATATATTGTTTTGTAACTGATGAAAAAAGAAACTCTGAAGGCTGACTTACAGATTCTGTTACAGCCACAGCTAACCTCAATTACCCATATCAGAGGAATGAAGGCTGGTAAGAAAATGCTTTGTGAGTGGTATGAAAACTATCCCTCAACATATTTCTTATATTAATCACCTAAAATATATACAATTCCTTATGCAGATGTCACACACCTGCTCTAGCAATGTAAAAACTTCATTTATGCCACTCTGAATTTCCTCCAAAGTTGACTTCATAAAAATGAATAATTGCAAAGAACCAAAACAAGTTGTTTAAAACAATTTGTGTTGGAAGCAAACAATGGCAGCACAAAGACAAGCCACATACTAAGAAATGAATATCCCCATGCCAACCAAAATATCACAGAGGCTTCTGCACATATGGAACAGAATTTTCACTATTACAGATGACACAGGCTTACACCAGGGCTTCCCAACCTTCTCCAGACCAAGGGACATATTCACCCTCACTAAACAACTTTCAGGCCACAAGGTAATAAATTAGAATGGTTTCAATAAAATCTTCTTCGGCAATCAGCGACGTAAAATGGTTAAAAGACAAAAACCAACGTTTCATGGACCATCTCTGTCCCCATCATCAGGGTGAACCCTGAGTTACGTAACCGCGAAAGCTTCAAAACATGTATCACCAACCTGTATGAGAATGATTTGTTGAAACTTCATGACAACTTATTCAAAATGTTACTAAAATTCTATTATAATCAGGTTCCTATATGAATCAATCATTTTCCTCAACAAAATCAGAACATTACGTACATACTAGATACAGCTTTTGCTTAAATAATTTTTCATTATCAGGTGTAATTTCAGTTGTTGTGATTCACATATCCCTCAAAGTGTTCACTAGTAAAATGCATCCTATTTCTTTATTTTAAATTATTCATTAAGCTGGAGCCTACAGCAATAGGTACTGCCAAATTATGATGACATCAACAAAATATTTTCCCATACTGCAGAAATATTTTCACCACAGAGGTTGGCACAGTAGGTGATTTATGTAAAATGCACAGAGGCCACACAAAACACATTAGAGGGCTGAATGCAGTCTGTGGGTTGAGAATTGCTTGTCTACAACATACGCTTTTCAGGATGTAGAGCTGGACATACATAGTGATAATCTAACTTGACTCTTCAACAACCCCCATAAATTATAAACATCTCAAAAAAGGAGAAGAATTCTCTTCAGATACCAAATCACAATGTCCCACTTAACGTGAAACCCACCATGATAGCATGTCATAGCAGCAGTTACTAAACTACCAAGAAATGAGTTAGTCACAATCCAGAACATAGCCTTCACATGATAGTAGATTGGTTCTGACTTATGTGGGACTCAGTAAATACTGATGCCATGAAATCATATTATGTCTTAAGGATTTAACAAACCTCTACATGAGAGGACGCAATGACTCAAAGTTGGCTCAAACACAGAAGAAGTAAAGCAAACGTTGCGGTGGAAGTGGTAGTACAACCGGAAAGCATACAAGTTCCTCTTTTGGAGCAAACAATATAAAGTAATGATCTGTCTCTAACCAGGGGAAAGTTTGAAAATGTGGTTGGGCATTTTTAAAAGTGTTGAAAAGTTTTACACAAATATGAGTATTAAGAAATGAGTATTGAAACCAGACACAATTATTTATTCCCTGTATACAAAAATTAAATACTAATAATATCAGTATTTCAGATTTAGAAGGTGCAAGTGAAGACATAAAATTAATTTAAGCAAATACTGTTTAAGGTGACAGAGTCTGAAACAAATCAAAGAACATACATCAACCTGGCAATCTTCCACCTAGCACATTATTTTCATTCTACATCAATAAGGTAAAGGAAATTTAAACCCCCAACTGATCACAAAGTCAGTGAAGTCTTAACATCTTACTTTGTATACAAACTGCAATCTGGACAACATACCTTCCAATTTACTAGTTTCAGCAGTCACCTCATGGCTTTCATTCTCTAAAGCAAATAATAACAAAGCTTAAGGCATTCTAGAAACAAAATAATGTAAGTACATATTAAAAAGTACTGGAGGATAATGAAACAAATATTGGATCTAATTTAATACAATAAGGACCAGAAATGCACCACACAAATATTTGACATCATAAAAATCACTTGTTTTGATTAGAGTGCGAAAGAAAATCTTCAGACAGAAATTTACCATTTTTTATGAATACTGTATAAACATCCTAATCTTTACACATTTATCTCCCTTTCAGGAATAATACCAACATGGAATCCACGTACCCTGTGGCATGGAAAAACTAGAACTATTCATCGCAGTCTTTGAACCAACAAGACCTTTGAAATGTGTCTTTCAATAAGATATTTTTTAGGAAAATGCAAATATGAATATGGTGACCCTGAAAATTGTTCGCAGTGACAACAGTAATTGACATCACTGTTAACTTACAAAAATATATCCTGATAACGTTGTTATAACACAGAAACTGGCAGTAAGTGTGACACAAAAACATAAAGAAACAAAATCCTTTAACATTCAAAATTTTACCAAACAACTGCCAAGTGCCTTTAGTATTTATTGTCATCTAAAAAACATATGAGGCATATTTAGTGTGCTGTGTAAAAACATCTTTTTTTCTAATTATAAGATGTTTCTTACCAGTAACAGCTACAGTCAAATTCAGAATATACTCTATAAGAAAATGTATGTGGTGTTGGACTAATACTTTAATAAAATAGTTGGGAAACAAATAAATGTATTTATATAAGGATAATTCTAATAAAAACACAATTTTACTTTGGCACACAAATTTTTCCTGTGTCTATCTTCTACAACTCATGCATATGGGTATGGCTGGTATGAGGATGAACAAAGATGCACATATTAGAGCTACAAAATCAGCTTTGCAACAGAAAGAACATATTTTCTGACAATGTCATCATGGGAAGATATGTACTGAAAAAGGTAGCAGAAATAATATGACTTACTTGAATTATAAAGTAATGCAGTTATTTTGCAGCAAAGAACTCTGTATTCAACATTGTTTTTCTTCTGAACTACATCTACCATCCTATATATTAAAATAAAGCCATTACATTTCAGCGGCTGTCTAGAGGACCCAACAAAGTAGTTCTTTCATCACCTGAAGATGGGGCCAGAGACAGCCCTTGAAATATTGTGGCTTCAACAACAACAACATATTTAGTCCAGTAAAAACTATAATTATTTATAATACACCATCATCAGAACCTATTAGAATTAATTTGTAAATATCTGAATCACTCCCAAACATCTACAAGCTTCTTTTAACAATGACAATCAACGCAATATTTCACAGTAACAGTGCATGAACAGAACATACTTCCCCAGTCTGTTTAACATATTTTGTGTTCAGTCAATCAAACTGTATACAATTCCAAATTAAAGTTTATGACATTACTGCAAATGAAAATGTACAATATAAATCAAATAAGATGCACATACGCCTGCTGCCACTTCTGACCGATTCAAGAAACACAAGATAAAACTGGTAAGATTAAAAACAATTAATCACTGAGTGTGGGGAAAACCTCTCCATATTCTAGGTACCACTAATGACTAATTTCCATTAGTTTATAATAAAAGAAAACATTGCTTTAGTTCCTAAGTCTGAAAACATTTTAAAAGTAATACAATTTATCTCTTTGCCTTTAACATAATTTGTCAGAAATGGCAATTTTTTTATCTGTTTCGTGTTTGCTTTGGATACACACGAACAAAACGGGAGAGTAGTCACTTTTCAACTGGGAGATGTGTTCTACACAATGACAGATGACTGTGACATATTATTAACATTATCATCATCATTGGCATAGACAACTTGCAATCAACAATGATTTTCTTTACAGCCTTTCCCCACACACTGAAATGATTCAGCCATTAACTTCAAATCTTAGGAGGAAGAAGACGAAAAGAAATTTACTTCTTCCAAAACTTGTGGATTGGTTTTAATTTAATTTGTCACAAATCATACTAGAAAGAAAAGATTTTTCTATATAATAAACTTCTTATACAGAGCCAGATTAGACCAAGGGACAGATTGCTTTTGAATAAGTCATCATGTGGCAAAAATCTTTATTTACAATTTACTGCAATATGAAGAAAAATAACATATGATTATAGATACAATGTGGTAATTCTTTATTACAAAAAGTTTATAAAGCACATATGAATCAGCAAAAATTAGCATTTTAAAGAGGTACCATATCTGCCCAGTCTAGAAAACAGAGTACATTGGTTAATACGTACTTATGGTAAATGAATGTGCCTTTGCCTGATTTGTCCAGCCATAAAAGTTCCTTGCTCGAAGAGTCACCAAGAAGTATCCTGCTGCAAGATCCTTTAACTGATACTTTACTTTATAAATATTGCCGTCTGCATCCAGCACAGGTATTGCGATAACCTGCCACTTCCCACAAGTCCATCTATATGAATGTTTTTATTAAAAATTAGTGAAATATTGTTAAATATAGGATTTTTTTGTTGTAATGATGGCATCATGCCATTGTTTTCAATACAACATAACAAGAACTCTTGATCGCTTTCAGCAGTCATGTAATTATACATCTGTCAGCGTGGCATCACAATTTCATTTTCACAAAACAAGTCGACCGCTTTTCCTAATCACATCAAATGATGCATGGCATTGCTTAGTTGTCATCAGTATTCTGAGTCGGCCAGCTCACTGCCAACACATTGCCATGGTTACAGTTCTACAGAGCACAAAAAAGTCATTCTCTCCTTTAAATACATGTTTAATGCATTACACAAACCCTAATTTCAAGAATAAATGATTTTGAAAATCTGTGTTATACACGTGTAATAATACTATTTGTATTGAATTTTTAAACATTAAGAGAAAAATACTATTCAGAAAACATGATTCAACCTAAGTTTTTATTTATAATTATAAAGAAAAATTTTATGTGTCAGGTATAAATGGAATAGCAGCAGTTCTGTCTTCTAACATGGAACCTGCTTTTATTCAGTACCAGGATCTTCCTTTGCATTTTAGCAGAACGATGGAGGGAACAAAGTATGCTTAGAAATGTAAAATATCTTTACAGGCAACCCTTGTCTAACAATTTCTGGAAAACTGATCATTGAGACAGAATAATTTGCATTAAAATGTATTTTGTTCAGGGGCCAGCAGTCAACTGGAGATGAAATGTGGTGAGGCCACAGACCAACGAATTTAGGTGAACTTTTATGCAGCCACGTGTGAAGCAAAGCAAAGCCATTGAAGGTAGGGACATCTGATAACATACCACTGAAATAATCGTAATTTGCTATTTATCTACCAGCTTAATTTTGAATCACACATATCCCGTCAGATTCTACAGAGGCCCCTATGCTGTGATTATAGAAACCTAACAAGTCAGAACGAAATTACATGTTCAGTTGTTCGGCTTTAAAAGAAAGAGCGATATAAGTCTCCATTGTGACAGGGATTACAACCAGAAAGGGATAAAAATTATTATTTCCATCTAAGTCTCCTTGAAAAGAGAGATCTGCCAACTTCAGAGGCGATTACACTACCATTGTCTACGACGGAATTGCGAAACATGCGTCCCGCAGGCCGCATGCGGCCCCCGGAAACATTTTCCCTGGCGCTGGGGTGATGGGGTCAACAGCCCCGGAGCCTTGAAAAATTATTTTTAAAAATAATCAAGTATAATAAAACCCGACGTAATTTTTAAATAAGGACAAATGAAATTGCAATTCCTTCTTATGCCTATTCTCATTATTTTTAAATTTATTTCTTTCTGATAGAGAACACATTTAATATTAATTATTAACTTCTTACATTTATGATTGCTTGCAACCAAATTATAAGTTAGAGTATTTTTATTTGTGTTTTTTTTCAACTACCAACAATGTGTAAATATGGACCGACAATGAACACCTGCGTGTATAATAATGCAAAAGCATTGAAATTTCTAACCCACACCTGAAACAATTTTGGCTGAGCATGCCGTAAGGCTCTTTTATCGTTTCTTATGCATGCAGTATAATTGCATGAATGAACCATGTTGCACTCCATTCCTTTAACCTTGAAGGATCTCCGTGATATTTTCACTGTAGGTCTTCTTGGTGCACTAAGCAACCTTTGGCTTTGTGCAGTAAGTGGTGACAAGGAAAAGATATTTGATCCTGGAATGAACGCTCTTCTCTCATCACATTGAATGTTGGCGCCTAGAAGTTCGTTTTTCAGCAAACAAGAATATGCCAGTCTCTCATGACCACCAAAAGCCTCTTTTTGTAGTTAATCCAATCTGGACAGACTCCTATATTTAAAAACAGACACAAATTCAGACATTTCTACAACTTGCTTACATTAAGAGAAATTCATAAAGCTTGTAGACAATGGGGAATTGACAGCATCATGCAAGAGACCTGATGGGAAAGGAGTTATAGAAGTACATCACAAATAGCAGTTTTAAATGATGGTAAGATACACTCACTCCAAATCCAAACAGAACAAAAACTAAATAAATTAGATTACTAGTAGTAGCTTAAGTACACAATTTGATAATCTGATATTGTATTTGTACAGTGCAATTGTAGTCAATTAAGAAGAAACCAATTTTTGTGGATAATGTTTCATTTAAATATCTGATAAAATACTGTCTTGAAGGCAAATTGATCTCATCCTCAGCACAGCATACTCACTTCATCTATCCACTAATTTTATAAAGTCACAAAAATCATAACTTAATGAAAAACACTTACTGTGTTCCTGAGAAACTTCATGCGCCAGCACGCAGCGGAATAAAGCGATCGCCTGACTGCAAGTAAGGAAAAGATGCAAGTAAAACCTCACAATTCCTTTAACCACATTTTCTAATCTTACTAACAGAACAATATACAAAATGAAGATAACTGTCTCCTGGGGCACTGTGCCAAGCAGCCTGGTACAAGTACACAGACATTTCAGAGGTGCTTGCTGCCTTCATCATCAGAGCGATGGAGGCCGAATGTGCATCTAAAATGTTGTCCACAGATCACGAGAAAAGCAATGCGGGGGGAAGTTGGTTCTGGTGGAGGCAGGGGGAATGTTTACTATCAGGTGGACTAGAACAGTGGTATTCAACCTTTTTTGTTCGTGTACCCCCAGATATAAATTCTCTTCAACTTTTTACCCCCAAAGTTGTTGGAGTATAATTCAAGTTATACATATTATATAAACTACATCTAAAATAAATTAAATAAATTACATTACTGATTATACAGTTTTTATTATAAAATAATATTTTTTTTAAATTTCACGTGCCCCCTAAGATGTCTTCGCATACCCCAGGTTGAATACCACTGGATTAGAGGACTGCTATTGGTGGAAAGTATGACACGCCAGAGAGTTACAGTACTACATACAGATTGAAAACATCAAGCAGTTACGAGTAGCGTGTAGTGAGCGCACCTCTAATGTGTTCTGCGGGTGTTGTGATAATATTCTATATTAAATCACTGTGCCACTGTGAGGTAATCTTAAAGCTGTACCCATTAGAACACATGAAAGCCTGTTGTTCGTTGAGTGATTGTGGAACGAATGCTTTTAGGATGGGTCGTCACTCACCGCAAAATCTTGTGCATGCGCGTATATCGAATTCCTAGCAGGGACTTTCTCCTGGTCTGTGAACTGTACATGGTGCAACACTAATCTCCTTACCCGCTGCCATGAAAACCTGAAATGTCACCAGTAAATAAATGTGTAACACACTCTTAATTCAGTACTTAAACTGTAGTAAATGGCAGAGAAAAACTCTTATACTCAACAGCACATTTCATGTTTTAGAAACCACAAAACTCTGTTCACCTGAATACAACACAAAGGCAGTTGCCAACTTTAGCAACTGAAAACCTAGAAGCGTCATCAGTTCACACACCAGAGAGACACACGACTACAGTCAAAATGTTATCACCACTAAACGGTACAATAACGAACAAAGCTGTAAAGTTGGCAGGAGTAACCTATAAAAGAAGGATTTATAGTTAGTCAAGCATTTTAACATCAACCATATTCTTAACTAACAAATACATACACTTTAGTTCAGGCTCAACAAGACAAGTTATCCTATAAAAGTGGCAAAGGAGAAGAATAATACAGAATAAAAGTTACAACTATTAAAATAATAGAAATATTTGGAAGTTAAACCCAGTATTATTATTATTATTATACAATGTAGGAGAAATTAAATTTCTTCCAGTGTGAAAGGTGATGTCACAAGACACAGCTCATCCCCTTCAGTAATTGGTTCTAGTTGGTACTAAGGAGTACAGAAACCTTTATACATCAAAATCCTAACCTTCTTGAAGGCACTGTTTGGTCAGAGTTCAACATGCCAGGGATAAAACACAAGTAATGACCAGAAGAAACCGGAAAAAAATTTCACTAAAGTATCTTTATCAAATGAAGAAGAAACTACAGTATCAATACAAATTAACTGATAACCTATAATAATCCAATTGTAAACAGTTCACTCATAGCATATCGGAACTATAACAAGGAACTTCAAAAGAATCAAGGGAATAACACACAAATAATCAAGGTAGGAAAACATTTTAAACACAAAACTACTTATCTAATTACATCAATTAGTTTAAAGTTTTCTACAAATTAATTAATATATCCAGTGTATGTTTACGAACCGTTAATAATGCAGTTTTAAGTAAGAAGCAAGGAACGCAGTCCTTCGCAACCAACAACTTTAAAATTCAGACCGGAAACAGCCGTTTATGACCAAAAGAGAACCAGCAAGCCACAGAGTTCAAAATAATCGTAACCACCGGATCCTGTTTACCATGTACAAACTCTAAAATTACACAAAGAAATAGAGATGCTGGTAGATGTCCCTACTCTTTGACGTCAAAGGTAAAACTAATGATTGCGAAACATATTTCGTTCATATAATTATGCAAAAGGAAGCATTTCTTACCTGGCTATATTGTTTTATTCTACACATTAGTAAAAGATATGAACTGCCTTTGAGGAAATGTTAAATGGACAGGGCCCCAGATGAACAAGAATAGGCCAGCTTTAAAATGAATTACAGGATTTTTTTTAGAATTAATATAATTAAATTTCGAAGGTATGGGTAAAATGTACGGCTATATTAAAATGGAAGATCAAATACAATTAATAAAATATGTGTCCACACATGCAACACAATCAGAAAACACAATATACTGCACGAAAGCAGAAATATGCAGAGAGCACATGCAAGTAAGATCACCCATTCTACCACTCCTGTTTGCCAGCAGACTTTTGCACAGCATTTACAGTAATTTGTTCGCAAAATTATTTTAAACGCGTACTCTTTCTTCGGAAAAACCCAAGCACCTAACAATTTTTAACACCACTAATCTGCAAATACTATAAACTCAAACTTACTTTGTGCTATGTAACATAGACCAATGATCCGCATTAGCAACTGCTTCACTCATTCCACTCTGCTACATCACACCACCTCTTTAACACCTGCCAGGCATGTTTGTGTTAGACTAGAGAAGATAAGTACTTTCACACTCATACCAAGCCACTCTCAATTATTCATGATGTTACTTGTGCATGAGCAATGTCAGTAACAAATACTGGGATGCAAATAAGTGTGCTACATAAGCAAGTACAGCAAAGAATTTTACTGAAAATAATCAGGGTATGTTACACATTGCACTGATTTGCACATTAGCCTATTTGAGATGGCATAAGTCAGCAGGATCACTTGTGTTCGATTCCCAGGAAAGGCAGGGCTATATTTCTACATCACCACATCCTGATTAACTACAAGACCAGCGCAGCCTCTTATTCAATCAGTACGTGCAAAAAATTAGTACATGATGCAAAATATAGATCTCATTAAGATCTACATTTTCTACACAAGAAGTATGTTAATATGGTGAATATTTTACAAAATACAGACACATTATTTCTCAATGGGTGCAGCGTGATGTGTGTAGTGCAATTAGCTTTGCAAAAATACATCTCTATCTTCAATAAAGTAAAATCAAGACAAGTAGGCATATAAAATAGTAGGGAACATAGTGGAAACTACATGTATGCTACCATTTCACACGTTTTAAGCTAACTCACATTGCAGAACGAAACATTTGTAAATACTCAGCTAAATCATGTGAACCAAAATACTGTGTTATAAAACATCAACTTTTATAGTAAACAAAATTTAATGGCATAAGCTTACCAAAGTATTCTCCCTCCTCTTCCAGCTGACGAGTGAAATCCTCGATTTTTCATTCAGCTTCTGTTGGTCCCTGAAAACAAATTACAACCACTGATAAATATTGTATCATGTCCTTAATATGCTCCTTCGTAAAATAAACACAAGACTACATTCCAACTTCCTGAGACCATATGAACAGGATAGTAATGTATTAACTGTCTGATGTGTATTCAGGAAGGATCTAATTTAAATCATGGCTGGAGTAACAGCTATACTACTTGAGATTCACATGGTGATAAATATGTTGGTAGTCATCTCATAAAATGCAGCATAAGGTAGTATGGTAGACATTGAATGCTGGAATAGTACTTTAACACTTCTTGTTGATATTTAAATGGCCTGCTGCTCTGCTTTCACTTACATAATTTGTTATTAATAACTTAAAATATAAAGGCTAATTAGTGACAAGTTTATGTCCTTGTTGATCACAACAGAAATCTTATCTCAAAAATAAGATCTCATATTCCAATAAGACAAGACAAGACATGAAAACTAAATGACAAGATTGGTGGATTAGTGAGTGTGGTCACTTTCAAAATATTTGCCTTTATCTTCACACACATTCAGCCTTTGACATGCCCAAAAGCACTGCTAGAAATCAACTTCTAAATGTCTTTACATCTTATAATAATTTCAAATGATACCCTTTCAATATGTTTCATTTTAGAAATATGAACATTAAAAGGTCACCAGGGTCAAATCAGATGACTCACCAAAAATCAGTTTTCTCTAGTGCTCTATCTGAATATACTGTTATTAACTCAAAATTCCCCTCTCCAGCTATAGGTTCAGTTTTCAGTCTTCCAGACCAGGGCTGTGGAGTCAGAGTCGGAAACAATTTTAGGTGGAGTTGGAGTCGGCAAAATGTACCGACTCCGACTTAGATATAAAATCTTAAGAAAATATTATTTTAACACTTTTGCTACCATGTAAGCCACTGGTGGCCTCACACTTAAGGAGATTCAATGACATGTTGAGTCACATGGTGTGGGAATAATTCTTTGTAACTTTGGCTCTGGTACCTTAATAATACAAACTGTCTACAAATCAACCGATTTCTGCAATAACCATTAGACTTATATTTAAATACAGGTTATAAGTCTAAAAAGCAGTCTGATGATTCACATGGTGGTGTTGAAATCTCTTGTGGTACCATTTACCATTTTAGTAGGTTTATCATTATTAATACATATGGAGGTTTTATGAAGGATTCAGAGGTTTTAGTACCGACTCCACAGCCCTGTTCCAGACTGTGTATTTTTCCACTGAAACTTTGGCATTTTATTTCAAGCCATACAGAAAGATCATGCCTCATCAAAAGTCTGTAATTTGATGGTTGGGCTTTCTCTATAAACTTGATGAAAGTCTGTGGAACTTCCAGTACAGACCCTCAGTTAAAGTCAATCTCACAGTTCTTCTATCCATGTTAGGTTCTTCTGTTACTTTCCAAACAGTCTAGTGACAATCATTTCTCAGTATTTGTTACTTTCTTCCAAATTTAAGAAAGTTTTTTTTATGGCCACCACACCTTTCATCATCTGCAACATCATCCCTTTTGCTTTGAAATAACTAAACCCACACAAAAGCCAGTATTCTCACAACTGCTTTCAATAAATTTGCTGTTAAAACTTTGTAAAATTCAAACATATTTTTTTCAAGGTTGACAAAATTTTAGAACTGATGCTATTCGAACAATCATTAGAGGCATAGCCTAACAACACAAAGGAGGTGGTGACATGAACCCCACAAATATTAGACGTGACCCTAAGAAACTTACTAAATTACGCTCAAATATAAAAATCTAATAAGCGGCAAAACAGAATACAAAATTGATTTTTCTAGTATCAAAATTAACCATTTATCAGAAACGAAATTACATGAAGCTGAAGACAATAATGAAAATGCAGACTATAAGTACAGATGAGCATTCAGACATGACAGCAGATGCGAGCATTTAGTGAATACAAAATAATTTCCAGAATATTGTGAGCTCAACAAATCTCAGTCTTTTAAGATGTTCTGATACACTATAAAACATCAACTAAAGTGTTTATGTCAATCAGGAAATTACCTCAGTTCTTATACTTTGCTCAACTGAATCTGCAGAATGGAAGTTATGAGTACAACTTGTAATATTATGAAGAGATTTCAATAGACACTTACTACACTTAAAATTGTCAAAATTTCCTTTTAAAGGAAAATTCATAGTGCCTATAAAACCAAAAAATTAAACATTTTAGTATTATGACATTCAGTCATGCACCCTCTTCAATCACACAGTTCTGCCACATGTTAACAATTTATTGTCCCTGTTAGAATCCCATGAACTGTTTGGTATATGACTGTTGAATCATACTTTCATGGACATGAATTCAAACACACATAAACATTTTTTTAAGAAATTGGCAATACTAATGAGTTTGTTCATGCTGGATCATGTTGCTATGTACATAATTGTGAGAACTCAGATTTCCTGCCATATAATATTAATTGAGAACTCCTCATCTCAAGTGCCTCTGATAAATGGGAGGGTATGTTAAGCCTTAAAACAAAGTTATAATTTGTTAAATATAAAAAGGAAAATACTAAACATATACATAATTAATTTACTTTCATGCTTATCAATGACCAAAAACAAATGATAATTCACTGAAAAATCCAACTAATAACCTCAGATTATCTTCTGTGCATAAACTTCT
Organism: Zootermopsis nevadensis; assembly: GCF_977971745.1. Classification (NCBI taxonomy): domain Eukaryota; kingdom Metazoa; phylum Arthropoda; class Insecta; order Blattodea; family Termopsidae; genus Zootermopsis; species Zootermopsis nevadensis. The sequence continues at coordinate 6,052,778 of NW_028259154.1, forward strand.
GTTTTGGACTAAAATCAGAATTGCAACAACTTTTACTTCAACAAAGATTAATGCAGGAATTAAAAGTTTAACATTTCTTTTACCTTCCGTTGATATGTAATTGCATTACATAGTTTTCTAGCAGAGAAAATAAAAATGGTAAATATGAACAAACAAAATGCAGAATAGTTGGTGAAGGCAATAAACAAAACTATAACCTTGTGTTTGGCAGAAAATTGGTTATAATTGTTTATATTACCCTCCCTCATTAAATGCAATTAATAATCATTCTACAATAAAAAGTAAATAAAGTAAAGCTATCCCACTACACGCCATACAGGTGCTTGAGGAGAGACTTCTTAACATCAGCACTAGATGTGGTGAATGGTCAGCATCACGCCCTGGCTTAGCTTTACCCCTAGGAAAGGACCATGATACCCACTGAATAAAAGGCTGGGTGGGCCCCAGAGCCAGTCTGGACATAGAGACTAGAAAAAAACCCTGATCATCCAGTCTGTAGGTACTCACTATTCTGACTGAGATACCCTGGCTCCCAATCATTCTACAATCCTTAATTTAAGCCACATAATGTCAGCTGCTGTTCTTATAATAAAAGGATTGGCTTTTATTACATTATAAATCATTTTACATAAAGTGGTAATAATTTTGGCTTGTATATTTCTTGTTAGCTCATCTTCTTATAAACCTGAGAACCATAGTTAAAACTATGGTCCTACTAAGTCCTTTCCATCAGCGAGGAGAAAAATAATTAAAAGAATGAGATCAAAACCTTACAGTAATGAATCAGGGTCACAGATTTATGAACTCAGTGTACCTCTGTGTGTACTAATATAAGTGACTGGCAAGAAGGTTAATAAAAACCAATTTCAATACAATTTAGGCACACACATGAGAAGAATAAAAATGAGACTGCAACCAAAAATACCAATACTGTATTTTAATTTGACCAAGCCTAGCCCTTATTTTCCATCTAAAAGCATTTGACCTATAATAATATATCCAAAGTATATAGCAGGATCGGAACAGCAAGCATGTTGGTGGCAGTGACTTTGTTTCTACCAGACAGCTCGGAACTCCAAATCTGTCTTAGGGTGTGTCTATACTTGTTGCACAGAGCCTCTTTGACCTTGGAGACAACTTGGACGTGACTCTCACTCACACCAAGATATGTATAGGACTCTTCGGCATCAAGATGGTGTGTGATGCTTCCGTCCACGAGTTGCACGTCTTCGCCGAAATCCCTATTTCTTCCCCTTTTCAAATGCAGAATTGCACACTTGTCCAATCCAAATTCCATGCCGATATACTGAGTGTATACTTGCACGGTGTTCAGTGCACTTTGAATGCCACTGTCGCTGGCAGCATAAAGTTTTAAGTCATCCATATAAAAAAGGTGTGTGACTTTGTGGCTACGAATGGACGGTGCACCGCACATGTAGCCACGTTCACGTCTTAGCACAACTGAAAGAGGAAGTAGCGAGATGCAGAAAAGAAGAGGGCTCAAGCTGTCACCTTGAAACACTCCGCGGTGGTAGCATACCAACTCGGTTGACACTACACGCTTCCCAGATGTTAGAATGAAGCGCGTTTTCCAAAGCGATAGTAGATTTTCAAAGCATCTCACTATGTCAGGTTGGACTTTCAGCACTTTGAGCAAGATGACAATTAGCTCATGAGAAGTTGTGTCAAAAGCTTTTTTGTAGTCCACCCAGGCCATTGACAGGTTGCGCTTATAATGGACCGCATCTTGACAGATGCATCTGTCAATCAACAGATTGTCCTTGCAACCTGCAATGCCACGTTTCGAACCCCGCTGCTCATATACCTCTTTCCAGATAGGGTCAATATGGTGCACTATGCGTTCGTTCAAGATGGAGGTGAACGCCTTGTATACAGTATTAAGACAGGTAATAGGTCGGTAGTTTTCCGGATTAGACAAATCTCCTTTCTTCGGAATAAGAACGGTGCGCCCTTCTGTCAACCAAGGTGGAATGGGCTCTGTACCACACAAAGAAGATGTAAAGATACGAGATAGATGTTTGTGTGTGCTCGTGAAAGTTTTCTACCAAAAATTATTGATGGCATCTATTCCAGGAGCAGAAAAATTCTTTTTGCCAGTAAAGGCACGTTTCACATCTTGTTCGGTGATCACTAGGGGCACATCATCAGCCTCTAAATGACGATCGCAGAACTGCCTAAAGAGGCCAATGGCCGGAGAATCTATGTTCAACGGAAATCTAGTTTCGTAGAGTTTCTCGACCTGCGTTGCTGTTGGTGGGGTATGAACGACTGGAGTGTTCTTGCTGAAGAGACGGGAAGGGCATACACAAAAGATGGTGTTCTCCTTTACGGCCCTATAACGTTTCACTAACTTCTTCCTGTCCGCGGTTAGTGCCCGTATTTTGTCCAGAGAGTGCTGCTTGATGGTCAGCAGCGTATTCTTGTTCAGTGTGTGATACTTAGCCTTGAGAGAGCGGACGATAATCCTCAGCTTGCTGGCAAATCTCCTACCAGAGTTTACATAATCAATCACGCAGTGAATTCTGGATACCAGTTGCCTTTCCAACTTTAACTTCGCGTCCAGACGTTTTGTTTGCTGCTCAGCTTTTTCTGCCACCCTAAACGGGGCTGGGGTTACTAATAACCTGGCTGCAGCGTAACCGGCGCGATTGATAGTAAGCAGATCAGAATCATCTTTTAGGAATTCATCTAAGATTTTGTTTATTTCGGCCAGATGTTTGGCCCGCAGCGATATCTTGTGGTGAACTGTTCGCTGCCTGTCCTTCAGATATTCACAGGAGTTCAACAATTGGTAGAACCGCGTTTTAATGTCGATATCAACAGTCGCAGCTGGGGGACATGGTGCGATATTTTTAATTTCTTCCGCTTTATGCGGCGTAGCTGCATCTGGATCTTGCGGCTTGAAGTCAAAGCCTTTCCTTCGCAGATGGTTAACATAGTCTCGCAGGTTTTGTTGCGAGAGACAGGAGTGCTCAGGATGCATCTCGCACCAAAGGGAATGCATCCGTGCCATGTAACCTCTCCGCGAAGGATCACTGGTGGCGTGACACCCAAGAAGGCTGCTGATCCGATTTGTGCACCTTATTTATTATTATTATTATTATTATATTAACTTCTTACATTTACAATTACTTGCAACCAAATTATAAGTTAGAGTAATATTTTCAACCACCAACAATGTGAAAATATGGACCGACAATGGTCAGCTTTTATACTATGAACTCCTGCGTGCATAACAATGCAAGGTAAAGTATTCGAATTTCTAACCCATGCCTGCAACAATATTAGCTGAGCATGCCTTAAGGCTCTTTTCTCCTTTCTCATACATGCAGTATAATTAACTGAATGAACCGTATTGCACTCCACTAATTTACCTAAGAAACTAATTGTTACGTCATTTGTTTACTCGGCATTGTTGTGTTTCATTACTGTCATCAACAATTCGCTTTCGTTATTGCGGAAAGAGCTCTGCTGTGAATCGCTTGTAGAAGAAGTGCGTCGTAGAGAAGATAATTTTGTGCTCTTAAAAACCTCTTAGAATATCACAGGTACTTATCTTATATAAGAATTATTAAGAAATCTGAGATACTGCCGTTAGTTTTGATTAAATCGGTCATTGCCAGTGGACATCGTGGTCTCTTACAATTGAACAAAGTTTGAGGTAAGGAATTCCTAGTTATTATTATTGTTATATGCAGTTGTATTTGTAATTGCCTGTGGTATCGTGAGTGTTGGTGTGTAATCGTCAAACATTCATATGCCAGCACCTCCATGTGGAAGATGTCATTGAATCTAGAGGACTCTACTTCTGTATTGTTGGCTACCGGGGGAATTCTGTAGACACCTTCGTCCTTAAGGGAGGATAGCTGGCCTTGTAATCCTGGGGTCTCGGGTTCGATTCCCGGCGGTCCCCGAATTTATAACTTGTGTTGGGCAAGGCCGTGGTCTACGCAACACGGAGTTTTCCTCCGGGGGCTTCCCCGGGTTCTCCGTTGCATCAGAACAATTACACAGAAGAAGGCAATGGCAAACCACTTCTGGATCATCTGCCAAGAACGTATATGAACAGGTCCCAGTCCGGGAAAAGGATGGAAGGATCCTGTTCATATGGACCTGTCGTCAGACAGAACACTAAATAAATAAATAAAATAAATACATTACATTCAGCTACCACAGACCCAACTTAAGCGTAAATAATTCAAGTTAAATAAGCAAAGTCTTAATTAAACTTTACTCAATTGTAAAGCATGTATAAAGGAAATATTTAGAATAAAGCCAATATATAAACTTCCTTTCCGTATAGATGTATTTACGTCTAATTTTCCGGAACCGTGGTTCCACTATCACTTTTTAGTAAGAAATATTATGCTATATAACAGGTAATATTATATGCTAATATAAATTAATTTTTGCTTTCTTGCTTATTTTTAGAGCTTTCCAGAATGGAAAAGGAAACTCCATTTGAGGTAAGATTTTGTTTGATTTTTAAGTAAAGGTTAAATAAAGTTCAGTTACACGTTTATGAATGTACTTTGAATGTGACCTTCGTTTCACATTAATGTGATTTGTTGAACTAACGCTGTTATTAAGGGGCATTGTGTGTATAACTAAAACAATTGTCTCTCTTACATGTTAAATTCTGTGATTCGTTATTATTCACATTGTCCAGTTTGGAAATGTTTACCACATTCTTTCTTTTTCTTTTTTCTGCAGGAAGAAAAGAGTTTGCCAAAAGCTGCGCATTTAGCAATAGACAATGAGGAATACCAAGCAGCGAAGACACACTGCTTGGAAGCGGGAAAACGCTTCCAAAAAGCAGAGGAAGGTATGTTGAGACAAATTTGCAGTTTATTCTGTGTCAGTAAAATCTATCTGAATAAAGAAGTGGTCACATACCTTCCCTATTCTAAACTTATAAATCTCCTGTTTGGAGTACTCTAGTTAATCCCCAATGAATATCTGGTTATTACATCAAGTAACGCTCACAGTTTGAAGTTATTCGGTACAAGCCATGTTTGGAGATAGCTTTTATCAATACATTTTTGTTATTATTTCCAGGAGAATTCAAATTTAAAATAGGCAACAACTTCCATGTATCTTTCTATGCACACATCTCATTTGGCACTACATAAGCAATGCCTGCAGTTGATGATTCATAAAACAGACCAATGACCATTTCTGATTCGATTCCAGGCAATTCATGCCTTGCGCAGACAAGACGCTTCACAATTTCCTGGGTTCTCTGTTGTTACTGACCTTATGTTAGTGGTTGTAGGATCGTTCAGTTATAACATCTGGTTTTCAACATTTTAGCTTCGATAACTTTGCTTCCAGGTGAACAGGAAAGTAATAAGTACAAATGCAATACTTGTTTGTAGTGCAAATAGCAAAAAACTAATGAATGCTGCATAGGCCGCATTTCTTAGCAGGCTTTTTTTTACTGTGTACTTTTATTCCCCACATGATTAAATGCGCAGGGGAGGTGCATTTTTATCTGCTTTGTGGTTTTTATTTTTGCATATAGCATTTCACTTTAAGATATGAGCTGCCAACCAGGAAATATAATCAGAACTTTTTGTTTTCAGAGCAACAAGCTGCAGACGCCAAGAAGGCTAAAGAAGAAAAGGAAGGGCATGGAAAAATTTAGAATCCCTAACTCCTGCATTATAGAACAAAAATTAATTTTTTTATATTCAGAACTCATTCCATTTTATCCAAGTGATAGCCATATGTTATTATTTTTATTCTAATACTTCATTTAGATTCCAGTATCCTAACACAAGGGATTTGGATTTTGTTGTTCTACATGCAACACATATCAATATATGAAACTCTTTGGTAAGGCACTGCTTTGGTTATATGTGCAACTACCAGATGTTTGTTGAGTACAAAATTTCAATTGTGAAATTCTTTGTTGTTCAGTCAGTTAATACAAACTTCTTAAACATTAAGTTTTTCACGAATCCATTACTCAAAATAATGTCTCATCCAGATGCTAGTATGTTTCATGTTATCCTTAATTAAGAACGCAATGTAACTGCTCTCTACTTTGTTCTGCAAACTACTGTTCAAAAAAGTTCACCATGTCACTGTTTATCAGTCCAGAAACTATCTTACTATCTCCAAAGTTACAATTAATTACCAACTTAAGGCTTGAATTTAATTTCCCTTCATACCATTTGGCTGTAAGATAGTTCTGGAGATTTGTTTGTCACCGAGCATCTTTCCCTATTCTGAAAATGATGTTAGCTGTACCACAAGAGGCTGTGATGGGTGAATTAATTTTGGACATTCATAATTTGGAATGTTACCACATCTCTGTGCCACAAACGTTCCCTATGAAAAGTCAAATTTGTCTGGCTGGAATTTTGCCGTATGTTAAATCTTTTTTTTTTGTTTCTTTTACAGTTGGAATTTTTAATTGTCCCAATTTATTGTAAACAAAACTTTGCAGTATTTCAATAATTAAAGGACAAAAATAATTTATCTCAAGGATTAAAGAACTTGTCACTGAAACCATTTTGTTCCCAGTGAATACATAACCTTTTAAAACTCACTAGTAACTATATGTACCTTCTGCTTTAACAATCTATAACTCTGTATTTTTCCCACAGACTGTATTAAAGTGATACATATGATTTTCAGCATAAAAAGTGATTATTTCCCTAAACAGTAATCACCATTCATCTTTGTAAACAGAAAGTGTTATTTTTGCTCTGTAGTAAGAAATGAATTTTTAAATATTACTTAAACAAACTACAGCTTCAAAGGTTTAACTGAACACATCTGAAGATAATGTTAAACAGTACTTACAGTAATATCTGTACTTACTTCATGAATAATAGTCAGACAAGGTTAGAATTTCATACACAATATATCTGGTGTGTAGAGGAAATATAATGAACCAATTATTTATTCCCTGTATACAAAAATTAAATACTAATAATATCAGTATTTCAGATTTAGAAAGTGCAAGAGAAGACATAAAATTAATTTAAGCAAATACTGTTTAAGGTGACAGAGTCTGAAACAAATCAAAGAACATGCATCAACTTGGCAATCTTCCACGTAGCACATTATTTTCATTCTACATCAATAAGGTAAAGGAAATTTAAACCCCCAACTGAACTTACTACAGGATTAAAAATAAAGCAGTATGGTACAGTAAGCTTGGCCAGCTGGATCACAAAGTCAGTGAAGTCTTAACATCTTACTTTGTATACAAACTGCAATCTGGACAACATACCTTCCAATTTACTAGTTTCAGCAGTAACCTCATGGCTTTCATTCTCTAAAGCAATAATAACAAAGCATAATGGCATTCTAGAAACAAAATAATGTAAGTACATATTAAAAAGTACTGGAGGATAATGAAACAAATATTGCCTCTAATTTATTACAATAAGGACCAGAAATGCACCACACAATATATCTGACATCATAAAAATCACTTGTTTTGATTAGAGTGCGAAATAAAAACTTCAGACAGAAATTTACCATTTTTGATGAATTCTGTGTAAACATCCTAATCTTTACACATTTATCTCCCTTTCAAGAATAATACCAACATGGAATCCACGTACCCTGTGGCATGGAAAAACTAGAACTATTCACCGCAGTCTTTGAACCAACAAGACCTTTGAAATGTGTCTTTCAATAAGATATTTTTTAGGAAAATGCAAATATGAATATGGTGACCCTGAAAATTGTTTGCAGTGACAACAGTAATTGACATCATTGTTAACTTACAAAAATATATCCTGATAACGTTGTTATAACACAGAAACTGGCAGTAAGTGTGACACAAAAACATAGAGAAACAAAATCCTTTAACATTCAAAATTTTACCAAACAACTGCCAAGTGCCTTTAGTATTTATTTTCATCTAAAAAACATATGAGGCATATTTAGTGTGCTGTGTAAAAACATCTTTTTTTCTAATTATAAGATGTTTCTTACCAGTAACAGCTACAGTCAAATTCAGAATATAAACTATAAGAAAATGTATGTGGTGTTGGACTAATACTTTAATAAAATAGTTGGGAAACAAATAAATGTATTTATATAAGGATAATTCTAATAAAAACACAACTCGACTGTGGCACACAAATTTTTCCTGTGTCTATCTTCTACAACTCATGCATATGGGTATGGCTAGTATGAGGATGAACAAAGATGCACATATTAGAGCTACAAAATCAGCTTTGCAACAGAAAGAACATATTTTCTGACAATGTCATCATGGGAAGATATGTACTGAAAAATGTAGCAGAAATAATATGACTTACTTGAATTATAAAGTAATGCAGTTATTTTGCAGCAAAGAACTCTGTATTCAACATTGTTTTTCTTCTGAACTATATCTACCATCCTATGTATTAAAATAAAGCCATTACATTTCAGCGGCTGTCTAGAAGACCCAACAAAGTAGTTCTTTCATCACCTGAAGATGGGGCCAGAGACAGCCCTTGAAATATTGTGGCTTCAACAACAACAACATATTTAGTCCAGTAAAAACTATAATTATTTATAATACACCATCATCAGAACCTATTAGAATTAATTTGTAAATATCTGAATCACTCCCAAACATCTACAAGTCTCTTTTAACAATGACAATCAACGCAATATTTCACAGTAACAGTGCATGAACAGAACATACTTCCCCAGTCTGTTTAACATATTTTGTGTTCAGTCAATCAAACTGTATACAATTCCAAATTAAAGTTTATGACATTACTGCAAATGAAAATGTACAATATAAATCAAATAAGATGCACATACGCCTGCTGTCACTTCTGACCGACTCAAGAAACACAAGATAAAACTTTTAAGATTAAAAACAATCAATCACTGAGTGTGGGGAAAACCTCCCCATATTCTAGGTACCACTAATGACTAATGTCCATTAGTTTATAATAAAAGAAAACATTGCTTTAGTTCCTAATCCTGAAAACATTTTAAAAGTAATACAATTTATCTCTTTGCCTTCAACATAATTTGTCAGAAATGGCAAATTTTTAATCTGTTTCGTGCTTGCTGTGGATACACACGAACAAAACGGGAGAGTAGTCACTTTTCAACTGGGAGATGTGTTCTACACAATGACAGATGACTGTGACATATTATTAACATTATCATCATCATTGGCATAGACAACTTGCAATCAACAATGATTTTCTTTACAGCCTTTCCCCAGACACTGAAATGATTCAGCCATTAACTTCAAATCTTAGGAGGAAGAAGACGAAAAGAAATTTACTTCTTCCAAAACTTGTGGATTGCTTTTAATTTAATTTGTCACAAATCATACTAGAAAGAAAAGATTTTTCTATATAATAAACTTCTTATACAGAGCCAGATTAGACCAAGGGACAGATTGCTTTTGAATAAGTCATCATGTGGCAAAAATCTTTATTTACAATTTACTGCAATATGAAGAAAAATAACATATTTTTATAGATACAATGTGGTAATTCTTTATTACAAAAAGTTTATAAAGCACATATGAATCAGCAAAAATTAGCATTTTAAAGAGGTACCATATCTGCCCAGTCTAGAAAACAGAGTACATTGGTTAATACGTACTTATGGTAAATGAATGTGCCTTTGCCTGATTTGTCCAGCCATAAAAGTTCCTTGCTCGAAGAGTCACCAAGAAGTATCCTGCTGCAAGATCCTTTAACTGATACTTTACTTTATAAATATTGCCGACTGCATCCAGCACAGGTATTGCGTTAACCTGCCACTTCCCACAAGTCCATGTTGAATGTTTTTATGAAAAATTAGTGAAATATTGTTATATATAGGAATTTTTTGTTGTAATGATGGCATCATGCCATTGTTTTCAATACAACATAAGAAGAACTCTTGATCGCTTTCAGCAGTCATGTAATTATACATCTGTCAGCGTGGCATCACAATTTCATTTTCACAAAACAAGTCGACCGCTTTTCCTAATCACATCAAATGATGCATGGCATTGCTTAGTTGTCATCAGTATTCTGAGTCGGCCAGCTCACTGCCAATTCATTGCCATGGTTACAGTTCTACAGAGCACAAAAAGTCATTCTCTCCTTTAAATACATGTTTAATGCATTACACAAACCCTAATTTCAAGAATAAATGATTTTGAAAAACTGTGTTATACACGTGTAATAATACTATTTGTATTGAATTTTTAAACATTAAGAGAAAAATACTATTCAGAAAACATCACTCTACATGATTCAACCAAAGTTTTTATTTATAATTATAAAGAAAAATTTTATGTGTCAGGTATAAATGGAATAGCAGCATTTCTGTCTTCTAACATGGAACCTGCTTTTATTCAGTACCAGGATCTTCCTTTGCATTTTAGCAGAACGGTGGAGGGAACAAAGTATGCTTAGAAATGTAAAATATCTTTACAGGCAACCCTTGTCTATCAATTACTGGAAAACTGATCATTGAGACAGAATAATTTGCATTAAAATGTAGTGCTACTTCTATTTTGTTCAGGGGCCAGCAGTCAACTGGAGATGAAATGTGGTGAGGCCACAGACCAACGAATTTAGGTGAACTTTTATGCAGCCACGTGTGAAGCAAAGCAAATCAGTTACTGAACTGACAGACGCAACGGATGTCACCAATTCGAAGACATCTAAATATTGCCTCATGACTCAGGAGCAAGATACAAGCCTCTATGATGTTACATTTCTTTGCATTTGTTTGTTTATTCTTTGTTTTTGTTTAATATTTACTATAATAGTGAAATTATTATATAATGGCTTTAATCTCCTGCTTGTGTTAAAAACCATATTTTAACAGACCGTGTCTTACCTTGCTCCCACATTTCCTTTTAGGTATAAGAATATTGTATATTATTATATTGAACTTTGTCATGAAGAGACTTTTTTATATGAACTATACATCCATTCTTGTATTGAACTCTGGTGTCCAGATAGACAATATCCATTATGGAAGTAAACATTTTGTCAGTGGGATAGTTCTTTTTGTGCATAAAACAACTGCTTTGAGTAATCCTTTCCAAAACAATAAATATTCTCAATATCAAGAAATATCAGATTCCTAGATGCTTCAAAATATTAAATTATAATTACATCAAAGTTATCTTTATCGTGGATTCTGAGCCAATATTAACATCATAACCAAATATCAAACTAAGACATTCCAAAAAACATCCAAAATTTCCACTTCACTGCTTATTTACATGAGAATTTCTCAACTCTTGCAACAAGCCACATTCATTTCGTTTTGAAACCCCAATACAGAGAAAGCAAAAACACTTAAACTTTGCGATCCATAATCTCAGAAAATAGACGGATAGGGTGACAGAGCTGAGGTGAAACTGCAGTGAGGTTCTGGACATGCGCACTGAATATTCTGATGAAGCAGAAACATGAGGTTGTACTTGTTTGCTTCCTTGGGAACTTGGATGTATATGAAAACTGCCGCTAGCATGTTGTTATTCATTTTAGTATTATGTGGAATTTTCCTTTTATGTTGAAAGTTCACAAGGAGGGCGCTATGGAGGGATAAATGATTAGGTGAGATATCTAATGCTGTGCTATTAACATCTGTGCCATGCAACTAGCAGGGTGTAACAATGGATTACTGAGAATATAAGTAAGAGACGTGTATGAAGAAGGATTAAGGTTGATTCACAATTATCTGTGACATGTCAGTTCTGTCTGTGCAGTTTCTGACATAGAAGCATTGTCAGATGTATTTTAAATGGAACCATTCACACGTATCCAGCACAGTGGTGTCCAGTTACCATTAGTGTTGCCTGGCATCACTGGCAACAGTATTTGACCATACTTCACTGAACTGATATCGTACAGGATGTATGACTAGGTTTCAATGTCAATGATTCCAACGATTCCAGTGTATTTTCAGCATTCATATGGTAAACTCCATAAAATTCGAGATGAATGATGAGAAACTTATAGTTTGTTAAATCACATATTAAACTCTGTTTTTCGCATCCAAAATATATGGCTACTACATACAGAAGCGGAATAACACGTGACAATTACAGGAAGTTGTTAAAAAGAGTTAAAAAAAAGACGATACTACTTACTTAGGATACTTGGACGACCCGTTCTTCAGTGCCTTGAGCATCTGCGGGACCCAACTTTCTTTGGCACTGATCTACGGGACATTCCGTAGGACTCCTTGGACGAGTGATCGGCCCGTCGCATGGCCTCTACCCGTACACAGGACAGCACAACACAGAAAGACATCCATTGAGCGGGATACGAACCCACGATCACATAGTCCAAGCGACACAAGGCCCAAGCCTCAGACCGCGCGGCCATTGTGACGGCGCGTTTCTTCATATTAACCCAATAATTTCTGTCTAATAAACTTTAAAGGAGAAAGTTGTGTTGTACGTGATTTAGTTTGATATTTTGAATACTCGAACCAATTTTGTTCAATCATTCTGCATAGTTTTGTGAGAATAAATTAGAATCAAGTTTATAGAAGATGACGACCACAGCCGGTTTTGGGCATCTTGAGCACTGGGATTGTGGGTTCGCATCCCACTCGCGTTTTTCACTGCTGTTTTGTGTAAGTGGACATCTTTCCCTTGTCAAAGGAGTCCTGCCAAGTGACTTCTAGGATTCGCACTTGCTTGTGAATTGGAACAGGTCAGAAGACGCGCATCGGAAAAACTGGAGAAGAGGAAAATCCATGAAAGATGGTTACTGTGCCTATTAAAAGCATTTTCAGTTTTCTGTAACCTTTGTGAGTAGCGCAGACGCTGTAGAATTTCGAAGCACAGCTCACCTTTGGCGTGAAGACGTTGAGAAAGAGACAGTCGTCCTCTCCTGACAGTAAACTCGTCAAGTCGCTCCTCTGAGTGCACGTGTATCCTTCCAAAGTCGCATCACGAGTTCCTGCCGTGGTTACGGCGCTTGAGGCGCCTGCAGCGAGCAAATTTCAAATTAAAACTGAATAAAAATTATTTGCCATCACGGATATTGCTTCGAGTGGCAGAGAAACGGAGCAGAACTTTCAGTGATCGCGGCCTTTAAATTTTTTTTTCATGCTGTTGGACATCTTCATTACCAGGAATGGTAAATCAGCATGGAATTTAGTGATGTGTTTGCGTATGTGAATAATTGTGGCTGGTAAACAATTTCAAGTTGTTAGACTCGAAATAGAAACTTTTTACACATAAGAAAACCTCGTGCAAAATTCGCGTTTATACTTATAACGTGCCTTGGGAATTAAATAATCTCATTCCTACAATCTATTCGATGTAGGTCCGAGACCGGTTGTCCTGACTGAAGTTTTTTTCGTGCTTTTGTTATTTCTTTCAGGCACATTCTGCGGTAGTACCGGAAACTAGGCCGTAGTCTTTTCTTTCAACATATTTTACAATTTATTATTTATTACTCGTCCCATCAATCGACGTAATGCACTTTAATTACAAATATCGTCGTTAAACAAGCCGTAAATACAACAATCGAAGTTAAAGACAGAGTCACAAGGGCATAACATTGTCTATGATCTGCTGGGGTTTGGTACCGTAGAGGCTGAAGATACGACTTTTAAGATTATATCGTGTGTATTAGTCTTCTGCATTTCATGCGGCACCAATTTCCCAATTAATAACCTCGTTCGAATTCATGCAATTGTCATTAACAGAGTATCAGAAATAAGACCGAACTTTCGCTTAATAAAAGTCTGTATTTGAATTCTATCCTGCTTAAAGTAACTCGCCAATGGTCATCTGAACCCATACAAATTGAATCCCCATCCTCACACTCTTTGTGCAAAAGACATTGGATTCAATTTAAGTGATTTACCTCTAGTACATTTCCTGTTTTGACGGGCTTAAACAAGTCTACTGAAAGTTTTGTAAAAAGTAAGACGTCAATATTTATCATTCAATTCATCTCCCACGCAATGTTAGCTATTCTATGTATGATGTGACATTTTAGGTTCTAAGGCTTTTTCGTAATTTTGGTAGCACTTTTCCTCTGGACACCGCGATATTTTGTGAATACGACTCACCGAATAATTTATGTATTTTTCACAAAACACAGACCGCAATGTAAAATTTACGTTGTTACTTATCATCTTCCCATCACTTTGAACTTGAGGTCACCGACAGGAGTTTTGGCGTACGGAATTCCAAGAAACGCCACATACTTTTTCTTGTTTCGGATAGATGCTAAAACTTTTCCCTTCAGCAAACCTCATTGCACTCTAACTATTGGTCTTCTTGAAGTCTGCTCTGCCGTGGCGAGGCTGCTACACATGGAGATTATTACCAGTGCCAACGCGGGGATCCGTTGGCCCGCCATGTCTCCACATCTGTGCACTGGAACCCAGGGATCCAGATCCATTTTAAGTTACTGAATTATTTATCAGAAGCATAAAATGTTACACTGGTTACAATTATTCAGTTTAATTTAAAAACTTTGGAACACTTTCTTGTGTATATACAGAGTGATTCAAAAGGTTAGGGCCGAACTGAAAGAGCGTATAGAGGGAATCAGAGAGAAAAGCTCTTGAACAGGAATCAGTGTTCTCCGAAGTTATCCTGAGTCAGTCGAGGCCATTGAATGTAGGGACATCTGAAATAATCGTAATTTCCTATTTATCTACCAGCTTAATTTTGATTCACATATATCCCGTCAGATTCTACAGAGGCCCCTATGCTCTGATTGTAGAAACCTAATAAGTCAGAACGAAATTACATGTTCAGTTGTTCGGCTTTAAAAGAAAGAGCGATATAAGTCTCCATTGTGACAGGGATTACAACCAGAAAGGGATAAAAATTATTATTTCCATCTAAGTCTCCTTGAAAAGAGAGATCTGCCAACTTCAGAGGCGATTACACTACCATTGTCTACGCCAGAATTGCGAAACATGCGTCCCGCAGGCCGCATGCGGCCCCCGGAAACATTTTCCCTGGCGCTGGGGTGATGGGGTCAACAGCCCCGGAGCCTTGAAAAATTATTTTTAAAAATAATCAAGTATAATAAACCCCGACGTAATTTTTAAATAATGACAAATGAAATTGCAATTCCTTCTTATGCCTATTCTCATTATTTATAAATTTATTTCTTTCTGATAGAGAACACATTTAATATTAATTATTAACTTCTTACATTTATGATTGCTTGCAACCAAATTATAAGTTAGAGTATTTTTATTTGTGTTTTTTTTCAACTACCAACAATGTGTAAATATGGACCGACAATGAACACCTGCGTGTATAATAATGCAAGAGCATTGAAACAATGTTGGCTGAGCATGCCGTAAGGCTCTTTTCTCGTTTCTTATGCATGCAGTATAATTGCATGAATGAACCATGTTGCACTCCATTCCTTTAACCTTGAAGGATCTCCGTGATATTTTCACTGTAGGTCTTCTTGGTGCACTAAGCAACTTTTGGCTTTGTGCAGTAATTGGTGACAAGGAAAAGATATATGATAATGGAATGAACGCTCTTCTCTCATCACATTGAATATTGGCGCCAAGAAGTTCGTTTTTCAGCAAACAAGAATATGCCAGTCTCTCATGACCACCAAAAGCCTCTTTTTGTAGTTAATCCATTCTGGCGAGACTCCTATATTTAAAAACAGACACAAATTCAGACATTTCTACAACTTGCTTATATTAAGAGAAATTCATAAAGCTTGTAGACAATGGGGAATTGACACCATCATGCAAGAGACTTGATGGGAAAGGAGTTATAGAAGTACATCACAAATAGCAGTTTTAAATGATGGTAAGATACACTCACTCCAAATCCAAACAGAACAAAAACTAAATAAATTAGATTAGTAGTAGTAGTAGCTTAAGTACACAATTTGATAATCTGATATTGTATTTGTACAGTGCAATTGTAGTCAATTAAGAAGAAACCAATTTTTGTGGATAATGTTTCATTTACATATCTGATAAAATACTGTCTTGAAGGCAAATTGATCTCATCCTCAGCACAGCATACTCACTTCATCTATTCACTAATTTTATAAAGTCACAAAAATCATAACTTAATGAAAAACGCTTACTGTGTTCCTGAGAAACTTCATGCGCCAGCACGCAGCGGAATAAAGCGATCGCCTGACTGCAAGTAAGGAAAAGATGCAAGTAAAACCTCACAATTCCTTTAACCACATTTTCTAATCTTACTAAGAGAACAATATACAAAATGAAGATAACTGTCTCCTGGGGCACTGTGCCAAGTAGCCTGGTACAAGTACACAGACATTTCAGAGGTGCTTGCTGCCTTCATCATCAGAGCGATGGAGGCCAAATGTGCGTCTAAAATGTTGTCAAACTTTGAACAGACTACTGTCCACAGATCACGAGAAAAGCAATGCGGGGGGAAGTTGGTTCTGGTGGAGGCAGGGGGAATGTTTACTATCAGGTGGACTAGAACAGTGGTATTCAACCTTTTTTGTTCGTGTACCCCCAGATATAATTTCTCTTCAACTTTGTACCCCCAAAATTAAATAAATTACATTACTGATTATACAGTTTTTATTATAAAATAATATTTTTTTTTAAATTTCACGTGCCCCCTAAGATGTCTTCGCATACCCCAGGTTGAATACCACTGGATTAGAGGACTGATATTGGTGGAAAGTATGACACGCCAGAGTTAAACTACTACATACAGATTGAAAAC
Organism: Zootermopsis nevadensis; assembly: GCF_977971745.1. Lineage (NCBI taxonomy): Eukaryota > Metazoa > Arthropoda > Insecta > Blattodea > Termopsidae > Zootermopsis > Zootermopsis nevadensis. The sequence goes on from NW_028259154.1 coordinate 6,069,459, forward strand.
ATCAAGCAGTTACGAGTAGCGTGTAGTGAGCGCACCTCTAATGTGTTCTGCGTGTGTTGTGATAATATTCTATATTAAGTCACTGTGCCACTGTGAGGTAATCTTAAAGCTGTACCCATTAGAACACATGAAAGCCTGTTGTTCGTTGAGTGATTGTGGAACGAATGCTTTTAGGATGGGTCGTCAATCACCGCAAAATCTTGTGCATGCGCGTATATCGAATTCCTAGCAGGGACTTTCTCCTGGTCTGTGAACTGTACATGGTGCAACACTAATCTCCTTACCCGCTGCCATGAAAACCTGAAATGTCACCAGTAAATAAATGTGTAACACACTCTTAATTCAGTACTTAAACTGTATTAAATGGCAGAGAAAAACTCTTATACTCAACAGCACATTTCATGTTTTAGAAACCACAAAACTCTGTTCACCTGAATACAACACAAAGGCAGTTGCCAACTTTAGCAACTGAAAACCTAGAAGCGTCATCAGTTCACACACCAGAGAGACACACGACTACAGTCAAAATGTTATCACCACTAAACGGTACAATAACGAACAAAGCTGTAAAGTTGGCAGGAGTAACCTATAAAAGAAGGATTTATAGTTAGTCAAGCATTTTAACATCAACCATATTCTTAACTAACAAATATATACACTTTAGTTCAGGCTCAACTAGACAAGTTATCCTATAAAAGTGGCAAAGGAGAAGAATAATACAGAATAAAAGTTACAACTATTAAAATAATAGAAATATTTGGAAGTTAAACCCAGTATTATTATTATTATTATACAATGTAGGAGAAATTAAATTTCTTCCAGTGTGAAAGGTGATGTCACAAGACACAGCTCATCCCCTTCAGTAATTGGTTCTAGTTGGTACTAAGGAGTACAGAAACCTTTATACATCAAAATCCTAACCTTCTTGAAGGCACTGTTTGGTCAGAGTTCAACATGCCAGGGATAAAACACAAGTAATGACCAGAAGAAACCGGTACAAATTTCACTAAAGTATCTTTATCAAATGAAGAAGAAACTACAGTATCAATACAAATTAACTGATAACCTATAATAATCCAATTGCAAACAGTTCACTCATAGCATATCGGAACTATAACAAGGAGCTTCAAAAGAATCAAGGGAATAACACACAAATAATCAAGGTAAGAAAGCATTTTAAACACAAAACTACTTATCTAATTACATCAATTAGTTTAAAGTTTACTACAAATTAATTAATATATCCAGTGTATGTTTACGAACCGTTAATATTGCAGTTTTAAGTAAGAAGCAAGGAACGCAGTCCTTCGCAACCAACAACTTTAAAATTCAGACCGGAAACAGCCGTTTATGACCAAAAGAGAACCAGCAAGCCACAGAGTTCAAAATAATCGTAACCACCGGATCCTGTTTTCCATGTACAAACTCTAAAATTACACAAAGAAATAGAGATGCTGGTAGATGTCCCTACTCTTTGACGTCAAAGGTAAAACTAATGATTGCGAAACATATTTCGTTCATATAATTATGCAAAAGGAAGCATTTCTTACCTGGCTATATTGTTTTATTCTACACATTAGTAAAAGATATGAACTGCCTTTGAGGAAATGTTAAATGGACAGGGCGTCAGATGAACAAGAATAGGCCAGCTTTAAAATGAATTACAGGATTTTTTTTAGAATTAATATAATTAAATTTCGAAGGTATGGGTAAAATGTACGGCTATATTAAAATGGAAGATCAAATACAATTAATAAAATATGTGTCCACACATGCAACACAATTAGAAAACACAATATACTGGACGAAAGCAGAAATATGCAGAGAGCACATGCAAGTAAGATCACCCATTCTACCACTCCTGTTTGCCAGCAGACTTTTTGCACAACATTTACAGTAATTTGTTCGCAAAATTATTTTAAACGCGTACTCTTTCTTCGGAAAAACCCAAGCACCTAACAATTTTTAACACCACTAATCTGCAAATACTATAAACTCAAACTTACTTTGTGCTATGTAACATAGACCAATGACCCGCATTAGCAACTGCTTCACTCATTCCACTCTGCTACATCACACCACCTCTTTAACACCTGCCAGGCATGTTTGTGTTAGACTAGAGAAGATAAGTACTTTCACACTCATACCAAGCCACTCTCAATTATTCATGATGTTACTTGTGCATGAGCAATGTCAGTAACAAATACTGGGATGCAAATAAGTGTGCTACATAAGCAAGTACAGCAAAGAATTTTACTGAAAATAATCAGGGTATGTTACACATTGCACTGATTTGCACATTAGCCTATTTGAGATGGCATAAGTCAGCAGGATCACTTGTGTTCGATTCCCAGGAAAGGCAGGGCTATATTTCTACATCACCACATCCTGATTAACTACAAGGCCAGCGCAGCCTCTTATTCAATCAGTACGTGAAAAAAATTAGTACATGATGCAAAATATAGATCTTATTAAGATCTACATTTTCTACACAAGAAGTATGTTAATATGGTGAATATTTTACAAAATACGGACACATTATTTCTCAATGGGTGCAGCGTGATGTGTGTAGTGCAATTAGCTTTACAAAAATACATCTCTATCTGCAATAAAGTAAAATCAAGACAAGTAGGCATATAAAATCGTAGGGAGCATAGTGGAAAATACATGTATGCTACCATTTCACACGTTCTAAGCTAACTCACATTGCAGAACGAAACATTTGTAAATACTCAGCTAATACATGTGAACCAAAATAATGTGTTATAAAACATTAACTTTTATAGTAAACAAAATTTAATGGCATAAGCTTACCAAAGTATTCTCCCTCCTCTTCCAGCTGACGAGTCAACTCCTCGATTTTTCATTCAGCTTCTGTTGGTCCCTGAAAACAAATTACAACCACTGATAAATATTGTATCATGTCCTTAATATGCTCCTTCGTAAAATAAACACAAGACTACATTCCAACTTCCTGAGACCATATGAACAGGATAGCAATGTATTAACTGTCTGATGTGTATTCAGGAGGGATCTAATTTAAATCATGGCTGGAGTAACAGCTATACTACTTGAGATTCACATGGTGATAAATATGATGGTAGTCATCTCATAAAATGCAGCATAAGGTAGTATGGTAGACATTGAATGCTGGAATAGTACTTTAACACTTCTTGTTGACATTTAAATGGCCTGCTGCTCTGCTTTCACTCACAATTTCGACTTGCAATTGTTGTTTTCAACAATAATTTTCATTCATTTAGGAGACCAGAAACAATATGATATACTAGAAATTAAATTTCAGACACTGTTCTTTACATAATTTGTTATCAACGATATAAGTAGTGACAAATTTATCTCCATGTTGACCACAACAGAAATTTTATCTCAAAAATAAGATCTCATATTCCAAAAGACAAGACATGAAAAATAAATGACAGGATTGGTGCACTAGTGAGTGTGGTCACTTCCGAAATATTTGCCTCTACCTTCACACACATTCAGCCTGATATACCCAAAACCACTACTAGAAATAAACTTCTAAATGTCTTTACATCTTATAACAGGACCTTACGAATACAAACTGTCTACAAATCAACCAATTTCTTCAATAACCATTAGACTTATATTTAAATATAGGTTATAAGTCTAAAAAGTAGCCTGATGTTTCACGTGGTGGTGATGAAATCTCTTGTGGTACCATTTACCATTTTAGTATGTTTACCATTATTAATACATATGGAGGTTTTATGAAGGATTCAGAGGTTTTAGTACCGACTCCACAGCCCTCTTCCAGACTGTGTATTACTCCACTGAAAACTTTGGCATTTTATTATAAGCCATACAGAAAGATCATGCCTCATCAAAAGTCTAGTGACAAACATTTCTCAGTATTTGTTACTTTCTTCCAAATTTAAGAAAGTTTTTTTATGGCCACCACACCTTTCATCATCTGCAACATCATCCTTTTTGCCTTGAAATAACTCAACCCACACAAAAGCCAGTATTCTCAAAACTGCTGTTAATAAATTTGCTGTTAACACTTTGTAAAATTCAATCATATTTTTTTCAATTTGGACAAAATTTTATAACTGATACTATTCGAACAATCATTAGAGGCACAGCCTAATAGCACAAAGGAGGTGGTGACATGAACCCCACAAATATTAGACGTGACCCTAAGAAACTTACTAAATTACGCTCAAATATAAAAATCTAGTAAGAGGCAACACATAATTCAAAATTCCCTTTTCTAGTATAAAAATTATCATTTATCAGAAACGAAATTACATGAAGCTGAAGACAATAATGAAAATGCAGACTATAAGTACAGATGAGCATTCAGACATGACAGCAGATGCTAGCATTTAGTGAATACAAAATAATTTCCAGAATATTGTGAGCTCAACAAATCTCAGTCATTTAAGATGTTCTGATACACTATAAAACATCAACTAAAGTGTTTATGTCAATCAGGCAATTACCTCAGTTCTTATACTTTGCTCAACTGAATCAGCAGAATTGAAGTAATGAGTACAACTTGTAATATTATGATGACATTCCACTAGACACTTACTACACTTAAAATTGTCAAAATTTCCTTTTAAAGGAAAATTCATAGTGCCTATAAAACCAAAAAATCAAACATTTTAGTATTATGAAATTCAGTCATGCACCCTCTTCAATCAGACAGTTCTGCCACATGTTAACAATTTATTGTCCCTGTTAGAATCCCAAGAACTGTTTGGCATATGACTGTTGAATCACACTTTCATGGACATGAATTCAAACACACATAAACATTTTTTTAAGAAATTGGCAATACTAATGAGTTTGTTCATGCTGGATCATGTTGCTATGTACATAATTGTGAGAACTCAGATTTCCTGCCATATAATATTAATTGAGAACTCCTCATCTCAAGTGTCTCTGATAAATGGGAGGGTATGTTAAGCCTTAAAACAAAGTTATAATTTGTTAAATATAAAAAGGAAGATACTAAACAAATACATAATTAATTTACTTCAAAGTTCATCAATGACCAAAAACAAATGATAATTCACTGAAAAATCAAACTAATAACCTCAGATTATCTTCTGTGCATAAACTTCTGTTTTGGACTAAAATCAGAATTGCAACAACTTTTACTTCAACAAAGATTAATGCAGGAATTAAAAGTTTAACATTTCTTTTACCTTCCCTTGATATGTAATTGCATTACATAGTTTTCTAGCAGAGAAAATAAAAATGGTAAATATGAACAAACAAAATGCAGAATAGTTGGTGTAGGCAATAAACAAAACTTTAACCTTGTGTTTGGCAGAAAATTTGTTATAATAGACTTCATAACATCAGCACTAGATGTGGTGAATGGTCAGCATCACGCCCTGGCTTAGCTTTACCCCTAGGAAAGGACCATGATACCCACTGAATAAAAGGCTGGGTGGGCCCCAGAGCCAGTCTGGACATAGAGACTAGAAAAAAACCCCTGATCATCCAGTCTGTAGCTACTCACTATTCTGACTGAGCTACCCTGGCTCCCAATCATTCTACAATCCTTAATTTAAGCCACCTAATGTCAGCTGCTGTTTTTATATGTTGATATAATAAAAGAAATGGCTTTTATTACATTATAAATCATTTTACATAAAGTGGTAATAATTTTGGCTGGTATATTTCTTGTTAGCTCATCTTCTTATAAACCTGAGAAACATAGTTTAAAACTATGGTCCTACTAAGTCCTTTCCATCAGCGAGGAGAAAAATAATTAAAAGAATGAGATCAAAACCTTACAGTAATGAATCAGGGTCACAGATTTATGAACTCAGTGTCCCTCTGTGTGTACTAATATAATTGACTGGCAAGAAGGTTAATAAAAACCAATTTCAATACAATTTAGGCACACATATGAGAAGCATAAAAATGAGACTGTAACCTGAAATACCAATATTTTATTTTGACCAATCCTAGCCCTTATTTTCCATCTAAAAGCATTTGACCTATAATAATATATCACATCACAGAGAAATAGTTTTAATGATATATCAATTGCTTAAACATTACAAGATTATCACATATGTACTATCTCTGCATTGTGATAGCTTATTCAAACACATGTCAACCTTATGCACCCCACGGTACCGCATTCCATCAAGTTCCCTAAACAAGTCACATTAACAGAATATCACACCTAAAATATTACCTGTGATACATGTGAAATGGTGAAAAACATTAAAAAGGTTGCTGCACACAAAATGTTGGAGTTAAAAAAAATATTATGCACCTATATAAAATGGTGCCACGCCACGGTGGTCTAGCGGTTAGAACGCTGGCCTTGTAATCCTGGGTTCTCGGGTTCGATTCCCGGCGGTGCCCGAATTTATAACTTGTGTTGGGCAAGGCCGTGGTCTAGGCAACACAGAGTTTTCCTCCGTGGCATCCCAACAATTACTCCATTCACACTCAGAGGAGGGCAATGGCAAACCATTTCTGGATCATCTGCCAAGAACGTATATGAACAGGTCCCAGTCCGAGAAAAGGATGGAAGAATCCTGTTCATATGGACCTGTCGTCAGTCAGAACACTAAATAAATATAATAAATATAAAATGGTAGATGGTTCATCAATTAATTGGTAAGAATCTGGATAGAAACGGCCATTTTAAGTTTCTGCCCCATTACTTTTCTCAGGAGAATACAGAAATGCGCAGAAAACCTCACTTAGAGCAGCTAGTCTCCAGGCTGAGATGTGAACTTGGTACCCCTTGAATATGTAAAAGCTTACATACTGTTCTTGTGTGTGCACACACAAGACAAAACAGACACTGACTATTTAAGAGCACTAACTAGAATAGCAACTGCCTGAACTACAAATGAAAATGATCAGCAAACTTGGTCAGTATAAACATCACCAACATTTTGGCAGTCAATATTATGAATGTGATTGATTTGCAATGATTGTATAGTTTGACTTTATGGAGTCATTAGTAGCAAATGTAACTTTGACCTTAGAGATGCAGACAATACATTCCTTCAAAATGTGAGTAATAACCTACAAAAAACTACGCAGTGTCACAACCCATGAGACTCGATCGACAACTACAGGAAAGATTAATCACCCACAAGGAAGGACAAACATGTCACTAATGACTAATTTTGTTAAAGAAACTGCTGAGCAGTAATGAGTAAGTTAGTTGCCTTCTAATAAATCATTATGAACTTTCAACAAATTGTCCTTTGTAACCTTGCAACGAGTGAGTCTATAAGAAAGGATAAATGTGGCCCCATGTTTGGAAAGGTTTGATAACTCTTACCCTTATCTAAGTTAACGTAACTTGACAAAATAAATTCATGTCCTTAGCTGCCTGCTTTCCAAACAACAAATACTGCAGATGTCATCTTCAAGAAAGTTTGTTCCATGCATTCAAATACTTATATTTTATTTATTTATAATGCAAGGCCAGCTCTATGACAAGGCCAACAGACTGGATGAGAAGGAGATGGAATTGGAGCCAGAAGAAGAAGTAGAAGAGGACGACAAAGGTCCAGAGATACTGAAGAGCGAGGTAGAGAGGGCCATAAAGGATATGAGAAGAAGAAAAGCTATGGGAGATGATGAAATCCCATCGGACTTATTGAAAGTACTTGGAGAGAAGGGAGTGAAGGTTCTTACTAGACTCGCTAACAAGATATACACCTCCGGTGAGTGGCCCAAGGACTTTCTGGAAGTAACAATGATTCCGTTACAGAAGAAAAAGAATTCCAAGAAGTGCGGCGATTACAGGACCATCAGCCTAATCTCACATGCGGCGAAGACAATGACGAGAATACTGACTAAAAGACTAGAAAAGAAGATAGAGGAAGTGCTGGGAGACGACCAATTTGGATTCAGGAGAGGAAGAGGAACCAGAGATGCCATCGGAGTTATGAGAATAATTTCAGAGAGAGTTCTCGATGTCAAGGAAGGAGTATGTGCCTGCTTCATCGACTGGAAGAAGGCTTTCGATCGAGTAAAATGGAAGAAATTAATGAGGATCCTACAGAGAATTGGAATTGATTGGAGAGATAGAAGACTAATCGAAAACCTGCACATTAGGCAAAATGTCAAAGTGACACTGGACTCAGGAGACACCAACAGCGTTGAGATAGGTAGAGGTGTAAGACAGGGATGCTGCTTATCACCAATTCTTTTTAACCTGTACGGGGAATGGCTTGCCAAGGAAGCTCTGGAGGGAACATGAGACTTCAAAATTGGAGGAAGAGTGATAACGACTGTAAAGTATGCAGACGACTTAGTAGTATTGGCGAAGGAAGAGGAGGAATTACAAAACATGATGGACAAGTTAGTGGAAACAGGTAGAGAGTATGGAATGGAAATCAACATTGAAAAATCAAAGGTAATGAGGATAGCACCGAGAGCAGAACCATTGAACGTTGTAATTGGAAACAAACAGATGGAGAATGTGGAGCATTTCAAGTACTTGGGAAGCATAGTCACGACGGACGCCCTATTTACCAAGGAAGTAAAAGCAAGGATAGCCATGGCCAAGGCAGCTTTCGTCAAGAACAGGATACTTCTCACTAGCAAGTTGGGCTTGGAGATGAAGAAGAAACTAGTAAAGTGTTACGTATGGAGTGTCGCGCTGTATGGAGCAGAGACTTGGACACTCAGGAAGAAGGAACAGAAATGCCTGGAGAGTTTTGAAATGTGGTGTTGGAGAAGAATAGAGAAGATCAGGTGGACGGATCGAGTGACCAACGAAGAAGTATTGAGGAGAGTCAACGAGCAAAGAAGCATTCTGCAGGCGATTACACGAAGGAAAGCTAACTGGCTGGAACATATTATGAGAAGGAATGGGATACTGAGTGATGTCACCGAAGGCCAGGTTGAAGGAGAGAGAGAACTAGGAAGAAGACTGATACAGCTAACCGACGAACTTATACAAGGAAAGAAGATGACGTTCCAGGAATTAAAGCGAGAAGCCGAGAATAGGAACAACTGGAGAGCTCTTTTTGGGCAGAGCAATGGACCTGTCGTAAGACAGAACACTTAATAATAATAATAATGCAAGACCTGAGAGCTATCACACAGTATCCCTAACATTGCAAATAGATTAAATATAAGAAATGCAGGTTACAATACAATTCAGAACATTTTGTCTTCCCATCTGCTACATTAAAAAATAAAGACTCAATTAGAGAAAACTATATTATGTATGTGGGTGTGAAACTTGGTCTCCCAATAAGGAAAGAGCACATGTTGAGGTTGTTACAGCAGTAAAAATGTCAATTGTCCTTTCCTATGATGTGATTCCACTAGTCTTGTGGTTACCAACATTTTGGAAAAATGTACTGCGTCCATTTTCAGAGCAGCACTTCTAAACTAACAGAGGCAATATAACCTGTACTAACAGAAATTATGCAACTAAGCTCTTCGGGGGGGCTGGTCAAGTTTTTAAAACGCAACCACCCCCATTTCGGGGAGGGGGGGTGGTTGCGTTTTAAAATCTTGAGTAAGAAACTAAATCAACCTCCCGGATGGAGGGTGAAACACTTTAAAATCTTGAGTAAGAAACTAAACCAACCTTCCCGAATTGGTTGCGTTTTAAAATCTTGAGTAAGACACTAAACTAACCCCCCTTCGAAGGGGGGGGGGTTAGTTTAGTGTTGTTAGTTTACTCAAGTCATTTGTTTACTCGGCATTGTTGTGTTGGTACAACAATGCCGAGTAAACAAATATAACGTAACATTGTTTGATGACGTAATTATTTGGCTACAAATTGTATGACGACGACGAAAAAACACAAATTTTTATAGTAAAAAATTGATAGTGGAACCACGGTTCCGGAGAATCTGACGTAAATAAGTCTATACGGAAAGAAAGTTTATATATTAGCTTTAATTACAACAATATTAACAACAATGCCGAGTAAACAAATGGCGTTTTCTAGGTAACATAACAATGCACGCAAGCTGACCATTGTTGTCGATCCATATTAACACATTGTTGATATGGACCTTACACGATTTCCTTTCACATTTTCCTTTCATTTGTTTGCCGAATGACCCTTCCGTATTGACGTATTTACATCAAAAAAGAAGATTATTATTATTATATTAACTTCTTACATTTACAATTACTTGCAACCAAATTATAAGTTAGAGTAATTTTTTTTGTTTTTTTACAACCACCAACAATGTGTAAATATGGACCGACAATGGTCATCTTTTATACTATGAACTCCTGCGTGCATAACAATGCAAGGTACAGTATTCGAATTTCTAACCCACACCTGCAACAATATTAGCTGAGCATGCCGTAAGGCTCTTTTCTCCTTTCTTATGCATGCAGTATAATTAACTGAATGAACCGTATTGCACTCCACTTATTTACCTAAGAAACTAATTGTTACGTCATTTGTTTACTCGGCATTGTTGTGTTTCATTACTGCCATCAACAATCCGCTTTCGTTATTGCGGAAAGAGCTCTGCTGTGAATCGCTTGTAGAAGAAGTGCGTCGTAGAGAAGATAATTTTGTGCTCTTAAAAACCTCTTAGAATATCACAGGTACTTATCTTATATAAGAATTATTAAGAAATCTGAGATACTGCCGTTAGTTTTGATTAAATCGGTCATTGCCAGTGGACATCGTGGTCTCTTACAATTGAACAAAGTTTGAGGTAAGGAATTCCTAGTCATTATTATTGTTATATGCAGTTGTATTTGTAATTGCCTGTGGTATCGTGAGTGTTGGTGTGTAATCGTCAAACATTCATATGCCAGCACCTCCATGTGGAAGATGTCATTGAATCTAGAGGACTCTACTTCTGTATTGTTGGCTACCGGGGGAATTCTGTAGACACCTTCGTCCTTAAGGGTGGATAGCTGGCCTTGTAATCCTGGGGTCTCGGGTTCGATTCCCGGCGGTCCCCGAATTTATAACTTGTGTTGGGCAAGGCCGTGGTCTACGCAACACGGAGTTTTCATCCGGGGGCTTCCCCGGTTTCTCCGTGGCATCCCAACAATTACACAGAAGAATGCAATGGCAAACCACTTCTGGATCATCTGCCAAGAACGTATATGAACAGGTCCCAGTCCGGGAAAAGTATGGAAGGATCCTGTTCATATGGACCTGTCGTCAGACAGAACACTAAATAAATAAATAAAATAAATACATTACATTCAGCTACCACAAACCCAACTTAAGCGTAAATAATTCAAGTTAAATAAGCAAAGTCTTAATCAAACTTTACTCAATTGTAAAGCATGTTTAAAGGAAATATTTAGAATAAAGCCAATATATAAACTTCCTTTCCGTATAGATGTATTTACGTCTAATTATCCGGAACCGTGGTTCCACTGTCAATTTTTAGTATGAAATATTATGCTATATAACAGGTAATATTATATGCTAATATAAATTAATTTTTGCTTTCTTGCTTATTTTTAGAGCTTTCCAGAATGGAAAAGGAAACTCCATTTGAGGTAAGATTTTGTTTGATTTTTAAGTAAAGGTTAAATAAAGTTCAGTTACTCGTTTATGAATGTACTTTGAATGTGACCTTCGTTTCACATTAATGTGATTTGTTGAACTAACGCTGTTATTAAGGGGCATTGTGTGTATAACTAAAACAATTGTCTCTCTTACATGTTAAATTCTGTGATTCCTTATTATTCACATTGTCCAGTTTGGAAATGTTTACCACATTCTTTCTTTTTCTTTTTTCTGCAGGAAGAAAAGAGTTTGCCAAAAGCTGCGCATTTAGCAACAGACAATGAGGAATACCAAGCAGCGAAGACACACTGCTTGGAAGCGGGAAAACGCTTCCAAAAAGCAGAGGAAGGTATGTTGAGACAAATTTGCAGTTTATTCTGTGTCAGTAAAATCTATCTGAATAAAGAAGTGGTCACATTCCTTCCCTACTCTAAACTTATAAATCTTCTGTTTGGAGTACTCTAGTTAATCCCCAATGAATATCTGGTTATTACATCAAGTAACGCTCACATTTTGAAGTTATTCGGTACAAGCCATGTTTGGAGATAGCTTTTATCAATACATTTTTGTTATTATTTCCAGGAGAATTCAAATTTAAAATAGGCAACTACAACTTCCATGTATCTTTCTATGCACACATGTCATTTGGCACTACATAAGCACTGCCCGCACATGACGATTCATAAAACAGACCAATGAACATTTCTGATTCGATTCCAGGCAATTCATGCCTTGCGCAGACAAGACGCTTCACAATTTCCTGGGTTCTCTGTTGTTACTGACCTTCTGTTAGTGGTTGTAGGATCGTTAAGTTATAACATCTGGTTTTCAACATTTTAGCTTCGATAACTTTGCTTCCAGGTGAACAGGAAAGTAATAAGTACAAATGCAATACTTGTTTGTAGTGCAAATAGCAAAAAACTAATGAATGCTGCATAGGCCTCATTTCTTAGCTGGCTTCGTTTTACTATGTACTTTTATTCCCCACATGATTAAATGCGCAGGGGAGGTGCATTTTTATCTGCTTTGTGGTTTTTATTTTTGCATATAGCATTTCACTTTAAGATATGAGCTGCCAACCAGGAAATATTATCAGAACTTTTTGTTTTCAGAGCAACAAGCTGCAGACGCCAAGAAGGCTAAAGAAGAAAAGGAAGGGCATGGAAAAATTTAGAATCCCTAACTCCTGCATTATAGAACAAAAATTAAATTTCTTTATATTCAGAATTCATTCCATTTTATCCAAGTGATAGCCATATGTTATTATTTTTATTCTAATACTTCATTTAGATTCCAGTATCCTAACACAAGGGATTTGGATTTTGTTGTTCTACATGCAACACATATCAATATATGAAACTCTTTGGTAAGTCACTGCTTTGGTTATATGTGCAACTACCAGATGTTTGTTGAGTACAAAATTTCAATTGTGAAATTCTTTGTTGTTCAGTCAGTTAATACAAACTTCTTAAACATTAAGTTTTTCACGAATCCATTACTCAAAATAATGTCTCATCCAGATGCTAGTATGTTTCATGTTATCCTTAATTAAGAACGCAATGTAACTGCTCTCTACTTTGTTCTGCAAACTACTGTTCAAAAAAGTTCACCATGTCACTGTTTATCAGTCCAGAAACTATCTTACTAGCTCCAAAGTTACAAGTAATTACCAACTTAAGGCTTATATTAGACTTGTACTTTTCATAAAATGTTTCTTTCCATTATAATTAAAATTTACAGAGTCTTAAACATGAATTTAATTTCCCTTCATACCATTTGGCTGTAAGATAGTTCTGGAGATTTGTTTGTCACCGAGCATCTTTCCCTATTCTGAAAATGATGTTAGCTGCACCACAAGAGGCTGTGATGGGTGAATTAATTTTGGACATTCATAATTTGGAATGTTACCACATCTCTGTGCCACAAACTTTTCCTATGAAAAGACAAATTTGTCTGGCTGGAATTTTGCTGTATGTTAAATCTTTTTATTTGTTTCTTTTACAGTTGGAATTTTTAATTGTCCCAATTTATTGTAAACAAAACTTTGCAGTATTTCAATAATTAAAGGAAAAAATATTTATCTCAAGGATTAAAGAACTTGTCACTGAAACCATTTTGTTCCCAGTGAATACATAACCATTTAAAACTCACTGGTAACTATATGTACCTTCTGCTTTAACAATCTATAACTCTGTATTTTTCCCACAGACTGTATTAAAGTGATACATATGATTTTCAGCATAAAAAGTGATTATTTCCCTAAACTGTAATCACCATTCATCTTTGTAAACAGAAAGTGTTATTTTTGCTCTGTAGTAAGAAATGAATTTTTAAATATTACTTAAACAAACTACAGCTCAAAGGTTTAACTTGGTATAGCACATCTGAAGATAATGTTAAACAATACTTACAGTAATATCTGTACTTACTTCATGAATAATAGTCAGACAAGGTTAGAATTTCATACACAATATATCTGGTGTGTAGAGGAAATATAATGAACCAACACACATGCACTGATATAAGACTTTCCTGTACATAACAATGGATGAGGATAAGAATAAAATATCTTGTAAACCTCCACACAATGAGAACCACATTATCGTTGCATCTGACAACCAATTAATTACACACAAAACAGAAAATTGTATTTAAATGAAGGACATTAGCTTTCACAAAATGCGAAAATATGAAACCAGAGACTCAAATATTCCCTTCAGGAAGTCAGACCAGCTGATTTTGGGGCAAAATTTTGTAACCAGAACATGATTATTTAACTGCACAGAAGATATTGTATGGGCCATGAACACCTGTTTTACAAGCACTGAAAGGTAGGAACAATATGATTAAACAGCCATATAAGGAATTTACTTTTTAACAAAAATCAGAAAATCACTGTCAGACCAACAATTGCGACGGCATGCTTATTTATATCTGTGTACGCATAAATAAATTAACATGTGCATTTGGTTCAACTACAACTGGTAAATATCATTACAAAACAAAAATGTAAATTATTTGGTTGTAATAGAAACAACACAGATACCAAGGGGGGATATATTCATTTAGTACTCTGAAGTCACACTTTGATCATCATACTGAATGAAATACTATAGATTCAATTTACATTTAGATGGAACACAAGTAAAATTTATATTAAATTATTCATCTGCAATACTTTACCAAGACGGAAACAAATAGAAGACCTGAATTTAAAATGGAGTCCATACATCCATGTTCTCTATAAAATATTTCAACCATTAGAAACTGCATCTAATATACAGTGATTAATAAAAGCCAATTGGCACCTAATAAATGATTTCGTCTTATCTGTAAAAGCAGTTTTATCTCTGACATTTTGTAGGATGTAAATAAAAAGTATTGTCCTTGTAAGAAATGATTCAGAGAAAGAAATAACATATATATATATATATATATATATATATATATATTTGTGATAATACAACATCAAAGGAGCCCATAATAAGACATGTGTACTTAATTGGGGAACAAAATATTTTGAATGCAATCTTATTCTCTCCCACTTTGTTGGCCTCTTGGTATATTTGCTAACATGTTTCCAGATCGCTGATTTCATCGCCATAATTAAAAGTTGGTCTGATTCACACACTAATGATAGCATGCTTCTTTTAAATTTAATTCCAAGCACAGTAAATGGTATCTCAAGTTAATCATGTAACTTTATTTATGGACTTAGGCACCGAGGACAGAAAGGCAACATAAAAGCAATGTCATATATATAATGCAGATGAAAGTTGTTATTACAAATATTCTTCTTTTTCCTGTTTGACTGAAATAGTACATTTCCCTGATGTTGCATTTTCCCTCTGCATTTAAACACAATTAAATCCACATTGATGATTCAATGCTGAAATTCTATCCACACTCACATCCAGGAACTACAAGATTCCATCACATACATCCCAGGTATCATATTTGACTGGGAGAAAATTTTGGTTCACTTGCTGTCCCTTCTTAGTTTAAAAAATTCTCTCACAAACACCAGTGCTTTCTCAGTCATACACTTCAGTCTGAGGGAATAGCAATAATTTCCTTGCAATCTGTAGACAAAAAAGGTCAAATAATTATAATCACTTTAACCTTTGGGAGATATTATATTAACATGTCTATTTTGATATAAGAAGGGCCAGAAATATATTGTTTTGTAACTGATTATAACTATCCTTCCTCACTACTTTTATCTTCTTTGTTCTTGCAGAAAGAGATAGTTATATCCCGAACTAGAGTCAGTGGGGAACAAGGATCACCTCAGGGTTGACGTGGTAATTTTGATGTATATCAATAAATACAGGAACAACAAATTTAAGAAACCGAATAATTTTACTTTTTAATTTACAGAAAATCTTGTACACTGTTTCCCTGACTGGTACTAAAGTTTGGGTTACTGTCTGAAAGCCCGCTGTCAACTATGTCCACTCGAGTACTGCCATGTGTTTTGACCTGCAGACCAGATCCCTTGCTGGCGAGGGAACCTCCACATATGGCTTGCTAGAGCGGCGGGGGGGGGGGGGGGGTCCTTCACCCCTGATCTTCTGGCCAGTTCAAATTTAAAGTCAAACAGTTACAGGGGTTCTGGACTGGTATAAACTCCCCGATAATGAAGTGAGGACAATTTTGATTTCAAATTCGTCTGAACTTCTTATCTAAGCTCTAAACATCCCAACGTGAAGTAAGGTCATTATGTTACCTTATAAGTAAATACTACGTTTATCATTCGCATGCAATTTACTCCACACCTATGTGAGTCCCTATCTCCACATGCGTTGTTCTTGTATTTCTAAAAGATTATAACTCACAGATCCTCTCAATTTGTCTCCTACCTCACTACTTTTATATATATCTGACTAAACTTACACTATAAACCAAGTACCTCTATCCCGCTCAAAATTATATGTAGTGATAATTATTCCCTAGAACAATTGGTACGTATACTCAAATGTGACATCTTATAACATAGAAACATATTAAATACAAATCAAATACAAGGCAAACATATTCCAACTGGATAAACTTTTTATAGTCTGACTGCTTTATATGCCCCTAATTGCTTTCTCTAATCTGCATTCTGTTTCAAACATTCCTTGCGTTCTTATCATAGCTTTCCATTATAGAGATTTTTAAAGAGATGCATGTACTATTATTTAGCTCAAACCCTCATATTTTGGGTTATGTAACCCTTTTTTTTTTTTTTTTTTTTTCTAAACCTCAGGGCACTTTGTGGTTAACAACATTTTCGTGAAAGGTTTAAATTTAGATTATCTAAATTACTTTATCGCGGCTAATTCCCTTGCGGATACCTAGTACAATTCGGTGACGACATCGGTTTTGTCAATCCCGCATTTGGGTTCAGCCAAGACATCGTTTTCCATGCCAAAAGGCTTCAACTCCCGCTTGTTAAACATGCCTCGTGGTTTCCCGTGCTTATCTTCCAGCTCGAACATGGCGGGCGATAGTGCTTTTGAGATGAAGTATGGGCCTTCAAACGGACGCATAAACTTCCCCGTAACTCCTTTGCCGGCATCAGAGACAGGCATTATTTTGACAAGCACTGGGTCTCGAAGCCTAGGCTCCCATTTGGCGACTCCTTTCGTATGGCGGCGCGCTGTTTCCTTCTTCTCAACGGTTTCCTCGGTTAAGAGAGGCTCCGGCGCTGTCGGTAACAATTCTCTGAAAAGTTTCGGTTTTGGACTGCCAAACATTAGTTCAGCGGGAGTAAAATTTGTGGCCTCTGAAACGGTGTTGTTTAACCAATACTCTATGTTACTAAGCAGTTGCGGCCAGCTCTTCTGCGTCGTATGGCAGTATATTCTGAAAAATTTAGATATTTCCCTCATAAACCTTTCTGAAGGGTTTGACTCCGGGTGTCGAATCGGGGAATATTTTACTCTGATGTTTAGTTCTTCCAAAGACCGTCGCCAGCCCTCGGAAGTGAATTGAGTCCCGTGGTCCGATAAGATGGCTTCTGGATGAATGACGGTGGGTACGTATTTCTGGGTAATGTTCCTCAGGCACGCCCGAGTCGTGGCCGATTTTAGAGGGTACAGCTTTACGTGTTTTGTGAATACGTCCAAGCATACAAGTATATATTTATTCCCAAATCGTCCAGATGGTAGGGGCCCAAATAAATCAACGCTAACTAATTCTCCAGCTTTTTTGGGGAGATGTGATCTTATTTCAGCCTCGTACCTCCGGTTCGGGTGTTTTACCTTCTGGCAAACTTCACAATATGAGAGGGTCTTGTGTATTTTTCTGCCTAGGTTCCTCACATAGAAGGAGTCCGTTATGGCTCTTAACGTTTTATTGGCTCCGGAATGGCCCAAATACTCATGCACGAACTTGATAAACCTGGTCTCCAGGCTGGTTGGCAAGTAGATTCTCCAGTCTGAACCGCAGTGAGGTTTCCTGCAGTACAGTACTCCTTGGTGAAGCAAGTACCTGCCTTTTATATAGGAGTCCCCGGCTTCCAGCTTTTCCCTTGTTCCTTGTATAACGTGGTCTTGATTTTGGTGAACTGCGATGTCTCTCAAATCTTTTCTAATCTTTGGGTCCACATTTAACTTGAACAGAGCCACCAGTAGTTCAGTAGGCTTTCCGATTTTCGCCACCTGTCCTGGGCCCATACCCACTGGATGCCTACTCAATTGGTCTGCAAAATAATTGCTGGTCCCATTGATGTGTTCAATTCGGAAGTCATATTCCTGGAGTTGAAGTATCCACCTAGATACTCGGTTTGAAGTCAAAATGCACCTCTTTAAGAAAGATAACGCCTTGTTATCCGAGTACATGGTTATTGTCCTTCCCCATACATAAATCCGAAACTTCTGGAGGGCGTATACAACAGCAAGTAGTTCCTGCTCACACGTTGTATATCTTCTTTCAGTGGCGGATTGGACTCTGGATGCAGTGGAAATGATCCTCTGACTTCCATCACTGACGGCTTGAGTAAGGATGGCCGCGATGGCATAGCTACTCGCGTCTGTATACGCCGAAAATGGATCACCCTCATTAGGATGCATTAATTGGATACTGTTTGCAAATTGCAGTCTCAATGTCTCAAATGCGACTTGTTTATGTTCATCCCACTTCCATATGTTCCCCTTTTTCAATGAAGGCAACAAAGGAGCCACGTAGCTTGCATAATTTATGATAAACCGATGGTGATAATTACAGATTCCTAAAAATCGCCTTAGTTCCTTGTGGTTTTTGGGGGCGGGATAGTTTAGCATCGCTGTCATCATTGCAGGGTCTGGTACGACGCCGTGCTCGTTTATTATGTGACCTAGGAATTTGACTTCGGGCTGCCCGAACTTGCATTTTGTCACATTGATAGTGAAGCCCGCTTCAGTTAATTTTGATAATACAGTATCCAAATGCTCGAGATGATCTCGGTAGTTGTTCGAGTAAATTAGTAAGTCGTCTACATAATTCACCAAGAAATGTGAAGTGGTTCCGTCAAATATGGTGCGTAGCGCTCTCAGTAAAGCACATAAGCTGTTTTTGAGCCCAAAAGGCACTCTCTTGAACTGGTATTGCTTTGACTCGAATAAAAATGCGGTGTATTTCCGGCATCCTTCATCCAATTCAATTTGCAAAAACGCTGACGTCAGGTCTAAGCTGGTCATGAACTTAGCCCCATGAAATCTTGGAAGTAGTTCCTCAGTTGGTCTTTCTCTTTCTGAATCCGCAATAGTTATTTCATTTACCTTCCTCGCGTCCAAACATATCCTGGGCGTTTTCCCTTCCCGACTGACTATAACCAAAGGGTTGACGTGAGGGGAACTGGAAACTTCGATGATACCATCATAGATCATCTGGTTTATTTCCTTTCTTACAGCTGCCCTCAAAGAGAATGGTATCTGCCTTGATTGTGTTCTAATCGTTGCCTCACTGTTCACTTAGAACCCATAACTGTACGTTCTGCAACGCCCTGGCCTCGACGTGAAGTGTTTCAAGTACTTAACTAATACATTTGACAGTTGTCCTTTCTGCAGACGCGACAAGTTTCCCTGGGCCTCTATGATCCCGGACAGGTCCTCGCTGGAAATGTTACGACGTTCATCCGGTGCAGCTCTTGTGTTTGAATTATTCGTATTGCATTGCCTCTCCCCCTTATCAATATCGATACGTCTCCCGTATTCTAACTTTGCTGGGTCCAATTGCCCGCATTCATTAATCTCAATCTCCCTTTCGGAGCAATCATAACTGCAATCCCTGTTGCAACAACTACAAATTACATGTACACCTGGGGGTTCTCCTTCTATCTCTTCACCAATCTCAGTCCCTTCCTGCGAATGGTTACAATCACGAATGGCTGCGGGTTGATCCACCTGTAGTTGGCTTTGGCTACCAGAGTCTAGTACCAGCGTGTGGTTAACGTATGCTTCGTTGTAGTGACCATCGTCCTTTGGGTCCCGTCCGTTACATCGCGCAATATCTTGTCCTGCGCCCTTGTTAGATTTGTACCTAACAACAACTCCGTCTCTCTCTGCCTGGAGGCTTCTCTCTGCAAAATTTAGTACCACTTTGTTTTCATTCAAGAAATCCGCACCTAGTATCATAGGAACCATCAACTGCGGAGCAACGAGGAAAACCTGGTTGAATCTGTCGCCTTCAATTTCAAATTCCACCATTGCCTGTTTCTTCAATCTCTTAGATTTGTTACCGAGGGCTGTAATTAGGATAGCGGCTTTAACGGGCAGCGTCAAAATTGGATGTTGCTTCAATATTAATTTCTCGTAGATTTCTTCAGTGACCAAACTTATCTGCGATCCAGAATCTAATAAAGCGTCCACCTCTTCACTTCCCATGACAATTTTCACGTAGAGGCAATTGTTTAATCTGTCTCCATCTATCGCTTGTAATAAAATTTCTTCGTCTCCTAAACCCAGTTCGTCATTGCAAACTCCTACCCTTTTGGTTTTTAACTCATTCCTTGGGGCGTTTTCTACTCTATTGCACCCATCTAGGACGAGCCCACGCCCTCCGGACACGTCCTGATCTAATTCCCCTGATGCTGATTGGAGCTTGGTCGTGGAATCCGCAGATCGCTGTCTTCCTCTTTCCTCTCCTGATTGAAAGTGGGGGCGTAAGGGTTTAACTGGTTCCCCTGCCTGTGATTCCGACTCTCCTCCTCCCTGTGCTGCCCACCTGTGGCAATGTTGTCTCGCCTATTTCCAAAATACGGCTGTCGACGCGTCGGGCGGTTTTGATAGTTGTTTCCCCTACCAAATCCCATTCCTCTGACTTGATATTGCCTCTCCTGCTTTCTGTCATTGCCTCGATATTGTGCCCTGTTGTTCCGATAATTCTGCGGGTTCGAGTTGCCAGGGGGTTCTCTTTCAGTTCTGTAACCCTGCTCTTTCGCTTCTATCTCGTCCATTTTCCTCAGGAAGCTGACGACCTCTTCAACGTCCTTAGGCTGCTTAGCTAACCAAATTCTCTGCACGGATATTGGGTAATGAGCTTTTAATGCAGAAATGAGCTCCTGGTCTTCCATTGGGGGTTGTAGGTGCCTGGCTAAGACAGCATATTTTAGAAAATGATCGGACATACTCTTGTCGCTCTGACGATTGAATTTCTCTTGGTATATTCTGCAGCGAGTTTCCGACTGGCTTTCGTTACTCCAAAATTGTCTGATGAATGAACTCTTAAATTTCTCATAATTTTGGAACGTTCCCGCGGTCGCTAGAATCCATGACTTGGCTGATTCATTTGTGAGTGACTTCACAGCAATAGTCAGGCGAAATTGTGGAGGAATTGCTTTCAATTCGAAATATTCGTCAAGTTGTTTCACATGGAACAAAGCTTTTTGCGCCGTAGCATCTACAAAAGTGGGTAACGGGATTTCTACAGAGATTAATTTCTGGATATCTGCCCTGAGATTTAATTTTGAGTTAGGTGACTCACTTACATGAATACTTTCATTCTGCATGCACCGCCCATCAGCACTCGCATGCAACAGATGTTCAGTTTCAACCAAAGCATGCCTTACAGCTAGCGGGTCACTGGCAGGCTGTTGCAGATGTGGGGTGGGACTGCCACCACGGGCCTGCTCATGGTTGGAATGCGACTGACACGCAATTTGTCCTGGTGACGCGGAGTTCGTAGCTTCCCTTCTCAATTCTACAATTTCGCTCGACATTTCCTGCCTAACACGGGCGATTTCCTCTCTCACCGCTTCAATTTCTTTGTTTACCTTCGTATCTATGTTTAATACCTCATTTGATAGGTCCCTGGTCTTAATATCCAACACCTCTGTCTTGTTGTTTAAAGCCGTTGTGGACGCATCTAACTTATTATCTAACTTGGTCGACAGTTCTCGTAGGGACGCCTCGAAATATTCGGCTTGTTTAGCAGTTTCCTCTCTAACTTTCTCGATAGTTTAGTATTCTCATCTTTTAAGCTTTGATTCAGTGACTCGTTGCTTTCTAGTATTAGATCCATAATTCTCTGTAAGGAATCATTAGTTATTAAGTTGGTTTCTGACCTTAAAGCTACCCCGGCATTTATGGCTTGTCCCTCATCTGCTGTACTCTCTCCCCGTCTGTTCGCGATAACTTCCCCATGTCTGTCACCTACCAGGATTTCCTTTTCGGTCTGTGGTTCCGTGTCATAAACCGGAGATGGTTGACCACATATGCTAGGTGATGTTATATCAATCTCAAGCTCTGTGTTGAGGGAGATACTTGGTTCACCACCTACATCCACTGAGCGGTTTCTCAGCTGCTTCTGGTTGTACATTTTAATTAACTAAACTCTGTGCCAACCTGGTGTTCCGAAGATGATGTTGCTGCTGTTGGGGTTGACTTCACTAAGCACTCACTGGAGAGGGTTTGTTTGTGCTTGAAGTGACCGAAGGGTTGTCGCGTAGCGTATATGTGGGCTTTCCTCCCCGCTCCAAACCTCCTTAAATTGACTTGCCAGGGTCCGCGGCTGATTCCCCGGGCGACGTATCCTCGCGGGTGCTGGAATCCCTGAATTTCGTTGCTCACTTCGAAGTCGGCAGATTTCCGGAAAGGCGGGGGATCGTTTGATGCTCTCGTGATACTCGCAGTGTTGTACCTGTGTTCTTCTGTTTAATCTCGACGCCGATACAGTGCGTTGTGGCCGATCCTCGTAGCCCCACGTCGTTGGGCGCCACTTTTCTATAACTATCCTTCCTCACTACTTTAATCTTCTTTGTTCTTGCAGAAAGAGATAGTTATATCCCGAACTAGAGTCAGTGGGGAACAAGGATCACCTCAGGGTTGACGTGGTAATTTTGATGTATATCAATAAATACAGGAACAACAAATTTAAGAAACCGAATAATTTTACTTTTTAATTTACAGAAAATCTTGTACACTGTTTCCCTGACTGGTACTAAAGTTTGGGTTACTGTCTGAAAGCCCGCTGTCGACTCTGTCCACTCGTGTACTGCCATGTGTTTTGATCTGCAGACCAGATCCCTTGCTGGCGAGGGAACCTCCACATATGGCTTGCTAGCCGGGGGGGGGGGGGGCCTTCACCCCTGATCTTCTGGCCAGTTCAAATTTAAAGTCAAACAGTTACAGGGGTTCTGGACTGGTATATGGTGAAAAAAGAAACTCTGAAAGCTGACTTACAGATTCTGTTACAGCCACAGCTAACCTCAATTACCCATATCAGAGGAATGAAGGCTGCTAAGAAAATGCTTTGTGAGTGGAATGAAAAGCTATCCCTCAACATATTTCTTATATTAATCACCTAAAATATATACAATTCCTTATGCAGATGTCACACACCTGCTATAGCAATGTAAAAACTTCATTTATGCCACTCTGAATTTCCTCCAAATTTGACTTCATAAAAATGAATAATTGCAAAGAACCAAAACAAGTTGTTTAAAAAATGTTTGTGTTGGAAGCAGACAATGGCAGCACAAAGACAAGCCACATACTAAGAAATGAATATCCCCATGCCAACCAAAATATCACAGAGGCTTCTGCACATATGGAACAGAATTTTCACTATTACAGATGACACAGGCTTACACCAGGGCTTCCCAACCTTCTCCAGACCAAGGGACATATTCACCCTTACTAAACAACTTTCAGGCCACAATGTTATAAATTAGAATGGTTTCAATAAAATCTTCTTCGGCGATCAGCCACGTAAAATAGTTAAAAGACAAGACCGACGTTTCAGGGACCGTCTCTGTTCCCATCATCAGGGTGAACCCTGAGTTACGTTGGCGTGAAAGCTTCAAATAATGTATCACCAACCTGTATGAGAATGATTTGTTGAAACTTCATGACAATTTATTCAAAATGTTACTAAAATTCTATTATAAACAGGTTCCTATATGAATCAATCATTTTCCTCAACAAAATCAGAACATTATGTACATACTAGACACAGCTTGTACTTAAACAATTTTTCATTATCAGGTATAATTTCAGTTGTTGTGATTCACATATCCCTCAAAGTGTTCACTAGTAAAATGCATCCTAGTTCTTTATTTTATATTATTCATTAAGCTGGAGCCTACAGCAATAGGTACTGCCAAATTATGATGACATCAACAAAATATTTTCCCATACTGCAGAAATATTTTCACCACAGAGGTTGGCACAGGAAGTGTTTTATGTAAAATGCACAGAGGCCACACAAAACACATTAGAGGGCTGTATGCAGTCTGTGGGTTGAGAATTGCTTGTCTACAACATACACTTTTCAGGATGTAGTGCTGGACATACATAGTGATAATCTAACTTGACTCATCAACAACACCCATAAATTATAAACATCTCAAAAAAGGAGAAGAATTCTCTTCAGATACCAAATCACAATGTCCCACTTAACATGAAACCCACCATGATAGCATGTCATAGCAGCAGTTACTAAACTACCAAGAAATGAGTTAATCACAATCCAGAACATAGCCTTCAAATGATAGTAGATTGGTTCTGACTTATGTGGGACTCAGTAAATACTGATGCCATGAAATCATATTATGTCTTAAGGATTTAACAAACCTCTACATGAGAGGAGGCACTGGCTCAAAGTTGGCTCAAACACAGAAGAA
Source organism: Zootermopsis nevadensis (assembly GCF_977971745.1). Classification (NCBI taxonomy): domain Eukaryota; kingdom Metazoa; phylum Arthropoda; class Insecta; order Blattodea; family Termopsidae; genus Zootermopsis; species Zootermopsis nevadensis. The sequence continues at coordinate 6,094,040 of NW_028259154.1, forward strand.
TTAAAGCAAACATTGCGGTGGAAGTGGTAGTACAACTGGAAAGCATACAAGTTCCTCTTTTGGAGCAAACAATATAAAGTAATGATCTGTCTCTAACCAGGGGAAAGTTTTGAAAATATGGTTGGACATTTTTAAAAGTGTTGAAAAGTTTTATACAGATATGAGTATTAAGAAATGAGTATTGAAACCAGACACAAGTATTTATTCCCTGTATACAAAAATTAAATACTAATATCAGAATTTCAGATTTAGAAGGTGCAAGTGAAGACATAAAATTAATTTAAGCAAATACTATTTAAGGTGACAGAGTCTGAAACAAATCAAAAAACATGCATCAACCTGGCAATCTTCCACGTAGCACATTATTTTCATTCTACATCAATAAGTTAAAGGAAATTTAAACCCCCAACTGATGGGCTGCCAGCTGAACTTACTACAGGATTAAAAATTTAGCAGTATGGTACAGCAAGCATGGCCAGCTGGATCACATGTAAGCCATGACACAAAGTCAGTGAAGTCTTAACATCTTACTTTGTATACAAAATGCAATCTGGACAACATACCTTCCAATTTACTAGTTTCAGCAGTCACCTCATGGCTTTCATTCTCTAAAGCAAATAATAACAAAGCATAATGGCATTCTAGAAACAAAATAATGTAAGTACATATTAAAAAGTACTGGAGGATAATGAAACAAATATTGCCTCTAATTTATTACAATAAGGACCAGAAATGCACCACACAATATATCTGACATCATAAAAATCACTTGTTTTGATTAGAGTGCGAAAGAAAAACTTCAGACAGAAATTTACCATTTTTGATGAATTCTGTATAAACATCCTAATCTTTACACATTTATCTTCCTTTCAAGAATAATACCAACATGGAATCCACGTACCCTGTGGCATGGAAAAACTAGAACTATTCATCGCAGGCTTTGAACCAACAAGACCTTTGAAATGCGTCTTTCAATAAGATATTTTTTAGGAAAATGCAAATATGAATATGGTGACCCTGAAAATTGTTCGCAGTGACAACAGTAATTGACATCATTGTTAACTTACAAAAATATATCCTGATAACGTTGTTATAACACAGAAACTGGCAGTAAGTGTGACACAAAAACATAGAGAAACAAAATCCTTTAACATTCAAAATTTTACCAAACAACTGCCAAGTGCCTTTAGTATTTATTGTCATCTAAAAAACATATGAGGCATATTTAGTGTGCTGTGTAAAAACACATTTTTTTCTAATTATAAGATGTTTCTTACCAGTAACAGCTACAGTCAAATTCAGAATATAAACTATAAGAAAATGTATGTGGTGTTGGACTAATACTTTAATAAAATAGTTGGGAAACAAATAAATGTATTTATATAAGGATAAATCTAATAAAAACACAATTTTACTTTGGCACACAAATTTTTCCTGTGTCTATCTTCTACAACTCATGCATATGGGTATGGCTGGTATGAGGATGAACAAAGATGCACATATTAGAGCTACAAAATCAGCTTTGCAACAGAAAGAACATATTTTCTGACAATGTCATCATGGGAAGATATGTACTGAAAAAGGTAGCAGAAATAATATGACTTACTTGAATTATAAAGTAATGCAGTTATTTTTCAGCAAAGAACTCTGTATTCAACATTGTTTTTCTTCTGAACTACATCTACCATCCTATGTATTAAAATAAAGCCATTACATTTCAGGGGCTGTCTAGAGGACCCAACAAAGTAGTTCTTTCATCACCTGAAGATGGGGCCAGAGCCAGCCCTTGAAATATTGTGGCTTCATTTTAACACACAGAACAACATATTTGGTCCAGTAAAAACTATAATTGTTTATAATACACCATCATCAGAACTTATTAGAATTAATTTGTAAATATCTGAATCACTCCCAAACATCTACAAGCCTCTTTTAACAATGACAATCAACGCAATATTTCACAGTAACAGTGCATGAACAGAACATACTTCCCCAGTCTGTTTAACATATTTTGTGTTAAGTCAATCAAACTGTATACAATTCCAAATTAAAGTTTATGATATTACTGCAAATGAAAATGTACAACATAAATCAAATAAGATGCACATACGCCTGCTGCCACTTCTGACCGACTCAAGAAACACAAGATAAAACTGGTAAGATTAAAAACAATCAATCACTGAGTGTGGGGAAAACCTCCCCATATTCTAGGTACCACTAATGACTAATTTCCATTAGTTTATATTAAAAGAAAACATTGCTTTAGTTCCTAAGCCTGAAAACATTTTAAAAGTAATACAATTTATCTCTTTGCCTTCAACATAATTTGTCAGAAATGGCAAATTTTTTATCTGTTTCGTGCTTGCTGTGGATACACACGAACAAAACGGGAGAGTAGTCACTTTTCAACTGGGAGATGTGTTCTACACAATGACAGATGACTGTGACATATTATTAACATTATCATCATCATTGGCATAGACAACTTGCAATCAACAATGATTTTCTTTACAGCCTTTCCCCAGACACTGAAATGATTCAGCCATTAACTTCAAATCTTAGGAGGAAGAAGACGAAAAGAAATTTACTTCTTCCAAAACTTGTGGATTGGTTTTAATTTAATTTGTCACAAATCACACTAGAAAGAAAAGATTTTTCTATATAATAAACTTCTTATACTGAGCCAGATTAGACCAAGGGACAGATTGCTTTTGAATAAGTCATCATGTGGCAAAAATCTTTATTTAAAATTTACTGCAATATGAAGAAAAATAACATATGATCATAGATACAATGTGGTAATTCTTTATTACAAAAAGTTTATAAAGCACATATGAATCAGCAAAAATTAGCATTTTAAAGAGGTACCATATCTGCCCAATCTAGAAAACAGAGTACATTGGTTAATACGTACTTATGGTAAATGAATGTGCCTTTGCCTGATTTGTCCAGCCATAAAAGTTCCTTGCTCGAAGAGTCACCAAGAAGTATCCTGTTGTAAGATCCTTTAACTGATACTTCAGTTTATAAATATTGCCTTCTGCATCCAGCACAGGTGTTGCGATAACCTGCCACTTCCCACAAGTCCATCTATATGAATGTTTTTATGAAAAATTAGTGAAATATTGTTAAATATAGGAATTTTTTGTTGTAATGATGGCATCATGCCATTGTTTTCAATACAACATAACAAGAACTCTTGATCGCTTTCAGCAGTCATGTAATTATACATCTGTCAGCGTGGCATCACAATTTCATTTTCACAAAACAAGTCGACCGCTTTTCCTAATCACATCAAATGATACATGGCATTGCTTAGTTGTCATCAGTATTCTGAGTCGACCAGCTCACTGCCAACACATTGCCATGGTTACAGTTCTACAGAGCACAAAAAGTCATTCTCTCCTTTAAATACATGTTTAATGCATTACACAAACCCTAATTTCAAGAATAAATGATTTTGAAAAACTGTGTTATACACGTGTAATAATACTATTTGTATTGAATTTTTAAACATTAAGAGAAAAATACTATTCAGAAAACATCACTCTACATGATTCAACCTAAGTTTTTATTTATAATTATAAAGAAAAATTTTATGTTTCAGGTATAAATGGAATAGCAGCAGTTCTGTCTTCTAACATGGAACCTGCTTTTATTCAGTACCAGGATCTTCCTTTGCATTTTAGCAGAACGGTGGAGGGAACAAAGTATGCTTAGAAATGTAAAATATCTTTACAGGCAACACTTGTCTATCAATTTCTGGAAAACTGATCATTGAGACAGAATTATTTGCATTCAAATGTAGTGCTACTTCTATTTTGTTCAGGGGCCAGCAGTCAACTGGAGATGAAATGTGGTGAGGCCACAGACCAACGAATTTAGGTGAACTTTTATGCAGCCACGTGTGAAGCAAAGCAAATCAGTTACTGAACTGACAGACGCAACGGATGTCACCAATTCAAAGACATCTAAATATTGCCTCATGACTCAGGAGCAAGATACAAGCCTCTATGATGTTACATTTCTTTGCATTTGTTTGTTTATTCTTTGTTTTTGTTTAATATTTACTATAATAGTGAAATTATTATATAATGGCTTTAATCTCCTGCTTGTGTTAAAAACCATATTTTAACAGACCGTGTCTTACCTTGCTCCCACATTTCCTTTTAGGTATCAAAATATTGTATATTATTATATTGAACTTTGTCATGAAAAGACTTTTTTATATGAACTATACATCCATTCTTGTATTGAACTCTGGTGTCCAGATAGACAATATCCATTATGGAAGTAAACATTTTGTCAGTGGGATAGTTCTTTTTGTGCATAAAACAACTGCTTTGAGTAATCCTTTCCAAAACAATAAATATTCTCAATATCAAGAAATATCAGATTCCTAGATGCTTCAAAATATTAAATTATAATTACATCAAAGTTATCTTTATCGTGGATTCTGAGCCAATATTAACATCATAACCAAATATCAAACTAAGACATCCAAAATTTCCACTTCACTGCTTATCTACATGAGAATTTCTCAACTCTTGCAACAAGCCACATTCATTTCGTTTTGAAACCCCAATACAGAGAAAGCAAAAACACTTAAACTTTGCGATCCATACTCTCAAAAAATAGACGGATAGGGTGACAGAGCTGAGGTGAAACTGCAGTGAGGTTCTGGACATGCGCACTGAATATTCTCATGAAGCAGAAACATGAGGTTGTACTTGTTTGCTTCCTTGGGAACTTGGATGTATATGAAAACTGCCGCTAGCATGTTGTTATTCATTTTAGTATTATGTGGAATTTTCCTTTTATGTTGAAAGTTCACAAGGAGGGCGCTATGGAGGGATAAATGATTAGGTGAGATATCTAATGCTGTGCTAATAACATCTGTGCCATGCAACTAGCAGGGTGTAACAATGGATTACTGAGAATATAAGTAAGAGATGTGTATGAAGAAAGATTAAGGTTGATTCACAATTATCTGAGACATGTCAGTTCTGTCTGTGCAGTTTCTGACATAGAATCATTGTCAGATGTATTTTAAATGGAACCATTCACACGTATCCAGCACAGTGGTGTCCAGTTACCATTAGTGTTGCCTGGCATCACTGGCAACAGTATTTGACCATATTTCACTGAACTGATATCGTACAGGATGTATGACTAGGTTTCAATGTCAATGATTCCAACGATTCCAGTGTATTTTCAGCATTCATATGGTGAACTCCATAAAATTCGAGATGAATGATGAGAAACTTATAGTTTGTTAAATCACATATTAAACTCTGTTTTTTCGCATCGAAAATATATGGCTACTACATACAGAAGCGGAATAACACGTGACAATTACAGGAAGTTGTTAAAAAGAGTTAAAAAAAGACGATACTACTTACTTAGGATACTTGGACGACCCGTTCTTCAGTGCCTTGAGCATCTGCGGGTCCCAACTTTCTTTGGCACTGATCTACGGGACATTCCGTAGGACTTTTTGGACGAGTGATCGGCCCGTCGCATGGCCTCTACCCGTACACAGGACCGCACAACACAGAAAGACGTGCATTGAGCGGGATTCGAACCCACGATCACAGCGTCCAAGCGACACAAGGCCCACGCCTCAGACCGCGCGGCCATTGTTACGGCGCGTTTCTTCATATTAACGCAATAATTTCTGTCTAATAAACTTTAAAGGAGAAAGTTGTGTTGTACGTGATTTAGTTTGATATTTTGAATACTCGATCCAATTTTGTTCAATCATTCTGCATAGTTTTGTGAGAATAAATTAGAATCAAGTTTATAGAAGATGACGACCACAGCCGGTTTTGGGCATCTTGAGCACTGGGATTGTGGGTTCGCATCCCACTCGCGTTTTTCACTGCTGTTTTGTGTAAGTGGACATCTTTCCCTTGTCAAAGGAGTCCTGCCAAATGACTTCAAGGATTCGCACTTGCTTGTGAATTGGAACAGGTCAGAAGACGCGCATCGGAAAAACTGGAGAAGAGGAAAATCCATGAAAGATGGTTACTGTGCCTATTAAAAGCATTTTCAGTTTTCTGTAACCTTTGTGAGTAGCGCAGACGCTGTAGAATTTCGAAGCACAGCTCACCTTTGGCGTGAAGACGTTGAGAAAGAGACAGTCGTCCTCTCCTGACAGTAAACTCGTCAAGTCGCTCCTCTGAGTGCACGTGTACCCTTCCAAAGTCGCATCACGAGTTCCTGCCGTGGTTACGGCGCTTGAGGCGCCTGCAGCGAGCAAATTTCAAATTAAAACTGAATAAAAATTATTTGCCATCACGGACATTGCTTCGAGTGGCAGAGAAACGGAGCAGAACTTTCAGTGATCGCGGCCTTTAAATTTTTTTTTCATGCTGTTGGACATCTTCATTACCAGGAATGGTAAATCAGCATGGAATTTAGTGATGTGTTTGCGTATGTGAATAATTGTGGCTGGTAAACAATTTCAAGTTGTTAGACTCGAAATAGAAACTTTTTACACATAAGAAAAGCTCGTGCAAAATTCGCGTTTATACTTATAACGTGCCTAGGGAATTAAATAATCTCATTCCTACAATCTATTCGATGTAGGTCCGAGACCGGTTGTCCTGACTGAAGTTTTTTTCCGTGCTTTTGTTATTTCTTTCAGGCACATTCTGCGGTAGTACCGGAAACTAGGCCGTAGTCTTTTCTTTCAACATATTTTACAATTTATTATTTATTACTCGTCCCATCAATCGACGTAATGCACTTTAATTACAAATATCGTCATTAAACAAGCCGTAAATACAACAATCGAAGTTAAAGACAGAGTCACAAGGGCATAACATTGTCTATGATCTGCTGGGGTTTGGTACCGTAGAGGCTGAAGATACGACTTTTAAGATTATATCGTGTGTATTAGTCTTCTGCATTTCATGCGGCACCAATTTCCCAATTAATAACCTCGTTCGAATTCATGCAATTGTCATTAACAGAGTATCAGAAATAAGACCGAACTTTCGCTTAATAAAAGTCTGTATTTGAATTCTATCCTGCTTAAAGTAACTCGCCAATGGTCATCTGAACCCATACAAATTGAATCCCCATCCTCACACTCTTTGTGCAAAAGACATTGGATTCAATTTAAGTGATTTACCTCTAGTACATTTCCTGTTTTGACGGGCTTAAACAAGTCTACTGAAAGTTTTGTAAAAAGTAAGACGTCAATATTTATCATTCAATTCATCTCCCACGCAATGTTAGCTATTCTATGTATGATGTGACATTTTAGGTTCTAAGGCTTTTTCGTAATTTTGGTGGCACTTTTCCTCTGGACACCGCGATATTTTGTGAATACGACTCACCGAATAATTTATGTATTTTTCACAAAACACAGACCGCAATGTAAAACTTACGTTGTTACTTATCATCTTCCCATCACTTTGAACTTGAGGTCACCGACAGGAGTTTTGGCATACGGAATTCCAAGAAACGCCACATACTTTTTCTTCTTTCGGATAGATGCTAAAACTTTTCCCTTCAGCAAACCTCATTGCACTCTAACTATTGGTCTTCTTGAAGTCTGCTCTGCCGAGGCGAGGCTGCTACACATGGAGATTATTACCAGTGCCAACGCGGAGATCCGTCGGCCCGCCATGTCTCCACATCTGTGCACTGGAACCCAGGGATCCAGATCCATTTTAAGTTACTGAATTATTTATCAGAAGCATAAAATGTTACACTGGTTACAATTATTCAGTTTAATTTAAAAACTTTGGAACACTTTCTTGTGTATATACAGAGTGATTCAAAAGGTTAGGGCCGAACTGAAAGAGCGTATAGAGGGAATCAGAGAGAAAAGCTCTTGAACAGGAATCAGTGTTCTCCGAAGTTATCCTCAGTCAGTCGAGGCCATTGAAGGTAGGGACATCTGATAACATACCACTGAAATAATCGTAATTTGCTATTTATCTACCAGCTTAATTTTGAATCACACATATCCCGTCAGATTCTACAGAGGCCCCTATGCTGTGATTATAGAAACCTAAGAAGTCAGAACGAAATTACATGTTCAGTTGTTCGGCTTTAAAAGAAAGAGCGATATAAGTCTCCATTGTGACAGGGATTACAACCAGAAAGGGATAAAAATTATTATTTCCACCTAAGTCTCCTTGAAAAGAGAGATCTGCCAACTTCAGAGGCGATTACACTACCATTGTCTACGCCAGAATTGCGAAACATGCGTCCCGCAGGCCGCATGCGGCCCCCCGAAACATTTTCCCTGGCGCTCGGGTGATGGGGTCAACAGCCCCGGAGCCTTGAAAAATTATTTTTGAAAATAATCAAGTATAATAAACCGCGACGTAATTTTTAAATAAGGACAAATGAAATTGCAATTCCTTCTTATGCCTATTCTCATTATTTTTAAATTTATTTCTTTCTGATAGAGAACACATTTAATATTAATTATTAACTTCTTACATTTATGATTGCTTGCAACCAAATTATAAGTTAGAGTATTTTTATTTGTGTTTTTTTTTCAACTACCAACAATGTGTAAATATGGACCGACAATGAACACCTGCGTGTATAATAATGCAAGAGCATTGAAATTTCTAACCCACACCTGAAACAATGTTGGCTGAGCATGCCGTAAGGCTCTTTTCTCCTTTCTTATGCATGCAGTATAATTGCATGAATGAACCATGTTGCACTCCATTCCTTTAACCTTGAAGGATCTCCGTGATATTTTCACTGTAGGTCTTCTTGGTGCACTAAGCAACTTTTGGCTTTGTGCAGTAAGTGGTGACAAGGAAAAGATATTTGATCCTGGAATGAACGCTCTTCTCTCATCACATTGAATGTTGGCGCCAAGAAGTTCGTTTTTCAGCAAACAAGAATATGCCAGTCTCTCATGACCACCAAAAGCCTCTTTTTGTAGTTAATCCATTCTGGCCAGACTCCTATATTTAAAAACAGACACAAATTCAGACATTTCTACAACTTGCTTACATTAAGAGAAATTCATAAAGCTTGTAGACAATGGGGAATTGACACCATCATGCAAGAGACCTGATGGGAAAGGAGTTATAGAAGTACATCACAAATAGCAGTTTTAAATGATGGTAAGATACACTCACTCCAAATCCAAACAGAACAAAAACTAAATAAATTAGATTAGTAGTAGTAGCTTAAGTACACAATTTGATAATCTGATATTGTATTTGTACAGTGCAATTGTAGTCAATTAAGAAGAAACCAATTTTTGTGGATAATGTTTCATTTACATATCTGATAAAATACTGTCTTGAAGGCAAATTGATCTCATCCTCAGCACAGCATACTCACTTCATCTATCCACTAATTTTATAAAGTCACAAAAATCATAACTTAATGAAAAACACTTACTGTGTTCCTGAGAAACTTCATGCGCCAGCACGCAGCGGAATAAAGCGATCGCCTTACTGCAAGTAAGGAAAAGATGCAAGTAAAACCTCACAATTCCTTTAACCACATTTTATAATCTTACTAAGAGAACAATATACAAAATGAAGATAACTGTCTTTTGGGGCACTGTGCCAAGTAGCCTGGTACAAGTACACAGACATTTCAGAGGTGCTTGCTGCCTTCATCATCAGAGCGATGGAGGCCGAATGTGCGTCTAAAATGTTGTCAAACTTTGAACAGACTACTGTCCACAGATCACGAGAAAAGCAATGCGGGGGGGAAGTTGGTTCTGGTGGAGGCAGGGGGAATGTTTACTATCAGGTGGACTAGAACAGTGGTATTCAACCTTTTTTGTTCGTGTACCCCCAGATATAATTTCTCTTCAAATTTGTACCCCCAAAGTCGTTGGAGTATAATTGAAGTTATACATAGTATATAAAATACATCTAAAATAAATTAAATAAATTACATTACTGATTATATAGTTTTTATTATAAAATATTTTTTTGTTTAAATTTCACGTGCCCCCTAAGATGTCTTCGCATACCCCAGGTTGAATACCACTGGATTAGAGGACTGCTATTGGTGGAAAGTATGACACGCCAGAGAGTTACAGTACTACATACAGATTGAAAACATCAAGCAGTTACGAGTAGCGTGTAGTGAGCGCACCTCTAATGTGTTCTGCGGGTGTTGTGATAATATTCTATATTAAATCACTGTGCCACTGTGAGGTAATCTTAAAGCTGTACCCATTAGAACACATGAAAGCCTGTTGTTCGTTGAGTGATTGTGGAACGAATGCTTTTAGAATGGGTCGTCACTCACCGCAAAATCTTGTGCATGCGCGTATATCGAATTCCTAGCAGGGACTTTCTCCTGGTCTGTGAACTGTACATGGTGCAACACTAATCTCCTTACCCGCTGCCATGAAAACCTGAAATGTCACCAGTAAATAAATGTGTAACACACTCTTAATTCAGTACTTAAACTGTATTAAATGGCAGAGAAAAACTCTTATACTCAACAGCACATTTCATGTTTTAGAAACCACAAAACTCTGTTCACCTGAATACAACACAAATCAGTTGCCAACTTTAGCAACTGAAAACCTAGAAGCGTCATCAGTTCACACACCAGAGAGACACACGACTACAGTCAAAATGTCATCACCAATAAACGGTACAATAACAAACAAAGCTGTAAAGTTGGCAGGAGTAACCTATAAAAGAAGGATTTATAGTTAGTCAAGCATTTTAACATCAACCATATTCTTAACTAACAAATATATACACTTTAGTTCAGGCTCAACTAGACAAGTTATCCTATAAAAGTGGCAAAGGAGAAGAATAATACAGAATAAAAGTTACAACTATTAAAATAATAGAAATATTTGGAAGTTAAACCCAGTATTATTATTATTATACAATGTAGGAGAAATTAAATTTCTTCCAGTGTGAAAGGTGATGTCACAAGACACAGCTCATCCCCTTCAGTAACGGGTTCTAGTTGGTACTAAGGAGTACAGAAACCTTTATACATCAAAATCCTAACCTTCTTGAAGGCACTGTTTGGTCAGAGTTCAACATGCCAGGGATAAAACACAAGTAATGACCAGAAGAAACCGGTACAAATTTCACTAAAGTATCTTTATCAAATGAAGAAGAAACTACAGTATCAATACAAATTAACTGATAACCTATAATAATCCAATTGTAAACAGTTCACTCATAGCATATCGGAACTATAACAAGGAACTTCAAAAGAATCAAGGGAATAACACACAAATAATCAAGGTAGGAAAGCATTTTAAACACAAAACTACTTATCTAATTACATCAATTAGTTTAAAGTTTTCTACAAATTAATTAATATATCCAGTGTATGTTTACGAACCGTTAATATTGCAGTTTTAAGTAAGAAGCAAGGAACGCAGTCCTTCGCAACCAACAACTTTAAAATTCAGACCGGAAACAGCCGTTTATGACCAAAAGAGAACCAGCAAGCCACAGAGTTCAAAATAATCGTAACCACCGGATCCTGTTTTCCATGTACAAACTCTAAAATTACACAAAGAAATAGAGATGCTGGTAGATGTCCCTACTCTTTGACGTCAAAGGTAAAACTAATGATTGCGAAACATATTTCGTTCATATAATTATGCAAAAGGAAGCATTTCTTACCCGGCTATATTGTTTTATTCTACACATTAGTAAAAGATATGAACTGCCTTTGAGGAAATGTTAAATGGAGAGGGCCCCAGATGAACAAGAATAGGCCAGCTTTAAAATGAATTACAGGAATTTTTTTAGAATTAATATAATTAAATTTCGAAGGTATGGGTAAAATGTACGGCTATATTAAAATGGAAGATCAAATACAATTAATAAAATATGTGTCCACACATGCAACACAATCAGAAAACACAATATACTGCACGAAAGCAGAAAAATGCAGAGAGCACATGCAAGTAAGGTCACCCATTCTACCACTCCTGTTTGCCAGCAGACTTTTTGCACAGCATTTACAGTAATTTGTTCGCAAAATTATTTTAAACGCGTACTCTTTCTTCGGAAAAACCCAAGCACCTAACAATTTTTAACACCACTAATCTGCAAATACTATAAACTCAAACTTACTTTGTGCTATGTAACATAGACCAATGACCCGCATTAGCAACTGCTTCACTCATTCCACTCTGCTACATCACACCACCTCTTTAACACCTGCCAGGCATGTTTGTGTTAGACTAGAGAAGATAAGTACTTTCACACTCATACCAAGCCACTCTCAATTATTCATGATGTTACTTGTGCATGAGCAATGTCAGTAACAAATACTGGGATGCAAATAAGTGTGCTACATAAGCAAGTACAGCAAAGAATTTTACTGAAAATAATCAGGGTATGTTACACAATGCACTGATTTGCACATTAGCCTATTTGAGATGGCATAAGTCAGCAGGATCACTTGTGTTCGATTCCCAGGAAAGGCAGGGCTATATTTCTACATCACCACATCCTGATTAACTACAAGGCCAGCGCAGCCACTTATTCAATCAGTACGTGCAAAAAATTAGTACATGATGCAAAATATAGATCTCATTAAGATCTACATTTTCTACACAAGAAGTATGTTAATATGGTGAATATTTTACAAAATACAGACACATTATTTCTCAATGGGTGCAGCGTGATATGTGTAGTGCAATTAGCTTTGCAAAAATACATCTCTATCTGCAATAAAGTAAAATCAAGACAAGTAGGCATATAAAATAGTAGGGAACATAGTGGAAAATACATGTATGCTACCATTTCACACGTTTTAAGCTAACTCACATTGCAGAACGAAACATTTGTAAATACTCAGCTAATACATGTGAACCAAAATACTGTGTTATAAAACATTAACTTTTATAGTAAACAAAATTTAATGGCATAAGCTTACCAGCTGACGAGTCAACTTCTCGATTTTTCATTCAGCTTCTGTTGGTCCCTGAAAACAAATTACAACCACTGATAAATATTGTATCATGTCCTTAATATGCTCCTTCGTAAAATAAACACAAGACTACATTCCAACTTCCTGAGACCATATGAACAGGATAGCAAAGTATTAACTGTCTGATGTGTATTCAGGAGGGATCTAATTTAATTCATGGCTGGAGTAACAGCTATACTACTTGAGATTCACATGGTGATAAATATGATGGTGGTCATCTCATAAAATGCAGCATAAGGTAGTATGGTAGACATTGAATGCTGGAAAAGTACTTTAACACTTCTTGTTGACATTTAAATGGTCTGCTGCTCTGCTTTCACTTACATAATTTGTTATTAATAACTTAAAATATAAAGAATAAGTAGTGACAAGTTTATGTCCTTGTTGATCACAACAGAAATCTTATCTCAAAAATAAGATCTCATATTCCTAAAGACAAGAGATGACATGAAAACTAAATGACAAGATTGGTGGATTAGTGAGTGTGGTCACTTTCAAAATATTTGCCTCTATCTTCACACACATTCAGCCTTTGACATGCCCAAAAGCACTGCTAGAAATCAACTTCTAAATGACTTTACATCTTATAATAATTTCAAATGATACCCTTTCAATATGTTTCATTTCAGAAATATGAACATTAAAAGGTCACCAGGGTCAAATCAGATGACTCACCAAAAATCAGTTTTCTCTAGTGCTCTATCTGAATATACTGTTATTAACTCAAAATTCCCCTCTCCAGCTATAGGTTCAGTTTTCAGTCTTCCAGACCAGGGCTGTGGAGTCAGAGTCGGAAACAATTTTAGGTGGAGTTGGAGTCGGCAAAATGTACCGACTCCGACTTAGATATAAAATCTTAAGAAAATATTATTTTAACACTTTTGCTACCATGTTAGCCACTGGTGGCCTCACATTTAAGGAGATTCAATGACATGTTGAGTCACATGGTGTGGGAATAATTCTTTGTAACTTTGGCTCTGGTACCTTAATAATACAAACTGTCTACAAATCAACCGATTTCTGCAATAACCATTAGACTTATATTTAAATATAGGTTATAAGTCTAAAAAGCAGTCTGATGATTCACATGGTGGTGATGAAATCTCTTGTGGTACCATTTACCATTTTAGTAGGTTTATCATTATTAATACATATGGAGGTTTTATGAAGGATTCAGAGGTTTTAGTACCGACTCCACAGCCCTCTTCCAGACTGTGTATTACTCCACTGAAAACTTTGGAATTTTATTATAAGCCATACAGAAAGATCATGCCTCATCAAAAGTCTAGTGACAAACATTTCTCAGTATTTGTTACTTTCTTCCAAATTTAAGAAAGTTTTTTTTATGGCCACCACACCTTTCATCATCTGCAACATCATCCCTTTTGCTTTGAAATAACTAAACCCACACAAAAGCCAGTATTCTCACAACTGCTTTCAATAAATTTGCTGTTATAACTTTGTAAAATTCAAACACATTTTTTTCAAGGTTGACAAAATTTTAGAACTGATGCTATTCGAACAATCATTAGAGGCATAGCCTAACAGCACAAAGGAGGTGGTGACATGAACCCCACAAATATTAGACGTAACCCTAAGAAACTTACTAAATTACGCTCAAATATAAAAATCTAATAAGCGGCAACACAGAATACAAAATTGATTTTTCTAGTAACAAAATTAACCATTTATCAGAAACGAAATTACATGAAGCTGAAGACAATAATGAAAATGCAGACTATAAGTACAGATGAGCATTCAGACATGACAGCAGATGCGAGCATTTAAAGATACAAAGTAATTTCCAGAATATTGTGAGCTCAACAAATCTCAGTCTTTTAAGATGTTCTGATACACTATAAAACATCAACTAAAGTGTTTATGTCAATCAGGCAATTACCTCAGTTCTTATACTTTGCTCAACTGAATCTGCAGAATGGAAGTAATGAGTACAACTTGTAATATTATAAAGAGATTTCACTAGACACTTACTACACTTAAAATTGTCAAAATTTCCTTTTAAAGGAAAATTCATAGTGCCTATAAAACCAAAAAATCAAACATTTTAGTATTATGACATTCAGTCATGCACCCTCTTCAATCAGACAGTTCTGCCACATGTTAACAATTTATTGTCCCTGTTAGAATCCCAAGAACTGTTTGGCATATGACTGTTGAATCATACTTTCATGGACATGAATTCAAACACACAAAAATATTTTTTTAAGAAATTGGCAATACTAATGAGTTTGTTCATGCTGGATCATGTTGCTATGTACGTAATTGTGAGAACTCAGATTTCCTGCCATATAATATTGTTCCAGTCCAGGTCCGTGGTTCAATTCCCGAACGGACTGAAACTTGAGATGAGGGGTAAACCAGACTTTGGCATATTTATCTGGTTTATATGAACGAAGGAGGTGTGATTAGATGATACTTGGTACACCTCACTTCATCAAAATTTGAGTGATTTTATTAAGTTTTGGCTTTGTCCAATGTATCACATTGGGAAAGAGAGTGGCGCCATCCTGGCGTGTGAAAGTCTCTTCCCCCAACATTCGGTTTAGTGACCGTTGGTTTGGGGCGCCCTAGTAGGTGTGAAGTGACGATTGCCAGATGACCGCTGCTCCACTACGACTCGGACCAATGGAATTTGAATGTGGCTGTTCGGCACGTTTCCGACGTCATAAGAGACTTTTTGGGGAACGAATCGGATTGTCATATTCAATTCAAAATTCAAAAACTGTTACGATCAGGGAATATAAAAAGCGATGTTGCGTTGGGGCTCGCTCTCTAAAAGTTCGGTTCTTAAAGGCAAGCAGACAGTTTCTCCTCGATTCATTAAACTTCAAGATCAAAATACAACAGCCGAATCATCGCGCTGCCCAAAAATAAGAATAACTTGTTAAAAGGAATTAAAAGGTGAAATATTTCCAAGGTGACTTCGGTGTGGTCTGCAGTTAATCATCCCCTCAGATTTCACGTCCTTGGCGCACGGCCGCTCCAACTATCACAGTCCCCGTATAATCCCCGAGAGTCGGACAATCTTGCTCGCCGACAAACCCTACACCAATTATTAGTCCTTATATCCTTCCGCATTATTCGAAGTTATATGAAGCTGTAACCGCAAGCAAACCGGGCACGCTACTGGGTTTGATCCCGGGGCAACCAGAGTGAGAAGAAAAACAGTCAGCGGAAGGGCGGTTGCAGCAAATGGCGCATAAACGTGGGGCTTGAATGGAGAAGCCGATGTCGTCATACCTTCGAGGTTAAAGTGAATCACTTGAAGTAATACATCGCCAGAGGCACGTGGAGGTGTAGGCAACCCGCAACGCAGAACTTCGAGGAGACGAGATCTTCGATCCGGTGAACGAGGCCCGAACTGCGAACGTCGAGAAGCGTGGCGACGCCGCATTGACCATCCACTCGGACGTGCTCACAGACGGGACACCTAGGCTACTGCAAGGTTTGAGACCTGCTATATCTGAGTGCTGCTGAAAAAGGTTAGTAACAAATTCCTTTAAAATGGCGAGCCGTTCCCTCCGAAGCAAAAGACAGGCTGATTGCGGCGAAGTGAGTGAAATTGAAAGTGTAGACTTGCGGTGCGCCCAACCCTTTCTTTACACAAATTTGTATGAGGATTTCGGAGAGGAGGACGAGATGACGCCAGGCGCGCAAAAGGAAGGCGAAAAACCTTCAG
This sequence comes from Zootermopsis nevadensis, assembly GCF_977971745.1. Taxonomy (NCBI): domain Eukaryota; kingdom Metazoa; phylum Arthropoda; class Insecta; order Blattodea; family Termopsidae; genus Zootermopsis; species Zootermopsis nevadensis. The sequence goes on from NW_028259154.1 coordinate 6,110,670, forward strand.
AAGTGACTGTAATTCCTAGTACAGCCGGTCCTAGTAGGAACAGGGAACAAACGATCAGTCAGGTCCCACCGGCAGAATTATTGAGCATGATTTGGCAGGCCATACAGAAAAACGAGGAAAGTAGGTTAGAAAGTGAAAGACGGATAGACGAAGGTTTTAAAAACCTGCGAGAGGAGTTGTCGAAAGAGTTCAGGTCTGAAATAGATAGGTCGAGCAAGCAGCTTCTTACAAAGATGAGAGATGAAATCAGTGAGTTCAAGGAGTCTGTGGCTACCCTGCGGCAAGATACTCGGCAACAAATTGAGAGAGTGAACGAGAGATTAACAAATGTAACAGAGAGCATGAATGAGAATGTGAGTGAGAGGTTAACATCACACATGTCGGAGGTAGAAAGTAACACTAGGGACATAGTGGTTAGAGAACTTTCAAATTTTAAAGAAAGAGTTACTGAGGAGAACCTAAATTTCATACAAGGGAGAGCAGACATACTTACTAGAAACAACGATTCAAAATTGAGTGAAATGTCGTCCCGACTTGAGAAGCTTCAAGAAAGATTAGATACAGCTAGTTGTAATCAAAATATTGGTCAGTCAGCTGTTAGAGAACCTATGGAACAAGGTGATTCGAGCAGGAGTTCGGTTCAGAGATCGTCTTCTATCCCTGTAGTGAATTTTGAAACCCGACGAGAGAGTGAGAGAATGATGGATGAATGCAATAGTAGGTTAGGCAACCATTGTAGCGGTAGTGACCATGTACCTATAGTGTCAGTCAACATTGGCAACACTGACGGTGAGGCGCGCAGAACGCGTGAACTAGCCGAGCTTACTCATCCTCAGTGCCCCAGCCACGTCTTGAACGACATTGTTTTGCCAAAATTTTTCGATTGTCATAAGCAGAACGTAGTGCAATTCTTGCAGGAGCTGGACGATTACTATCGTTTAAAGTCCGTCCCGGAACAATTGAAGTTACCAATCGCGGTAAAGGCGATTAGTGATCCATATTCTAAGCAGTGGTTCACCGCGGTGTACAAGGACTTGACGGGCTATGACAACTTTAAGAGAGCTTTTACGGAGTTGTTGTGGAGCCCTCAGATCCAATCACAGGCCCGTAGTCAGTTGTATCAAGACCGTTTTGACAAAAGCTTGAAGGAAAGTATGTCATCTCATTTCTTGAAATACTCTGTGCTAGCGGCAAATCTATCACCGAGGTTATCAGAATTGGATTTAGTTGATGCAATAGCAGGGCATTTCCAGCCATATGTTCAGAGAGCACTTTTGTCAGCAGGGGTGCGAACAGTGCAAGACGCCTTGGCTTTTCTAAAAAAACTGGAGACAATGGAGCAAGCGGATACAGACAAGGGGAGGTCAAACATGGGCTTATCGCCGCACGCGACTAACCAGAACCAGTCACCCAACCACCGCCAAAACAATAACAAATTCCAACGCAACAACCACTACGTTAGGAACGTGCGTTACAAAGGGAACCCACATCGCGAAAGGCATGGGACGTACCAGCCTAATTATGCTCCTCGGGGACCGTATATGTCAGACGGAGACGCTGGCCCGAGTTCGCGCACAACCAGTCGGGATGAATCAACCCCAAATCAACTAAACCCACGAGCGCCCACTTTCGACCACGGGGCAGGCCAGAGGCATGACCACGATCAGAACAACGGCCGAAATCATTCGGAAAACGATCGCAGGATGATGTAGAGGGCCGGACATTATCCAATTATGAGGGTAGGAACCCAGGTCCGAAACTGAGTCCGAGGCTAGGAGATGAAAATTTGAGAGAGCCTGACGTGAATCACGCAAGTGAGAAATTCAATGTGGAATTCGTAGGAGACGCCGATAACGTCACTGTATATTACATTAATGAGGGAAATCTTCAAGGTTGTCCTCACGTAAAGATACAGATAGGAAGTAGAGAAATAGTTGTTCTGATTGACAGCGGAGCTGAAGTTAGCGTGATGTCTGAAGACCTGTTTAACTCTTTGACGGAGAGTGGCTTAAAGTTCCTATTTATTCCCGTAACAAATTGTGTGTTGTCATCCGCATGGCAATCGAAATCAAAACGAATCAGAAAACAAGCTTGGATTGAATTCGGATTAGGGCGTGACATATTTGAGCTGAACTTCATGATAGCGCCACAGTTGATGACAGATGCAATACTGGGGGCTAATTTTTTGGTTGAGTACCAGGTAATAATGGATTTTGCTAACAGAAGTTTTTCAACGAAGAAAGGAGCTATTGTAACCAGACACAATTTCTTTTTCAATGCGATGGCAGGGGGAGGACGAGAAAGTAGGTCGGTATCGAACCCGGATAGCTTAGCAGATTTTCCGCAGCCGCTGCAAACGTTAGATCAAGACCGATCTCGACTAGGCTTGAATGTTGTAGGCACTGACCTTCGAGATCCTGATATTCCTGAGAGCCGAGGCATACAAAGGCGACGTTGTAGTGGAGTTTTTGATAAATCGTATGATGCACAGGGGGAGGTAAACCCTTTGTTGCTTGGAGTTCGTCGTGAAGACGTGAATGTTGAAGATAGTGGGGCGCGGTTCCCCGGCACTTTAAATATTAGTAGAGTTTACGAGAATCCTGAGGAAGGATCAGATGCTGTAGTCCAGCATTATAATTGTTATAAGACTTCGAAGGATGGCTCGGCGCTTCAGGAATACGACCACGATTCGGATATAGAGCAGGGCGATGCTAGATCTGTTTCAGTCCAAGAACTGGGTGCAAAGGTTAGAGGAGCTGTAGGTCTGTGTGAGAACGAAAGGGAGAGGTTGTTTAGGATGCTCCTAAAGTACAAGAATTCTTTTTCTACACGACCGGGAAAGTGTTCACTGATGAAGTATCGTTTCGACGTCACGAGCCCGGAACCAATAGCGGGGAGTAGTAGACCCATTCCGTTTTCAGTAAGAGCGGAAGTACGAGCTCAGATAAATCAAATGTTACAGGATGTGATCATAGAATTGTCGAATTCCGCTTATATACATCCTTTGACCATAGTGTTGCGTGAAGGAAAGTCCCCGCGAATTTGCATTGACGCCAGGCGCGTGAATAAGTGGATGGTACCCGACCGGACGAAAGTACAGCCTATTGCAGAGTTGTTGCAACGATTCCACGGGTCACGCTATATCAGCTCTATCGATCTCTCTTCAGCATTCTTGCAAGTGGAGTTAGAGCCGGAGTCTCGTAAATACACGGCATTCCAGTTCGAATCCCAGGTCTTCCACTTCTGCAGAACTCCCTACGGGTTCAAGAATTCGCTCGCTGCGTTTGTTCGCGCTTTGAATTTAGCACTCGGCTCAGGGACCTGTACCTACTCCCTCTGTTACGTTGATGATATAACTGTCCATTCTCCAACAATCGGATCTCATATCGAGCACCTGAACACTGTGATTGGTAGACTGACCGCAGCCGGTTTTACTATAAACGCGGGGAAGTGCAATTTCTGTAGGACAGAAATCTCCTTTCTCGGCCACGTGATTAGTAACGGCGGAGTTTCTCCTGATCGTCGGCGGATAGAAGCTATCTTAAGCTATCCAGCACCTAGAAACCAGAAGCAGTTGCGCCAGTTCTTAGGTGTCTGCAACTACCATCACAGGTTTATAATAAATTATGCAAGTTATGTGGCGCCGTTGCTCCATCTCTTGAGAAAGGGAAACAGATGGAAATGGTCGGGAGACCTACAGAAGGCGTTTGAAGTCCTTCGAGCTAAATTCGCGCACAGCATACAGTTAGTGCACCCAGACGAGACTTTGCCGTATTCAATAAACACGGACGCGAGCATTAAGGCCATTGGTGCAGTGTTGATGCAGACCAACAGGCAGGGGGAGACGCACATTGTTTCCACGGCATCGCGCGTGTTGAGCCCGACCGAGCAACGCTTTTCGGTGGCGGAACAGGAGCTATTGGCAATAGTCTACGCACTGGAAAAATTCAGAATCTACATATATGGTCACGAGGTCCACCTGAATACCGACAACAAGGCGTTGACGTTCTTAGGCAAATGTGCTTTAACCTCTAGCAGGATCGCTAGGTGGGTAATGCAATTGCAAGAATATGATTTGAACATTAAGCACATTAGTGGGGCGGCCAACTTCCTCGCAGACACGATTAGCAGAAACCCCGCTGGTTTGAGTGAAAGCGAGATAAAGGAGTTGTCAAAACCACGTGGCGTGATGATAGCCGCCATCGACTTTTGTATCGACGCATCAGTTGGTCGAAAGCTTAGGGACTTAGCTGCTTTTCAAGCACGAGACCCTAAGATACAGAAGACAGTAGAGAAGGTGAAACAGCTACCCGAGCGGTCAGACGGGAGGTATCTGATTCGACAAAATGTGCTGTACAGTAAAGACAGTGAGAACTACCCTTATTGGAGACCGGTCTTACCAACCGAACTAGAAACCCAAGTGATAAGTTTCGTGCATATGTCCTTGGGGCATTCGGGAACAGAAAAGAGTATGGCCCAAATTGCCAACACTTTCCATGTAAGAAGTTTAGGCAGGAAGGTCCGGAGGCTGATATCCCGCTGCGATGTCTGTCAGAGGGTTAAACACCCTAACCGCAGCTACGCAACTGAGTGTCGGAGCCATCTACCGGCTGCGCCCGGTGACCTCTGTGCGACCGATTTGTTCGGGCCGTTACCAGTGGGTAGGGGTGGTGTTCGATATATCTTGGTCATTTTAGATGTGTTTTCAAAATTTGTAAAATTGTATCCATTGCGTGCGGCTACCACGAGAGCCTGTTTAAACAAAGTCACAGGGCATTATGTAACTCAAGTGATTCAGCCTAAGTGCATATTGAGTGACAATGGAACCCAATTTTCAAGCCCGACTTGGCGCAAGAAATTGGCAGAGCTGGGCATTGATGTCAAATTTTCCCCCGTGCGGCACCCGCAGGCTAATCCTAGCGAGCGCTGTATGAAGGAAATAGGGAAGTTCTGTAGAATCTACTGTCATCAGAACCATAAAAAATGGCCGGAGCTTCTGGTTAAGATCGAGGAAGTGCTAAATGGCTCAGTATCAGACTCGACTGGTTACAGCCCTGTGGAACTGATGTACGATGAGCCGAGACCGGACTTGTTCAAGAAATTCATAACAAAGGAGGCCGACCAAATGCCGCCAACCGAGAGTCACCAGGAAAAAGCTTTGAAGGCTTACATAAAGATGAGGGAGAAAGCCACCAAAAGAAACAGAAGACGAAAAGTGGGCAAGACACAGTGGAACCCACAGGTCGGAGACCTTGTGCTTGTAAAACGCCAGACTGTTTCAGATACAGTTGCTGGGATAACTGGCAAATTCATGAGACCTTACCAGGGGCCCGTAAAGATTTCAAAGGTGATACCTCCAGCGATGTATGAGATTTCAGAAATGAACGGAAAGGTGCGGGGAGTTTTTAACAAGAATGCTCTTAAGCCTTACCAGCAGGAGGAGTGAATTGGTTAAGAGGGGTCAGGGAAGGAAGCAAGATTCTTATCAAATTACACCGTAATTTGTTGCAAAATTAAAGATGACATACGTTGTTGTAAGAGAAACCATAAACGGGAGCTATGCTTACGAATGACAATAGAAGACGGTGACGAGCTTAAGGTGATGGTACTCTTTCAGTTGAGTTATGTTGTTGTTTTTTTTTTTTTTTTTTTTTTTTTGGCAAGGTAGATAGTCGCCGTCGCACGAAACCATTTTCGCTGTCCCTGTTATGAGTGGCTTGTCTAGTTCAAGCGGCAAATCTTTGTAAATCACGGTCACATAGCATAGTACGTAAGTTGTAGATATAGTGCGAATGGTTTTATCAATGAATGAGTCTGCACGAATTCGATGATGTAATTGCCGAGGGTCTAGCATAAGACAGGGAAGCAAGGTGAATGTTGGAGGAGGTCAATCAGGTAGATAAACCCATTTTGTGACGTGTGAGGGTGAGCCGACCCTACGAAAAAGTGACAATGAGTGGAACTGGACTGAGAGACGAATAAGTGATCGTTATCATTTGACGAAGATCATACAAAATGTGAGTGCTCGTGTGCAGCAGTAGGAGTGGTTACCATGCCAATATCCTGAACAACCCGCGAGGTGAAATTGGTGAACCTAATAAAAAAACCCAAACATGGAGAAGTCGATTGAAGGTGACCATGTTGGTGGTTGTCATAATATATCATGCGTATTCTTAGATGTTGTATACCTATAGTTAGTTTAAGTACATCTTGACGCCAACCTTCTAGAATAACTATGGATGGTATGTAGATTTAAAAGTGTATCAGAATTATGTCCATTATGTTTTTGTTTTAGTATACATATTAGTGTTTAGCTATTTTGTGTTAAATGTACTCTGTGTCATTTATGTCAGGTCTGAGTTGCATGAATGTGGCAGCCTAGTCTGTCAAGCTGACCGCCGCCCGGAACGTGGCGAAAGGTGGCAGTGAACAGCTGATCGTGTGGAGTGTTATCTTTGTTACGGTAGGAGGAGGATGGGAGTTGTATGATGTTATATGATAAAATGATGTAATAGACTGTCACGGGCAGTTGAGATGAGGCTGGCTGTTTCTATGTCGAAAGCGCAACTCATCTCAAGGGGGAGTGTTGTGCCAGTCCAGGTCCGTGGTTCAATTGCCGAACGGACTGAAACTTGAGATGAGGGGTAAACCAGACTTTGGCATATTAATCTGGTTTATATGAACGAAGGAGGTGTGATTAGATGATACTTGGTACACCTCACTTCATCAAAATTTGAGTGATTTTATTAAGTTTTGGCTTTGTCCAATGTATCACATTGGGAAAGAGAGTGGCGCCATCCTGGCGTGTGAAAGTCTCTTCCCCCAACATTCGGTTTAGTGACCGTTGGTTTGGGGCGCCCTAGTAGGTGTGAAGTGACGATTGCCAGATGACCGCTGCTCCACTACGACTCGGACCAATGAAATTTGAATGTGGCTGTTCGGCACGTTTCCGACGTCATAAGTGACTTTTTGGGGAACGAATCGGATTGTCATATTCAATTCAAAATTCAAAAACTGTTACGATCAGGGAATATAAAAAGCGAGGTTGCGTTGGGTCTCGCTCTCTAAAAGTTCGGTTCTTAAAGGCAAGCAGACAGTTTCTCCTCGATTCATTAAACTTCAAGATCAAAAATACAACAGCCGAATCATCGCGCTGCCCAAAAATAAGAATAACTTGTTAAAAGGAATTAAAGGGTGAAATATTTCCAAGGTGACTTCTGTGTGGTCTGCAGTTAATCATCCCCTCAGATTTCACGTCCTTGGCGCACGGCCGCTCCAACTATCACAGTCCCCGTATAATCCCCGAGAGTCGGACAATCTTGCTCGCCAACAAACCCTACACCAATTATTAGTCCTTATATCCTTCCGCATTATCCGAAGTTATATCAAGCTGTAACCGCAAGCAAACCGGGCACGCTACTGGGTTTGATCCCGGGGCAACCAGAGTGAGAAGAAAAACAGTCAGCGGAAGGGCGGTTGCAATATTAATTGAGAACTCCTCATCTCAAGTGCCTCTGATAAATGGGAGGGTATGTTAAGCCTTAAAACAAAGTTATAATTTGTTAAATATAAAAAGGAAGATACTAAACAAATACATAATTAATTTACTTCAAAGCTCATCAATGACCAAAAACAAATGATAATTCACTAAAAAATCAAACTAATAACCTCAGATTATCTTCTGTGCATACACTTCTGTTTTGGACTAAAATCAGAATTGCAACAACTTTTACTTCAACAAAGATTAATGCAGGAATTAAAAGTTTAACATTTATTTTACCTTCCCTTGATATGTAATTGCATTACATAGTTTTCTAGCAGAGAAAATAAAAATGGTAAATATGAACAAACAAAATGCAGAATAGTTGGTGAAGGCAATAAAGAAACAAATTTTCTGCCAAACACAAGGTTATAACCTTGTGTTTGGCAGAAAATTTGTTATAATTGTTTATCTTACCCTCCCTCATTAAACGCAATTAATAATCATTCTACAATAAAAAGTGAATAAAGAAAAGCTATCCCACTACACGCCATACAGGTGCTTGAGGAGAGACTTCTTAACATCAGCACTAGATGTGGTGAATGGTCAGCATCACGCCCTGGCTTAGCTTTACCCCTAGGAAAGGACCATGATACCCACTGAATAAAAGGCTGGGTAGGCCCCAGAGCCAGTCTGGACATAGAGACTAGAAAAAAAACCCTGATCATCCAGTCTGTAGCTACTCACTATTCTGACTGAGATACCCTGGCTCCCAATCATTCTACAATCCTTAATTTAAGCCACTTAATGTCAGCTGCTGTTCTTATAATAAAAGAATTGGCTTTTATTACATTATAAATCATTTTACCTAAGTGGTAATAATTTTGGCTGGTATATTTCTTGTTAGCTCATCTTCTTATAAACCTGAGAACCATAGTTTAAAACTATGGTCCTATTAAGTCCTTTCCATCAGCGAGGAGAAAAATAATTAAAAGAATGAGATCAAAACCTTACAGTAATGAATCAGGGTCACAGATTTATGAACTCAGTGTCCCTCTGTGTGTACTAATATAAGTGACTGGCAAGAAGGTTAATAAAAAACAATTTCAATATAATTTAGGCACACACATGAGAAGAATAAAAATGAGACTGCAACCAAAAATACCAATACTGTATTTTAATTTGACCAAGCCTAGCCCTTATTTTCCATCTAAAAGCATTTGACCTATAATAATATATCACATCATAGAGAAATAGTTTTACTGATATATCAATTGCTTAAACATTACAAGATTATCACATATGTACTATCTCTGCATTGTGATAGCTTATTCAAACACATGTCAACCTTATGCACCCCACGGTACCGCATTCCATCCAGTTCCCTAAACAAGTCACATTAACAGAATATCACACCTAAAATATTACCTGTGATACATGTGAAACGGTGAAAAACATTAAAAAGGTTGCTGCACACAAAATGTTGGAGTTAAAAAAAATATTATGCACCTATATAAAATGGTGCCACGCCACGGTGGTCTAGCGGTTAGAACGCTGGCCTTGTAATCCTGGGGTCTCGGGTTCGATTCCCGGCGGTGCCCGAATTTATAACTTGTGTTGGGCAGGCCGTGGTCTACGCAACACGGAGTTTTCCTCCGTGGCATCCCAACAATTACTCCATTCACAATCAGAGGAAGGCAATGGCAAACCACTTCTGGATCATCTGCCACGAACGTATATGAACAGGTTCCAGTCCGAGAAAAGGATGGAAGAATCCTGTTCATATGGACCTGTCGTCAGACAGAACACTAAATAAATATAATAAATATAAAATGGTAGATGGTTCATCAATTAATTGGTAAGAATCTGGATAGAAACGGCCATCACCCTTTTTAGGTTTCTGCCCCATTACTTTTCTCAGGAGAATACAGAAATGCGCAGAAAACCTCACTTAGAGCAGCTAGTCTCCAGGCTGAGATGTGAACTTGGTACCCCTTGAATATGTAAAAGCTTACATACTGTTCTTGTGTGTGCACACACAAGACAAAACAGACACTGACTATTTAAGAGCACTAACTAGAACAGCAACTGCCTGAACTACAAATGAAAATGATCAGCGAACTTGGTCAGTATAAACATCACCAACATTTTGGCAGTCTATAATATGAATGTGATTGATTTGCAATGATTGTATAGTTTGACTTTATGGAGTCATTAGTAGCAAATGTAACTTTGACCTTAGAGATGCAGACAATACATTCCTTCAAAATGTGAGTAATAACCTACAAAAAACTACGCAGTGTCACAACCCATGAGACTCGATCGACAACTACAGGAAAGATTAATCAAGCACAAGAAAGGACAAACATGTCACTAATGACTAATTTTGTTAAAGAAACTGCTGAGCAGTAATGAGTAAGTTAGTTGCCTTCTAATAAATCATTATGAACTTTCAACAAATTGTCCTTTGTAACCTTGCAACGAGTGAGTCTATAAGAAAGGATAAATGTGGCTCCATGTTTGGAAAGGTTTGATAACTCTTACCCTTAGCTAAGTTAACATAACTTAACAAAATAAATCCTGCTTTCCAAACAAGAAATACTGCAGATGTCATCTTCAAGAAAGTTTGTTCCATGCATTCAAATACTTATATTTTATTTATTTATAATGCAAGGCCAGAGAGCTACCACACAGTAAGACAGTACCCCTAACATTGCAAATAGATTAAACACAAGAAATGCAGGTTACAATACAATTCAGAACATTTTGTCTTCCCATCTGCTACATTAAAAAATAAAGACTCAATTAGAGAAAACTATATTATGTATGTGGGTGTGAAACTTGGTCTCCCAATAAGGAAAGAGCACATATTGATGTTGTTACAGCAGTAAAAATGTCAATTGTCGTTTCCTATGTTGTGATTCCACTGGTCTTGTGGTTACCAACATTTTGGAAAAATGTACAGCTTCCATTTTCAGAGCAGCAATGTAATGTAAAGTAATGAAATGTAATGTAACGTTTCCTAGGTAACAAATTGTTGTTACACTTTTTCGTTACACTTTTTGTGGAATGACACTGACCCTTCCATATAGACGTATTTACGTCAAAAAAAGTTGATAGTGGAACCACGGTTCCGTAGAATCTGACGTAAATGCGTCTATACGGAAAGAAAGTTTATATATTAGCTTTAATTACAACAATATTAACAACAATGCCGAGTAAACAGATGGCGTTTTCTAGGTAACATAACAATGCACTCAAGCTGACCATTGTTGTCGATCCATATTAAAAATTTGTTGATATGGGTCTTTCACATTTTCATTTCACTTGTTTGCCGAATGACCCTTCCGTATTGACGTATTTACATCAAAAAAAAAGATTATTATTATTATATTAACTTCTTACATTTACAATTACTTGCAACCAAATTATAAGTTAGAGTAATTTTTTCAACCACCAACAATGTGTAAATATGGACCGACAATGGTCAGCTTTTATACTATGAACTCCTGCGTGCATAACAATGCAAGGTAAAGTATTCGAATTTCTAACCCATGCCTGCAACAATATTAGCTGAGCATGCCGTAAGGCTCTTTTCTCCTTTCTTATGCATGCAGTATAATTAACTGAATGAACCGTATTGCACTCCACTAATTTACCTAAGAAACTAATTGTTACGTCATTTGTTTACTCGGCATTGTTGTGTTTCATTACTGCCATCAACAATCCGCTTTCGTTATTGCGGAAAGAGCTCTGCTGTGAATCGCTTGTAGAAGAAGTGCGTCGTAGAGAAGATAATTTTGTGCTCTTAAAAACCTCTTAGAATATAACAGGTACTTATCTTATATAAGAATTATTAAGAAATCTGTGATACTGCCCTCCACTATCTCCGTTTTAGTTTTTATTAATTCGGTCATTGACAGAGGACATCGTGGTCTCTTATAATTGAACAAAGATTGATGTAAGGGATTCCTATTTATTATTATTTTTCATCACATTTAATGTTTTCATCTGCATTTGTGAACTCGCGTAAGAAAATTAGGCTTGTATTCTTTCTAACAGAATTTCAAGTAATATTAGATTGACTTTTGTTTGTTCACGGCCTCATTGATAGTAAAATAATATTCAAGTAGGCAATTATCATTTTACAATTTTAAAGGAATAAAACTTGTTTAGTAGCCTAGAATCGTAATAAAAAAAAATGGATGTTAAGAAGTGGGTATATATTCTGAATAATAATTCTAACACTTTTCATCTCTTGATACATCTGCATTATTGAAGAGTTTAAGGGAACTGTGAAGAATTTTATTTTTGTTTTATAAGCCTAATTATCGACGAATCTCCCTCTTATTTTCTTCCTACAACAGCAAATTAAATCCGGGCAGTGCTTGTAAAATCTTTCGTCCTCCGATCTCATACCAAAAGAAAATTAAGATTAAAATGAACCAAAGCTTAATTGTGTCAGTTGTGCCGTATGGGTGCAAAACGTGGTCTTTCACTTTAAGGGAGGAACATAGACTGAGGGTCTCTGAGAACAGAGTTTTGAGGAAGATGTTTGACAACTCTTACCCTTAGCCTAGTTAACGTAACTTAACAAAATAAATCCTGCTTTCCAAACAACAAATACTGCAGATGTCATCTTCAAGAAAGTTTGTTCCATGCATTCAAATACTTATATTTTATTTATTTATAATGCAAGGCCAGAGAGCTACCACACAGTAAGACAGTATCCGTAACATTGCAAATAGATTAAACATAAGAAATGCAGGTTACAATACAATTCAGAACATTTTGTCTTCCCATCTGCTACATTAAAAAATAAAGACTCAATTAGAGAAAACTATATTATGTATGTGGGTGTGAAACTTGGTCTCCCAATAAGGAAAGAGCACATGTTGAGGTTGTTACAGCAGTAAAAATATCAATTGTCCTTTCCTATGTTGTGATTCCACTGGTCTTGTGGTTACCAACATTTTGGAAAAATGTACTGCTTCCATTTTCAGAGCAGCACTTCTAAACTAACAGAGGCAATATAACCTGTACTAACAGAAATTATGCAACTAAGCTCTTAGGGGGGCTGGTCAACATTTTAAAACGCAACAAACCCCATTTCGGTGGGGGGGGGGGTGGTTGCGTTTTAAAATCTTGAGTAAGATACTAAATCAACCCCCCGAATGGGGGGTTAAAACACTTGAATGGGGGGTGAAAACACTTCAAAATCTTGAGTAAGAAACTAAACCAACCTTCCCGAATTGGTTGCGTTTTAAAATCTTGATTAAGACACTAAACTAACACCCCTCGGGGGGGGGGGGGTTAGTTTAGTGTTGTTAGTTTACTCAAGTCATTTGTTTACTCGGCATTGTTGTGTTGGTACAACAATGCCGAGTAAACAAATATAACGTAACATTGTTTGATGACGTAATTATTTGGCTACAAATTGTATGACGACGACGAAAAAACACAAATTTTTATAGTAAAAAATTGATAGTGGAACCACGGTTCCGGAGAATCTGACGTAAATAAGTCTATACGGAAAGAAAGTTAATGTAGTAGCTTTCATTACAACAATATTAACAACAATGCCGAGTAAACAGATGGCGTTTTCTAGGTAACATAACAATGCACGCAAGCTGACTATTGTTTTCGATCCATATTAACACATTGTTGATATGGATCTTACACGATTTCCTTTCACATTTTCCTTTCATTTGTTTGCCGAATGACCCTTCCGTATTGACGTATTTACATCAAAAAAGAAGATTATTATTATTATATTAACTTCTTACATTTACAATTACTTGCAACTAAATTATAAGTTAGAGTAATTTTCTTTGTTTTTTTTCAACCACCAACAATGTGTAAATATGGACCGACAATGGTCAGCTTTTATACTATGAACTCCTGCGTGCATAACAATGCAAGGTACAGTATTCGAATTTCTAACCCACACCTGCAACAATTTTAGCTGAGCATGCCGTAAGGCTCTTTTCTCCTTTCTTATGCATGCAGTATAATTAACTGAATGAACCGTATTGCACTCCACTAATTTACCTAAGAAACTAATTGTTACGTCATTTGTTTACTCGGCATTGTTGTGTTTCATTACTGCCATCAACAATCCGCTTTCGTTATTGCGGAAAGAGCTCTGCTGTGAATCGCTTGTAGAAGAAGTGCGTCGTAGAGAAGATAATTTTGTGCTCTTAAAAACCTCTTAGAATATCACAGGTACTTATCTTATATAAGAATTATTAAGAAATCTGAGATACTGCCGTTAGTTTTGATTAAATCGGTCATTGCCAGTGGACATCGTGGTCTCTTACAATTGAACAAAGTTTGAGGTAAGGAATTCCTAGTTATTATTATTGTTATATGCAGTTGTATTTGTAATTGTCTGTGGTATCGTGAGTGTTGGTGTGTAATCGTCAAACATTCATATGGCAGCACCTCCATGTGGAAGATGTCATTGAATCTAGAGGACTCTACTTCTGTATTGTTGGCTACCGGGGGAATTCTGTAGACACCTTCGTCCTTAAGGGAGGATAGCTGGCCTTGTAATCCTGGGGTCTCGGGTTCGATTCCCGGCGGTCCCCGAATTTATAACTTGTGTTGGGCAAGGCCGTGGTCTACGCAACACGGAGTTTTCCTCCGGGGGCTTCCCCGGTTTCTCCGTGGCATCCCAACAATTACACAGAAGAAGGCAATGGCAAACCACTTCTGGATCATCTGCCAAGAACGTATATGAACAGGTCCCAGTCCGGGAAAAGGATGGAAGGATCCTGTTCATATGGACCTGTCGTCAGACAGAACACTAAATAAATAAATAAATAAAATAAATACATTACATTCAGCTACCACAGACCCAAATTAAGCGTAAATAATTCAAGTTAAATAAGCAAAGTCTTAATCAAACTTTACTCAATTGTAAAGCATGTTTAAAGGAAATATTTAGAATAAAGCCGATATATAAACTTCCTTTCCGTATAGATGTATTTACGTCTAATTATCCGGAACCGTGGTTCCACTATCACTTTTTAGTAAGAAATATTATGCTATATAACAGGTAATATTATATGCTAATATAAATTAATTTTTGCTTTCTTGCTTATTTTTAGAGCTTTCCAGAATGGAAAAGGAAACTCCATTTGAGGTAAGATTTTGTTTGATTTTTAAGTAAAGGTTAAATAAAATTCACACGTTTATGAATGTACTTTGAATGTGACCTTCGTTTCACATTAATGTGATTTGTTGAACTAAAGCTGTTATTAAGGGGCATTGTGTGTATAACTAAAACAATTGTCTCTCTTACATGTTAAATTCTGTGATTCGTTATTATTCACATTGTCCAGTTTGGAAATGTTTACCACATTCTTTCTTTTTCTTTTTTCTGCAGGAAGAAAAGAGTTTGCCAAAAGCTGCGCATTTAGCAATAGACAATGAGGAATACCATGCAGCGAAGACACACTGCTTGGAAGCGGGAAAACGCTTCCAAAAAGCAGAGGAAGGTACGTTGAGACAAATTTGCAGTTTATTCTGTGTCAGTAAAATCTATCTGAATAAAGAAGTGGTCACATTCCTTCCCTACTCTAAACTTATAAATCTCCTGTTTGGAGTACTCTAGTTAATCCCCAATGAATATCTGGTTATTACATCAAGTAACGATCACATTTTGAAGTTATTCGGTACAAGCCATGTTTGGAGATAGCTTTTATCAATACATTTTTGTTATTATTTCCAGGAGAATTCAAATTTAAAATAGGCAACAACTTCCATGTATCTTTCTATGCACACATGTCATTTGGCACTACATAAGCAATGCCTGCAGTTGATGATTCATAAAACAGACCAATGACCATTTCTGATTCGATTCCAGGCAATTCATGCCTTGCGCAGACAAGACGCTTCACAATTTCCTGGGTTTTCTGTTGTTACTGACCTTCTGTTAGTGGTTGTAGGATCGTTAAGTTATAACATCTGGTTTTCAATATTTTAGCTTCGATAACTTTGCTTCCAGGTGAACAGGAAAGTAATAAGTACAAATGCAATACTTGTTTGTAGTGCAAATAGCAAAAAACTAATGAATGCTGCATAGGCCTCATTTCGTATCTGGTTTTTTTTACTATGTACTTTTATTCCCCACATGATTAAATGCGCAGGGGAGGTGCATTTTTATCTGCTTTGTGGTTTTTATTTTTGCATATAGCATTTCACTTTAAGATATGAGCTGCCAACCAGGAAATATTATCAGAACTTTTTGTTTTCAGAGCAACAAGCTGCAGACGCCAAGAAGGCTAAAGAAGAAAAGGAAGGGCATGGAAAAATTTAGAATCCCTAACTCCTGCATTATAGAACAAAAATTAAATTTCTTTATATTCAGAACTCATTCCATTTTATCCAAGTGATAGCCATATGTTATTATTTTTATTCTAATACTTCATTTAGATCCCAGTATCCTAACACAAGAGATTTGGATTTTGTTGTTCTACATGCAACACATATCAATATATGAAACTCTTTGGTAAGGCACTGCTTTGGTTATATGTGCAACTACCAGATGTTTGTTGAGTACAAAATTTCAATTGTGAAATTCTTTGTTGTTCAGTCAGTTAATACAAACTTCTTAAACATTAAGTTTTTCACGAATCCATTACTCAAAATAATGTCTCATCCAGATGCTAGTATGTTTCATGTTATCCTTAATTAAGAACGCAATGTAACTGCTCTCTACTTTGTTCTGCAAACTAGTGTTGAAAAAAGTTCACCATGTCACTGTTTATCAGTCCAGAAACTATCTTACTAGCTCCAAAGTTACAAGTAATTACCAACTTAAGGCTTATATTAGACTTGTACTTTTCATAAAATGTTTCTTTCCATTATAATTAAAATTTACAGAGTCTTAAACATGATTTTAATTTCCCTTCATACATTCTTCTTCTTCTTCTTATAGCGTTATAACCCTGTGAGGGTCTTAGCTTGTTCGATGAATTTTTTCCATTCTGTCCTATCATTCACAATTCTTCTCCATTCCCTTACTCCCATCGTCCTCACATCCTCCTCCACGTCGTCTATCCATCGTTTCCGTGGTCTCCCTCTCATCCTTCTTCCCATCGGTCTCCATTCCATCACTCTTCTAGTTACCCTGTTTCCTTCCATTCTTGCAACATGGCCAAGCCAGGCTAACCTTTTGCTTTTGATTAGCCTCACGATATCTGCTCCCTGTATGATACAATCTAGTTCATGATTCATCCTAATTCTCCAGGAGCCATCACTATTCCGTATTGGACCATAGATTTTCCGCAATATTTTGCGTTCAAATATTCTAAGTTGTTGCTCATCAAAGCTAGTTAATGTCCAGGCTTCACATCCATATGTGACTACTGGTCTTATCAGAACTTTATAGATTCTCAGTTTAAGTTCCCTCCCCAGTATTTTAGACTTCATTAAATTCTGATAGGCATAGTAACATCTATTACCATTCACAATACGTGCTTTAATTTCATTAGTTACTGAATTTATAGTATTAATCTGTGAACCCAGGTAATTAAAATTCTGCACATGTTCAAAATTATAATGTCCTATTCTCAATTTATTTGTGACATTTCTTGCTGCTCTTGTAACTTTCATATATTTTGTTTTCGATTTATTTATTTTTAGCCCCCTTAATTCTGTTTCTTCTATCAATTTTAATACTGTTTCTTCCAGTGCAGCTTTATTCCTGCTAATAATAGCTATATCATCTGCATATGCACTCACGTGTATTGATTTGATGCCTATATGACCTGAGATCTCAAGTTTCCGAATAGATGCTTCCAGCGTCAGGTTAAAGAGCATCGTCGAGAGAGCATCTCCTTGTCTAACTCCCATATTGACATTAAATGGTTTAGTTAGCTCACCATCTACTCTTACTACAGCCTTGGAGTCTTTCAACGTCTCTCTGATGAGCCTGACGTATTTAGATGGTATCCCTAATAGGAGAATATCATTTAACATTTGTTCCCTATTGAGACTATCAAATGCTTGTCTGAAGTCCACATAAAAATGATTTAAGTCAATGTTATATTCATAGGCTTTCTCTTGAATCTGTCTCAATACAAATATCTGGTCTATCGTTGATCTATCTGCTCTAAAGCCACACTGATACTCTCCTAACATCTCTTCTACATATACAACCAATCTATTATATAGAGTACTTGACAAGATTTTATATATTACATTCAGAAGTGTAATTCCTCTATAATTGGTACACTCCATTTTATCTCCTTTTTTATGTATAGGTTGTATTACTCCTAGGGTCCATTCCTCTGGAATCTTTTCTTCTTTCCAGATCAACAATATCAGATAATGTATTCTCTCCCATAACTTGACTCCCCCTTTTTTTAGTAGTTCAGCAGTAATCCCATCACTTCCGGGTGCTTTACCATTTTTCAGACATTTGATTACTTTTTGCACTTCTTCAAACGTAGGATCTTCAATGTAATTATCCACAGTATAATATGTTGGCTGCCCTGTCTCAATTATATTTCCGTTCAGGATATCACTAAAATACTCTTTCCATCTATTAACAATATCACGGTTCTCTGTCAATAGATTTCCTTGACTATCTTTACATGCTACAACTTTCGGTCTGTATTCTTGTGTTACTTCTTTAAGCTCCTTATGAAATTTTCTACTTTCATTTCTACGATGGTGTTCTATCATACTGTCGATCTTTCTTCCTAACATTTCTCTTTTCTTCTTTCTACATATTCTGGTGGCCAATATCCGTTTTTCATTATAAAGATTTCTATTAGCTCTCGTATTTCGCTGTAAACATTTTATTCTAGCTTGCTTCTTCTGTTCCACGACCGATCTACATTCATCATCATACCAATCTTCATTTCTTGATCTTCTTGTCTCTCCAACAGTTATATGTGCTGTATTTAAAATGGCATTCTTTATGCAGTTCCATTCATCTTCAATATCAGGCCCTTTTTCTATCTTTTGTAATTCTAAGTTTAAATTACATTGATACTCCTGTACTGTACCCCTATCTTCTAATTTGTCTACATTCCACCTTTTAATTCTTTCCATTTTCCCTTTCATAACCATACATATTTTTTGCTTCATTCTAAGCCCAACTAAATAATGGTCCGAGTCAGAATTTGCCCCTCGGAATGTGCGCACATTTTCTACATCTGTCGCCCATCTCCTAGATACCAATATATGATCTATTTGATTAAAATTATTTGTTCCAGGAATTTTCCAAGTACCCTTATGAATATCTTTCCTTGGGAAGTATGTGCTCATGACCCTTAAATTATTTGCAGCTGCAAATTGTGCTACCCTTAGGCCATTATTATTGGTTTCTTCATGTAGACTATTCCTTCCAAATAGTTTGACATAGACTTCTTCTTTCCCAAGCTTTGCATTATAATCACCAAGTACTATTATCATGTCATGTTTCGAAATGTTATCACATACAGACTGCAATTCATCATAGAAACCATCTACTGCCACCTCTTCTGTCCCCTCGGTTGGTGCATAGACATTAACAAGTGTTATATTATGGAGTTTCCCTTTTACTCTAAGTGTACATATTCTTTCACTTACTGGCGTAAAAGCCAGCACAGCCTTACGCATTTGCCTGGTAACAATAAATCCTACTCCACATTCTCCTTGCCTATCGTCTTTCCCAGAATAATGTATGGAGAAGTTTGCCTTATTTATTACTCCCTTATTTTTCCATCTAATTTCTTGTATAGCGACAATTTCCATTCTATATTTTATAATTTCATCAGCTATACCATTCATCGCTCCTACTTGTAGCAGAGTGCACACATTCCATGTTCCAATATGTAGTACCAAATTTTTATCCTTGTTCCTAGCTAATCTTCGTCTTCGTGAGGACAGTCCGGCTTCATTCATCAAATTATTCTCAACTTTATTCTTTTTTACGATGCAAGGTTGTTAGCCTTGCGACCAACCCCTAACCTGGAGGACCATCCCTTCATACCATATGCCTGTAAGATAGTTCTGGAGATTTGTTTGTCACCGAGCATCTTTCCCTATTCTGAAAATGATGTTAACTGCACCACAAGAGGCTGTGATGGGTGAATTAATTTTGGACATTCATAATTTGGAATGTTACCACATCTCTGTGCCACAAACTTTTCCTATGAAAAGTCAAATTTGTCTGGCTGGAATTTTGCTGTATGTTAAATCTTTTATTTTTGTTTCTTTTACAGTTGGAATTTTTAATTGTCCCAATTTATTGTAAACAAAACTTTGCAGTATTTCAATAATTAAAGGACAAAAATATTTATCTCAAGGATTAAAAACTTGTCACTGAAACCATTTTGTTCCCAGTGAATACATAACCTTTTAAAACTCACTGGTAACTATATGTACCTTCTGCTTTAACAATCTATAACTCTGTATTTTTCCCACAGACTGTATTAAAGTGATACATGATTTTCAGAATAAAAAGTGATTATTTCCCTAAACAGTAATCACCATTCATCTTTGTAAACAGAAAGTGTTATTTTTGCTCTGTAGTAAGAAATGAATTTTTAAATATTACTTAAACAAACTACAGCTTCAAAGGTTTAACTTGGAATAGCACATCTAAAGATAATGTTAAACAGTACTTACAGTAATATCTGTACTTACTTCATGAATAATAGTCAGACAAGGTTAGAATTTCATACACAATATATCTGGTGTGTAGAGGAAATATAATGAACCAACACACATGCACTGATATAAGACTTTCCTGTACATAACAATGGATGAGGATAAGAATAAAATATCTTGTAAACCTCCACACAATGAGAACCACATTATCGTTGCATCTGACAACCAATTAATTACACACAAAACAGAAAATTGTATTTAAATGAAGGACATTAGCTTTCACAAAATGCGAAAATATGAAACCAGAGACTCAAATATTCCCTTCAGGAAGTCAGACCAGCTGATTTTGGGGCAAAATTTTGTAACCAGAACATGATTATTTAACTGCACAGAAGATATTGTATGGACCATGAACACCTGTTTTACAAGCACTGAAAGGTAGGAACAATATGATTAAACAGCCATATAAGGAATTTACTTTTTAACAAGAATCAGAAAATCACTGTCAGACCAACAATTGCGACGGCATGCTTATTTATATCTGTGTACGCATAAATAAATTAACATGTGCATTTGGTTCAACTACAACTGGTAAATATCATTACAAAACAAAAATGTAAGTTATTTGGTTGTAATAGAAACAACACAGATACCAAGGGGGGATATATTCATTTAGTACTCTGAAGTCACACTTTGATCATCATACTGAATGAAATACTATAGATTCAATTTACATTTAGATGGAACACAAGTAAAATTTATATTAAATTATTCATCTGCAATACTTTACCAAGACGCAAACAAATAGAAGACCTGAATTTAAAATGGAGTCCATACATCCATGTTCTCTATAAAATATTTCAACCATTAGAATCTGCATCTAATATACAGTGATTAATAAAAGCCAATTGGCACCTAATAAATGATTTCGTCTTATCTGTAAAAGCAGTTTTATCTCTGACATTTTGTAGGATGTAAATAAAAAGTATTGTCCTTGTAAGAAATGATTCAGAGAAAGAAAGAACATATATATATATATATATATATATATATATTTGTGATAATACAACATCAAAGGAGCCCATAATAAGACATGTGTACTTAATTGGGGAACAAAATATTTTGAATGCAATCTTATTCTCTCCCACTTTGTTGGCCTCTTGGTATATTTGCTAACATGTTTCCAGATCGCTGATTTTATCGCCATAATTAAGAGTTGGTCTGATTCACACACTAATGATAGCATGCTTCTTTTAAATTTAATTCCAAGCACAGTAAATGGTATCTCAAGTTAAACATGTAACTTTATTTATGGACTTAGGCACCGAGGACAGAAAGGCAACATAAAAGCAATGTCATATATATAATGCAGATGAAAGTTGTTATTACAAATATTCTTCTTTTTCCTGTTTGACTGAAATCATACATTTCCCTGATGTTGCATTTTCCCTCTGCATTTAAACACAATTAAATCCACATTGATGATTCAATGCTGAAATTCTATCCACACTCACATCCAGGAACTACAAGATTCCATCACATACATCCCAGGTATCATATTTGACTGGAAGACGACTTTGGCTCACTTACTGTCCCTTCTTAGTTTAAAAAATTCTCTCACAAGCACCAGTGCTTTCTCAGTCTGAGGGAATAGCAATAATTTCCTTGCAATCTGTGGACAAAAAAGGTCAGATAATTATAATCACTTTAACCTTTGGGAGATATTATATTAACATGCTTATTTTGATAGTGAGAAGAGCCAGAAATATAATGTGTTGTAACTGATGAAAAAAGAAACTCTGAAGGCTGACTTACAGATTCTGTTACAGCCACAGCTAACCTCAATTACCCATATCAGAGGAATGAAGGCTGGTAAGAAAATGCTTTGTGAGTGGTATGAAAAGCTATCCCTCAACATATTTCTTATATTAATCACCTAAAATATATACAATTCCTTATGCAGATGTCACACACCTGCTCTAGCAATGTAAAAACTTCATTTATGCCACTCTGAATTTCCTCCAAAGTTGACTTCATAAAAATGAATAATTGCAAAGAACCAAAACAAGTTGTTTAAAAAATGTTTGTGTTGGAAGCAGACAATGGCAGCACAAAGACAAGCCACATACTGTAACCGTCCTTTCTATTTCTTTCTGTACATCAGGACGCCCGGCTGGTTACAAGGAGTTTTGTGTTGGGTTTCGTTTTTAGTAGCTCAGGGCATGGACTCTTGCCTTCAAGGAATATACGGGTTGGTGAAGAGGGGTTTCGGGATCAACTTGCGAGGCAGTGGAATAAGAGGGGATGTCGTTCAGTTTCATCAGGCACGTTTATTAATTTTGTAATTTCCTTCGCCGAGTGCAGGACTACTCGCCGCCGAGACTAAAGCGTAAGTGTCTTTTGGAATCTCCTTGCTGGACGCACACCGCGTTCAGCAAGACTCCCCCAAGACTTTTGAATCTGAAGAATGTTTTCATTGGCTGAGTGGTTCATCACCTTAATCTTACAAAGTTGCCGCCGATAGCTTATTTTAAACCCATTGGTGGTTAGTGACGTGAATTTCTCTAAGTCTTCTAACGGCTAAAACACATCTGGAAGAGCTTACTCATCCCACCAAGTCGAGCCACCGATCATAAAATAACCCATTCATCTGGTCACGTAGCTGGCGCCAGGAAGTCGGCCGGTGGAACAAACAAGTCTCCCAAGATGTGGCCCGAACTAGCGATACTAACCGTCAACTCAGGAAAATTCCATACAATTTGAATATAAATTCCGATTAAGGAAGGCGCTACCGAAACAAAACTAACTTAGGCCCCTTTCCTTGCGTATAAACTGGAGTAATCGCCAAAAGTCCAGTCTAAGTCCATCTCCTGTCTGCCTGCTCGAGAATCGAACTCAGAGTGGGCTGTCACAACACTAAGAAATGAATATCCCCATGCCAACCAAAATATCACAGAGGCTTCTGCACATATGGAACAGAATTTTCACTATTACAGATGACACAGGCTTACACCAGGGCTTCCCAACCTTCTCCAGACCAAGGGACATATTCACCCTTACTAAACAACTTTCAGGCCACAATGTTATAAATTAGAATGGTTTCAATAAAATCTTCTTCGGCGATCAGCCACGTAAAATAGTTAAAAGACAAGACCGACGTTTCAGGGACCATCTCTGTTCCCATCATCAGGGTGAACCCTGAGTTACGTTGCCGCGAAAGCTTCAAATCATGTATCACCAACCTCTATGAGAATGATTTGTTGAAACTTCATGACAATTCATTCAAAATATTACTAAAATTCTATTATAAACAGGTTCCTATATGAATCAATCATTTTCCTCAACAAAATCAGAACACTATGTACATACTAGACAAAGCTTGTGCTTAAACAATTTTTCATTATCAGGTATAATTTCAGTTGTTGTGATTCACATATCCCTCAAAGTGTTCACTAGTAAAATGCATCCTAGTTCTTTATTTTATATTATTCATTAAGCTGGAGCCTACAGCAATAGGTACTGCCAAATTATGATGACATCAACAAAATATTTTCCCATACTGCAGCAATATTTTCACCACAGAGGTTGGCACAGAAAGTGTTTGATGTAAAATGCACAGAGGCCACACAAAACACATTAGAGGGCTGAATACAGTCTGTGGGTTGAGAATTGCTTGTCTACAACATACACTTTTCAGGATGTAGTGCTGGACATACATAGTGATAATCTAACTTGACTCTTCAACAACCCCCATAAATTATAAACATCTCAAAAAAGGAGAAGAATTCTCTTCAGATACCAAATCACAATGTCCCACTTAACGTGAAACCCACCATGATAGCATGTCATAGCAGCAGTTACTAAACTACCAAGAAATGAGTTAGTCACAATCCAGAACATAGCCTTCACATGATAGTAGATTGGTTCAGACTTATGTGGGACTCAGTAAATACTGATGCCATGAAATCATATTATGTCTTAAGGATTTAACAAACCTCTACATGAGAGGAGGCACTGGCTCAAAGTTGGCTCAAACACAGAAGAAGTAAAGCAAACGGTTGCGGTGGAAGTGGTAGTACAACCGGAAAGCATACAAGTTCCTCTTTTGGATCAAACAATATAAAGTAATAATCTGTCTCTAACCAGGGGAAAGTTTTGAAAATGTGGTTGGACATTTTTAAAAGTGTTGAAAAGTTTTATACAGATATGAGTATTAAGAAATGAGTATTGAAACCAGACACAAGTATTTATTCCCTGTATACAAAAATTAAATACTAATAATATCAGTATATCAGATTTAGAAGGTGCAAGTGAAGACATAAAATTAATTTAAGCAAATACTGTTTAAGGTGACAGAGTCTGAAACAAATCAAAGAACATGCATCAACCTGGCAATCTTCCACGTAGCACATTATTTTCATTCTACATCAATAAGGTAAAGGAAATTTAAACCCCCAACTGAACTTACTACAGGATTAAAAATTTAGCAGTATGGTACAGTAAGCTTGGCCAGCTGGATAACAAAGTCAGTGAAGTCTTAACATCTTACTTTGTATACAAACTGCAATCTGGACAACATACCTTCCAATTTACTAGTTTCAGCAGTCACCTCATGGCTTTCATTCTCTAAAGCAATAATAACAAAGCATAATGGCATTCTAGAAACAAAATAATGTAAGTACATATTAAAAAGTACTGGAAAATAATGAAACAAATATTGCCTCTAATTTATTACAATAAGGACCAGAAATGCACCACACAATATATCTGACATCATAAAAATCACTTGTTTTGATTAGAGTGCGAAAGAAAAACTTCAGACAGAAATTTACCATTTTTGATGAATTCTGTATAAACATCCTAATCTTTACACATTTATCTCCCTTTCAAGAATAATACCAACATGGAATCCACGTACCCTGTGGCATGGAAAAACTAGAACTATTCATCGCAGTCTTTGAACCAACAAGACCTTTGAAATGTGTCTTTCAATAAGATATTTTTTAGGAAAATGCAAATATGAATATGGTGACCCTGAAAATTGTTCGCAGTGACAACAGTAATTGACATCATTGTTAACTTACAAAAATATATCCTGATAACGTTGTTATAACACAGAAACTGGCAGTAAGTGTGACACAAAAACATAGAGAAACAAAATTCTTTAACATTCAAAATTTTACCAAACAACTGCCAAGTGTCTTTAGTATTTATTGTCATCTAAAAAACATATGAGGCATATTTAGTGTGCTGTGTAAAAACATCTTTTTTTCTAATTATAAGATGTTTCTTACCAGTAACAGCTACAGTCAAATTCAGAATATAAACTATAAGAAAATGTATGTGGTGTTGGACTAATACTTTAATAAAATAGTTGGGAAACAAATAAATGTATTTATATAAGGATAATTCTAATAAAAGACACAATTTTACTTTGGCACACAAATTTTTCCTGTGTCTATCTTCTACAACTCATGCATATGGGTATGGCTGGTATGAGGATGAACAAAGATGCACATATTAGAGCTACAAAATCAGCTTTGCAACAGAAAAAACATATTTTCTGACAATGTCATCATGGGAAGATATGTACTGAAAAAGGTAGCAGAAATAATATGACTTACTTGAATTATAAAGTAATGCAGTTATTTTGCAGCAAAGAACTCTGTATTCAACATTGTTTTTCTTCTGAACTACATCTACCATCCTATGTATTAAAATAAAGCCATTACATTTCAGGGGCTGTCTAGAGGACCCAACAAAGTAGTTCTTTCATCACCTGAAGATGGGGCCAGAGCCAGCCCTTGAAATATTGTGGCTTCATTTTAACACACAGAACAACATATTTAGTCCAGTAAAAACTATAATTATTTATAATACACCATCATCAGAACCTATTAGAATTAATTTGTAAATATCTGAATCACTCCCAAACATCTACAAGCCTCTTTTAACAATGACAATCAACGCAATATTTCACAGTAACAGTGCATGAACAGAACATACTTCCCCAGTCTGTTTAACATATTTTGTGTTCAGTCAATCAAACTGTATACAATTCCAAATTAAATTTTATGACATTACTGCAAATGAAAATGTACAATATAAATCAAATAAGATGCACATACGCCTGCTGCCACTTCTGACCGACTCAAGAAACAAAAGATAAAACTGGTAAGATTAAAAACAATCAATCACTGAGTGTGGGGAAAACCTCCCCATATTCCAGGTACCACTAATGACTAATTTCCATTAGTTTATAATAAAAGAAAACATTTCTTTAGTTAATAAGCCTGAAAACATTTTAAAAGTAATACAATTTATCTCTTTGCCTTCAACATAATTTGTCAGAAATGGCAAATTTTTTATCTGTTTCGTGCTTGCTGTGGATACACACGAACAAAACGGGAGAGTAGTCACTTTTCAACTGGGAGATGTGTTCTACACAATGACATATTATTAACATTATCATCTTCATTGGCATAGACAACTTGCAATCAACAATGATTTTCTTTACAGCCTTTCCCCAGACACTGAAATGATTCAGCCATTAACTTCAAATCTTAGGAGGAAGAAGACGAAAAGAAATTTACTTCTTCCAAAACTTGTGGATTGCTTTTAATTTAATTTGTCACAAATCATACTAGAAAGAAAAGATTTTTCTATATAATAAACTTCTTATACTGAGCCAGATTAGACCAAGGGACAGATTGCTTTTGAATAAGTCATCATGTGGCAAAAATCTTTATTTACAATTTACTGCAATATGAAGAAAAATAACATATGATTATAGATACAATGTGGTAATTCTTTATTACAAAAAGTTTATAAAGCACATATGAATCAGCAAAAATTAGCATTTTAAAGATGTACCATATCTGCCCAGTCTAGAAAACAGAGTACATTGGTTAATACGTACTTATGGTAAATGAATGTGCCTTTGCCTGATTTGTCCAGACATAAAAGTTCCTTGCTCGAAGAGTCACCAAGAAGTATCCTGCTGCAAGATCCTTTAACTGATACTTTACTTTATAAATATTGCCTTCTGCATCCAGCACAGGTATTGCGATAACTTGCCACTTCCCACAAGTCCATTTATATGAATGTTTTTATTAAAAATTAGTGAAATATTGTTAAATATAGGAATTTTTTGTTGTAATGATGGCATCATGCCATTGTTTTCAATACAACATAACAAGAACTCTTGATCGCTTTCAGCAGTCATGTAATTATACATCTGTCAGCGTGGCATCACAATTTCATTTTCACAAAACAAGTCGACCACTTTTCCTAATCACATCAAATGATGCATGGCATTGCTTAGTTGTCATCAGTATTCTGAGTCGGCCAGCTCACTGCCAACACATTGCCATGGTTACAGTTCTACAGAGCACAAAAAAGTCATTCTCTCCTTTAAATACATGTTTAATGCATTACACAAACCCTAATTTCAAGAATAAATGATTTTGAAAAACTGTGTTATACACGTGTAATAATACTATTTGTATTGAATTTTTAAACATTAAGAGAAAAATACTATTCAGAAAACATCACTCTACATGATTCAACCTAAGTTTTTATTTATAATTATAAAGAAAAATTTTATGTGTCAGGTATAAATGGAATAGCAGCAGTTCTGTCTTCTAACATGGAACCTGCTTTTATTCAGTACCAGGATCTTCCTTTGCATTTTAGCAGAACGGTGGAGGGAACAAAGT
The DNA here is from genome assembly GCF_977971745.1 of Zootermopsis nevadensis. Lineage (NCBI taxonomy): Eukaryota > Metazoa > Arthropoda > Insecta > Blattodea > Termopsidae > Zootermopsis > Zootermopsis nevadensis. The sequence goes on from NW_028259154.1 coordinate 6,138,477, forward strand.
ATGCTTAGAAATGTAAAATATCTTTACAGGCAACCCTTGTCTATCAATTTCTGGAAAACTGATCATTGAGACAGAATAATTTGCATTAAAATGTAGTGCTACTTCTATTTTGTTCAGGGGCCAGCAGTCAACTGGAGATGAAATGTGGTGAGGCCACAGAAAAACGAATTTAGGTGAACTTTTATGCAGCCACGTGTGAAGCAAAGCAAATCAGTTACTATACTGACAGACGCAACGGATGTCACCAATTCAAAGACATCTAAATATTGCCTCATGTCTCAGGAGCAAGATACAAGCGTCTATGATGTTACATTTCTTTGCATTTGTTTGTTTATTCTTTGTTTTTGTTTAATATTTACTATAATAGTGAAATTATTATATAATGGCTTTAATCTCCTGCTTGTGTTAAAAACCATATTTTAACAGACCGTGTCTTACCTTGCTCCCACATTTCCTTTTAGGTATCAAAATATTGTATATTATTATATTGAACTTTGTAATGAAGAGACTTTTTTATATGAACTATACATCCATTCTTGTATTGAACTCTGGTGTCCAGATAGACAATATCCATTATGGAAGTAAACATTTTGTCAGTGGGATAGTTTTTTTTGTGCATAAAACAACTGCTTTGAGTAATCCTTTCCAAAACAATAAATATTCTCAATATCAAGAAATATCAGATTCCTAGATGCTTCAAAATATTAAATTATAATTACATCAAAGTTATCTTTATCGTGGATTCTGAGCCAATATTAACATCATAACCAAATATCAAACTAAGACATCCAAAATTTCCACTTCACTGCTTATCTACATGAGAATTTCTCAACTCTTGCAACAAGCCACAATCATTTCGTTTTGAAACCCCAATACAGAGAAAGCAAAAACACTTAAAGTTTGCGATCCATACTCTCAAAAAATAGACGGATAGGGTGACAGAGCTGAGGTGAAACTGCAGTGAGGTTCTGGACATGCGCACTGAATATTCTCATGAAGCAGAAACATGAGGTTGTACTTGTTTGCTTCCTTGGGAACTTGGATGTATATGAAAACTGCCGCTAGCATGTTGTTATTCATTTTAGTATTATGTGGAATTTTCCTTTTATGTTGAAAGTTCACAACGAGGGCGCTATGGAGGGATAAATGATTAGGTGAGATATCTAATGCTGTGCTAATAACATCTGTGCCATGCAACTAGCAGGGTGTAACAATGGATTACTGAGAATATAAGTAAGGGATGTGTATGAAGAAGGATTAAGGTTGATTCACAATTATCTGTGACATGTCAGTTCTGTCTGTGCAGTTTCTTACATAGAATCATTGTCAGATGTATTTTAAATGGAACCATTCACACGTATCCAGCACAGTGGTGTCCAGTTACCATTAGTGTTGCCTGGCATCACTGGCAACAGTATTTGACCATACTTCACTGAACTGATATCGTACAGGATGTATGACTAGGTTTCAATGTCAATGATTCCAACGATTCCAGTGTATTTTCAGCATTCATATGGTGAACTCCATAAAATTCGAGATGAATGATGAGAAACTTATAGTTTGTTAAATCACATATTAAACTCTGTTTTTTTCGCATCCAAAATATATGGCTACTACATACAGAAGCGGAATAACACGTGACAATTACAGGAAGTTGTTAAAAAGAGTTAAAAAAAGACGATACTCCTTACTTAGGATACTTGGACGACCCGTTCTTCAGTGCCTTGATCATCTGCGGGACCCAACTTTCTTTGGCACTGATCTATGGGACATTCCGTAGGACTCCTTGGACGAGTGATCGGCCCGTCGCATGGCCTCTCCGTACACAGGACAGCACAACACAGAAAGACGCGGACAAACATCCATGCATTGAGCGGAATACGAACCCACGATCACATAGTCCAAGCGACACAAGGCCCAAGCCTCAGACCGCGCGGCCATTGTGACGGCGCGTTTCTTCATATTAACGCAATAATTTCTGTCTAATAAACTTTAAAGGAGAAAGTTGTGTTGTACGTGATTTAGTTTGATATTTTGAATACTCGATCCAATTTTATTCAATCATTCTGCATAGTTTTGTGAGAATAAATTAGAATCAAGTTTATAGAAGATGACGACCACAGCCGGTTTTGGGCATCTTGAGCACTGGGATTGTGGGTTCGCATCCCACTCGCGTTTTTCACTGTTGTTTTGTGTAAGTGGACATCTTTCCCTTGTCAAAGGAGTCCTGCCAAGTGACTTCAAGGATTCGCACTTGCTTGTGAATTGGAACAGGTCAGAAGACGCGCATCGGAAAAACTGGAGAAGAGGAAAATTCATGAAAGATGGTTACTGTGCCTATTAAAAGCATTTTCAGTTTTCTGTAACCTTTGTGAGTAGCGCAGACGCTGTAGAATTTCGAAGCACAGCTCACCTTTGGCGTGAAGACGTTGAGAAAGAGACAGTCGTCCTCTCCTGACAGTAAACTCGTCAAGTCGCTCCTCTGAGTGCACGTGTACCCTTCCAAGGTCGCATCACGAGTTCCTGCCGTGGTTACGGCGATTGAGGCGCCTGCAGCGAGCAAATTTCAAATTAAAACTGAATAAAAATTATTTGCCATCACGGACATTGCTTCGAGTGGCAGAACTTTCAGTGATCGCGGCCTTTAATTTCTTTTTTCATGCTGTTGGACATCTTCATTACCAGGAATGGTAAATCAGCATGGAATTTAGTGATGTGTTTGCGTATGTGAATAATTGTGGCTGGTAAACAATTTCAAGTTGTTAGACTCGAAATAGAAACTTTTTACACATAAGAAAAGCTCGAGCAAAATTCTCCTCAGTCAGTCGAGGCCATTGAAGGTAGGGACATCTGATAACATACCACTGAAATAATCGTAATTTGCTATTTATCTACCAGCTTAATTTTGAATCACACATATCCCGTCAGATTCTACAGAGGCCCCTATGCTGTGATTATAGAAACCTAACAAGTCAGAACGAAATTACATGTTCAGTTGTTCGGCTTTAAAAGAAAGAGCGATATAAGTCTCCATTGTGACAGGGATTACAACCAGAAAGGGATACAAATTATTATTTCCATCTAAGTCTCCTTGAAAAGAGAGATCTGCCAACTTCAGAGGCGATTACACTACCATTGTCTACGCCAGAATTGCGAAACATGCGTTCCCCGGAAACATTTTCCCTGGCGCTGGGGTGATGGGGTCAACAGCCCCGGAGCCTTGAAAAATTATTTTTAAAAATAATCAAGTATAATAAACCCCGACGTAATTTTTAAATAAGGACAAATGAAATTGCAATTCCTTCTTATGCCTATTCTCATTATTTTTAAATTTATTTCTTTCTGATAGAGAACACATTTAATATTCATTATTAACTTCTTACATTTACGATTGCTTGCAACCAAATTATAAGTTAGAGTATTTTTATTTGTGTTTTTTTTCAACTACCAACAATGTGTAAATATGGACCGACAATGAACACCTGCGTGTATAATAATGCAAGAGCATTGAAATTGCTAACCCACACCTGAAACAATGTTGGCTGAGCATGCCGTAAGGCTCTTTTCTTCTTTCTTATGCATGCAGTATAATTGCATGAATGAACCATGTTGCACTCCATTCCTTTAACCTTGAAGGATCTCCGTGATATTTTCACTGTAGGTCTTCTTGGTGCGCTAAGCAACTTTTGGCTTTGTGCAGTAAGTGGTGACAAGGAAAAGATATATGATCCTGGAATGAACGCTCTTCTCTCATCACATTGAATATTGGCGCCAAGAAGTTTGTTTTTCAGCAAACAAGAATATGCCAGTCTCTCATGACCACCAAAAGCCTCTTTTTGTAGTTAATCCAATCTGGCCAGACTCCTATATTTAAAAACAGACACAAATTCAGACATTTCTACAACTTGCTTACATTAAGAGAAATTCATAAAGCTTGTAGACAATGGGGAATTGACACCATCATGCAAGAGACCTGATGGGAAATGAGTTATAGAAGTACATCATAAATAGCAGTTTTTAATGATGGTAAGATACACTCACTCCAAATCCAAACAGAACAAAAACTAAATAAATTAGATTAGTAGTAGTAGCTTAAGTACACAATTTGATAATCTGAAATTGTATTTGTACAGTGCAATTGTAGTCAATTAAGAAGAAACCAATTTTTGTGGATAATGTTTCATTTACATATCTGATAAAATACTGTCTTGAAGGCAAATTGATCTCATCCTCAGCACAGCATACTCACTTCATCTATCCACTAATTTTATAAAGTCACAAAAATCATAACTTAATGAAAAACACTTACTGTGTTCCTGAGAAACTTCATGCGCCAGCACGCAGCGGAATAAAGCGATCGCCTTACTGCAAGTAAGGAAAAGATGTAAGTAAAACCTCACAATTCCTTTAACCACATTTTCTAATCTTACTAAGAGAACAATATACAAAATGAAGATAACTGTCTTTTGGGGCACTGTGCCAAGTAGCCTGGTACAAGCACACAGACATTTCAGAGGTGCTTGCTGCCTTCATCATCAGAGCGATGGAGGCCGAATGTGCGTCTAAAATGTTGTCAAACTTTGAACAGACTACTGTCCACAGATCACGAGAAAAACAATGCGGGGGGAAGTTGGTTCTGGTGGAGGCAGGGGGAATATTTACTATCAGGTGGAATAGAACAGTGGTATTCAACCTTTTTTGTTCGTGTACCCCCAGATATAATTTCTCTTCAACTTTGTACCCCCAAAGTTGTTGGAGTATAATTCAAGTTATACATAGTATATAAACTACATCTAAAATAAATTAAATAAATTACATTACTGATTATACAGTTTTTATTATAAAATAATATTTTTTTTAAATTTCACGTGCCCCCTAAGATGTCTTCGCATACCCCAGGTTGAATACCACTGGATTAGAGGACTGCTATTGGTGGAAAGTATGACACGCCAGAGAGTTACAGTACTACATACAGATTGAAAACATCAAGCAGTTACCAGTAGCGTGTAGTGAGCGCACCTCTAATGTGTTCTGCGGGTGTTGTGATAATATTCTATATTAAATCACTGTGCCACTGTGAGGTAATCTTAAAGCTGTACCCATTAGAACACATGAAAGCCTGTTGTTCGTTGAGTGATTGTGGAACGAATGCTTTTAGGATGGGTCGTCACTCACCGCAAAATCTTGTGCATGCGCGTATATCGAATTCCTAGCAGGGACTTTCTCCTGGTCTGTGAACTGTACATGGTGCAACACTAATCTCCTTACCCGCTGCCATGAAAACCTCAAATGTCACCAGTAAATAAATGTGTAACACACTCTTAATTCAGTACTTAAACTGTATTAAATGGCAGAGAAAAACTCTTATACTCAACAGCACATTTCATGTTTTAGAAACCACAAAACTCTGTTCACCTGAATACAACACAAAGGCAGTTGCCAACTTTAGCAACTGAAAACCTAGAAGCGTCATCAGTTCACACACCAGAGAGACACACGACTACAGTCAAAATGTCATCACCACTAAACTGTACAATAACGAACAAAGCTGTAAAGTTGGCAGGAGTAACCTATAAATGAAGGATTTATAGTTAGTCAAGCATTTTAACATCAAACATATTCTTAACTAACAAATATATACACTTTAGTTCAGGCTCAACTAGACAAGTTATCCTATAAAAGTGGCAAAGGAGAAGAATAATACAGAATAAAAGTTACAACTATTAAAATAATAGAAATATTTGGAAGTTAAACCCAGTATTATTATTATTATACAATGTAGGAAAAATTAAATTTCTTATAGTGTGAAAGGTGATGTCACAAGACACAGCTCATCCCCTTCAGTAAGGGGTTCTAGTTGGTACTAAGGAGTACAGAAACCTTTATACATCAAAATCCTAACCTTCTTGAAGGCACTGTTTGGTCAGAGTTCAACATGCCAGGGATAAAACACAAGTAATGACCAGAAGAAACCGGTACAAATTTCACTAAAGTATCTTTATCAAATGAAGAAGAAACTACAGTATCAATACAAATTAACTGATAACCTATAATAATCCAATTGTAAACAGTTCACTCATAGCATATCGGAACTATAACAAGGAACTTCAAAAGAATCAAGGGAATAACACACAAATAATCAAGGTAGGAAAGCATTTTAAACACAAAACTACTTATCTAATTACATCAATTAGTTTAAAGTTTTCTACAAATTAATTAATATATCCAGTGTATGTTTACGAACCGTTAATATTGCAGTTTTAAGTAAGAAGCAAGGAACGCAGTCCTTCGCAACCAACAACTTTAAAATTCAGACCGGAAACAGCCGTTTATGACCAAAAGAGAACCAGCAAGCCACAGAGTTCAAAATAATCGTAACCACCGGATCCTGTTTTCCATGTACAATCTCTAAAATTACACAAAGAAATAGAGATGCTGGTAGATGTCCCTACTATTTGACGTCAAAGGTAAAACTAATGATTGCGAAACATATTTCGTTCATATAATTATGCAAAAGGAAGCATTTCTTACCTGGCTATATTGTTTTATTCTACACATTAGTAAAAGATATGAACTGCCTTTGAGGAAATGTTAAATGGACAGGGCCCCAGATGAACAAGAATAGGCCAGCTTTAAAATGAATTACAGGATTTTTTTTAGAATTAATATAATTAAATTTCGAAGGTATGGGTAAAATGTACGGCTATATTAAAATGGAAGATCAAATACAATTAATAAAATATGTGTCCACACATGCAACACAATCAGAAAACACAATATACTGCACGAAAGCAGAAATATGCAGAGAGCACATGCAAGTAAGATCACCCATTCTACCACTCCTGTTTGCCAGCAGACTTTTTGCACAGCATTTACAGTAATTTGTTCGCAAAATTATTTTAAACGCGTACTCTTTCTTCGGAAAAACCCAAGCACCTAACAATTTTTAACACCACTAATCTGCAAATACTATAAACTCAAACTTACTTTGTGCTATGTAACATAGACCAATGATCCGCATTAGCAACTGCTTCACTCATTCCACTCTGCTACATCACACCACCTCTTTAACACCTGCCAGGCATGTTTGTGTTAGACTAGAGAAGATAAGTACTTTCACACTCATACCAAGCCACTCTCAATTATTCATGATGCTACTTGTGCATGAGCAATGTCAGTAACAAATACTGGGATGCAAATAAGTGTGCTACATAAGCAAGTACAGCAAAGAATTTTACTGAAAATAATCAGAGTATGTTACACATTGCACTGATTTGCACATTAGCCTATTTGAGATGGCATAAGTCAGCAGGATCACTTGTGTTCGATTCCCAGCAAAGGCAGGGCTATATTTCTACATCAGCACATCCTGATTAACTACAAGGCCAGCGCAGCCTCTTATTCAATCAGTACGTGCAAAAAATTAGTACATGATGCAAAATATAGATCTCATTAAGATCTACATTTTCTACACAAGAAGTATGTTAATATGGTGAATATTTTACAAAATACAGACACATTATTTCTCAATGGGTGCAGCGTGATATGTGTAGTGCAATTAGCTTTGCAAAAATACATCTCTATCTGCAATAAAGTAAAATCAAGACAAGTAGGCATATAAAATAGTAGGGAACATAGTGGAAAATACATGTATGCTACCATTTCACACGTTTTAAGCTAACTCACATTGCAGAACGAAACATTTGTAAATACTCAGCTAATACATGTGAACCAAAATACTGTGTTATAAAACATTAACTTTTATAGTAAACAAAATTTAATGGCATAAGCTTACCAGCTGACGAGTGAACTCCTAGATTTTTCATTCAGCTTCTGTTGGTCCCTGAAAACAAATTACAACCATTGATAAATATTGTATCATGTCCTTAATGTGCTCCTTCGTAAAATAAACAAAAGACTACATTCCAACTTCCTGAGACCATATGAACAGGATAGCAATGTATTAACTGTCTGATGTGTATTCAGGAGGGATCTAATTTAAATCATGGCTGGAGTAACAGCTATACTACTTGAGATTCACATGGTGATAAATATGATGGTGGTCATCTCATAAAATGCAGCATAAGGTAGTATGGTAGACATTGAATGCTGGAATAGTACTTTAACACTTCTTGTTGATATTTAAATGGCCTGCTGCTCTGCTTTCACTTACATAATTTGTTATTAATAACTTAAAACATAAAGGCTAAGTAGTGACAAGTTTATGTCCTTGTTGATCACAAAAGAAATCTTATCTCAAAATAAGATCTCATATTCCAAAAGACAAGACAAGACATGAAAACTAAATGACAAGATTGGTGGATTAGTGAGTGTGGTCACTTTCAAAATATTTGCCTCTATCTTCACATACATTCAGACTTTGACATGCCCAAAAGCACTGCTAGAAATTAACTTCTAAATGTCTTTACATCTTATAATAATTTCAAATGATACCCTTTCAATATTTTTCATTTTAGAAATATGAACATTAAAAGGTCACCAGGGTCAAATCAGATGACTCACCAAAAATCAGTTTTCTCTAGTGCTCTATCTGAATATACTGTTATTAACTCAAAATTCCCCTCTCCAGCTATAGGTTCAGTTTTTAGTCTTCCAGACCAGGGCTGTGGAGTCAGAGTCGGAAACAATTTTAGGTGGAGTTGAAGTCGGCAAAATGTACCGAGTCCGACTTAGATATAAAATCTTAAGAAAATATTATTTTAACACTTTTGCTACCATGTGAGCCACTGATGGCCTCACACTTAAGGAGATTCAATGACATGTTGAGTCACATGGTGTGGGAATAATTCTTTGTAACTTTGGCTCTGGTACCTTAATAATACAAACTGTCTACAAATCAACCGATTTCTGCAATAACCATTAGACTTATATTTAAATATAGGTTATAAATCTAAAAAGCAGTCTGATGATTCACATGGTGGTGATGAAATCTCTTGTGGTACCATTTACCATTTTAGTAGGTTTATCATTATTAATACATATGGAGGTTTTATGAAGGATTCAGAGGTTTTAGTACCGACTCCACAGCCCTGTTCCAGACTGTGTATTTTTCCACTGAAACTTTGGCATTTTATTTCAAGCCATACAGAAAGATCATGCCTCATCAAAAGTCTGTAATTTGATGGTTGGGCTTTCTCTATAAACTTGATGAAAGTCTGTGGAACTTCCAGTACAGACCCTCAGTTAAAGTCAATCTCACAGTTCTTCTATCCATTTTAGGTTCTTCTGTTACTTTCCAAACAGTCTAGTGACAATCATTTCTCAGTATTGGTTACTTTCTTCCAAATTTAAGAAAGTTTTTCTTATGGCCACCACACCTTTCATCATCTGCAACATCATCCCTTTTGCTTTGAAATAACTAAACCCACACAAAAGCCAGTATTCTCACAACTGCTTTCAATAAATTTGCTGTTAAAACTTTGTAAAATTCAAACATATTTTTTTCAAGATTGACAAAATTATAGAACTGATGCTATTCGAACAATCATTAGAGGCATAGCCTAACAGCACAAAGGAGGTGGTGACATGAACCCCACAAATATTAGACGTGACCCTAAGAATCTTACTAAATTACGCTCAAATATAAAAATCTAATAAGCGGCAACACAGAATACAAAATTGATTTTTCTAGTATCAAAATTAACCATTTATCAGAAACGAAATTACATGAAGCTGAAGACAATAATGAAAATGCAGACTATAAGTACAGATGAGCATTCAGACATGACAGCAGATGCGAGCATTTAGTGAATACAAAATAATTTCCAGAATATTGTGAGCTCAACAAATCTCAGTCTTTTAAGATGTTCTGATACACTATAAAACATCAACTAAAGTGTTTATGTCAATCAGGCAATTACCTCAGTTCTTATACTTTGCTCAACTGAATCTGCAGAATGGAAGTAATGAGTACAACTTGTAATATTATGAAGAGATTTCACTAGACACTTACTACACTTAAAATTGTCAAAATTTCCTTTTAAAGGATAATTCATAGTGCCTATAAAACCAAAAAATCAAACATTTTAGTATTATGACATTCAGTCATACACCCTCTTCAATCAGACAGTTCTGCCACATGTTAACAATTTATTGTCCCTGTTAGAATCCCAAGAACTGTTTGTTATATGACTGTTGAATCATACTTTCATGACCATGAATTCAAACACACATAAACATTTTTTTAAGAAATTGGCAATACTAATGAGTTTGTTCATGCTGGATCATGTTGCTATGTACATAATTGTGAGAACTCAGATTTCCTGCCATATAATATTAATTGAGAACTCCTCATCTCAAGTGTCTCTGATAAATGGGAGGGTATGTTAAGCCTTAAAACAAAGTTATAATTTGTTAAATATAAAAAGGGAGATACTAAACAAATACATAATTAATTTACTTCAAAGCTCATCAATGACCAAAAACAAATGATAATTCACTGAAAAATCAAACTAATAACCTCAGATTATCTTCTGTGCATAAACTTCTGTTTTGGACTAAAATCAGAATTGCAACAACTTTTACTTCAACAAAGATTAATGCAGGAATTAAAAGTTTAACATTTCTTTTACCTTCCCTTGATATGTAATTGCATTACATAGTTTTCTAGCAGAGAAAATAAAAATGGTAAATATGAACAAACAAAATGCAGAATAGTTGGTGTAGGCAATAAACAAAACTTTAACCTTGTGTTTGGCAGAAAATTTGTTATAATTGTTTATCTTACCCTCCCTCATTAAATGCAATTAATAATCATTCTACAATAAAAAGTAAATAAAGTAAAGCTATCCCACTACACGCCATACAGGTGCTTGAGGAGAGACTTCATAACATCAGCACTAGATGTGGTGAATGGTCAGCATCACGCCCTCGCATAGCTTTACCCCTAGGAAAGGACCATGATACCCACTGAATAAAAGGCTGGGTGGGCCCCAGAGCCAGTCTGGACATAGAGACTAGAAAAAAAACCCTGATCATCCAGTCTGTAGCTACTCTCTATTCTGACTGAGATACCCTGGCTCCCAATCATTCTACAATCTTTAATTTAAGGCACCTAATGTCAGCTGCTGTTCTTATAATAAAAGAATTGGCTTTTATTACATTATAAATAATTTTACCTAAAGTGGTAATAATTTTGGCTGGTATATTTCTTGTTAGCTCATCTTCTTATAAACCTGAGAACCATAGTTTAAAACTATGGTCCTACTAAGTCCTTTCCATCAGCGAGGAGAAAAATAATTAAAAGAATGAGATCAAAACCTTACAGTAATGAATCAGTGTCACAGATTTATGAACTCAGTGTCCCTCTGTGTGTACTAATATAAGTGACTGGCAAGAAGGTTAATAAAAACCAATTTCAATATAATTTATTCACACACATGAGAAGAATAAAAATGAGACTGCAACCAAAAATACCAATACTGTATTTTAATTTGACCAAGCCTAGCCCTTATTTTCCATCTAAAAGCACTTGACCTATAATAATATATCACATCATAGAGAAATAGTTTTACTGATATATCAATTGCTTAAACATTACAAGATTATCACATATGTACTATCTCTGCATTGTGATAGCTTATTCAAACACATGTCAACTTTTTGCACCCCACGGTACCGCATTCCATCCAGTTCCCTAAACAAGTCACATTAACAGAATATCACACCTAAAATATTACCTGTGATACATGTGAAATGGTGAAAACATTAAAAAGGTTGCTGCACACAAAATGTTGAAGTTAAAAAAAATATTATGCACCAATATAAAATGGTGCCACGCCACGGTGGTCTAGCAGTTAGAACGCTGGCCTTGTAATCCTGGGGTCTCGGGTTCAATTCCCGGCGGTGCCCGAATTTATAACTTGTGTTGGGCAAGGCCGTGGTCTAGGCAACACGGAGTTTTCCTCCATGGCATTCCAACAATTACTCCATTCACACTCAGAGGAAGGCAATGGCAAACCACTTCTGGATCATATGCCAAGAACGTATATGAACAGGTCCCAGTCCGAGAAAAGGATGGAAGAATCCTGTTCATATGGACCTGTCGTCAGTCAGAACACTAAATAAATATAATAAATATAAAATGGTAGATGGTTCATCAATTAATTGGTAAGAATCTGGATAGAAACGGTCATCACCCTTTTTAGGTTTCTGCCCCATTACTTTTCTCAGGAGAATACAGAAATGCGCAGAAAACCTCACTTAGAGCAGCTAGTCTCCAGGCTGAGATGTGAACTTGGTACCCCTTGAATATGTAAAAGCTTACATACTGTTCTTGTCTGTGCACACACAAGACAAAACAGACACTGACTATTTAAGAGCACTAACTAGAACAGCAACTGCCTGAACTACAAATGAAAATGATCAGCAAACTTGGTCAGTATAAACATCACCAACATTTTGGCAGTCAATATTATGAATGTGATTGATTTGCAATGATTGTATAGTTTGACTTTATGGAGTCATTAGTAGCAAATGTAACTTTGACCTTAGAGATGCAGACAATACATTCCTTCAAAATGTGAGTAATAACCTACAAAAAACTACGCAGTGTCACAACCCATGAGACTCGATCGACAACTACAGGAAAGATTAATCAAGCACAAGGAAGGACAAACATGTCACTAATGACTAATTTTGTTAAAGAAACTGCTTAGCAGTAATGAGTAAGTTAGTTGCTTTCTAATAAATCATTATGAACTTTCAACAAATTGTCCTTTGTAACCTTGCAACGAGTGAGTCTATAAGAAAGGATAAATGTGGCCCCATGTTTGGAAAGGTTTGATAAATCTTACCCTTAGCTAAGTTAACGTAACTTGACAAAATAAATTCATGTCCTTAGCTGCCTGCTTTCCAAACAACAAATACTGCAGATGTCATCTTCAAGGAAGTTTGTTCCATGCATTCAAATACTTATATTTTATTTATTTATAATGCAAGGCCAGCTCTATGACAAGGCCAACCGACTGGATGAGAAGGAGATGGAATTGGAGCCAGAAGAAGAAGTAGAAGAGGACGACAAAGGTCCAGAGATACTGAAGAGCGAGGTAGAGAGGGCCATAAAGGATATGAGAAGAAGAAAAGCTATGGGAGATGATGAAATCCCATCGGACTTATTGAAAGAACTTGGAGAGAAAGAAGTGAAGGTTCTTACTAGACTCGCTAACAAGATATACACCTCCGGTGAGTGGCCCAAGGACTTTCTGGAAGTAACAATGATTCCGTTACAGAAGAAAAAGAATTGCAAGAAGTGCGGCGATTACTGGACCATCAGCCTAATCTCACATGCGGCGAAGATAATGACGAGAATACTGACTAAAAGACTAGAAAAGAAGATAGAGGAAGTGATGGGAGACGACCAATTTGGATTCAGGAGAGGAAGAGGAACCAGAGATGCCATCGGAGTTATGAGAATAATTTCAGAGAGAGTTCTCGATGTCAAGGGAGAAGTATGTGCCTGCTTCATCGACTGGAAGAAGGCTTTCGATCGAGTAAAATGGAAGAAATTAATGAGGATCCTACAGAGAATTGGAATTGATTGGAGAGATAGAAGACTAATCGAAAACCTGAACATGCAGCAAAAAGTCAAAGTGAGACTGGACTCAGGCGACACCAACAGCGTTGAGATAGGTAGAAGTGTAAGACAGGGATGCTGCTTATCACCAATTCTTTTAACCTGTACGGGGAATGGCTTGCCAAGGAAGCTCTGGAGGGAACATGAGACTTCAAAATTGGAGGAAGAGTGATAACGACTGTAAAGTATGCAGACGACTTAGTAGTATTGGCGAAGGAAGAGGAGGAATTACAGAACATGATGGACAAGTTAGTGGAAGCAGGTAGAGAGTATGGAATGGAAATCAACATTGAAAAATCAAAGGTAATGAGGATAGCACCGAGAGCAGAACCATTGAACGTTGTAATTGGAAACAAACAGATGGAGAATGTGGAGCATTTCAAGTACTTGGGAAGCATAGTCACGACGGACGCCCTATGCACCAAGGAAGTAAAAGCAAGGATAGCCATGGCCAAGGCAGCTTTCGTCAAGAAGAGGATACTTCTCACTAGCAAGTTGGGCTTGGAGATGAAGAAGAAACTAGTAAAGTGTTACGTATGGAGTGTCGCGCTGTATGGAGCAGAGACTTGGACACTCAGGAAGAAGGAACAGAAATGCCTGGAGAGTTTTGAAATGTGGTGTTGGAGAAGAATAGAGAAGATCAGGTGGACGGATCGAGTGACCAACGAAGAAGTATTGAGGAGAGTCAACGAGCAAAGAAGCATTCTGCAGGCGATTACACGAAGGAAAGCTAACTGGCTGGGACATATTATGAGAAGGAATGGGATACTGAGTGATGTCACCGAAGGCCAGGTTGAAGGAGAGAGAGAACTAGGAAGAAGACTGATACAGCTAACCGACGACCTTAAACAAGGAAAGAAGATGACGTTCCAGGAATTAAAGCGAGAAGCCGAGAATAGGGACAACTGGAGAGCTCTTTTTGGGCAGAGCAATGGACCTGTCGTAAGACAGAACACTTATTAATAATAATAATGCAAGGCCAAGGAGCTATCACACAGTATCCCTAAATTTGCAAATAGTTTAAACATAAGAAATGCAGGTTACAATACAATTCAGAACATTTTGTCTTCCCATCTGCTACATTAAAAAATAAAGACTCAATTAGAGAAAACTATATTATGTATGTGGGTGTGAAACTTGGTCTCCCAATAAGGAAAGAGCATATGTTGAGGTTGTTACAGCAGAAAAATGTCAATTGTCCTTTCCTATGATGTGATTCCACTGGTCTTGTGGTTACCAACATTTTGGAAAAATGTACTGCGTCCGTTTTCAGAGCAGCACTTCTAAACTAACAGAGGCAATATAACCTGTACTAACAGATATTATGCAACTAAGCTCTTCGGGGGGGCTGGTCAAGTTTTTAAAACGCAACCACCCCCTTTCGGGGGGTGGGGTGTGGTTGCGTTTTAAAATATTGAGTAAGAAACTAAATCAACCCCCCGAATGGGGGGTTAAAACACTTGAATGGGGGTGAAAACACTTTAAAATCTTGAGTAAGAAACTAAACCAACCTTCCCGAATTGGTTGCGTTTTAAAATCTTGAGTAAGACACTAAACTAACCCCCCTTCGGAGGGGGTGGGGGTTAGTTTAGTGTTGTTAGTTTACTCAAGTCATTTGTTTACTCGGCATTGTTGTGTTGCTACAACAATGCCGAGTAAACAAATATAACGTAACATTGTTTGATGACGTAATTATTTGGCTACAAATTGTATGACGACGACGAAAAAACACAAACTTTATAGTAAAAAATTGATAGTGGAACCACGGTTCCGGAGAATCTAACGTAAATACGTCTATACGGAAAGAAAGTTTATATATTAGCTTTCATTACAGCAATATCAACAACAATGCCGAGTAAACAGATGGCGTTTTCTAGGTAACATAACAATGCACGCAAGCTGACCATTGTTGTCGATCCATATTAACACATTGTTGATATGGATCTTACACGTTTTCCTTTCACATTTTCCTTTCACTTGTTTGCCGAAGGACCCTTCCGTATAGACGTATTTACATCAAAAAAGAAGATTATTATTTGAATTGTTTAATTGGTCCACAAGCAGCCAAAAACTTCAGGCGTGTTGCCGTCATAACTCGGATGCTTGCAGCCCAGATGAAACTGTAGTCACGGCTCGAACCACGAGATAGGCGGCTACAGTGAGTTGGAGTCGTGCGCACGCAGTAGTCGGAGCGTCCCAAGAAGCACGGCATTTTGCATCCGGCTGAGTAATGCTTCAGCGTTACGCTGGCATGCCGGAATAAGCTTGATGTTGGCCGGCAGTGACGACTTGACTCCTCCAAGAACTCCTATTACAAGGACGATTAATTTGACAGTGAATCCTGGGTACAGCTGTCTTAGCTCAAACACAAGTTCTTGATACTTGGTCCGTTTTTCAGCCTCCTTCACAACTATGTTGGTTTCAGCCGGGGCCGAAAACTCGATGACATACATGGTGCATCCAGAGGTATCGATGACAACGATGTCAGGTTTAGTGGCTGTTAACTGCCTGGTAGTGGGGAAAGAATAGTTCCAATAAATTTTACATTTGTCGTTCTCAACGACGGACTCAATGTCCCCAGGAGCGTACGGCAAAATGGGTGTCTTATCTATGCCGTAAAAGTGTCTCAGGTGATAGTAGAGTATACGTAAAGCAGCGTTATGTCGATGAATGTAGGCGCAGCTGGCATAATGTTTACATGCCGACAAAAGATGCATCAACGTCTCTGGTTGCATTCGGCATGCCCTGCAGACAGTATCCACTACCCCCACAACCAACCCCAACCAAAGAAGCTAACTGAGGGCAGAGGCCTGCGCAAGCGCAAGCATCGTCCCTACCTAGGTGAAACCATTCCTGCGCACAAGACGCATTGCTGGAAATGGTAAACGGTCGTAATATAAGAACGGAAATTTTGCTAACGCTAACGGGGTTTCGTCGTGGCGGGAGCCTCGACCATTCAAACTGGGATTTGTTGCTGCTGATGGGAGGTTATCCTGTCAGGCAAGTTGTCGAAGGAATTTGGTTGGTTGGGTCTCTAGGGTATGAACCCAGAGAGGGAGGGGCCGTTTCGGCTGAAGGCCTCTGCGGCATGGGGGGAAGATCACTTCAGCTGATGGCCTCCATGATCGGGGGAAAGGGTGGCGGGCCGTGCCCCTATTAAGTTATACCCTGGCATTCGCCTTACAACTGAGGAAAGCACGGAAAACCTCAGTCAGGGTAGCCGAGTAGTCTAACCACTCGTTGTGCTGACTTGGCCGTCTTTTGGGGATGGCTTCGGCTGGCCTGCTGAACATCAGTCGCCCTCGGTTGCCCTTGGGTGAACTCTGGCAGCCCTCATTCGGCACGAGTGTCTTCCGAGTTGCCGAACTAAGGGGTTCACCACACCAGCTAACCTCGAGTCAAACCTCTCAGTTAGTGCTCTGATGTGGTCGGCAAAGAAAGGGACCCCCAGATCCTCATGTATTTGCCTGTTACTAACGTACCAGGGCGCGTTAGTAACAATTCGAAGACAACTACCCCCACAAAAACCAACCAAACCAACCAAAGAAGCTAACTGAGGGCAGAGGCCTGCGCAAGCGCAAGCATCGTCCCTACCTAGGTGAAACCATTCCTGCGCACAAGACGCATTGCTGGAAATGGTAAACGGTCGTAATATAAGAACGGAAATTTTGCTAACGCTAACGGGGTACTACCCCCACACCGACAATGGTCAGCTTTTATACTATGAACTCCTGCGTGCATAACAATGCAAGGTAAAGTATTCGAATTTCTAACCCACACATGCAACAATACTAGCTGAGCAAGCCGTAAGGCTCTTTTCTCCTTTCTTATGCATGCAGTATAATTAACTGAATGAACCGTATTGCACTCCACTAATTTACCTAAGAAACTAATTGTTACGTCATTTGTTTACTCGGCATTGTTGTGTTTCATTACTGCCATCAACAATCCGCTTTCGTTATTGCGGAAAGAGCTCTGCTGTGAATCGCTTGTAGAAGAAGTGCGTCGTAGAGAAGATAATTTTGTGCTCTTAAAAACCTCTTAGAATATCACAGGTACTTATCTTATATAAGAATTATTAAGAAATCTGTGATACTGCCCTCCACAATCTCCATTTTAGTTTTGATTAAATCGGTCATTGACAGTGGACATCGTGGTCTCTTACAATTGAACAAAGATTGAGGTAAGGGATTCCTATTTATTATTATTTTTCATCACATTTAATGTTTTCATCTGCATTTGTGAACTCGCGTAAGAGAATTAGGCTTGTATTCTTTCTAACAGAATTTCAAGTAATATTAGATTGACTTTTGTTTGTTCACGGCCTCATTGATAGTAAAATAATATTCAAGTAGGCAATTATCATTTTACAATTTTAAAGGAATAAAACTTGTTTAGTAGCCTAGAATCGTAATAAAAATAAATGGATGTTAAGAAGTGGGTATATATTCTGAATAATAATTCTAACACTTTTCATCTCTTGATACATCTGCATTATTGAAGAGTTTAAGGTAACTGTGAAGAATTTTATTTTTGTTTTATAAGCCTAATTATCGACGAAGCTCCCTCTTATTTTCTTCCTACAACAACAAATTAAATCCGGGCAGTGCTTGTAAAATCTTTCGTCCTCCGATCTCATACCAAAAGAAAATTAAGATTAAAATGAACCAAAGCGTAATTGTGTAGGTTGTGCCGTATGGGTGCAAAACGTGGTCTTTCACTTTGAGGGAGGAACATAGACTGAGGGTCTCTGAGAACAGAGTGTTGAGGAAGATGTTTGACAACTCTTACCCTTAGCTAAATTAACGTAACTTAACAAAATAAATCCTGCTTTCCAAACAACAAATACTGCAGATGCCATCTTCAAGAAAGTTTGTTCCATGCATTCAAATACTTATATTTTATTTATTTATAATGCAAGGCCAGAGAGCTACCACACAGTAAGACAGTATCCCTAACATTGCAAATAGATTAAACATAAGAAATGCAGGTTACAAAACAATTCAGAACATTTTGTCTTCCCATCTGCTACATTAAAAAATAAAGACTCAATTAGAGAAAACTATATTATGTATGTGGGTGTGAAACTTGGTCTCCCAATAAGGAAAGAGCACATGTTGAGGTTGTTACAGCAGTAAAAATATCAATTGTCCTTTCCTATGTTGTGATTCCACTGGTCTTGTGGTTACCAACATTTTGGAAAAATGGACTGCTTCTATTTTCAGAGCAGCACTTCTAAACTAACAGAGGCAATATAACCTGTACTAACAGAAATTATGCAACTAAGCTCATCGGAAGGGCTGCTCAAGTTTTTAAAACGCAACCAACCCCATTTCGGGGGGGGGGGGGTTGCGTTTTAAAATCTTGAGTAAGAAACTAAATCAACCCCCCGGATGGGGGGTGAAAACACTTTAAAATCTTGAGTAAGAAACTAAACCAACCTTCCCGAATTGGTTGCGTTTTAAAATCTTGAGTAAGACACCAAACTAACCCCCCTTCAGGAGGGGTTAGTTTAGTGTTGTTAGTTTACTCAAGTCATCTGTTTACTCGGCATTGTTGTGTTGGTACAACAATGCCGAGTAAACAAATATAACGTAACATTGTTTGATGACGTAATTATTTGGCTACAAATTGTATGACGACGACGAAAAAACACAAATTTTTATAGTAAAAAATTGACAGTGGAACCACGGTTCCGGAGAATTTGACGTAAATACATCTATACGGAAAGGAAGTTTATATATTGCCTTTATTCTAAATAATTCCTTTATACCTGCTTTACAATTGCGTAAAGTTTGATTAAGACTTCGCTTATTTAACTTGAATTAGTCACGCTTAAGATGGGTCTGTGGTAGCTGAATGTAATGTAAAGTAATGAAATGTAATGTAACGTTTCCTAGGTAACAAATTGTTGTTACACTTTTTCGTTACACTTTTTGCGGAATGACACTGACCCTTCCATATAGACGTATTTACGTCAAAAAAAGGTGACAGTGGAACCGCGGTTCCGGAGAATCTGACGTAAATACGTCTATACGGAAAGAAAGTTTATATATTAGCTTTAATTTCAACAATATTAACAACAATGCCGAGTAAACAGATGGCGTTTTCTAGGTAACATAACAATGCACGCAAGCTGACCATTGTTGTCGATCCATATTAACACATTGTTGATATGGATCTTTCACATTTTCATTTCACTTGTTTCCGAATGACCCTTCCGTATTGACGTATTTACATCAAAAAAGAAGATTATTATTATTATATTAACTTCTTACATTTACAATTACTTGCAACCAAATTATAAGTTAGAGTAATTTTCTTTGTTTTTTTTCAACCACCAACAATGTGTAAATATGGACCGACAATGGTCAGCTTTTATACTATGAACTCCTGCGTGCATAACAATGCAAGGTACAGTATTCGAATTTCTAAACCACACCTGCAACAATATTAGCTGAACATGCCGTAAGGCTCTTTTCTCCTTTCTTATGCATGCAGTATAATTAACTGAATGAACCGTATTGCACTCCACTACTTTACCTAAGAAACTAATTGTTACGTCATTTGTTTACTCGGCATTGTTGTGTTTCATTACTGCCATCAACAATCCGCTTTCGTTATTGCGGAAAGAGCTCTGCTGTGAATCGCTTGTAGAAGAAGTGCGTCGTAGAGAAGATAATTTTGTGCTCTTAAAAACCTCTTAGAATATCACAGGTACTTATCTTATATAAGAATTATTAAGAAATCTGAGATACTGCCGTTAGTTTTGATTAAATCGGTCATTGCCAGTGGACATCGTGGTCTCTTACAATTGAACAAAGTTTGAGGTAAGGAATTCCTAGTTATTATTATTATTGTTATATGCAGTTGTATTTGTAATTACCTGTGGTATCGTGATTGTTGGTGTGTAATCGTCAAACATTCATATGCCAGCACCTTCATGTGGAAGATGTCATTGAATCTAGAGGACTCTACTTCTGTATTGTTGGCTACCGGGGGAATTCTGTAGACACCTTCGTCCTTAAGGGAGGATAGCTGGCCTTGTAATCCTGGGGTCTCGGGTTCGATTCCCGGCGGTCCCCGAATTTATAACTTGTGTTGGGCAAGGCCGTGGTCTACGCAACACGGAGTTTTCCTCCGGGGGCTTCCCCGGTTTCTCCGTGGCATCCCAACAATTACACAGAAGAAGGCAATGACAAACCACTTCTGGATCATCTGCCAAGAACGTATGTGAACAGGTCCCAGTCCGGGAAAAGGATGGAAGGATCCTGTTCATATGGACCTGTCGTCAGACAGAACACTAAATAAATAAATAAAATAAATACATTACATTCAGCTACCACAGACCCAACTTAAGCGTAAATAATTCAAGTTAAATAAGCAAAGTCTTAATCAAACTTTACTCAATTGTAAAGCATGTTTAAAGGAAATAATTAGAATAAAGCCAATATATAAACTTCCTTTCCGTATAGATGTATTTACGTCTAATTATCCGGAACCGTGGTTCCACTATCACTTTTTAGTAAGAAATATTATGCTATATAACAGGTAATATTATATGCTAATATAAATTAATTTTTGCTTTCTTGCTTATTTTTAGAGCTTTCCAGAATGGAAAAGGAAACTCCATTTGAGGTAAGATTTTGTTTGATTTTTAAGTAAAGGTTAAATAAAGTTCTGTTACACGTTTATGAATGTACTTTGAATGTGACCTTCGTTTCACATTAATGTGATTTGTTGAACTAAAGCTGTTATTAAGGGGCATTGTGTGTATAACTAAAACAATTGTCTCTTTTACATGTTAAATTCTGTGATTTCTTATTATTCACATTGTCCAGTTTGGAAATGTTTACCACATTCTTTCTTTTTCTTTTTTCTGCAGGAAGAAAAGAGTTGGCCAAAAGCTGCGCATTTAGCAATAGACAATGAGGAATACCAAGCAGCGAAGACACACTGCTTGGAAGCGGGAAAACGCTTCCAAAAAGCAGAGGAAGGTATGTTGAGACAAATTTGCAGTTTATTCTGTGTCAGTATAATCTATCTGAATAAAGAAGTGGTCACATTCCTTCCCTACTCTAAACTTATAAATCTCCTGTTTGGAGTACTCTAGTTAATCCCCAATGAATATCTGGTTATTACATCAAGTAACGCTCACATTTTTAAGTTATTCGGTACAAGCCATGTTTGGAGATAGCTTTTATCAATACATTTTTGTTATTATTTCCAGGAGAACTCAAATTTAAAATAGGCAACTACAACTTCCATGTATCTTTCTATGCACACATGTCATTTGGCACTACATAAGCAATGCCTGCAGTTGATGATTCATAAAACAGACCAATGACCATTTCTGATTCGATTCCAGGCAATTCATGCCTTGCGCAGACAAGACGCTTCACAATTTCCTGGGTTCTCTGTTGTTACTGACCTTCTGTTAGTGGTTGTAGGATCGTTAAGTTATAACATCTGGTTTTCAATATTTTAGCTTCGATAACTTTGCTTCCAGGTGAACAGGAAAGTAATAAGTACAAATGCAATACTTGTTTGTAGTGCAAATAGTAAAAAACTAATGAATGCAGCCTCATTTCTTAGCTGGCTTTTTTTTACTATGTACTTTTATTCCCCACATGATTAAATGCGCAGGGGTGGTGCATTTTTATCTGCTTTGTGGTTTTTATTTTTGCATATAGCATTTTACTTTAAGATATGAGCTGCCAACCAGGAAATATTATCAGAACTTTTTGTTTACAGAGCAACAAGCTGCAGACGCCAAGAAGGCTAAAGAAGAAAAGGAAGGGCATGGAAAAATTTAGAATCCCTAACTCCTGCATTATAGAACAAAAATTAAATTTCTTTATATTCAGAATTCATTCCATTTTATCCAAGTGATAGCCATATGTTATTATTTTTATTCTAATACTTCATTTAGATCCCAGTATCCTAACACAAGGGATTTGGATTTTGTTGTTCTACATGCAACACATATCAATATATGAAACTCTTTGGTAAGGCACTGCTTTGGTTATATGTGCAACTACCAGATGTTTGTTGAGTACAAAATTTTAATTGTGAAATTCTTTGTTGTTCAGTCAGTTAATACAAACTTCTTAAACATTAAGTTTTTCACGAATCCATTACTCAAAATAATGTCTCATCCAGATGCTAGTATGTTTCATGTTATCCTTAATTAAGAACGCAATGTAACTGCTCTCTACTTTGTTCTGCAAACTACTGTTCAAAAAAGTTCACCATGTCACTGTTTATCAGTCCAGAAACTATTTTACTAGCTCCAAAGTTACAAGTAATTACCAACTTAAGGCTTATATTAGAATTGTACTTTTCATAAAATGTTTATTTCCATTATAATTAAAATTTACAGAGCCTTAAACATGAATTTAATTTCCCTTCATACCATTTGGCTGTAAGATAGTTCTGGAGATTTGTTTGTCACCGAGCATCTTTCCCTATTCTGAAAATGATGTTAGCTGCACCACAAGAGGCTGTGATGGGTGAATTAATTTTGGACATTCATAATTTGGAATGTTACCACATCTCTGTGCCACAAACTTTTCCTATGAAAAGTCAAATTTGTCTGGCTGGAATTTTGCTGTATGTTAAATCTTTTTTTTTTTGTTTCTTTTACAGTTGGAATTTTTAATTGTCCCAATTTATTGTAAACAAAACTTTGCAGTATTTCAATAATTAAAGGACAAAAATATTTATCTCAAGGATTAAAGAACTTGTCACTGAAACCATTTTGTTCCCAGTGAATACATAACCTTTTAAAACTCACTGGTAACTATATGTACCTTCTGCTTTAACAATCTATAACTCTGTATTTTTCCCACAGACTGTATTAAAGTGATACATATGATTTTCAGCATATAAAGTGATTATTTCCCTAAACAGTAATCACCATTCATCTTTGTAAACAGAAAGTGTTATTTTTGCTCTGTAGTAAGAAATGAATTTTTAAATATTACTTAAACAAACTACAGCTTCAAAGGTTTAACATGGTATAGCACATCTGAAGATAATGTTAAACAATACTTACAGTAATATCTGTACTTACTTCATGAATAATAGTCAGACAAGGTTAGAATTTCATACACAATATATCTGGTGTGTAGAGGAAATATAATGAACCAACACACATGCACTGATATAAGACTTTCCTGTACATAACAATGGATAAGGATAAGAATAAAATATCTTGTAAACCTCCACACAATGAGAACAACATTATCGTTGCATCTGACAACCAATTAATTACACACAAAACAGAAAATTGTATTTAAATGAAGGACATTAGCTTTTACAAAATGCGAAAATATGAAACCAGAGACTCAAATATTCCCTTCAGGAAGTCAGACCAGCTGATTTTTGGGCAAAATTTTGTAACCAGAACATGAATATTTAACTGCACAGAAGATATTGTATGGACCTTGAACACCTGTTTTACAAGCACTGAAAGGTAGGAACAATATGATTAAACAGCCATATAAGGAATTTACTTTTTAACAAGAATCAGAAAATCACTGTCAGACCAACAATTGCGACGGCATGCTTATTTATATCTGTGTACGCATAAATAAATTAACATGTGCATTTGGTTCAACTACAACTGGTAAATATCTTTACAAAAGAAAAATGTAAATTATTTGGTTATAATAGAAACAACACAGATACCAAGGGGGGGATATATTCATTTAGTACTCTGAAGCCACACTTTGATAATCATACTAAATGCAATACTATAGATTCAATTTACATTTAGATGGAACACAAGTAAAATTTATATTAAATTATTCATCTGCAATACTTTACCAAGACGCAAACAAATAGAATACCTGAATTTAAAATGGAGTCCATACATCCATGTTCTCTATAAAATATTTCAACCATTAGAAACTGCATCTAATATACAGTGATTAATAAAAGCCAATTGGCACCTAATAAATGATTTCGTCTTATCTGTAAAAGCAGTTTTTATCTCTGACATTTTGTAGGATGTAAATAAAAAGTATTGTCCTTGTAAGAAATGATTCAGAGAAAGAAATAACATATATATATATATATATATATTTGTGATAATACAACATCAAATGAGCCCATAATAAGACATGTGTACTTAATTGGGGAACAAAATATTTTGAATGCAATCTTATTCTCTCCCACTTTGTTGGCCTCTTGGTATATTTGCTAACATGTTTCCAGATCGCTGATTTTATCGCCATAATTAAAAGTTGGTCTGATTCACTCACTAATGATAGCATGCTTCTTTGAAATTTAATTCCAAGCACAGTAAATGGTATCTCAAGTTAAACATGTAACTTTATTTATGGACTTAGGCACCGAGGACAGAAAGGCAACATAAAAGCAATGTCATATATATAATGCAGATGAAAGTTGTTATTACAAATATTCTTCTTTTTCCTGTTTGACTGAAATTATACATTTCCCTGATGTTGCATTTTCCCTCTGCATTTAAACACAATTAAATTCACATTGATGATTCAATGCTGAAATTCTATCCACACTCACATCCAGGAACTACAAGATTCCATCACATACATCCCAGGTATCATATTTGACTGGAAGACGACTTTGGCTCACT
This sequence comes from Zootermopsis nevadensis, assembly GCF_977971745.1. Taxonomy (NCBI): domain Eukaryota; kingdom Metazoa; phylum Arthropoda; class Insecta; order Blattodea; family Termopsidae; genus Zootermopsis; species Zootermopsis nevadensis. Next base: position 6,163,691 of record NW_028259154.1, read on the forward strand.
TACTGTCCCTACTTAGTTTAAAAAATTCTCTCACAAGCACCAGTGCTTTCTCAGTCATACACTTCAGTCTGAGGGAATAGCAATAATTTCCTCGCAATCTGTGGACAAACAACAGGTCAAATAATTATAATCACTTTAAGAAAGCTATAGTGGTCCCTATTTATAAAGGGGGAGATCGATCGGTAGTTGGGAACTATAGACCGGTCAGTTTAACCTCGGTGGTTTGCAAGCAAATGGAACACGTTATAGCAGGGTATCTAAGGCAAGTCTGGGAAAGGAGTGAGTGGTTATATAAGGGTCAACATGGGTTTAGACCAGGGTACTCATGCGAAAGTCAAGTAGTCACGGTTTGTCAAGATGTTGCTGATTCATTGGACGAGGGAATCAGGACTGATGCGGTTATAATAGATTTCTCAAAGGCATTCGATTTAGTCCCACACGATAGGCTGATTACAAAAATTGCTGCAACCGGTGTGGACTTGAGAGTAGTGTTATGGGTAAAGGAATTTCTCTTAGGACGTTCGCAAAGAGTAAGAGTGGAAGGACAGCTATCTCATGAAGTCAGGGTAACGTCAGGAGTGCCGCAAGGGAGCGTATTAGGTCCCTTGCTATTCCTAGCTTATGTTAATGATATTTGGAAAAACATTGATTCAAATATACGGCTTTTCGCTGATGATTGTATAGTATACAGGAAAATAATGGATAGTAGTGACATTGATAAGTTACAGACAGATATGAATAGATTATGGGAATGGGCGGTAGAAAATGAAATGAAAATAAATCCAGGTAAAAGTAAAGCAGTCAGCTTCAATAGAGCTAGGGTGAAGGATAAGCTGAGTTACTTTTTTGGGGATCAATTAATTCCAGAGGCAAATAGCTTTAAGTACTTAGGAATACTTATTCGCAGTGATCTGAGCTGGGCAGATCATGTGAATTTTACACTAATTAAAGCATGGAAGGCTCTCCATTTCGTAATGCGTATACTAAAAAAGGGAAATAACAATACGAAACGTTTAGCTTATACGTCGCTAGTGAGACCGATACTTGAATATGGAGCTGTGTGTTGGGACCCTTACAGGGAAGGACAGGTAAGAGCACTAAATCGGGTGCAGAAGAGAGCGGCTAAATTTGCTAATTTCACGAACGAATCTGGTTGGGAAACATTGGCACAGCGTAGATTGATAGCCCGAATGTGCGCCCTTTTCAAAGCATACACGGGGGGCCGGGCTTGGAAAATGATAGAGGATAGATTATTAAAGCCATGCTACCTGGGCAGGGACGATCATACTCGGAAAATTAGGACTAGGAAACAAAGAACGGATGTAGGCAAATATTCCTTTGTAAATAGGACCATAAGAAGCTGGAACCAATTACCTCCAGGCGTGCTAGAGTCTTTCCCCTGTAAATTAGGCACCTTTAGAAAGAGGGTCAGAAAAGTAGTTACAAGCTAAGGGTTATTAAGTTGGGAATAAATGGTGATAAGTGAAGTGAAGTGTCTTAGTCTCCAAGTGATGAAGGGCTGTAGTTCTTTGGGATAAAATTTTCATGTACTGAGAGCGGACTTTATATTCTACTCTTAAGTATTGTGATTAATTAGTGGATGTGTGTTTTTTTTATTGTGTGTCAGATGTTTTATTTTGAGTGTGGTATGTTGTATTGTTGTGTCTCATTGTATTGTTGTGTGAGTGCATCAGTTCATGACGTTTGTAATAAATTACAGTTATTGTCTTATGTCTAGGTGGTATTAAGTTCTTTTTTTTTAAGTTAAGTACTTGAGGTTGGATGGTTTTGTAATTTATGAGTTGGTTGATTTTGAGTGGGATGTGTTGTTTTTGTTGTGTCCTTTTTTATTGTTTTGTTCTGTCTCTGTGTTGATGTATCTCATTAAATGTTGTGTCTTATGGTTTTTGTTGTGTCCTTTGTTTATTGTTTTGTTGTGTCTCATTGTGTTGATGTATCCCATTGTTTGTGTGTCATATTGTTTTTGTTGTGTCCTTTTGTTTATTGTTTTGTTCTGTCTCTGTGTTGATGTATCTCATTGTTTATTGTGTCTTATTGTTTTTGTTGTGTCCTTTGTTTATTGTTTTGTTGTGTCTGATTGTGTTGATGTATCCCATTGTTTGGGTGTCATATTGTTTTTGTTGTGTCCTTTTGTTTATTGTTTTGTTCTGTCTCTGTGTTGATGTATCTCATTGTTTATTGTGTCTTATTGTTTTTGTTGTGTCCTTTTGTTTATTGTTTTGTTCTGTCTCATTGTGTTGATGTATCTCATTGTTCTGTTCTGTCTCATTGTTTTGTATGTTATTGTAGGACACTGCCACCGGGTATAAACCCATTTGCAGTCAATAATAAATAATAAGTCCGAACCTTTGGGAGATATTATATTAACATGTCTATTTTGATATATGAAGGGCCAGAAATATATTGTTTTGTAACTGACGAAAAAAGAAACTCTGAAGGCTGACTTACAGATTCTGTTAAAGCCAAAGCTAACCTCAATTACCCATATCAGAGAAATAAGGGCTGCTAAGAAAATGCTTTGTGAGTTGTATGAAAAGCTATCCCTCAACGTATTTCTTATATTAATCACCTAAAATATATACAACTCCTTATGCAGATGTCACATACCTGCTCTAGCAATGTAAAAACTTTATTTTTCCCTTCATTTATGCCATTCTGAATTTCCTCCAAAGTTGACTTCATAAAAATGAATAATTGCAAAGAACCAAAACAAGTTGTTTAAAAAAATTTGTGTTGGAAGCAGACAATGGCAGCACAAAGACAAGCCACATACTAAGAAATGAGTGTCCCCATGCCAACCAAAATATCACAGAGGCTTCTGCACATATGGAACAGAATTTTCACTATTACAGATGACACAGGCTTACACCAGGGCTTCCCAACCTTCACCAGACCGAGGGACATATTCACCCTCACTAAACAACTTTCAGGCCACAAGGTTATAAATTAGAATGGTTTCAATAAAATCTTCTTCCGCAATCAGCGACGTAAAATGGTTAAAAGACAAAACCAACGTTTCAGGGACCATCTCTGTCCCCATCATCAGGGTGAACCCTGAGTTACGTAACCGCGAAAGCTTCAAATCATGTATCACCAACCTGTATGAGAATGATCTGTTGAAACTTCATGACAACTTATTCAAAATGTTACTAAAATTCTATTATAATCAGGTTCCTATATGAATCAATCATTTTCCTCAACAAAATCAGAACATTACGTACATACTAGATACAGCTTTTGCTTAAATAATTTTTCATTATCAGGTGTAATTTCAGTTGTTGTGATTCACATTTCCTTCCAAGTGTTCATTAGTAAAATGCATCCTAGTTCTTTATTTTATATTATTCATTAAGCTGGAGCCTATAGCAATAGGTATTGCCAAATTATGACGACATCAACAAAATATTTTCTAATACTGCAGAAATATTTTCACCACAGAGGTTGGCACAGGAGGTGATTTTTGTGAAATGCACAGAGGCCACACAAAACACATTAGAGGGCTGAATGCAGTCTGTGGGTTGAGAATTGCTTGCCTACAACATACATTTTTCAGGGTGTAGTGCTGGACATACATAGTGATAATCTAACTTGACTCTCTTTATCGACTATTCAACAACCCCTACAAATTAAAAACATCTCGAAAAGGAGTAGAATTCTCTTCAGATACCAAACCACAATGTCCCACTTAACGTGAAACCCACCATGATAGCATGTCATAGCAGCAGTTACTAAACTACCAAGAAATGAGTTAATCACAATCCAGAACATAGCCTTCACATGATAGTACACGGTTATGACTTATGCGGGACTCAGTATTTATTTGATACTTTAAACTGTAATGTTTTAAATATTAATTATTTATAAACAGAATTATTATTTCACTTAACACAACATGCATGCATGCATGAATTCTGTTAATACATTCCAAAAATTTCAGATTATTAGGTTGCTCAACATTCAACCTATAAAATTTAATGCATTTACGCTTGTCCTTTATGACACACTTAACAAACCAAAGTCTCGAGAACAGAAAATGGTCATTAACATGCAAAATTAGTGGGATATGAACAGAAACACTGCATCTTGCCATATACTATATAATGATAGGAATGCAACAACAAACTACATGACATGGTGTTGGAATGTTAGTGTACTCCAAACACTACACATTTTCAATCTTGATAAACAAAAATGGGATAAATGCCTGTGTACTTTATTTCTTGAAACACTGAATATAAATAATATATCCCATTCTGTCACTGCACCCATCTCCCCTAATTAGTTTGTAATTCCTGCAGTCAAAAACATTGCATGCAAGACATAAGGTTTTACTCACCGGGATAACGTCCCAGTAATAGACATGCTTTAAAAGACAGAAGAATAAAGCATGCTATATTATATCACAGATGTAAGCACGTTCAATGCAAAGGAAAGACATTCCAAAATACATATACAATGTATGGCATACCAAATGACATTTTAAAAAACATCAGTGAAAATATTATGTAATCTGACTGCAGTGTTACATTCAATACAACAGATTAACCCTCTGTAGGATTATTATGTCTAAATAATATCTAAGAACAAAGTATGTACCTCAAAGAAAACACAACACTGCTCCATTAAAAAGACGGACTGGTTAATTCTGTTTAAGGAAATAATCCCTCCTTAATCACAAAATCATACACAATCCATAAATATAATGCCAAGTTACCAACTGTTAAACAGGCAGTAGATTGAGAATCTGGGAGTTTGCATGCGTGTGTTTGTTTGTTTCTTCTTTTTCTCATGTTTTACCCCCAAAATTATGGAGAAGATCCGAATTAAATTTGGCACTGGGGATCTATGATAAATTTATGAGTTGAATATGATATCATTTCATGTTGATTCCAGACCACACTTACAAGAAGTCCATAATGAACTCTCGGGTAGAACCTTAAATTAGGTTATGAACACGTCATCTTTCCCCCCCCCCCCCCTCCATTTCATTATTATGTATGAAGTGCACAGCGAGAATTCTGATCATGACTGTATGTGTCTATATGTTTGTTGTCTGTCTGTCCATCTGTCCAGTCTATTCTACCTAGGAGCCACTGGACTAATCTGAATGACATCTGATGGGGAGATTTTACAATTCTGCAGGACCTCAAAATTGTACTTTTGAATAACCTACAAGTGGTAGTAACAAAATGGTGGATAAGAAAATTCATGAGGTAAACACTGAGATGCTGCGATCTGGGGGCCAAAGTAGGAACTATCAAACAAGGCAGATTTAATACCTTCAAATGTACACTGCAAAGAATGCGTAAGGACATTGTATGTATTCTGGTAAAGAATACACTTTCTGAGTTGTTCATTAGTCATACTATCATTCAATGCTATATAGTATAAACTACTGACAGGAAAGTTAAATATATCACAAATAAATATAGAAATGAGAAGGAAAAGAGAATAAACTATTATCATGGCACATGATCTTCCTTCTCTACATCATTTTTATTCAGCCAGTCTATAAATCTCCCCCAGTCAGAAAACAAAATAAATCACAATGTTTACAAGCCATGCTAATGGACCTTATCCTGGCCCAAATCAAACCTTCAAAACATATTTCTGCAAGAAGCATTTTAATATTACCCTGCCATCTACATCTAAGTCCCCCAATTTTGTCTTATCTTAGAGGTTTCCATACCAAAAATTTGCAAGTAATTCTTGTTTCCCCCCACAAATGTTGCATGTCCTGTCCAGCCCACTCTTCTAGTTTTAATCGTCATAACAAGATGAAGGTAAATGCAAGAGTAAATTTGTCCCCTCCATAAACACCATTCCATGAAATCATAGAGGGCATTGAAGAATAAAGGTGACTGACTTTTGTTATGTTGTACAATGTGGACTCGCAAAAGGACATTTTAGAGAATTTTACTACCTCCATCACCAGGACCAATCAACTTCTGTAAGACAACATGGCTCAAAATCCCAGAAGGTTCTCACCTTCATAACACCTGCTTAAGAACCTGAAATGTCAGTAACTCTCCATGAGTACTTAACTTCAGCAGTAGGTTGGTATGAGTGGGCAGCTTCATCTCATGCTTTGTCCACTTTACAAGCAAAAATCTTGCATTGACCTGGAATCGAACCCCACTCATCCAGCACACTGCCAGCCACTTTACTAACTGAGTTATCCCATTTTATAACAAAATTGACTCAAAAGTATAAACTGTGAAGCTCCTCCTTGTCTAAGGTTTAAATGCGTCATGTTTGTGTTTTATAATTAAAATATATAATAAACGGGAGGATCAGCGGAGCACATGCTATAATAATGAACAAAACGGACGAATAAATTGAAAGACATGCATTGTAATATAAAGTAGTTTTAAAGGATAACACCTGATTGTTAGTACAGCTGTTATCCTAGGCCTTGTACTGTCACTATTCATTTGTCCCTCTGAAAACAAAACAGAAATACTTTCCTTACACTTTTGCAATAACTTGTTGAAACTGAAAGTAGCCAACGACATAACTTTTTATCTGTACAATACAAAAACCCGGAAAATCAGAAATGATCTCTGTGCACAACGTTTCTTCAAACAATTGTTTGTCTTATTTCCGTACTTGACATAACAAGTCCAATCAAAAGGAACTTTCTTAGCACAGTGCTGTCTTCATTGTCCGAGCTGTATTATCTGTATTTATTTTTCTGCTTGGTGCTACAGCCCAGTTCAGACCAGTGCCTCATCCATTATAAGAGATTTCTGCATCATATAATGTCTTAAGGATTTAACAAACCTCTACATGAGAGGAGGCACTGCCTCAAAGTTGGCTCAAACACAGAAGAAGTAAAGCAAACGGTTGCGGTGGAAGTGGTGGTACAACCGGAAAGCATACAAGTTCCTCTTTTGGAGCAAACAATATAAAGTAATGATCTGTCTCTAACCAGGGGAAAGTTTGAAAAAGTGGTTGGGCATTTTTAAAAGTGTTAAAAAGTTTTATACAGATATGAGTATTAAGAAATGAGTATTGAAACCAGACACAAGTATTTATTCCCTGTATAAAAAAATTAAATACTAATATCAGAATTTCAGATTTAGAAGGTGCAAGTGAAGACATAAAATTAATTTAAGCAAATACTGTTTAAGGTGACAGAGTCTGAAACAAATCAAAGAACATGCATCAACCTGGCAATCTTCCACGTAGCACATTATTTTCATTCTACATCAATAAGGTAAAGGAAATTTAAACCCCCAACTGATGGGCTGCCAGCTGAACTTACTACAGGATTAAAAATTTAGCAGTATGGTACAGCAAGCATGGCCAGCTGGATCACATGTAAGCCATGACACAAAGTCAGTGAAGTCTTAACATCTTACTTTGTATACAAACTGCAATCTGGACAACATACCTTCCAATTTACTAGTTTCAGCAGTCACCTCATGGCTTTCATTCTCTAAAGCAATAATAACAAAGCATAATGGCATTCTAGAAACAAAATAATGTAAGTACATATTAAAAAGTACTGGAGGATAATGAAACAAATATTGCCTCTAATTTATTACAATAAGGACCAGAAATGCACCACACAACATATCTAACATCATAAAAATCACTTGTTTTGATTAGAGTGCGAAATAAAAACTTCAGACAGAAATTTACCATTTTTGATGAATTCTGTATAAACATCCTAATCTTTACACATTTATCTCCCTTTCAAGAATAATACCAACATGGAATCCACGTACTCTGTGGCATGGAAAAACTAGAACTATTCATCGCAGTCTTTGAACCAACAAGACCTTTGAAATGTGTCTTTCAATAAGATATTTTTTAGGAAAATGCAAATATAAATATGGTGACCCTAAAAATTGTTCGCAGTGACAACAGTAATTGACATCATTGTTAACTTACAAAAATATATCCTGATAACGTTGTTATAACACAGAAACTGGCAGTAAGTGTGACACAAAAACATAGAGAAACAAAATCCTTTAACATTCAAAATTTTACCAAATAACTGCCAAGTGCCTTTAGTATTTATTGTCATCTAAAAAACATATGAGGCATATTTAGTGTGCTGTGTAAAAACATCTTTTTTTCTAATTATAAGATGTTTCTTACCAGTAACAGCTACAGTCAAATTCAGAATATAAACTATAAGAAAATGTATGTGGTGTTGGACTAATACTTTAATAAAATAGTTGGGAAACAAATAAATGTATTTATATAAGGATAATTCTAATAAAAACACAACTGACTTTGGCACACAAATTTTTCCTGTGTCTATCTTCTACAACTCATGCATATGGGTATGGCTGGTATGAGCATGAACAAAGTTGCACCTATTAGAGCTACAAAATCAGCTTTGCAACAGAAAGAACATATTTTCTGACAATGTCATCATGGGAAGTTATGTACTGAAAAAGGTACCAGAAAAAATATGACTTACTTGAATTATAAAGTAATGCAGTTATTTTGTAGCAAAGAACTCTGTATTCAACATTGTTTTTCTTCTGAACTACATCTACCATCCTATGTATTAAAATAAAGCCATTACATTTCACGGGCTGTCTAGAGGACCCAACAAAGTAGTTTTTTATCACCTGAAGATGGGGCCAGAGCCAGCCCTTGAAATATTGTGGCTTCATTTTAACACACAGAACAACAAATTTAGTCCAGTAAAAACTATAATTATTTATAATACACCATCATCAGAACCTATTAGAATTAATTTGTAAATATCTGAATCACTCCCAAACATCTACAGGCATCTTTTAACAATGACAATCAACGCAATATTTCACAGTAACAGTGCATGAACAGAACATACTTCCCCAGTTTGTTTAACATATTTTGTGTTCAGTCAATCAAACTGTATACAATTCCAAATTAAAGTTTGTGACATTACTGCAAATGAAAATGTACAATATAAATTAAATAAGATGCACATACGCCTGCTGCCACTTCTGACCGACTCAAGAAACACAAGATAAAACTGGTAAGATTAAAAACAATCAATCACTGAGTGTGGGGAAAACCTCCCCATATTCTAGGTACCACTAATGACTAATTTCCATTAGTTTATATTAAAAGAAAACATTGCTTTAGTTCCTAAGCCTGAAAACATTTTAAAAGTAATACAATTAATCTCTTTGCCTTCAACATAATTTGTCAGAAATGGCAAATTTTTTATCTGTTTCGTACTTGCTGTGGATACACACGAACAAAACGGGAGAGTAGTCACTTTTCAACTGGGAGATGTGTTCTACACATTGACAGATGACTGTGACATATTATTAACATTATCATCATCATTGGCATAGACAACTTGCAATCAACAATGATTTTCTTTACAGCCTTTCCCCAGACACTGAAATGATTCAGCCATTAACTTCAAATCTTAGAAGGAAGAAGACGAAAAGAAATTTACTTCTTCCAAAACTTGTGGATTGGTTTTAATTTAATTTGTCACAAATCATACTAGAAAGAGAAGATTTTTCTATATAATAAACTTCTTATACAGAGCCAGATTAGACCAAGGGACAGATTGCTTTTGAATAAGTCATCATGTGGCAAAAATCTTTATTTACAATTTACTGCAATATGAAGAAAAATAACATATGATTATAGATACAATGTGGTAATTCTTTATTACAAAAAGTTTATAAAGCACATATGAATCAGCAAAAATTAGCATTTTAAAGAGGTACCATATCTGCCCAGTCTAGAAAACAGAGTACATTGGTTAATACGTACTTATGGTAAATGAATGTGCCTTTGCCTGATTTGTCCAGCCATAAAAGTTCCTTGCTCGAAGAGTCACCAAGAAGTATCCTGCTGCAAGATCCTTTAACTGATACTTTACTTTATAAATATTGCCGTCTGCATCCAGCACAGGTATTGCGATAACCTGCCACTTCCCACAAGTCCATCTATATGAATGTTTTTATTAAAAATTAGTGAAATATTGTTAAATATAGGATTTTTTTGTTGTAATGATGGCATCATGCCATTGTTTTCAATACAACATAACAAGAACTCTTGATCGCTTTCAGCAGTCATGTAATTATACATCTGTCAGCGTGGCATCACAATTTCATTTTCACAAAACAAGTCGACCGCTTTTCCTAATCACATCAAATGATGCATGGCATTGCTTAGTTGTCATCAGTATTCTGAGTCGGCCAGCTCACTGCCAACACATTGCCATGGTTACAGTTCTACAGAGCACAAAAAAGTCATTCTCTCCTTTAAATACATGTTTAATGCATTACACAAACCCTAATTTCAAGAATAAATGATTTTGAAAATCTGTGTTATACACGTGTAATAATACTATTTGTTTTGAATTTTTAAACATTAAGAGAAAAATACTATTCAGAAAACATCACTCTACATGATTCAACCTAAGTTTTTATTTATAATTATAAAGAAAAATTTTATGTGTCAGGTATAAATGGAATAGCAGCAGTTCTGTCTTCTAACATGGAACCTGCTTTTATTCAGTACCAGGATCTTCCTTTGCTTTTTAGCAGAACGGTGGAGGGAACAAAGTATGCTTAGAAATGTAAAATATCTTTACAGGCAACACTTGTCTATCAATTTCTGGAAAACTGATCATTGAGACAGAATAATTTGCATTAAAATGTAGTGCTACTTCTATTTTGTTCAGGGGCCAGCAGTCAACTGGAGATGAAATGTGGTGAGGCCACAGACAAACGAATTTACGTGAACTTTTATGCAGCCACGTGTGAAGCAAAGCAAATCAGTTACTGAACTGACAGACGCAACGGATGTCACCAATTCAAAGACATCTAAATATTGCCTCATGACTCAGGAGCAAGATACAAGCCTCTATGATGTTACATTTCTTTGCATTTGTTTGTTTATTCTTTGTTTTTGTTTAATATTTACTATAATAGTGAAATTATTATATAATGGCTTTAATCTCCTGCTTGTGTAAAAAACCATATTTTAACAGACCGTGTCTTACCTTGCTCCCACATTTCCTTTTAGGTATCAAAATATTGTATATTATTATATTGAACTTTGTCATGAAGAGACTTTTTTATATGAACTATACATCCATTCTTGTATTGAACTCTGGTGTCCAGATAGACAATATCCATTATGGAAGTAAACATTTTGTCAGTGGGATAGTTCTTTTTGTGCATAAAACAACTGCTTTCAGTAATCCTTTCCAAAACAATAAATATTCTCAATATCAAGAAATATCAGATTCCTAGATGCTTCAAAATATTAAATTATAATTACATCAAAGTTATCTTTATCGTGGATTCTGAGCCAATATTAACATCATAACCAAATATCAAACTAAGACATTCCAAAAAACATCCAAAATTTCCACTTCACTGCTTATCTACATGAGAATTTCTCAACTCTTGCAACAAGCCACATTCATTTCGTTTTGAAACCCCAATACAGAGAAAGCAAAAACACTTAAACTTTGCGATCCATAATCTCAGAAAATAGACGGATAGGGTGACAGAGCTGAGGTGAAACTGCAGTGAGGTTCTGGACATGCGCACTGAATATTCTCATGAAGCAGAAACATGAGGTTGTACTTGTTTGCTTCCTTGGGAACTTGGATGTATATGAAAACTGCCGCTAGCATGTTGTTATTCATTTTAGTATTATGTGGAATTTTCCTTTTATGTTGAAAGTTCACAAGGAGGGCGCTATGAAGGGATAAATGATTAGGTGATATATCTAATGCTGTGCTAATAACATCTGTGCCATGCATCTAGCAGGGTGTAACAATGGATTACTGAGAATATAAGTAAGAGATGTGTATGAAGAAGGATTAAGGTTGATTCACAATTATCTGTGACATGTCAGTTCTGTCTGTGCAGTTTCTGACATAGAATCATTGTCAGATGTATTTTAAATGGAACCATTCACACGTATCCAGCACAGTGGTGTCCAGTTACCATTAGTGTTGCCTGGCATCACTGGCAACAGTATTTGACCATACTTCACTTAACTGATATCCTACAGGATGTATGACTAGGTTTCAATGTCAATGATTCCAACGATTCCAGTGTATTTTCAGCATTCATATGGTGAAATCCATAAAATTCGAGATGAATGATGAGAAACTTATAGTTTGTTAAATCACATATCACACATCCAAAATATATGGCTACTACATACAGAAGCGGAATAACACGTTACAATTACAGGAAGTTGTTAAAAAGAGTTAAAAAAAGACGATACTACTTACTTAGGATACTTGGACGACCCTTTCTTCAGTGCCTTGAGCATCTGCGGGTCCCAACTTTCTTTGGCACTGATCTACGGGACATTCCGTAGGACTCCTTGGACGAGTGATCGGCCCGTCGCATGGCCTCTACCCGTACACAGGACAGCACAACACAGAAAGACGCGGACAAACATCCATGCATTGAGCGGGATACGAACCCACGATCACATAGTCCAAGCGACACAAGGCCCAAGCCTCAGACCGCGCGGCCATTGTGACGGCGCGTTTCTTCATATTAACGCAATAATTTCTGTCTAATAAACTTTAAAGGAGAAAGTTGTGTTGTACGTGATTTAGTTTGATATTTTGAATACTCGATCCAATTTTGTTCAATCATTCTGCATAGTTTTGTGAGAATAAATTAGAATCAAGTTTATAGAAGATGACGACCACAGCCGGTTTTGGGCATCTTGAGAACTGGGATTGTGGGTTCGCATCCCACTCGCGTTTTTCACTGCTGTTTTGTGTAAGTGGACATCTTTCCCTTGTCAAAGGAGTCCTGCCAAGTGACTTCAAGGATTCGCACTTGCTTGTGAATTGGAACAGGTCAGAAGACGCGCATCGGAAAAACTGGAGAAGAGGAAAATCCATGAAAGATGGTTACTGTGCCTATTAAAAGCATTTTCAGTTTTCTGTAACCTTTGTGAGTGGCGCAGACGCTGTAGAATTTCGAAGCACAGCTCACCTTTGGCGTGAAGACGTTGAGAAAGAGACAGTCGTCCTCTCCTGACAGTAAACTCGTCAAGTCGCTCCTCTGAGTGCACGTGTACCCTTCCAAAGTCGCATCACGAGTTCCTGCCGTGGTTACGGCGCTTGAGGCGCCTGCAGCGAGCAAATTTCAAATTAAAACTGAATAAAAATTATTTCCCATCACGGACATTACTTCGAGTGGCAGAGAAACGGAGCAGAACTTTCAGTGATCGCGGCCTTTAATTTTTTTTTTTCATGCTGTTGGACATCTTCATTACCAGGAATGGTAAATCAGCATGGAATTTAGTGATGTGTTTGCGTATGTGAATAATTGTGGCTGGTAAACAATTTCAAGTTGTTAGACTCGAAATAGAAACTTTTTACACATAAGAAAAGCTCGTGCAAAATTCGCGTTTATACTTATAACGTGCCTAGGGAATTAAATAATCTCATTCCTACAATCTATTCGATGTAGGTCCGAGACCGGTTGTCCTGACTGAAGTTTTTTTTCGTGCTTTTGTTATTTCTTTTAGGCACATTCTGCGGTAGTACCGGAAACTAGGCCGTAGTCTTTTCTTTCAACATATTTTAAAATTTATTATTTATTACTCGTCCCATCAATCGACGTAATGCACTTTAATTACAAACATCGTCGTTAAACAAGCCGTAAATACAACAATCGAAGTTAAAGACAGAGTCACAAGGGCATAACATTGTCTAAGATCTGCTGGGGTTTGGTACCGTAGAGGCTGAAGATACGACTTTTAAGATTATATCGTGTGTATCAGTCTTCTGCATTTCATGCGGCACCAATTTCCCAATTAATAACCTCGTTCGAATTCATGCAATTGTCATTAACAGAGTATCAGAAATAAGACCGAACTTTCGCATAATAAAAGTCTGTATTTGAATTCTATCCTGCTTAAAGTAACTCGCCAATGGTCATCTGAACCCATACAAATTGAATCTCCATCCTCACACTCTTTGTGCAAAAGACATTGGATTCAATTTAAGTGATTTACCTCTAGTACATTTCCTGTTTTGACGGGCTTAAACAAGTCTACTGAAAGTTTTGTAAAAAGTAAGAAGTCAATATTTATCATTCAATTCATCTCACACGCAATGTTAGCTATTCTATGTATGATGTGACATTTTAGGTTCTAAGGCTTTTTCGTAATTTTGGTGGCACTTTTCCTCTGGACACCGCGATATTTTGTGAATACGACTCACCGAATAATTTATGTATTTTTCACAAAACACAGACCGCAATGTAAAACTTACGTTGTTACTTATCATCTTCCCATCACTTTGAACTTGAGGTCACCGACAGGAGTTTTGGCGTACGGAATTCCAAGAAACGCCACATACTTTTTCTTCTTTCGGATAGATGCTAAAACTTTTCCCTTCAGCAAACCTCATTGCACTCTAACTATTGGTCTTCTTGAAGTCTGCTCTGCCGAGGCGAGGCTGCTACACATGGAGATTATTACCAGTGCCAACGCGGAGATCCGTCGGCCCGCCATATCTCCACATCTGTGCACTGGAACCCAGGGATCCAGATCCATTTTAAGTTACTGAATTATTTATCAGAAGCATAAAATGTTACACTGGTTACAATTATTCAGTTTAATTTAAAAACTTTGGAACACTTTCTTGTGTATATACAGAGTGATTCAAAAGGTTAGGGCCGAACTGAAAGAGCGTATAGAGGGAATCAGAGAGAAAAGCTCTTGAACAGGAATCAGTGTTCTCCGAAGTTATCCTCAGTCAGTCGAGGCCATTGAAGGTAGGGACATCTGATAACATACCACTGAAATAATCGTAATTTGCTATTTATCTACCAGCTTAATTTTGAATCACACATATCCCGTCAGATTCTACAGAGGCCCCTATGCTGTGATTATAGAAACCTAACAAGTCAGAACGAAATTACATGTTCAGTTGTTCGGCTTTAAAAGAAAGAGCGATATAAGTCTCCATTGTGACAGGGATTACAACCAGAAAGGGATAAAAATTATTATTTCCATCTAAGTCTCCTTGAAAAGAGAGATCTGCCAACTTCAGAGGCGATTACACTACCATTGTCTACGCCAGAATTGCGAAACATGCGTCCCGCAGGCCGCATGCGGCCCCCGGAAACATTTTCCCTGGCGCTGGGGTGATGGGGTCAACAGCCCCGGAGCCTTGAAAAATTATTTTTAAAAATAATCAAGTATAATAAACCCCGACGTAATTTTTAAATAAGGACAAATGAAATTGCAATTCCTTCTTATGCCTATTCTCATTATTTTTAAATTTATTTCTTTCTGATAGAGAACACTATTTAATATTAATTATTAACTTCTTACATTTATGATTGCTTGCAACCAAATTATAAGTTAGAGTATTTTTATTTGTGTTTTTTTCAACTACCAACAATGTGTAAATATGGACCGACAATGAACACCTGCGTGTATAATAATGCAAGAGCATTGAAATTTCTAACCCACACCTGAAACAATGTTGGCTGAGCATGCCGTAAGGCTCTTTTCTCGTTTCTTATGCATGCAGTATAATTGCATGAATAAACCATGTTGCACTCCATTCCTTTAACCTTGAAGGATCTCCGTGATATTTTTACTGTAGGTCTTCTTGGTGCACTAAGCAACTTTTGGCTTTGTGCAGTAAGTGGTGACAAGGAAAAGATATTTGATCCTGGAATGAACGCTCTTCTCTCATCACATTGAATGTTGGCGCCAAGAAGTTCGTTTTTCAGCAAACAAGAATATGCCAGTCTCTCATGACCATCAAAAGCCTCTTTTTGTAGTTAATCCAGTCTGGCCAGACTCCTATATTTAAAAACAGACACAAATTCAGACATTTCTACAACTTGCTTACATTAAGAGAAATTCATAAAGCTTGTAGACAATGGGGAATTGACACCATCATGCAAGAGACCTGATGGGAAAGGAGTTATAGAAGTACATCACAAATAGCAGTTTTAAATGATGGTAAGATACACTCACTCCAAATCCAAACAGAACAAAAACTAAATAAATTAGATTAGTAGTAGTAGTAGCTTAAGTACACAATTTGATAATCTGATATTGTATTTGTACAGTGCAATTGTAGTCAATTAAGAAGAAACCAATTTTTGTGGATAATGTTTCATTTACATATCTGATAAAATACTGTCTTGAAGGCAAATTGATCTCATCCTCAGCACAGCATACTCACTTCATCTATCCACTAATTTTATAAAGTCACAAAAATCATAACTTAATGAAAAACACTTACTGTGTTCCTGAGAAACTTCATGCGCCAGCACGCAGCGGAATAAAGCGATCGCCTTACTGCAAGTAAGGAAAAGATGTAAGTAAAACCTCACAATTCCTTTAACCACATTTTCTAAACTTACTAACAGAACAATATACAAAATGAAGATAACTGTCTTCTGGGGCAATGTGCCAAGTAGCCTGGTACAAGTACACATACATTTCAGAGGTGCTAGCTGCCTTCATCATCAGAGCGATGGAGGCCGAATGTGCGTCTAAAATGTTGTCAAACTTTGAACAGACTACTGTCCACAGATCACGAGAAAAGCAATGCGGGGTGAAGTTGGTTCTGGTGGAGGCAGGGGGAATGTTTACTATCAGGTGGACTAGAAAAGTGGTATTCAATCTTTTTTGTTCGTGTACCCCCAGATATAATTTCTCTTCAACTTTGTACCCCCAAAGTTGTTGGAGTATAATTCAAGTTATACATAGTATATAAACTACATCTAAAATAAATTAAATAAATTACATTACTGATTATACAGTTTTTATTATAAAATAATATTTTTTTTAAATTTCACGTGCCCCCTAAGATGTAATAATTTTGGCTGGTATATTTCTTGTTAGCTCATCTTCTTATAAACCTGAGAACCATAGTTTAAAACTATGGTCCTACTAAGTCCTTTCCATCAGCGAGGAGAAATATAATTAAAAGGATGAGATCAAAACCTTACAGTAATGAATCAGTGTCACAGATTTATGAACTCAGTGTCCCTCTGTGTGTACTAATATAAGTGACTGGCAAGAAGGTTAATAAAAACCAATTTCAATATAATTTATTCACACACATGAGAAGAATAAAAATGAGAATGCAACCAAAAATACCAATACTGTATTTTAATTTGACCAAGCCTAGCCCTTATTTTCCATCTAAAAGCATTTGACCTATAATAATATATCACATCATAGAGAAATAGTTTTACTGTTATATCAATTGCTTAAACATTACAATATTATCACATATGTACTATCTCTGCATTGTGATAGCTTATTCAAACACATGTCATCCTTATGCACCCCACGGTACCGCATTCCATCCAGTTCCCTAAACAAGTCACATTAACAGAAAATCACACCTAAAATATTACCTGTGATACATGTGAAATGGTGAAAAACATTAAAAAGGTTGCTGCAAACAAAATGTTGGAGTTAAAAAAAATATTATGCACCAATATAAAATGGTGCCACGCCACGGTGGTCTAGCAGTTAGAACGCTGGCCTTGTAATCCTGGGGTCTCGGGTTCGATTCCCGGCGGTGCCCGAATTTATAACTTGTGTTGGGCAAGGCCGTGGTCTAGGCAACACGGAGTTTTCCTCCATGGCATCCCAACAATTACTCCATTCACACTCAGAGGAAGGCAATGGCAAACCACTTCTGAATCATCTGCCAAGAACGTATATGTACAGGTCCCAGTCCGAGAAAAGGATGGAAGAATCCTGTTCATATGGACCTGTCGTCAGTCAGAACATTAAATAAATATAATAAATATAAAATGGTTGATGGTTCATCAATTAATTGGTAAGAATCTGGATAGAAACGGCCATCACCCTTTTTAGGTTTCTGCCCCATTACTTTTCTCAGGAGAATACAGAAATGCGCAGAAAACCTCACTTAGAGCAGCTAGTCTCCAGGCTGAGATGTGAACTTGGTACCCCTTGAATATGTAAAAGCTTACATACTGTTCTTGTGTGTGCACACACAAGACAAAACAGACACTGACTATTTAAGAGCACTAACTAGAATAGCAACTGCCTGAACTACAAATGAAAATGATCAGCAAACTTGGTCAGTATAAACATCACCAACATTTTGGCAGTCAATATTATGAATGTGATTGATTTGCAATGATTCTATAGTTTGACTTTATGGAGTCATTAGTAGCAAATGTAACTTTGACCTTAGAGATGCAGACAATACATTCCTTCAAAATGTGAGTAATAACCTACAAAAAACTACGCAGTGTCACAACCCATGAGACTCGATCGACAACTACAGGAAAGATTAATCAAGCACAAGGAAGGACAAACATGTCACTAATGACTAATTTTGTTAAAGAAACTGCTGAGCAGTAATGAGTAAGTTAGTTGCCTTCTAATAAATCATTATGAACTTTCAACAAATTGTCCTTTGTAACCTTCCAACAAGTGAGTCTATAAGAAAGGATAAATGTGGCCCCATGTTTGGAAAGGTTTGATAACTCTTACCCTTATCTAAGTTAACGTAACTTGACAAAATATATTCATGTCCTTAGCTGCCTGCTTTCCAAACAACAAATACTGCAGATGTCATCTTCAAGAAAGTTTGTTCCATGCATTCAAATACTTATATTTTATTTATTTATAATGCAAGGCCAGCTCTATGACAAGGCCAGCCGACTGGATGAGAAGGAGATGGAATTGGAGCCAGAAGAAGAAGTAGAAGAGGACGACAAAGGTCCAGAGATACTGAAGAGCGAGGTAGAGAGGGCCATAAAGGATATGAGAAGAAGAAAAGCTATGGGAGATGATGAAATCCCATCGGACTTATTGAAAGAACTTGGAGAGAAGGGAGTGAAGGTTCTTACTAGACTCGCTAACAAGATATACACCTCCGGTGAGTGGCCCAAGGACTTTCTGGAAGTAACAATGATTCCGTTACAGAAGAAAAAGAATTCCAAGAAGTGCGGCGATTACAGGACCATCAGCCTAATCTCACATGCGGCGAAGATAATGACGAGAATACTGACTAAAAGACTAGAAAAGAAGATAGAGGAAGTGATGGGAGACGACCAATTTGGATTCAGGAGAGGAAGAGGAACCAGAGATGCCATCGGAGTTATGAGAATAATTTCAGAGAGAGTTCTCGATGTCAAGGGAGAATTATGTGCCTGCTTCATTGACTGGAAGAAGGCTTTCGATCGATTAAAATGGAAGAAATTAATGAGACTCCTACAGAGAATTGGAATTGATTGGAGAGATAGAAGACTAATCGAAAACCTGCACATGCAGCAAAAAGTCAAAGTGAGACTGGACTCAGGAGACACCAACAGCGTTGAGATAGGTAGAGGTGTAAGACAGGGATGCTGCTTATTACCAATTCTTTTTAACCTGTACGGGGAATGGCTTGCCAAGGAAGCTCTGGAGGGAACATGAGACTTCAAAATTGGAGGAAGAGTGATAACGACTGTAAAGTATGCAGACGACTTAGTAGTATTGGCGAAGGAAGAGGAGGAATTACAGAACATGATGAACAAGTTAGTGGAAACAGGTAGAGAGTATGGAATGGAAATCAACATTGAAAAATCAAAGGTAATGAGGATAGCACCGAGAGCAGAACCATTGAACGTTGTAATTGGAAACAAACAGATAGAGAATGTGGAGCATTTCAAGTACTTGGGAAGCATAGTCACGACGGACGCCCTATGCACCAAGGAAGTAAAAGCAAGGATAGCCATGGCCAAGGCAGCTTTCGTCAAGAACAGGATACTTCTCACTAGCAAGATGGGCTTGGAGATGAAGAAGAAACTAGTAAAGTGTTACGTATGGAGTGTCGCGCTGTATGGAGCAGAGACTTGGACACTCAGGAAGAAGGAACAGAAATACCTGGAGAGTTTTGAAATGTGGTGTTGGGGAAGAATAGAGAAGATCAGGTGGACGGATCGAGTGACCAACGAAGAAGTATTGAGGAGAGTCAACGAGCAAAGAAGCATTCAGCAGGCGATTACACGAAGGAAAGCTAACTGGCTGGGACATATTATGAGAAGGAATGGGATACTGAGTGATGTCACCGAAGGCCAGGTTGAAGGAGAGAGAGAACTAGGAAGAAGACTGATACAGCTAACCGACGAACTTATACAAGGAAAGAAGATGACGTTCCAGGAATTAAAGCGAGAAGCCGAGAATAGGAACAACTGGAGAGCTCTTTTTGGGCAGAGCAATGGACCTGTCGTAAGACAGAACACTTAATAATAATAATAATGCAAGGCCAAGGAGCTATCACACAGTATCCCTAACATTGCAAATAGTTTAAACATAAGAAATGCAGGTTACAATACAATTCAAAACATTTTGTCTTCCCATCTGCTACATTAAAAAATAAAGACTCAATTAGAGAAAACTATATTATGTATGTGGGTGTGAAACTTGGTCTCCCAATAAGTAAAGAGCATATGTTGAGGTTGTTACAGCAGAAAAATGTCAATTGTCCTTTCCTATGATGTGATTCCACTGGTCTTGTGGTTACCAACATTTTGGAAAAATGTACTGCGTCCATTTTCAGAGCAGCACTTCTAAACTAACAGAGGCAATATAACCTGTACTAACAGAAATTATGCAACTAAGCTCTTCGGGGGGGCTGGTCAAGTTTTTAAAACGGAAGCACCCCTTTTCGGGAGGTGGGGTGTGGTTGCGTTTTAAAATCTTGAGTAAGAAACTAAATCAACCCCCCGAATGGGGGGTTAAAACACTTGAATGGGGGTGAAAGCACTTTAAAATCTTGAGTAAGAAACTAAACCAACCTTCCCGAATTGGTTGCGTTTTAAAATCTTGAGTAAGACACTAAAATAATCCCCCTTCGGAGGGGGGGGGTTAGTTTAGTGTTGTTAGTTTACTCAAGTCATTTGTTTAATCGGCATTGTTGTGTTGGTACAACAATGCCGAGTAAACAAATATAACGTAACATTGTTTGATGACGTAATTATTTGGCTACAAATTGTATGACGACGACGAAAAAACACAAATTTTTATAGTAAAAAATTGATAGTGGAACCACGGTTGCGGAGAATCTAACGTAAATACGTCTATACGGAAAGAAAGTTTATATATTAGCTTTCATTACAACAATATCAACAACAATGCCGAGTAAACAGGTGGCGTTTTCTAGGTAACATAACAATACACGCAAGCTGACCATTGTTGTCAATCCATATTAACACATTGTTGATATGGATCTTACACGTTTTCCTTTCACATTTTCCTTTCACTTGTTTGCCGAATGACCCATCCGTATAGACGTATTTACATCAAAAAAGAAGATTATTATTATGAATTGTTTAATTGGTCCACAAGCAGCCAAAAAATTCAGGCGTGTTGCCGTCATAACTCGGATGCTTGCAGCCCAGATGAAACTGTAGTCACGGCTCGAACCACGAGATAGGCGGCTACAGTGAGTTGGGGTCGTGCGCACGCAGTAGTCGGAGCGACCCAAGAAGCACGGCATTTTGCATCCGGCTGAGTAATGCTTCAGCGTTACGCTGGCATTCCAGAATAAGCTTGATGTTGGCCGGCAGTGACGACTTGACTGCTCCAAGAACTCCGATTACAAGGACGATTAATTTGACAGTGAATCCTGGGTACAGCTGAGTTAGCTCAAACACAAGGTCTTGATACTTGGTCCGTTTTTCAGCCTCCTTCACAACTATGTTGGTTTCAGCCGGGGCCGAAAACTCGATGACATACATGGTGTATCCAGAGTTATTGATGAGAACGATGTCAGGTTTAGTGGCTGTTAACTGCCTGGTAGTGGGGAACGAATAGTTCCAATAAATTTTACATTTGTCGTTCTCAACGACGGACTCAATGTCCCCAGGAGGGTACGGCAAAATGGGTGTCTTATCTATGCCGTAAAAGTGTCTCAGGTGATAGTAGAGTATACGTAAAGCAGCGTTATGTCGATGAATGAAGGCACAGCTGGCATAAAGTTTACATGCCGACAAAAGATGTATCAACGTCTCTGGTTGCATTCGGCATGCCCTGCAGACAGTATCCACTACCCCCACACCCATCACCATTCGGCGGTACACAAGTGTGTTTACAACACCATCTTGTCACGCTAAGATGAAACACTCGGTTTCAGACTTTAGTCCAGCCGACCGTAGAAAGTCGAACGTCAGGTCTTTTGACAAGCCCATTTTATCTACATTTTTGAAGAAGGCCCCATGCATGGGTTTATCTGCATGTTGCTTGAGCAACAAAGTTTGCTCAGCCTTCTTAACAGTGCCCTTGAATTGATCTGACGTCAGTGTCAAGAGGGGCAACTGTCTTCGCTGTCCAACTGAGCTGGTGTCGAAGTCAAATCCGAGGTCATTTGCTGCTCTCTTTGCCGCCTGAAATATAAACGCCCCTATACCCGCAGGCTCATGCGAACACACGAATGTCAAGAGGGGATCAGAGCTATTAATGATGGAATGAGCTGTACCCAGAACTATCCTGTTGTGAAGATTCTCCAGACCCAAGAGACCTCTAACGCCAAGATGACGCGGGAGGTATATGCGTTGGACAGAAGATTTAGGGTGAAGACTTCGGTGCATGGTCATCATTTTTCTGGTGGCCCTGTCCAGGTTTTTCAACTCGTCAACTGTCCACTTCATTGCTCCAAAAGTATATAGCATGATCGTAACAGCTAGCATGTTGGTGGCAGTGACTTTGTTTCTACCAGACAGCTCGGAACTCCAAATCTGTCGTAGGGTGTGTCTATACTTGCTGCACAGAGCCTCTTTGAC
The DNA here is from genome assembly GCF_977971745.1 of Zootermopsis nevadensis. NCBI lineage: Eukaryota > Metazoa > Arthropoda > Insecta > Blattodea > Termopsidae > Zootermopsis > Zootermopsis nevadensis. The sequence goes on from NW_028259154.1 coordinate 6,186,466, forward strand.
CTTGGAGACATCTTGGACGTGTCTCTCACTCACACCAAGATATGTATAGGACTCTTCGGCATCAAGATGGTGTATGATGCTTCCGTCCACGAGTTGCACGTCTTCGCCGAAATCCCTATACCTTCCCCTTTTCAAATGCAGAACTGCACACTTGTCCAATCCAAATTCCATGCCGATATACTGAGTGTATACTTGCACGGTGTTCAGTGAACTCTGAATGCCACTGTCGCTGGCAGCATAAAGTTTTAAGTCATCCATATAAAAAAGGTGTGTGACTTTGTGGCTACGAATGGACGGTGCACCGCACATGTAGCCACGCTCACGTCTTAGCACAACGGAAAGAGGAAGTAGCGAGATGCAGAAAAGAAGAGGGCTCAAGCTGTCACCCGGAAACACTCCGCGGTGGTAGCATACCAACTCGGTTGACACTACACGCTTCCCAGATGTTAGAATGAAGCGCGTTTTCCAGAGCGGTAGTAGATTTTCAATGCATTTCACTGTCAGGTTGGACTTTCAACACTTTGAGCAAGATGACAATTAGCTCATGAGAAGTTGTGTCAAAAGCTTTTTTGTAGTCCACCCAGGCCATTGACAGGTTGCGCTTATAATGGACCGCATCTTGACAGATGCATCTGTCAATCAACAGACTGTCCTTGCAACCTGCAATGACACGTTTCGAACCCCGCTGCTCATATACCTCTTTCCAGATAGGGTCAATATGGTGCACTATGCGTTCGTTCGAGATGGAGGTGAACGCCTTGTATACAGTATTAAGACAGGTAACAGGTCGGTAGTTTTCCGTATTAGACAAATCTCCTTTCTTCGGAATAAGAACGGTGCGCCCTTCTGTCAACCAAGGTGGAATGGGCTCTGTACCACACAAAAAAGATGTAAAGATACGAGATAGATGTTTGTGTGTGCTCGTGAAAGTTTTCCACCAAAAATTATTGATGGCATCTATTCCAGGAGCAGAAAAATTCTTTTTGCCAGTAAAGGCACGTTTCACATCTTGTTCGGTGATCACTAGTGGCACATCATCATCCTCTAAATGGCGATCGCAGAACTGCCTAAAGAGGCCAATGGCCGGAGAATCTATGTTCAACGGAAATCTAGTTTCGTAGAGTTTCTCGACCTGCGTTGCTGTTGGTGGGGTATGAACGACTGGAGTGTTCTTGCTGAAGAGACGGGAAGGGCATACACGAAAGATGGTGTTCTCCTTTACGGCCCTATAACGTTTCACTAACTTCTTCCTGTCCGCGGTTAGTGCCCGTATTTTGTCCAGAGAGTGCTGCTTGATGGTCAGCAGCGTATTCTTGTTCAGTGTGTGATACTTATCCTTGAGAGAGCGGACGATAAGCCTCAGCTTGGTGGTAAATCTCCGACCAGAGTTTACATACTCAATCACGCAGTGAATTCTGGATACCAGTTGCCTTTCCAACTTTAACTTCGCGTCCAGACGTTTTGTTTGCTGCTCAGCTTTTTCTGCCACCCTAAACGGGGCTGGGGTTACTAATAACCTGGCTGCAGCGTAACCGGCGCGATTGATAGTAAGGAGATCAGAATCATCTTTTAGGAATTCATCTAAGATTTCGTTCATTTCGGCCAGATGTTTGGCCCGCAGCGATATCTTGTGGTGAACTGTTCGCTGCCTGTCCTTCAGATATTCACAGGAGTTCAACAATTGGTAGAGCCGCGTTTTAATGTCGATATCAACAGTCGCAGCTGGGGGACATGGTGCGATATTTTTAATTTCTTCCGCTTTATGCGGCGTAGCTGCAACTGGATCTTGCGGCTTGAAGTCAAAGCCTTTCCTTCGCAGATGGTTAACATAGTCTCGTGGGTTTTGTTGCGAGAGACAGGAGTGCTCAGGATGCATCTCGCACCAAAGGGAATGCATCCGTGCCATGTAACCTCTCCGCGAAGGATCACTGGTGGCGTGACACCCAAGAAGGCTGCTGATCCGATTTGTGCCCCTTATTATTATTATTATTATTATTATTATTATTATTATTATTATTATTATTATTATATTAACTTCTTACATTTACAATTACTTGCAACCAAATTATAAGTTAGAGTAATTTTTTCAACCACCAACAATGTGTAAATATGGACCGACAATGGTCAGCTTTTATACTATGAACTCCTGCGTGCATAACAATGCCAGGTAAAGTATTCGAATTTCTAACCCACACCTGCAACAATATTAGCTGAGCATGCCGTAAGGCTCTTTTCTCCTTTCTTATGCATGCAGTATAATTAACTGAATGAACCGTATTGCACTCCACTAATTTACCTAAGAAACTAATTGTTACGTCATTTGTTTACTCGGCATTGTTGTGTTTCATTACTGTCATCAACAATTCGCTTTCGTTATTGCGGAAAGAGCTCTGCTGTGAATCGCTTGTAGAAGAAGTGCGTCGTAGAGAAGATAATTTTGTGCTCTTAAAAACCTCTTAGAATATCACAGGTAATATATAAGAATTATTAAGAAATCTGAGATACTGCCGTTATTTTTGATTAAATCGGTCATTGCCAGTGGACATCGTGGTCTCTTACAATTGAACAAAGTTTGAGGTAAGGAATTCCTAGTTATTATTATTTTTATATGCAGTTGTATTTGTAATTGCCTGTGGTATCGTGAGTGTTGGTGTGTAATCGTCAAACATTCATATGCCAGCACCACAATGTGGAAGATGTCATTGAATCTAGAGGACCCTACTTCTGTATTGTTGGCTACCGGGGGAATTCTGTAGACACCTTCGTCCTTAAGGGAGGATAGCTGGCCTTGTAATCTTTGGGTCTCGGGTTCGATTCCCGGCGGTCCCCGAATTTATAACTTGTGTTGGGCAAGGCCGTGGTCTACGCAACACGGAGTCTTCCTCCGGGGGTTTCCCCGGTTTCTCCGTTGCATCCCAACAATTACACAGAAGAAGGCAATGGCAAACCACTTCTGGATCATCTGCCAAGAACGTATATGAACAGGTCCCAGTCCGGGAAAAGGATGGAAGGATCCTGTTCATATGGACCTGTCGTCAGACAGAACACTAAATAAATAAACTAAAATAAATACATTACATTCAGCTACCACAGACCCAACTTAAGCGTAAAAAATTCAAGTTAAATAAGCAAAGTCTTAATCAAACTTTACTCAATTGTAAAGCATGTTTAAAGGAAATATTTAGAATAAAGCCACTATATAAACTTCCTTTCCGTATAGATGTATTTACGTCTAATTATCCGGAACCGTGGTTCCACTATCACTTTTTAGTAAGAAATATTATGCTATATAACAGGTAATATTATATGCTAATATAAATTAATTTTTGCTTTCTTGCTTATTTTTAGAGCTTTCCAGAATGGAAAAGGAAACTCCATTTGAGGTAAGATTTTGTTTGATTTTTAAGTAAAGGTTAAATAAAGTTCTGTTACACGTTTATGAATGTACTTTGAATGTGACCTTCGTTTCACATTAATGTGATCTGTTGAACTAACGCTGTTATTAAGGGGCATTGTGTGTATAACTAAAACAATTGTCTCTCTTACATGTTAAATTCTGATTCGTTATTATTCACATTGTCCAGTTTGGAAATGTTTTCCACATTCTTAATTTTTCTTTTTTCTGCAGGAAGAAAAGAGTTGGCCAAAAGCTGCGAATTTAGCAATAGACAATGAGGAATACCAAGCAGCGAAGACACACTGCTTGGAAGCGGGAAAACGCTTCCAAAAAGCAGAGGAAGGTATGTTGAGACAAATTTGCAGTTTATTCTGTGTCAGTAAAATCTATCTGAATAAAGAAGTGGTCACATTCCTTCCCTACTCTAAACTTATAAATCTCCTGTTTGGAGTACTCTAGTTAATCCCCAATGAATATCTGGTTATTACATCAACTAACGCTCACAGTTTGAAGTTATTCGGTACAAGCCATGTTTGGAGATAGCTTTTATCAATACATTTTTGTTATTATTTCCAGGAGAATTCAAATTTAAAATAGGCAACAACTTCCATGTATCTTTCTATGCACACATCTCATTTGGCACTACATAAGCAATGCCTGCAGTTGATGATTCATAAAACAGACCAATGACCATTTCTGATTCGATTCCAGGCAATTCATGCCTTGCGCAGACAAGACGCTTCACAATTTCCTGGGTTCTCTGTTGTTACTGACCTTATGTTAGTGGTTGTAGGATCGTTAAGTTATAACATCTGGTTTTCAATATTTTAGCTTCGATAAATTTGCTTCCAGGTGAACAGGAAAGTAATAAGTACAAATGCAATACTAGTTTGTAGTGCAAATAGCAAAAAACTAATGAATGCTGCATAGGCCTCATTTCTTAGCTGGCTTCTTTTTACTATGTACTTTTATTCCCCACATGATTAAATGCGCAGTGGAGGTGCATTTTTATCTGCTTTGTGGTTTTTATTTTTGCATATAGCATTTTACTTTAAGATATGAGCTGCCAACCAGGAAATATTATCAGAACTTTTTGTTTACAGAGCAACAAGCTGCAGACGCCAAGAAGGCTAAAGAAGAAAAGGAAGGGCATGGAAAAATTTAGAATCCCTAACTCCTGCATTATAGAACAAAAATTAAATTTCTTTATATTCAGAACTCATTCCATTTTATCCAAGTGATAGCCATATGTTATTATTTTTATTCTAATACTTCATTTAGATTCCAGTATCCTAACACAAGGGATTTGGATTTTGTTGTTCTACATGCAACACATATCAATATATGAAACTCTTTGGTAAGGCACTGCTTTGGTTATATGTGCAAATACCAGATGTTTGTTGAGTACAAAATTTCAATTGTGAAATTCTTTGTTGTTCAGTCAGTTAATACAAACTTCTTAAACATTAAGTTTTTCACGAATCCATTACTCAAAATAATGTCTCATCCAGATGCTAGTATGTTTCATGTTATCCTTAATTAAGAACGCAATGTAACTGCTCTCTACTTTGTTCTGCAAACTACTGTTCAAAAAAGTTCACCATGTCACTGTTTATCATGCCAGAAACTATCTTACTAGCTCCAAAGTTACAATTAATTACCAACTTAAGGCTTGAATTTAATTTCCCTTCATACCATTTGGCTGTAAGATAGTTCTGGAGATTTGTTTGTCACCGAGCATCTTTCCCTATTCTGAAAATGATGTTAGCTGTACCACAAGAGGCTGTGATGGGTGAATTAATTTTGGACATTCATAATTTGGAATGTTACCACATCTCTGTGCCACAAACGTTTCCTATGAAAAGTCAAATTTGTCTGGCTGGAATTTTGCTGTATGTTAAATCTTTTTTTTTTGTTTCTTTTACAGTTGGAATTTTTAATTGTCCCAATTTATTGTAAACAAAACTTTGCAGTATTTCAATAATTAAAGGACAAAAATATTTATCTCAAGGATTAAAAAACTTGTCACTGAAACCATTTTGTTCCCAGTGAATACATAACCTTTTAAAACTCACTGGTAACTATATGTACCTTCTGCTTTAACAATCTATAACTCTGTATTTTTCCCACAGACTGTATTAAAGTGATACATGATTTTCAGCATAAAAAGTGATTATTTCCCTAAACAGTAATCACCATTCATCTTTGTAAACAGAAAGTGTTATTTTTGCTCTGTAGTAAGAAATGAATTTTTAAATATTACTTAAACAAACTACAGCTTCAAAGGTTTAACATGGTATAACACATCTGAAGATAATGTTAAACAATACTTACAGTAATATCTGTACTTATTTCATGAATAATAGTCAGACAAGGTTTGAATTTCATACACAATATATCTGGTGTGTAGAGGAAATATAATGAACCAACACACATGCACTGATATAAGACTTTCCTGTGCATAACAATGGATGAGGATAAGAATAAAATATCTTGTAAACATCCACACAATAAGAACCACATTATCGTTGCATTTGACAACCAATTAATTACACACAAAACAGAAAATTGTATTTAAATGAAGGACATTAGCTTTCACAAAATGCGAAAATATGAAAAAAGAGACTCAAATATTCCCTTCAGGAAGTCAGACCAGCTGATTTTGGGGCAAAAATTTTGTAACCAGAACATGATTATTTAACTGCACAGAAGATATTGTATGGACCATGAACACCTGTTTTACAAGCACTGAAAGGTAGGAACAATATGATTAAAAAGCCATATAAGGAATTTACTTTTTAACAAGAATCAGAAAATCACTGTCAGACCAACAATTGCGACGGCATGCTTATTTATATCTGTGTACGCATAAATAAATTAACATGTGCATTTGGTTCAACTACAACTGGTAAATATCATTACAAAACAAAAATGTAAATTATTTGGTTGTAATAGAAACAACACAGATACCAAGGGGGGATATATTCATTTACTACTCTGAAGTCACACTTTGATCATCATACTGAATGAAATACTATAGATTCAATTTACATTTAGATGGAACACAAGTAAAATTTATATTAAATTATTCATCTGCAATACTTTACCAAGACGCAAACAAATAGAAGACCTGAATTTAAAATGGAGTCCATACATCCATGTTCTCTATAAAATATTTCAACCATTAGAAACTGCATCTAATATACAGTGATTAATAAAAGCCAATTGGCACCTAATAAATGATTTCGTCTTATCTGTAAAAGCAGTTTTATCTCTGACATTTTGTAGGATGTAAATAAAAAGTATTGTCCTTGTAAGAAATGATTCAGAGAAAGAAATAACATATATATATATATATATATTTGTGATAATACAACATCAAATGAGCCCATAATAAGACATGTGTACTTAATTGGGGAACAAAATATTTTGAATGCAATCTTATTCTCTCCCACTTTGTTGGCCTCTTGGTATATTTGCTAACATGTTTCCAGATCGCTGATTTTATCGCCATAATTAAAAGTTGGTCTGATTCACACACTAATGATAGCATGCTTCTTTTAAATTTAATTCCAAGCACAGTAAATGGTATCTCAAGTTAAACATGTACCTTTATTTATGGACTTAGGCACCGAGGACAGAAAGGCAACATAAAAGCAATGTCATATATATAATGCAGATGAAAGTTGTTATTACAAATATTCTTCTTTTTCCTGTTTGACTGAAATCATACATTTCCCTGATGTTGCATTTTCCCTCTGCATTTAAACACAATTAAATCCACATTGATGATTCAATGCTGAAATTCTATCCACACTCACATCCAGGAACTACAAGATTCCATCACATACATCCCAGGTATCATATTTGACTGGAAGACGACTTTGGCTCACTTACTGTCCCTTCTTAGTTTAAAAAATTCTCTCACAAGCACCAGTGCTTTCTCAGTCTGAGGGAATAGCAATAATTTCCTTGCAATCTGTGGACAAAAAAGGTCAAATAATTATAATCACTTTAACCTTCGGGATATATTATATTAACATGCTTATTTTGATAGTGAGAAGAGCCAGAAATATATTGTTTTGTAACTGATGAAAAAAGAAACTCTGAAGGCTGACTTACAGATTCTGTTACAGCCACAGCTAACCTCAATTACCCATATCAGAGGAATGAAGGCTGGTAAGAAAATGCTTTGTGAGTGGTATGAAAACTATCCCTCAACATATTTCTTATATTAATCACCTAAAATATATACAATTCCTTATGCAGATGTCACACACCTGCTCTAGCAATGAAAAAACTTCATTTATGCCACTCTGAATTTCCTCCAAAGTTGACTTCATAAAAATGAATAATTGCAAAGAACCAAAACAAGTTGTTTAAAACAATTTGTGTTGGAAGCAGACAATGGCAGCACAAAGACAAGCCACATACTAAGAAATGAATATCCCCATGCCAACCAAAATATCACAGAGGCTTCTGCACATATGGAACAGAATTTTCACTATTACAGATGACACAGGCTTACACCAGGGCTTCCCAACCTTCTCCAGACCAAGGGACATATTCACCCTCACTAAACAACTTTCAGGCCACAAGGTAATAAATTAGAATGGTTTCAATAAAATCTTCTTCGGCAATCAGCGACGTAAAATGGTTAAAAGACAAAACCAACGTTTCATGGACCATCTCTGTCCCCATCATCAGGTTGAACCCTGAGTTACGTAACCGCGAAAGCTTCAAAACATGTATCACCAACCTGTATGAGAATGATTTGTTGAAACTTCATGACAACTTATTCAAAATGTTACTAAAATTCTATTATAATCAGGTTCCTATATGAATCAATCATTTTCCTCAACAAAATCAGAACATTATGTACATACTAGATACAGCTTTTGCTTAAATAATTTTTCATTATCAGGTGTAATTTCAGTTGTTGTGATTCACATATCCCTCAAAGTGTTCACTAGTAAAATGCATCCTATTTCTTTATTTTAAATTATTCATTAAGCTGGAGCCTACAGCAATAGGTACTGCCAAATTATGATGACATCAACAAAATATTTTCCCATACTGCAGAAATATTTTCACCACAGAGGTTGGCACAGTAGGTGATTTATGTAAAATGCACAGAGGCCACACAAAACACATTAGAGGGCTGAATGCAGTCTGTGGGTTGAGAATTGCTTGTCTACAACATACGCTTTTCAGGATGTAGAGCTGGACATACATAGTGATAATCTAACTTGACTCTTCAACAACCCCCATAAATTATAAACATCTCAAAAAAGGAGAAGAATTCTCTTCAGATACCAAATCACAATGTCCCACTTAACGTGAAACCCACCATGATAGCATGTCATAGCAGCAGTTACTAAACTACCAAGAAATGAGTTAGTCACAATCCAGAACATAGCCTTCACATGATAGTAGATTGGTTCTGACTTATGTGGGACTCAGTAAATACTGATGCCATGAAATCATATTATGTCTTAAGGATTTAACAAACCTCTACATGAGAGGACGCAATGACTCAAAGTTGGCTCAAACACAGAAGAAGTAAAGCAAACGTTGCGGTGGAAGTGGTAGTACAACCGGAAAGCATACAAGTTCCTCTTTTGGAGCAAACAATATAAAGTAATGATCTGTCTCTAACCAGGGGAAAGTTTGAAAATGTGGTTGGGCATTTTTAAAAGTGTTGAAAAGTTTTACACAAATATGAGTATTAAGAAATGAGTATTGAAACCAGACACAATTATTTATTCCCTGTATACAAAAATTAAATACTAATAATATCAGTATTTCAGATTTAGAAGGTGCAAGTGAAGACATAAAATTAATTTAAGCAAATACTGTTTAAGGTGACAGAGTCTGAAACAAATCAAAGAACATACATCAACCTGGCAATCTTCCACCTAGCACATTATTTTCATTCTACATCAATAAGGTAAAGGAAATTTAAACCCCCAACTGATCACAAAGTCAGTGAAGTCTTAACATCTTACTTTGTATACAAACTGCAATCTGGACAACATACCTTCCAATTTACTAGTTTCAGCAGTCACCTCATGGCTTTCATTCTCTAAAGCAAATAATAACAAAGCTTAAGGCATTCTAGAAACAAAATAATGTAAGTACATATTAAAAAGTACTGGAGGATAATGAAACAAATATTGGATCTAATTTAATACAATAAGGACCAGAAATGCACCACACAAATATTTGACATCATAAAAATCACTTGTTTTGATTAGAGTGCGAAAGAAAATCTTCAGACAGAAATTTACCATTTTTTATGAATACTGTATAAACATCCTAATCTTTACACATTTATCTCCCTTTCAGGAATAATACCAACATGGAATCCACGTACCCTGTGGCATGGAAAAACTAGAACTATTCATCGCAGTCTTTGAACCAACAAGACCTTTGAAATGTGTCTTTCAATAAGATATTTTTTAGGAAAATGCAAATATGAATATGGTGACCCTGAAAATTGTTCGCAGTGACAACAGTAATTGACATCACTGTTAACTTACAAAAATATATCCTGATAACGTTGTTATAACACAGAAACTGGCAGTAAGTGTGACACAAAAACATAAAGAAACAAAATCCTTTAACATTCAAAATTTTACCAAACAACTGCCAAGTGCCTTTAGTATTTATTGTCATCTAAAAAACATATGAGGCATATTTAGTGTGCTGTGTAAAAACATCTTTTTTTCTAATTATAAGATGTTTCTTACCAGTAACAGCTACAGTCAAATTCAGAATATACTCTATAAGAAAATGTATGTGGTGTTGGACTAATACTTTAATAAAATAGTTGGGAAACAAATAAATGTATTTATATAAGGATAATTCTAATAAAAACACAATTTTACTTTGGCACACAAATTTTTCCTGTGTCTATCTTCTACAACTCATGCATATGGGTATGGCTGGTATGAGGATGAACAAAGATGCACATATTAGAGCTACAAAATCAGCTTTGCAACAGAAAGAACATATTTTCTGACAATGTCATCATGGGAAGATATGTACTGAAAAAGGTAGCAGAAATAATATGACTTACTTGAATTATAAAGTAATGCAGTTATTTTGCAGCAAAGAACTCTGTATTCAACATTGTTTTTCTTCTGAACTACATCTACCATCCTATATATTAAAATAAAGCCATTACATTTCAGCGGCTGTCTAGAGGACCCAACAAAGTAGTTCTTTCATCACCTGAAGATGGGGCCAGAGACAGCCCTTGAAATATTGTGGCTTCAACAACAACAACATATTTAGTCCAGTAAAAACTATAATTATTTATAATACACCATCATCAGAACCTATTAGAATTAATTTGTAAATATCTGAATCACTCCCAAACATCTACAAGCTTCTTTTAACAATGACAATCAACGCAATATTTCACAGTAACAGTGCATGAACAGAACATACTTCCCCAGTCTGTTTAACATATTTTGTGTTCAGTCAATCAAACTGTATACAATTCCAAATTAAAGTTTATGACATTACTGCAAATGAAAATGTACAATATAAATCAAATAAGATGCACATACGCCTGCTGCCACTTCTGACCGATTCAAGAAACACAAGATAAAACTGGTAAGATTAAAAACAATCAATCACTGAGTGTGGGGAAAACCTCTCCATATTCTAGGTACCACTAATGACTAATTTCCATTAGTTTATAATAAAAGAAAACATTGCTTTAGTTCCTAAGTCTGAAAACATTTTAAAAGTAATACAATTTATCTCTTTGCCTTTAACATAATTTGTCAGAAATGGCAATTTTTTTATCTGTTTCGTGTTTGCTTTGGATACACACGAACAAAACGGGAGAGTAGTCACTTTTCAACTGGGAGATGTGTTCTACACAATGACAGATGACTGTGACATATTATTAACATTATCATCATCATTGGCATAGACAACTTGCAATCAACAATGATTTTCTTTACAGCCTTTCCCCACACACTGAAATGATTCAGCCATTAACTTCAAATCTTAGGAGGAAGAAGACGAAAAGAAATTTACTTCTTCCAAAACTTGTGGATTGGTTTTAATTTAATTTGTCACAAATCATACTAGAAAGAAAAGATTTTTCTATATAATAAACTTCTTATACAGAGCCAGATTAGACCAAGGGACAGATTGCTTTTGAATAAGTCATCATGTGGCAAAAATCTTTATTTACAATTTACTGCAATATGAAGAAAAATAACATATGATTATAGATACAATGTGGTAATTCTTTATTACAAAAAGTTTATAAAGCACATATGAATCAGCAAAAATTAGCATTTTAAAGAGGTACCATATCTGCCCAGTCTAGAAAACAGAGTACATTGGTTAATACGTACTTATGGTAAATGAATGTGCCTTTGCCTGATTTGTCCAGCCATAAAAGTTCCTTGCTCGAAGAGTCACCAAGAAGTATCCTGCTGCAAGATCCTTTAACTGATACTTTACTTTATAAATATTGCCGTCTGCATCCAGCACAGGTATTGCGATAACCTGCCACTTCCCACAAGTCCATCTATATGAATGTTTTTATTAAAAATTAGTGAAATATTGTTAAATATAGGATTTTTTTGTTGTAATGATGGCATCATGCCATTGTTTTCAATACAACATAACAAGAACTCTTGATCGCTTTCAGCAGTCATGTAATTATACATCTGTCAGCGTGGCATCACAATTTCATTTTCACAAAACAAGTCGACCGCTTTTCCTAATCACATCAAATGATGCATGGCATTGCTTAGTTGTCATCAGTATTCTGAGTCGGCCAGCTCACTGCCAACACATTGCCATGGTTACAGTTCTACAGAGCACAAAAAAGTCATTCTCTCCTTTAAATACATGTTTAATGCATTACACAAACCCTAATTTCAAGAATAAATGATTTTGAAAATCTGTGTTATACACGTGTAATAATACTATTTGTATTGAATTTTTAAACATTAAGAGAAAAATACTATTCAGAAAACATGATTCAACCTAAGTTTTTATTTATAATTATAAAGAAAAATTTTATGTGTCAGGTATAAATGGAATAGCAGCAGTTCTGTCTTCTAACATGGAACCTGCTTTTATTCAGTACCAGGATCTTCCTTTGCATTTTAGCAGAACGATGGAGGGAACAAAGTATGCTTAGAAATGTAAAATATCTTTACAGGCAACCCTTGTCTAACAATTTCTGGAAAACTGATCATTGAGACAGAATAATTTGCATTAAAATGTATTTTGTTCAGGGGCCAGCAGTCAACTGGAGATGAAATGTGGTGAGGCCACAGACCAACGAATTTAGGTGAACTTTTATGCAGCCACGTGTGAAGCAAAGCAAAGCCATTGAAGGTAGGGACATCTGATAACATACCACTGAAATAATCGTAATTTGCTATTTATCTACCAGCTTAATTTTGAATCACACATATCCCGTCAGATTCTACAGAGGCCCCTATGCTGTGATTATAGAAACCTAACAAGTCAGAACGAAATTACATGTTCAGTTGTTCGGCTTTAAAAGAAAGAGCGATATAAGTCTCCATTGTGACAGGGATTACAACCAGAAAGGGATAAAAATTATTATTTCCATCTAAGTCTCCTTGAAAAGAGAGATCTGCCAACTTCAGAGGCGATTACACTACCATTGTCTACGACGGAATTGCGAAACATGCGTCCCGCAGGCCGCATGCGGCCCCCGGAAACATTTTCCCTGGCGCTGGGGTGATGGGGTCAACAGCCCCGGAGCCTTGAAAAATTATTTTTAAAAATAATCAAGTATAATAAAACCCGACGTAATTTTTAAATAAGGACAAATGAAATTGCAATTCCTTCTTATGCCTATTCTCATTATTTTTAAATTTATTTCTTTCTGATAGAGAACACATTTAATATTAATTATTAACTTCTTACATTTATGATTGCTTGCAACCAAATTATAAGTTAGAGTATTTTTATTTGTGTTTTTTTTCAACTACCAACAATGTGTAAATATGGACCGACAATGAACACCTGCGTGTATAATAATGCAAAAGCATTGAAATTTCTAACCCACACCTGAAACAATTTTGGCTGAGCATGCCGTAAGGCTCTTTTCTCGTTTCTTATGCATGCAGTATAATTGCATGAATGAACCATGTTGCACTCCATTCCTTTAACCTTGAAGGATCTCCGTGATATTTTCACTGTAGGTCTTCTTGGTGCACTAAGCAACCTTTGGCTTTGTGCAGTAAGTGGTGACAAGGAAAAGATATTTGATCCTGGAATGAACGCTCTTCTCTCATCACATTGAATGTTGGCGCCTAGAAGTTCGTTTTTCAGCAAACAAGAATATGCCAGTCTCTCATGACCACCAAAAGCCTCTTTTTGTAGTTAATCCAATCTGGACAGACTCCTATATTTAAAAACAGACACAAATTCAGACATTTCTACAACTTGCTTACATTAAGAGAAATTCATAAAGCTTGTAGACAATGGGGAATTGACAGCATCATGCAAGAGACCTGATGGGAAAGGAGTTATAGAAGTACATCACAAATAGCAGTTTTAAATGATGGTAAGATACACTCACTCCAAATCCAAACAGAACAAAAACTAAATAAATTAGATTACTAGTAGTAGCTTAAGTACACAATTTGATAATCTGATATTGTATTTGTACAGTGCAATTGTAGTCAATTAAGAAGAAACCAATTTTTGTGGATAATGTTTCATTTAAATATCTGATAAAATACTGTCTTGAAGGCAAATTGATCTCATCCTCAGCACAGCATACTCACTTCATCTATCCACTAATTTTATAAAGTCACAAAAATCATAACTTAATGAAAAACACTTACTGTGTTCCTGAGAAACTTCATGCGCCAGCACGCAGCGGAATAAAGCGATCGCCTGACTGCAAGTAAGGAAAAGATGCAAGTAAAACCTCACAATTCCTTTAACCACATTTTCTAATCTTACTAACAGAACAATATACAAAATGAAGATAACTGTCTCCTGGGGCACTGTGCCAAGCAGCCTGGTACAAGTACACAGACATTTCAGAGGTGCTTGCTGCCTTCATCATCAGAGCGATGGAGGCCGAATGTGCATCTAAAATGTTGTCCACAGATCACGAGAAAAGCAATGCGGGGGGAAGTTGGTTCTGGTGGAGGCAGGGGGAATGTTTACTATCAGGTGGACTAGAACAGTGGTATTCAACCTTTTTTGTTCGTGTACCCCCAGATATAAATTCTCTTCAACTTTTTACCCCCAAAGTTGTTGGAGTATAATTCAAGTTATACATATTATATAAACTACATCTAAAATAAATTAAATAAATTACATTACTGATTATACAGTTTTTATTATAAAATAATATTTTTTTTAAATTTCACGTGCCCCCTAAGATGTCTTCGCATACCCCAGGTTGAATACCACTGGATTAGAGGACTGCTATTGGTGGAAAGTATGACACGCCAGAGAGTTACAGTACTACATACAGATTGAAAACATCAAGCAGTTACGAGTAGCGTGTAGTGAGCGCACCTCTAATGTGTTCTGCGGGTGTTGTGATAATATTCTATATTAAATCACTGTGCCACTGTGAGGTAATCTTAAAGCTGTACCCATTAGAACACATGAAAGCCTGTTGTTCGTTGAGTGATTGTGGAACGAATGCTTTTAGGATGGGTCGTCACTCACCGCAAAATCTTGTGCATGCGCGTATATCGAATTCCTAGCAGGGACTTTCTCCTGGTCTGTGAACTGTACATGGTGCAACACTAATCTCCTTACCCGCTGCCATGAAAACCTGAAATGTCACCAGTAAATAAATGTGTAACACACTCTTAATTCAGTACTTAAACTGTAGTAAATGGCAGAGAAAAACTCTTATACTCAACAGCACATTTCATGTTTTAGAAACCACAAAACTCTGTTCACCTGAATACAACACAAAGGCAGTTGCCAACTTTAGCAACTGAAAACCTAGAAGCGTCATCAGTTCACACACCAGAGAGACACACGACTACAGTCAAAATGTCATCACCACTAAACGGTACAATAACGAACAAAGCTGTAAAGTTGGCAGGAGTAACCTATAAAAGAAGGATTTATAGTTAGTCAAGCATTTTAACATCAACCATTTTCTTAACTAACAAATATATACACTTTTGTTCAGGCTCAACTAGACAAGTTATCCTGTAAAAGTGGCAAAGGAGAAGAATAATACAGAATAAAAGTTACAACTATTAAAATAATAGAAATATTTGGAAGTTAAACCCAGTATTATTATTATTATTATACAATGTAGGAGAAATTAAATTTCTTCCAGTGTGAAAGGTGATGTCACAAGACACAGCTCATCCCCTTCAGTAAGGGGTTCTAGTTGGTACTAAGGAGTACAGAAACCTTTATACATCAAAATCCTAACCTTCTTGAAGGCACTGTTTGGTCAGAGTTCAACATGCCAGGGATAAAACACAAGTAATGACCAGAAGAAACCGGAAAAAAATTTCACTAAAGTATCTTTATCAAATGAAGAAGAAACTACAGTATCAATACAAATTAACTGATAACCTATAATAATCCAATTGTAAACAGTTCACTCATAGCATATCGGAACTATAACAAGGAACTTCAAAAGAATCAAGGGAATAACACACAAATAATCAAGGTAGGAAAACATTTTAAACACAAAACTACTTATCTAATTACATCAATTAGTTTAAAGTTTTCTACAAATTAATTAATATATCCAGTGTATGTTTACGAACCGTTAATAATGCAGTTTTAAGTAAGAAGCAAGGAACGCAGTCCTTCGCAACCAACAACTTTAAAATTCAGACCGGAAACAGCCGTTTATGACCAAAAGAGAACCAGCAAGCCACAGAGTTCAAAATAATCGTAACCACCGGATCCTGTTTACCATGTACAAACTCTAAAATTACACAAAGAAATAGAGATGCTGGTAGATGTCCCTACTCTTTGACGTCAAAGGTAAAACTAATGATTGCGAAACATATTTCGTTCATATAATTATGCAAAAGGAAGCATTTCTTACCTGGCTATATTGTTTTATTCTACACATTAGTAAAAGATATGAACTGCCTTTGAGGAAATGTTAAATGGACAGGGCCCCAGATGAACAAGAATAGGCCAGCTTTAAAATGAATTACAGGATTTTTTTTAGAATTAATATAATTAAATTTCGAAGGTATGGGTAAAATGTACGGCTATATTAAAATGGAAGATCAAATACAATTAATAAAATATGTGTCCACACATGCAACACAATCAGAAAACACAATATACTGCACGAAAGCAGAAATATGCAGAGAGCACATGCAAGTAAGATCACCCATTCTACCACTCCTGTTTGCCAGCAGACTTTTGCACAGCATTTACAGTAATTTGTTCGCAAAATTATTTTAAACGCGTACTCTTTCTTCGGAAAAACCCAAGCACCTAACAATTTTTAACACCACTAATCTGCAAATACTATAAACTCAAACTTACTTTGTGCTATGTAACATAGACCAATGACCCGCATTAGCAACTGCTTCACTCATTCCACTCTGCTACATCACACCACCTCTTTAACACCTGCCAGGCATGTTTGTGTTAGACTAGAGAAGATAAGTACTTTCACACTCATACCAAGCCACTCTCAATTATTCATGATGTTACTTGTGCATGAGCAATGTCAGTAACAAATACTGGGATGCAAATAAGTGTGCTACATAAGCAAGTACAGCAAAGAATTTTACTGAAAATAATCAGGGTATGTTACACATTGCACTGATTTGCACATTAGCCTATTTGAGATGGCATAAGTCAGCAGGATCACTTGTGTTCGATTCCCAGGAAAGGCAGGGCTATATTTCTACATCACCACATCCTGATTAACTACAAGACCAGCGCAGCCTCTTATTCAATCAGTACGTGCAAAAAATTAGTACATGATGCAAAATATAGATCTCATTAAGATCTACATTTTCTACACAAGAAGTATGTTAATATGGTGAATATTTTACAAAATACAGACACATTATTTCTCAATGGGTGCAGCGTGATGTGTGTAGTGCAATTAGCTTTGCAAAAATACATCTCTATCTTCAATAAAGTAAAATCAAGACAAGTAGGCATATAAAATAGTAGGGAACATAGTGGAAACTACATGTATGCTACCATTTCACAACGTTTTAAGCTAACTCACATTGCAGAACGAAACATTTGTAAATACTCAGCTAAATCATGTGAACCAAAATACTGTGTTATAAAACATCAACTTTTATAGTAAACAAAATTTAATGGCATAAGCTTACCAAAGTATTCTCCCTCCTCTTCCAGCTGACGAGTGAAATCCTCGATTTTTCATTCAGCTTCTGTTGGTCCCTGAAAACAAATTACAACCACTGATAAATATTGTATCATGTCCTTAATATGCTCCTTCGTAAAATAAACACAAGACTACATTCCAACTTCCTGAGACCATATGAACAGGATAGTAATGTATTAACTGTCTGATGTGTATTCAGGAGGGATCTAATTTAAATCATGGCTGGAGTAACAGCTATACTACTTGAGATTCACATGGTGATAAATATGTTGGTAGTCATCTCATAAAATGCAGCATAAGGTAGTATGGTAGACATTGAATGC
Organism: Zootermopsis nevadensis; assembly: GCF_977971745.1. Lineage (NCBI taxonomy): Eukaryota > Metazoa > Arthropoda > Insecta > Blattodea > Termopsidae > Zootermopsis > Zootermopsis nevadensis. The sequence goes on from NW_028259154.1 coordinate 6,204,533, forward strand.
TGGAATAGTACTTTAACACTTCTTGTTGATATTTAAATGGCCTGCTGCTCTGCTTTCACTTACATAATTTGTTATTAATAACTTAAAATATAAAGGCTAATTAGTGACAAGTTTATGTCCTTGTTGATCACAACAGAAATCTTATCTCAAAAATAAGATCTCATATTCCAATAAGACAAGACAAGACATGAAAACTAAATGACAAGATTGGTGGATTAGTGAGTGTGGTCACTTTCAAAATATTTGCCTTTATCTTCACACACATTCAGCCTTTGACATGCCCAAAAGCACTGCTAGAAATCAACTTCTAAATGTCTTTACATCTTATAATAATTTCAAATGATACCCTTTCAATATGTTTCATTTTAGAAATATGAACATTAAAAGGTCACCAGGGTCAAATCAGATGACTCACCAAAAATCAGTTTTCTCTAGTGCTCTATCTGAATATACTGTTATTAACTCAAAATTCCCCTCTCCAGCTATAGGTTCAGTTTTCAGTCTTCCAGACCAGGGCTGTGGAGTCAGAGTCGGAAACAATTTTAGGTGGAGTTGGAGTCGGCAAAATGTACCGACTCCGACTTAGATATAAAATCTTAAGAAAATATTATTTTAACACTTTTGCTACCATGTAAGCCACTGGTGGCCTCACACTTAAGGAGATTCAATGACATGTTGAGTCACATGGTGTGGGAATAATTCTTTGTAACTTTGGCTCTGGTACCTTAATAATACAAACTGTCTACAAATCAACCGATTTCTGCAATAACCATTAGACTTATATTTAAATACAGGTTATAAGTCTAAAAAGCAGTCTGATGATTCACATGGTGGTGTTGAAATCTCTTGTGGTACCATTTACCATTTTAGTAGGTTTATCATTATTAATACATATGGAGGTTTTATGAAGGATTCAGAGGTTTTAGTACCGACTCCACAGCCCTGTTCCAGACTGTGTATTTTTCCACTGAAACTTTGGCATTTTATTTCAAGCCATACAGAAAGATCATGCCTCATCAAAAGTCTGTAATTTGATGGTTGGGCTTTCTCTATAAACTTGATGAAAGTCTGTGGAACTTCCAGTACAGACCCTCAGTTAAAGTCAATCTCACAGTTCTTCTATCCATGTTAGGTTCTTCTGTTACTTTCCAAACAGTCTAGTGACAATCATTTCTCAGTATTTGTTACTTTCTTCCAAATTTAAGAAAGTTTTTTTTATGGCCACCACACCTTTCATCATCTGCAACATCATCCCTTTTGCTTTGAAATAACTAAACCCACACAAAAGCCAGTATTCTCACAACTGCTTTCAATAAATTTGCTGTTAAAACTTTGTAAAATTCAAACATATTTTTTTCAAGTTTGACAAAATTTTAGAACTGATGCTATTCGAACAATCATTAGAGGCATAGCCTAACAACACAAAGGAGGTGGTGACATGAACCCCACAAATATTAGACGTGACCCTAAGAAACTTACTAAATTACGCTCAAATATAAAAATCTAATAAGCGGCAAAACAGAATACAAAATTGATTTTTCTAGTATCAAAATTAACCATTTATCAGAAACGAAATTACATGAAGCTGAAGACAATAATGAAAATGCAGACTATAAGTACAGATGAGCATTCAGACATGACAGCAGATGCGAGCATTTAGTGAATACAAAATAATTTCCAGAATATTGTGAGCTCAACAAATCTCAGTCTTTTAAGATGTTCTGATACACTATAAAACATCAACTAAAGTGTTTATGTCAATCAGGAAATTACCTCAGTTCTTATACTTTGCTCAACTGAATCTGCAGAATGGAAGTTATGAGTACAACTTGTAATATTATGAAGAGATTTCAATAGACACTTACTACACTTAAAATTGTCAAAATTTCCTTTTAAAGGAAAATTCTTAGTGCCTATAAAACCAAAAAATTAAACATTTTAGTATTATGACATTCAGTCATGCACCCTCTTCAATCACACAGTTCTGCCACATGTTAACAATTTATTGTCCCTGTTAGAATCCCATGAACTGTTTGGTATATGACTGTTGAATCATACTTTCATGGACATGAATTCAAACACACATAAACATTTTTTTAAGAAATTGGCAATACTAATGAGTTTGTTCATGCTGGATCATGTTGCTATGTACATAATTGTGAGAACTCAGATTTCCTGCCATATAATATTAATTGAGAACTCCTCATCTCAAGTGCCTCTGATAAATGGGAGGGTATGTTAAGCCTTAAAACAAAGTTATAATTTGTTAAATATAAAAAGGAAAATACTAAACATATACATAATTAATTTACTTTCATGCTTATCAATGACCAAAAACAAATGATAATTCACTGAAAAATCCAACTAATAACCTCAGATTATCTTCTGTGCATAAACTTCTGTTTTGGACTAAAATCAGAATCGCAACAACTTTTACTTCAACAAAGATTAATGCAGGAATTAAAAGTTTAACATTTCTTTTACCTTCCCTTGATATGTAATTGCATTACATAGTTTTCTAGCAGAGAAAATAAAAATGGTAAATATGAACAAACAAAATGCAGAATAGTTGGTGAAGGCAATAAACAAAACTATAACCTTGTGTTTGGCAGAAAATTGGTTATAATTGTTTATATTACCCTCCCTCATTAAATGCAATTAATAATCATTCTACAATAAAAAGTAAATAAAGTAAAGCTATCCCACTACACGCCATACAGGTGCTTGAGGAGAGACTTCTTAACATCAGCACTAGATGTGGTGAATGGTCAGCATCACGCCCTGGCTTAGCTTTACCCCTAGGAAAGGACCATGATACCCACTGAATAAAAGGCTGGGTGGGCCCCAGAGCCAGTCTGGACATAGAGACTAGAAAAAAACCCTGATCATCCAGTCTGTAGGTACTCACTATTCTGACTGAGATACCCTGGCTCCCAATCATTCTACAATCCTTAATTTAAGCCACATAATGTCAGCTGCTGTTCTTATAATAAAAGGATTGGCTTTTATTACATTATAAATCATTTTACATAAAGTGGTAATAATTTTGGCTTGTATATTTCTTGTTAGCTCATCTTCTTATAAACCTGAGAACCATAGTTAAAACTATGGTCCTACTAAGTCCTTTCCATCAGCGAGGAGAAAAATAATTAAAAGAATGAGATCAAAACCTTACAGTAATGAATCAGGGTCACAGATTTATGAACTCAGTGTACCTCTGTGTGTACTAATATAAGTGACTGGCAAGAAGGTTAATAAAAACCAATTTCAATACAATTTAGGCACACACATGAGAAGAATAAAAATGAGACTGCAACCAAAAATACCAATACTGTATTTTAATTTGACCAAGCCTAGCCCTTATTTTCCATCTAAAAGCATTTGACCTATAATAATATATCCAAAGTATATAGCAGGATCGGAACAGCAAGCATGTTGGTGGCAGTGACTTTGTTTCTACCAGACAGCTCGGAACTCCAAATCTGTCTTAGGGTGTGTCTATACTTGTTGCACAGAGCCTCTTTGACCTTGGAGACAACTTGGACGTGACTCTCACTCACACCAAGATATGTATAGGACTCTTCGGCATCAAGATGGTGTGTGATGCTTCCGTCCACGAGTTGCACGTCTTCGCCGAAATCCCTATTTCTTCCCCTTTTCAAATGCAGAATTGCACACTTGTCCAATCCAAATTCCATGCCGATATACTGAGTGTATACTTGCACGGTGTTCAGTGCACTTTGAATGCCACTGTCGCTGGCAGCATAAAGTTTTAAGTCATCCATATAAAAAAGGTGTGTGACTTTGTGGCTACGAATGGACGGTGCACCGCACATGTAGCCACGTTCACGTCTTAGCACAACTGAAAGAGGAAGTAGCGAGATGCAGAAAAGAAGAGGGCTCAAGCTGTCACCTTGAAACACTCCGCGGTGGTAGCATACCAACTCGGTTGACACTACACGCTTCCCAGATGTTAGAATGAAGCGCGTTTTCCAAAGCGATAGTAGATTTTCAAAGCATCTCACTATGTCAGGTTGGACTTTCAGCACTTTGAGCAAGATGACAATTAGCTCATGAGAAGTTGTGTCAAAAGCTTTTTTGTAGTCCACCCAGGCCATTGACAGGTTGCGCTTATAATGGACCGCATCTTGACAGATGCATCTGTCAATCAACAGATTGTCCTTGCAACCTGCAATGCCACGTTTCGAACCCCGCTGCTCATATACCTCTTTCCAGATAGGGTCAATATGGTGCACTATGCGTTCGTTCAAGATGGAGGTGAACGCCTTGTATACAGTATTAAGACAGGTAATAGGTCGGTAGTTTTCCGGATTAGACAAATCTCCTTTCTTCGGAATAAGAACGGTGCGCCCTTCTGTCAACCAAGGTGGAATGGGCTCTGTACCACACAAAGAAGATGTAAAGATACGAGATAGATGTTTGTGTGTGCTCGTGAAAGTTTTCTACCAAAAATTATTGATGGCATCTATTCCAGGAGCAGAAAAATTCTTTTTGCCAGTAAAGGCACGTTTCACATCTTGTTCGGTGATCACTAGGGGCACATCATCAGCCTCTAAATGACGATCGCAGAACTGCCTAAAGAGGCCAATGGCCGGAGAATCTATGTTCAACGGAAATCTAGTTTCGTAGAGTTTCTCGACCTGCGTTGCTGTTGGTGGGGTATGAACGACTGGAGTGTTCTTGCTGAAGAGACGGGAAGGGCATACACAAAAGATGGTGTTCTCCTTTACGGCCCTATAACGTTTCACTAACTTCTTCCTGTCCGCGGTTAGTGCCCGTATTTTGTCCAGAGAGTGCTGCTTGATGGTCAGCAGCGTATTCTTGTTCAGTGTGTGATACTTAGCCTTGAGAGAGCGGACGATAATCCTCAGCTTGCTGGCAAATCTCCTACCAGAGTTTACATAATCAATCACGCAGTGAATTCTGGATACCAGTTGCCTTTCCAACTTTAACTTCGCGTCCAGACGTTTTGTTTGCTGCTCAGCTTTTTCTGCCACCCTAAACGGGGCTGGGGTTACTAATAACCTGGCTGCAGCGTAACCGGCGCGATTGATAGTAAGCAGATCAGAATCATCTTTTAGGAATTCATCTAAGATTTTGTTTATTTCGGCCAGATGTTTGGCCCGCAGCGATATCTTGTGGTGAACTGTTCGCTGCCTGTCCTTCAGATATTCACAGGAGTTCAACAATTGGTAGAACCGCGTTTTAATGTCGATATCAACAGTCGCAGCTGGGGGACATGGTGCGATATTTTTAATTTCTTCCGCTTTATGCGGCGTAGCTGCATCTGGATCTTGCGGCTTGAAGTCAAAGCCTTTCCTTCGCAGATGGTTAACATAGTCTCGCAGGTTTTGTTGCGAGAGACAGGAGTGCTCAGGATGCATCTCGCACCAAAGGGAATGCATCCGTGCCATGTAACCTCTCCGCGAAGGATCACTGGTGGCGTGACACCCAAGAAGGCTGCTGATCCGATTTGTGCACCTTATTTATTATTATTATTATTATATTAACTTCTTACATTTACAATTACTTGCAACCAAATTATAAGTTAGAGTAATATTTTCAACCACCAACAATGTGAAAATATGGACCGACAATGGTCAGCTTTTATACTATGAACTCCTGCGTGCATAACAATGCAAGGTAAAGTATTCGAATTTCTAACCCATGCCTGCAACAATATTAGCTGAGCATGCCTTAAGGCTCTTTTCTCCTTTCTCATACATGCAGTATAATTAACTGAATGAACCGTATTGCACTCCACTAATTTACCTAAGAAACTAATTGTTACGTCATTTGTTTACTCGGCATTGTTGTGTTTCATTACTGTCATCAACAATTCGCTTTCGTTATTGCGGAAAGAGCTCTGCTGTGAATCGCTTGTAGAAGAAGTGCGTCGTAGAGAAGATAATTTTGTGCTCTTAAAAACCTCTTAGAATATCACAGGTACTTATCTTATATAAGAATTATTAAGAAATCTGAGATACTGCCGTTAGTTTTGATTAAATCGGTCATTGCCAGTGGACATCGTGGTCTCTTACAATTGAACAAAGTTTGAGGTAAGGAATTCCTAGTTATTATTATTGTTATATGCAGTTGTATTTGTAATTGCCTGTGGTATCGTGAGTGTTGGTGTGTAATCGTCAAACATTCATATGCCAGCACCTCCATGTGGAAGATGTCATTGAATCTAGAGGACTCTACTTCTGTATTGTTGGCTACCGGGGGAATTCTGTAGACACCTTCGTCCTTAAGGGAGGATAGCTGGCCTTGTAATCCTGGGGTCTCGGGTTCGATTCCCGGCGGTCCCCGAATTTATAACTTGTGTTGGGCAAGGCCGTGGTCTACGCAACACGGAGTTTTCCTCCGGGGGCTTCCCCGGGTTCTCCGTTGCATCAGAACAATTACACAGAAGAAGGCAATGGCAAACCACTTCTGGATCATCTGCCAAGAACGTATATGAACAGGTCCCAGTCCGGGAAAAGGATGGAAGGATCCTGTTCATATGGACCTGTCGTCAGACAGAACACTAAATAAATAAATAAAATAAATACATTACATTCAGCTACCACAGACCCAACTTAAGCGTAAATAATTCAAGTTAAATAAGCAAAGTCTTAATTAAACTTTACTCAATTGTAAAGCATGTATAAAGGAAATATTTAGAATAAAGCCAATATATAAACTTCCTTTCCGTATAGATGTATTTACGTCTAATTTTCCGGAACCGTGGTTCCACTATCACTTTTTAGTAAGAAATATTATGCTATATAACAGGTAATATTATATGCTAATATAAATTAATTTTTGCTTTCTTGCTTATTTTTAGAGCTTTCCAGAATGGAAAAGGAAACTCCATTTGAGGTAAGATTTTGTTTGATTTTTAAGTAAAGGTTAAATAAAGTTCAGTTACACGTTTATGAATGTACTTTGAATGTGACCTTCGTTTCACATTAATGTGATTTGTTGAACTAACGCTGTTATTAAGGGGCATTGTGTGTATAACTAAAACAATTGTCTCTCTTACATGTTAAATTCTGTGATTCGTTATTATTCACATTGTCCAGTTTGGAAATGTTTACCAGAGATTCTTTCTTTTTCTTTTTTCTGCAGGAAGAAAAGAGTTTGCCAAAAGCTGCGCATTTAGCAATAGACAATGAGGAATACCAAGCAGCGAAGACACACTGCTTGGAAGCGGGAAAACGCTTCCAAAAAGCAGAGGAAGGTATGTTGAGACAAATTTGCAGTTTATTCTGTGTCAGTAAAATCTATCTGAATAAAGAAGTGGTCACATACCTTCCCTATTCTAAACTTATAAATCTCCTGTTTGGAGTACTCTAGTTAACCCCCAATGAATATCTGGTTATTACATCAAGTAACGCTCACAGTTTGAAGTTATTCGGTACAAGCCATGTTTGGAGATAGCTTTTATCAATACATTTTTGTTATTATTTCCAGCAGAATTCAAATTTAAAATAGGCAACAACTTCCATGTATCTTTCTATGCACACATCTCATTTGGCACTACATAAGCAATGCCTGCAGTTGATGATTCATAAAACAGACCAATGACCATTTCTGATTCGATTCCAGGCAATTCATGCCTTGCGCAGACAAGACGCTTCACAATTTCCTGGGTTCTCTGTTGTTACTGACCTTATGTTAGTGGTTGTAGGATCGTTCAGTTATAACATCTGGTTTTCAACATTTTAGCTTCGATAACTTTGCTTCCAGGTGAACAGGAAAGTAATAAGTACAAATGCAATACTTGTTTGTAGTGCAAATAGCAAAAAACTAATGAATGCTGCATAGGCCGCATTTCTTAGCAGGCTTTTTTTTACTGTGTACTTTTATTCCCCACATGATTAAATGCGCAGGGGAGGTGCATTTTTATCTGCTTTGTGGTTTTTATTTTTGCATATAGCATTTCACTTTAAGATATGAGCTGCCAACCAGGAAATATAATCAGAACTTTTTGTTTTCAGAGCAACAAGCTGCAGACGCCAAGAAGGCTAAAGAAGAAAAGGAAGGGCATGGAAAAATTTAGAATCCCTAACTCCTGCATTATAGAACAAAAATTAATTTTTTTATATTCAGAACTCATTCCATTTTATCCAAGTGATAGCCATATGTTATTATTTTTATTCTAATACTTCATTTAGATTCCAGTATCCTAACACAAGGGATTTGGATTTTGTTGTTCTACATGCAACACATATCAATATATGAAACTCTTTGGTAAGGCACTGCTTTGGTTATATGTGCAACTACCAGATGTTTGTTGAGTACAAAATTTCAATTGTGAAATTCTTTGTTGTTCAGTCAGTTAATACAAACTTCTTAAACATTAAGTTTTTCACGAATCCATTACTCAAAATAATGTCTCATCCAGATGCTAGTATGTTTCATGTTATCCTTAATTAAGAACGCAATGTAACTGCTCTCTACTTTGTTCTGCAAACTACTGTTCAAAAAAGTTCACCATGTCACTGTTTATCAGTCCAGAAACTATCTTACTATCTCCAAAGTTACAATTAATTACCAACTTAAGGCTTGAATTTAATTTCCCTTCATACCATTTGGCTGTAAGATAGTTCTGGAGATTTGTTTGTCACCGAGCATCTTTCCCTATTCTGAAAATGATGTTAGCTGTACCACAAGAGGCTGTGATGGGTGAATTAATTTTGGACATTCATAATTTGGAATGTTACCACATCTCTGTGCCACAAACGTTCCCTATGAAAAGTCAAATTTGTCTGGCTGGAATTTTGCCGTATGTTAAATCTTTTTTTTTTGTTTCTTTTACAGTTGGAATTTTTAATTGTCCCAATTTATTGTAAACAAAACTTTGCAGTATTTCAATAATTAAAGGACAAAAATAATTTATCTCAAGGATTAAAGAACTTGTCACTGAAACCATTTTGTTCCCAGTGAATACATAACCTTTTAAAAATCACTAGTAACTATATGTACCTTCTGCTTTAACAATCTATAACTCTGTATTTTTCCCACAGACTGTATTAAAGTGATACATATGATTTTCAGCATAAAAAGTGATTATTTCCCTAAACAGTAATCACCATTCATCTTTGTAAACAGAAAGTGTTATTTTTGCTCTGTAGTAAGAAATGAATTTTTAAATATTACTTAAACAAACTACAGCTTCAAAGGTTTAACTGAACACATCTGAAGATAATGTTAAACAGTACTTACAGTAATATCTGTACTTACTTCATGAATAATAGTCAGACAAGGTTAGAATTTCATACACAATATATCTGGTGTGTAGAGGAAATATAATGAACCAATTATTTATTCCCTGTATACAAAAATTAAATACTAATAATATCAGTATTTCAGATTTAGAAAGTGCAAGAGAAGACATAAAATTAATTTAAGCAAATACTGTTTAAGGTGACAGAGTCTGAAACAAATCAAAGAACATGCATCAACTTGGCAATCTTCCACGTAGCACATTATTTTCATTCTACATCAATAAGGTAAAGGAAATTTAAACCCCCAACTGAACTTACTACAGGATTAAAAATTTAGCAGTATGGTACAGTAAGCTTGGCCAGCTGGATCACAAAGTCAGTGAAGTCTTAACATCTTACTTTGTATACAAACTGCAATCTGGACAACATACCTTCCAATTTACTAGTTTCAGCAGTCACCTCATGGCTTTCATTCTCTAAAGCAATAATAACAAAGCATAATGGCATTCTAGAAACAAAATAATGTAAGTACACATTAAAAAGTACTGGAGGATAATGAAACAAATATTGCCTCTAATTTATTACAATAAGGACCAGAAATGCACCACACAATATATCTGACATCATAAAAATCACTTGTTTTGATTAGAGTGCGAAATAAAAACTTCAGACAGAAATTTACCATTTTTGATGAATTCTGTGTAAACATCCTAATCTTTACACATTTATCTCCCTTTCAAGAATAATACCAACATGGAATCCACGTACCCTGTGGCATGGAAAAACTAGAACTATTCACCGCAGTCTTTGAACCAACAAGACCTTTGAAATGTGTCTTTCAATAAGATATTTTTTAGGAAAATGCAAATATGAATATGGTGACCCTGAAAATTGTTTGCAGTGACAACAGTAATTGACATCATTGTTAACTTACAAAAATATATCCTGATAACGTTGTTATAACACAGAAACTGGCAGTAAGTGTGACACAAAAACATAGAGAAACAAAATCCTTTAACATTCAAAATTTTACCAAACAACTGCCAAGTGCCTTTAGTATTTATTTTCATCTAAAAAACATATGAGGCATATTTAGTGTGCTGTGTAAAAACATCTTTTTTTCTAATTATAAGATGTTTCTTACCAGTAACAGCTACAGTCAAATTCAGAATATAAACTATAAGAAAATGTATGTGGTGTTGGACTAATACTTTAATAAAATAGTTGGGAAACAAATAAATGTATTTATATAAGGATAATTCTAATAAAAACACAACTCGACTGTGGCACACAAATTTTTCCTGTGTCTATCTTCTACAACTCATGCATATGGGTATGGCTAGTATGAGGATGAACAAAGATGCACATATTAGAGCTACAAAATCAGCTTTGCAACAGAAAGAACATATTTTCTGACAATGTCATCATGGGAAGATATGTACTGAAAAATGTAGCAGAAATAATATGACTTACTTGAATTATAAAGTAATGCAGTTATTTTGCAGCAAAGAACTCTGTATTCAACATTGTTTTTCTTCTGAACTACATCTACCATCCTATGTATTAAAATAAAGCCATTACATTTCAGCGGCTGTCTAGAAGACCCAACAAAGTAGTTCTTTCATCACCTGAAGATGGGGCCAGAGACAGCCCTTGAAATATTGTGGCTTCAACAACAACAACATATTTAGTCCAGTAAAAACTATAATTATTTATAATACACCATCATCAGAACCTATTAGAATTAATTTGTAAATATCTGAATCACTCCCAAACATCTACAAGTCTCTTTTAACAATGACAATCAACGCAATATTTCACAGTAACAGTGCATGAACAGAACATACTTCCCCAGTCTGTTTAACATATTTTGTGTTCAGTCAATCAAACTGTATACAATTCCAAATTAAAGTTTATGACATTACTGCAAATGAAAATGTACAATATAAATCAAATAAGATGCACATACGCCTGCTGTCACTTCTGACCGACTCAAGAAACACAAGATAAAACTTTTAAGATTAAAAACAATCAATCACTGAGTGTGGGGAAAACCTCCCCATATTCTAGGTACCACTAATGACTAATGTCCATTAGTTTATAATAAAAGAAAACATTGCTTTAGTTCCTAATCCTGAAAACATTTTAAAAGTAATACAATTTATCTCTTTGCCTTCAACATAATTTGTCAGAAATGGCAAATTTTTAATCTGTTTCGTGCTTGCTGTGGATACACACGAACAAAACGGGAGAGTAGTCACTTTTCAACTGGGAGATGTGTTCTACACAATGACAGATGACTGTGACATATTATTAACATTATCATCATCATTGGCATAGACAACTTGCAATCAACAATGATTTTCTTTACAGCCTTTCCCCAGACACTGAAATGATTCAGCCATTAACTTCAAATCTTAGGAGGAAGAAGACGAAAAGAAATTTACTTCTTCCAAAACTTGTGGATTGCTTTTAATTTAATTTGTCACAAATCATACTAGAAAGAAAAGATTTTTCTATATAATAAACTTCTTATACAGAGCCAGATTAGACCAAGGGACAGATTGCTTTTGAATAAGTCATCATGTGGCAAAAATCTTTATTTACAATTTACTGCAATATGAAGAAAAATAACATATTTTTATAGATACAATGTGGTAATTCTTTATTACAAAAAGTTTATAAAGCACATATGAATCAGCAAAAATTAGCATTTTAAAGAGGTACCATATCTGCCCAGTCTAGAAAACAGAGTACATTGGTTAATACGTACTTATGGTAAATGAATGTGCCTTTGCCTGATTTGTCCAGCCATAAAAGTTCCTTGCTCGAAGAGTCACCAAGAAGTATCCTGCTGCAAGATCCTTTAACTGATACTTTACTTTATAAATATTGCCGACTGCATCCAGCACAGGTATTGCGTTAACCTGCCACTTCCCACAAGTCCATCTATATGAATGTTTTTATGAAAAATTAGTGAAATATTGTTATATATAGGAATTTTTTGTTGTAATGATGGCATCATGCCATTGTTTTCAATACAACATAAGAAGAACTCTTGATCGCTTTCAGCAGTCATGTAATTATACATCTGTCAGCGTGGCATCACAATTTCATTTTCACAAAACAAGTCGACCGCTTTTCCTAATCACATCAAATGATGCATGGCATTGCTTAGTTGTCATCAGTATTCTGAGTCGGCCAGCTCACTGCCAATTCATTGCCATGGTTACAGTTCTACAGAGCACAAAAAGTCATTCTCTCCTTTAAATACATGTTTAATGCATTACACAAACCCTAATTTCAAGAATAAATGATTTTGAAAAACTGTGTTATACACGTGTAATAATACTATTTGTATTGAATTTTTAAACATTAAGAGAAAAATACTATTCAGAAAACATCACTCTACATGATTCAACCAAAGTTTTTATTTATAATTATAAAGAAAAATTTTATGTGTCAGGTATAAATGGAATAGCAGCATTTCTGTCTTCTAACATGGAACCTGCTTTTATTCAGTACCAGGATCTTCCTTTGCATTTTAGCAGAACGGTGGAGGGAACAAAGTATGCTTAGAAATGTAAAATATCTTTACAGGCAACCCTTGTCTATCAATTACTGGAAAACTGATCATTGAGACAGAATAATTTGCATTAAAATGTAGTGCTACTTCTATTTTGTTCAGGGGCCAGCAGTCAACTGGAGATGAAATGTGGTGAGGCCACAGACCAACGAATTTAGGTGAACTTTTATGCAGCCACGTGTGAAGCAAAGCAAATCAGTTACTGAACTGACAGACGCAACGGATGTCACCAATTCGAAGACATCTAAATATTGCCTCATGACTCAGGAGCAAGATACAAGCCTCTATGATGTTACATTTCTTTGCATTTGTTTGTTTATTCTTTGTTTTTGTTTAATATTTACTATAATAGTGAAATTATTATATAATGGCTTTAATCTCCTGCTTGTGTTAAAAACCATATTTTAACAGACCGTGTCTTACCTTGCTCCCACATTTCCTTTTAGGTATAAGAATATTGTATATTATTATATTGAACTTTGTCATGAAGAGACTTTTTTATATGAACTATACATCCATTCTTGTATTGAACTCTGGTGTCCAGATAGACAATATCCATTATGGAAGTAAACATTTTGTCAGTGGGATAGTTCTTTTTGTGCATAAAACAACTGCTTTGAGTAATCCTTTCCAAAACAATAAATATTCTCAATATCAAGAAATATCAGATTCCTAGATGCTTCAAAATATTAAATTATAATTACATCAAAGTTATCTTTATCGTGGATTCTGAGCCAATATTAACATCATAACCAAATATCAAACTAAGACATTCCAAAAAACATCCAAAATTTCCACTTCACTGCTTATTTACATGAGAATTTCTCAACTCTTGCAACAAGCCACATTCATTTCGTTTTGAAACCCCAATACAGAGAAAGCAAAAACACTTAAACTTTGCGATCCATAATCTCAGAAAATAGACGGATAGGGTGACAGAGCTGAGGTGAAACTGCAGTGAGGTTCTGGACATGCGCACTGAATATTCTGATGAAGCAGAAACATGAGGTTGTACTTGTTTGCTTCCTTGGGAACTTGGATGTATATGAAAACTGCCGCTAGCATGTTGTTATTCATTTTAGTATTATGTGGAATTTTCCTTTTATGTTGAAAGTTCACAAGGAGGGCGCTATGGAGGGATAAATGATTAGGTGAGATATCTAATGCTGTGCTATTAACATCTGTGCCATGCAACTAGCAGGGTGTAACAATGGATTACTGAGAATATAAGTAAGAGACGTGTATGAAGAAGGATTAAGGTTGATTCACAATTATCTGTGACATGTCAGTTCTGTCTGTGCAGTTTCTGACATAGAAGCATTGTCAGATGTATTTTAAATGGAACCATTCACACGTATCCAGCACAGTGGTGTCCAGTTACCATTAGTGTTGCCTGGCATCACTGGCAACAGTATTTGACCATACTTCACTGAACTGATATCGTACAGGATGTATGACTAGGTTTCAATGTCAATGATTCCAACGATTCCAGTGTATTTTCAGCATTCATATGGTGAACTCCATAAAATTCGAGATGAATGATGAGAAACTTATAGTTTGTTAAATCACATATTAAACTCTGTTTTTCGCATCCAAAATATATGGCTACTACATACAGAAGCGGAATAACACGTGACAATTACAGGAAGTTGTTAAAAAGAGTTAAAAAAAAGACGATACTACTTACTTAGGATACTTGGACGACCCGTTCTTCAGTGCCTTGAGCATCTGCGGGACCCAACTTTCTTTGGCACTGATCTACGGGACATTCCGTAGGACTCCTTGGACGAGTGATCGGCCCGTCGCATGGCCTCTACCCGTACACAGGACAGCACAACACAGAAAGACATCCATTGAGCGGGATACGAACCCACGATCACATAGTCCAAGCGACACAAGGCCCAAGCCTCAGACCGCGCGGCCATTGTGACGGCGCGTTTCTTCATATTAACCCAATAATTTCTGTCTAATAAACTTTAAAGGAGAAAGTTGTGTTGTACGTGATTTAGTTTGATATTTTGAATACTCGAACCAATTTTGTTCAATCATTCTGCATAGTTTTGTGAGAATAAATTAGAATCAAGTTTATAGAAGATGACGACCACAGCCGGTTTTGGGCATCTTGAGCACTGGGATTGTGGGTTCGCATCCCACTCGCGTTTTTCACTGCTGTTTTGTGTAAGTGGACATCTTTCCCTTGTCAAAGGAGTCCTGCCAAGTGACTTCAAGGATTCGCACTTGCTTGTGAATTGGAACAGGTCAGAAGACGCGCATCGGAAAAACTGGAGAAGAGGAAAATCCATGAAAGATGGTTACTGTGCCTATTAAAAGCATTTTCAGTTTTCTGTAACCTTTGTGAGTAGCGCAGACGCTGTAGAATTTCGAAGCACAGCTCACCTTTGGCGTGAAGACGTTGAGAAAGAGACAGTCGTCCTCTCCTGACAGTAAACTCGTCAAGTCGCTCCTCTGAGTGCACGTGTATCCTTCCAAAGTCGCATCACGAGTTCCTGCCGTGGTTACGGCGCTTGAGGCGCCTGCAGCGAGCAAATTTCAAATTAAAACTGAATAAAAATTATTTGCCATCACGGATATTGCTTCGAGTGGCAGAGAAACGGAGCAGAACTTTCAGTGATCGCGGCCTTTAAATTTTTTTTTCATGCTGTTGGACATCTTCATTACCAGGAATGGTAAATCAGCATGGAATTTAGTGATGTGTTTGCGTATGTGAATAATTGTGGCTGGTAAACAATTTCAAGTTGTTAGACTCGAAATAGAAACTTTTTACACATAAGAAAAGCTCGTGCAAAATTCGCGTTTATACTTATAACGTGCCTTGGGAATTAAATAATCTCATTCCTACAATCTATTCGATGTAGGTCCGAGACCGGTTGTCCTGACTGAAGTTTTTTTCGTGCTTTTGTTATTTCTTTCAGGCACATTCTGCGGTAGTACCGGAAACTAGGCCGTAGTCTTTTCTTTCAACATATTTTACAATTTATTATTTATTACTCGTCCCATCAATCGACGTAATGCACTTTAATTACAAATATCGTCGTTAAACAAGCCGTAAATACAACAATCGAAGTTAAAGACAGAGTCACAAGGGCATAACATTGTCTATGATCTGCTGGGGTTTGGTACCGTAGAGGCTGAAGATACGACTTTTAAGATTATATCGTGTGTATTAGTCTTCTGCATTTCATGCGGCACCAATTTCCCAATTAATAACCTCGTTCGAATTCATGCAATTGTCATTAACAGAGTATCAGAAATAAGACCGAACTTTCGCTTAATAAAAGTCTGTATTTGAATTCTATCCTGCTTAAAGTAACTCGCCAATGGTCATCTGAACCCATACAAATTGAATCCCCATCCTCACACTCTTTGTGCAAAAGACATTGGATTCAATTTAAGTGATTTACCTCTAGTACATTTCCTGTTTTGACGGGCTTAAACAAGTCTACTGAAAGTTTTGTAAAAAGTAAGACGTCAATATTTATCATTCAATTCATCTCCCACGCAATGTTAGCTATTCTATGTATGTTGTGACATTTTAGGTTCTAAGGCTTTTTCGTAATTTTGGTAGCACTTTTCCTCTGGACACCGCGATATTTTGTGAATACGACTCACCGAATAATTTATGTATTTTTCACAAAACACAGACCGCAATGTAAAATTTACGTTGTTACTTATCATCTTCCCATCACTTTGAACTTGAGGTCACCGACAGGAGTTTTGGCGTACGGAATTCCAAGAAACGCCACATACTTTTTCTTGTTTCGGATAGATGCTAAAACTTTTCCCTTCAGCAAACCTCATTGCACTCTAACTATTGGTCTTCTTGAAGTCTGCTCTGCCGTGGCGAGGCTGCTACACATGGAGATTATTACCAGTGCCAACGCGGGGATCCGTTGGCCCGCCATGTCTCCACATCTGTGCACTGGAACCCAGGGATCCAGATCCATTTTAAGTTACTGAATTATTTATCAGAAGCATAAAATGTTACACTGGTTACAATTATTCAGTTTAATTTAAAAACTTTGGAACACTTTCTTGTGTATATACAGAGTGATTCAAAAGGTTAGGGCCGAACTGAAAGAGCGTATAGAGGGAATCAGAGAGAAAAGCTCTTGAACAGGAATCAGTGTTCTCCGAAGTTATCCTGAGTCAGTCGAGGCCATTGAATGTAGGGACATCTGAAATAATCGTAATTTCCTATTTATCTACCAGCTTAATTTTGATTCACATATATCCCGTCAGATTCTACAGAGGCCCCTATGCTCTGATTGTAGAAACCTAATAAGTCAGAACGAAATTACATGTTCAGTTGTTCGGCTTTAAAAGAAAGAGCGATATAAGTCTCCATTGTGACAGGGATTACAACCAGAAAGGGATAAAAATTATTATTTCCATCTAAGTCTCCTTGAAAAGAGAGATCTGCCAACTTCAGAGGCGATTACACTACCATTGTCTACGCCAGAATTGCGAAACATGCGTCCCGCAGGCCGCATGCGGCCCCCGGAAACATTTTCCCTGGCGCTGGGGTGATGGGGTCAACAGCCCCGGAGCCTTGAAAAATTATTTTTAAAAATAATCAAGTATAATAAACCCCGACGTAATTTTTAAATAATGACAAATGAAATTGCAATTCCTTCTTATGCCTATTCTCATTATTTATAAATTTATTTCTTTCTGATAGAGAACACATTTAATATTAATTATTAACTTCTTACATTTATGATTGCTTGCAACCAAATTATAAGTTAGAGTATTTTTATTTGTGTTTTTTTTCAACTACCAACAATGTGTAAATATGGACCGACAATGAACACCTGCGTGTATAATAATGCAAGAGCATTGAAACAATGTTGGCTGAGCATGCCGTAAGGCTCTTTTCTCGTTTCTTATGCATGCAGTATAATTGCATGAATGAACCATGTTGCACTCCATTCCTTTAACCTTGAAGGATCTCCGTGATATTTTCACTGTAGGTCTTCTTGGTGCACTAAGCAACTTTTGGCTTTGTGCAGTAATTGGTGACAAGGAAAAGATATATGATAATGGAATGAACGCTCTTCTCTCATCACATTGAATATTGGCGCCAAGAAGTTCGTTTTTCAGCAAACAAGAATATGCCAGTCTCTCATGACCACCAAAAGCCTCTTTTTGTAGTTAATCCATTCTGGCGAGACTCCTATATTTAAAAACAGACACAAATTCAGACATTTCTACAACTTGCTTATATTAAGAGAAATTCATAAAGCTTGTAGACAATGGGGAATTGACACCATCATGCAAGAGACTTGATGGGAAAGGAGTTATAGAAGTACATCACAAATAGCAGTTTTAAATGATGGTAAGATACACTCACTCCAAATCCAAACAGAACAAAAACTAAATAAATTAGATTAGTAGTAGTAGTAGCTTAAGTACACAATTTGATAATCTGATATTGTATTTGTACAGTGCAATTGTAGTCAATTAAGAAGAAACCAATTTTTGTGGATAATGTTTCATTTACATATCTGATAAAATACTGTCTTGAAGGCAAATTGATCTCATCCTCAGCACAGCATACTCACTTCATCTATCCACTAATTTTATAAAGTCACAAAAATCATAACTTAATGAAAAACACTTACTGTGTTCCTGAGAAACTTCATGCGCCAGCACGCAGCGGAATAAAGCGATCGCCTGACTGCAAGTAAGGAAAAGATGCAAGTAAAACCTCACAATTCCTTTAACCACATTTTCTAATCTTACTAAGAGAACAATATACAAAATGAAGATAACTGTCTCCTGGGGCACTGTGCCAAGTAGCCTGGTACAAGTACACAGACATTTCAGAGGTGCTTGCTGCCTTCATCATCAGAGCGATGGAGGCCAAATGTGCGTCTAAAATGTTGTCAAACTTTGAACAGACTACTGTCCACAGATCACGAGAAAAGCAATGCGGGGGGAAGTTGGTTCTGGTGGAGGCAGGGGGAATGTTTACTATCAGGTGGACTAGAACAGTGGTATTCAACCTTTTTTGTTCGTGTACCCCCAGATATAATTTCTCTTCAACTTTGTACCCCCAAAATTAAATAAATTACATTACTGATTATACAGTTTTTATTATAAAATAATATTTTTTTTTAAATTTCACGTGCCCCCTAAGATGTCTTCGCATACCCCAGGTTGAATACCACTGGATTAGAGGACTGATATTGGTGGAAAGTATGACACGCCAGAGTTAAACTACTACATACAGATTGAAAACATCAAGCAGTTACGAGTAGCGTGTAGTGAGCGCACCTCTAATGTGTTCTGCGTGTGTTGTGATAATATTCTATATTAAGTCACTGTGCCACTGTGAGGTAATCTTAAAGCTGTACCCATTAGAACACATGAAAGCCTGTTGTTCGTTGAGTGATTGTGGAACGAATGCTTTTAGGATGGGTCGTCAATCACCGCAAAATCTTGTGCATGCGCGTATATCGAATTCCTAGCAGGGACTTTCTCCTGGTCTGTGAACTGTACATGGTGCAACACTAATCTCCTTACCCGCTGCCATGAAAACCTGAAATGTCACCAGTAAATAAATGTGTAACACACTCTTAATTCAGTACTTAAACTGTATTAAATGGCAGAGAAAAACTCTTATACTCAACAGCACATTTCATGTTTTAGAAACCACAAAACTCTGTTCACCTGAATACAACACAAAGGCAGTTGCCAACTTTAGCAACTGAAAACCTAGAAGCGTCATCAGTTCACACACCAGAGAGACACACGACTACAGTCAAAATGTTATCACCACTAAACGGTACAATAACGAACAAAGCTGTAAAGTTGGCAGGAGTAACCTATAAAAGAAGGATTTATAGTTAGTCAAGCATTTTAACATCAACCATATTCTTAACTAACAAATATATACACTTTAGTTCAGGCTCAACTAGACAAGTTATCCTATAAAAGTGGCAAAGGAGAAGAATAATACAGAATAAAAGTTACAACTATTAAAATAATAGAAATATTTGGAAGTTAAACCCAGTATTATTATTATTATTATACAATGTAGGAGAAATTAAATTTCTTCCAGTGTGAAAGGTGATGTCACAAGACACAGCTCATCCCCTTCAGTAATTGGTTCTAGTTGGTACTAAGGAGTACAGAAACCTTTATACATCAAAATCCTAACCTTCTTGAAGGCACTGTTTGGTCAGAGTTCAACATGCCAGGGATAAAACACAAGTAATGACCAGAAGAAACCGGTACAAATTTCACTAAAGTATCTTTATCAAATGAAGAAGAAACTACAGTATCAATACAAATTAACTGATAACCTATAATAATCCAATTGCAAACAGTTCACTCATAGCATATCGGAACTATAACAAGGAACTTCAAAAGAATCAAGGGAATAACACACAAATAATCAAGGTAAGAAAGCATTTTAAACACAAAACTACTTATCTAATTACATCAATTAGTTTAAAGTTTACTACAAATTAATTAATATATCCAGTGTATGTTTACGAACCGTTAATATTGCAGTTTTAAGTAAGAAGCAAGGAACTCAGTCCTTCGCAACCAACAACTTTAAAATTCAGACCGGAAACAGCCGTTTATGACCAAAAGAGAACCAGCAAGCCACAGAGTTCAAAATAATCGTAACCACCGGATCCTGTTTTCCATGTACAAACTCTAAAATTACACAAAGAAATAGAGATGCTGGTAGATGTCCCTACTCTTTGACGTCAAAGGTAAAACTAATGATTGCGAAACATATTTCGTTCATATAATTATGCAAAAGGAAGCATTTCTTACCTGGCTATATTGTTTTATTCTACACATTAGTAAAAGATATGAACTGCCTTTGAGGAAATGTTAAATGGACAGGGCGTCAGATGAACAAGAATAGGCCAGCTTTAAAATGAATTACAGGATTTTTTTTAGAATTAATATAATTAAATTTCGAAGGTATGGGTAAAATGTACGGCTATATTAAAATGGAAGATCAAATACAATTAATAAAATATGTGTCCACACATGCAACACAATCAGAAAACACAATATACTGGACGAAAGCAGAAATATGCAGAGAGCACATGCAAGTAAGATCACCCATTCTACCACTCCTGTTTGCCAGCAGACTTTTTGCACAACATTTACAGTAATTTGTTCGCAAAATTATTTTAAACGCGTACTCTTTCTTCGGAAAAACCCAAGCACCTAACAATTTTTAACACCACTAATCTGCAAATACTATAAACTCAAACTTACTTTGTGCTATGTAACATAGACCAATGACCCGCATTAGCAACTGCTTCACTCATTCCACTCTGCTACATCACACCACCTCTTTAACACCTGCCAGGCATGTTTGTGTTAGACTAGAGAAGATAAGTACTTTCACACTCATACCAAGCCACTCTCAATTATTCATGATGTTACTTGTGCATGAGCAATGTCAGTAACAAATACTGGGATGCAAATAAGTGTGCTACATAAGCAAGTACAGCAAAGAATTTTACTGAAAATAATCAGAGTATGTTACACATTGCACTGATTTGCACATTAGCCTATTTGAGATGGCATAAGTCAGCAGGATCACTTGTGTTCGATTCCCAGGAAAGGCAGGGCTATATTTCTACATCACCACATCCTGATTAACTACAAGGCCAGCGCAGCCTCTTATTCAATCAGTACGTGCAAAAAATTAGTACATGATGCAAAATATAGATCTCATTAAGATCTACATTTTCTACACAAGAAGTATGTTAATATGGTGAATATTTTACAAAATACAGACACATTATTTCTCAATGGGTGCAGCGTGATGTGTGTAGTGCAATTAGCTTTGCAAAAATACATCTCTATCTGCAATAAAGTACAATCAAGACAAGTAGGCATATAAAATAGTAGGGAACATAGTGGAAACTACATGTATGCTACCATTTCACACGTTTTAAGCTAACTCACATTGCAGAACGAAACATTTGTAAATACTCAGCTAATACATGTGAACCAAAATACTGTGTTATAAAACATTAACTTTTATAGTAAACAAAATTTAATGGCATAAGCTTACCAAAGTATTCTCCCTCCTCTTCCAGCTGACGAGTCAACTCCTCGATTTTTCATTCAGCTTCTGTTGGTCCCTGAAAACAAATTACAACCACTGATAAATATTGTATCATGTCCTTAATATGCTCCTTCGTAAAATAAACACAAGACTACATTCCAACTTCCTGAGACCATATGAACAGGATAGCAATGTATTAACTGTCTGATGTGTATTCAGGAGGTATCTAATTTAATTCATGGCTGGAGTAACAGCTATACTACTTGAGATTCACATGGTGATAAATATGATGGTAGTCATCTCATAAAATGCAGCATAAGGTAGTATGGTAGACATTGAATGCTGGAATAGTACTTTAACACTTCTTGTTGACATTTAAATGGCCTGCTGCTCTGCTTTCACTTACATAATTTGTTATTAATAACTTAAAATATAAAGGCTAAGTAGTGACAAGTTTATGTCCTTGTTGATCACAACAGAAATCTTATCTCAAAAATAAGATCTCATATTCCAAAAGACAAGACAAGACATGAAAACTAAATGACAAGATTGGTGGATTAGTGAGTGTGGTCACTTTCAAAATATTTGCCTCTATCTTCACATACATTCAGACTTTGACATGCCCAAAAGCACTGCTAGAAATCAACTTCTAAATGTCTTTACATCTTATAATAATTTCAAATGATACCCTTTCAATATGTTTCATTTTAGAAATATGAACATTAAAAGGTCACCAGGGTCAAATCAGATGACTCACCAAAAATCAGTTTTCTCTAGTGCTCTATCTGAATATACTGTTATTAACTCAAAATTCCCCTCTCCAGCTATAGGTTCAGTTTTCAGTCTTCCAGACCAGGGCTGTGGAGTCAGAGTCGGAAACAATTTTAGGTGGAGTTGGAGTCGGCAAAATGTACCGACTCCGACTTAGATATAAAATCTTAAGAAAATATTATTTTAACACTTTTGCTACCATGTGAGCCACTGGTGGCCTCACACTTAAGGAGATTCAATGACATGTTGAGTCACATGGTGTGGGAATAATTCTTTGTAACTTTGGCTCTGGTACCTTAATAATACAAACTGTCTACAAATCAACCGATTTCTGCAATAACCATTAGACTTATATTTAAATATAGGTTATAAGTCTAAAATGCAGTCTGATGATTCACATGGTGGTGATGAAATCTCTTGTGGTACCATTTACCATTTTAGTAGGTTTATCATTATTAATACATATGGAGGTTTTATGAAGGATTCAGAGGTTTTAGTACCGACTCCACAGCCCTGTTCCAGACTGTGTATTTTTTCACTGAAAACTTTGGCATTTTATTATAAGCCATACAGAAAGATCATGCCTCATCAAAAGTCTGTAATTTGATGGTTGGGCTTTATCTATAAACTTGATGAAAGTCTGTGGAAATTCCAGTACAGACCCTCAGTTAAAGTCAATCTCACAGTTCTTCTATCCATGTTAGGTTCTTCTGTTACTTTCCAAACAGTCTAGTGACAATCATTTCTCAGTATTTGTTACTTTCTTCCAAATCTAAGAAAGCTTTTTTTATGGCCACCACACCTTTCATCATCTGCAACATTATCACTTTTGAAGATTTCTGTCTTCTGGGTTATTGCGCTGTGTAGTCTGGTCGATGTTAACCAACGTTTCAGAGGTCATACTGCCTCCGTCATCAGGGCGATGATCGCCCTGATGACGGAGGCAGTATGACCTCTGAAACGTTGGTTAACATCGACCAGACTACACAGCGCAATAACCCAGAAGACAGAAATCTTCATATTCACCGCTGTGAGAACCTCAAGTCTTACATTATCACTTTTGCTTTGAAATAACTAAACCCACACAAAAGCCAGTATTCTCACAACTGCTTTCAATAAATTTGCTGTTAACACTTTGTAAAATTCAAACATATTTTTTTCAAGGTTGACAAAATTTTAGAACTGATGCTATTCGAACAATCATTAGAGGCATAGCCTAACAGCACAAAGGAGGTGGTGACATGAACCCCACAAATATTAGACAATAATGAAAATGCAGACTATAAGTACAGATGAGCATTCAGACATGACAGCAGATGCGAGCATTTAGTGAATACAAAATAATTTCCAGAATATTGTGAGCTCAACAAATCTCAGTCTTTTAAGATGTTCTGATACACTATAAAACATCAACTAAAGTGTTTATGTCAATCAGGCAATTACCTCAGTTCTTATACTTTGCTCAACTGTATCTGCAGAATGGAAGTAATGAGTACAACTTGTAATATTATGAAGAGATTTCACTAGACACTTACTACACTTAAAATTGTCAAAATTTCCTTTTAAAGGAAAATTCATAGTGCCTATAAAACCAAAAAATCAAACATTTTAGTATTATGACATTCAGTCATGCACCCTCTTCAATCAGACAGTTCTGCCACATGTTAACAATTTATTGTCCCTGTTAGAATCCCAAGAACTGTTTGGTATATGACTGTTGATTCATACTTTCATGGACATGAATTCAAACACACATAAACATTTTTTTAAGAAATTGGCAATACTAATGAGTTTGTTCATGCTGGATCATGTTGCTATGTACATAATTGTGAGAACTCAGATTTCCTGTCATATAATATTAATTGAGAACTCCTCATCTCAAGTGTCTCTGATAAATGGGAGGGTATGTTAAGCCTTAAAACAAAGTTATAATTTGTTAAATATAAAAAGGAAGATACTAAACAAATACATAATTAATTTACTTCACAGCTCATCAATGACCAAAAACAAATGATAATTCACTGAAAAATCAAACTAATAACCTCAGATTATCTTCTGTGCATAAACTTCTGTTTTGGACTAAAATCAGAATTGCAACAACTTTTACTTCAACAAAGATTAATGCAGGAATTAAAAGTTTAACATTTCTTTTACCTTCCCTTGATATGTAATTGCATTACATAGTTTTCTAGCAGAGAAAATAAAAATGGTAAATATGAACAAACAAAATGCAGAATAGTTGGTGAAGGCAATAAACAAAACTATAACCTTGTGTTTGGCAGAAAATTTGTTATAATTGTTTATCTTACCCTCCCTCATTAAATGCAATTAATAATCATTCTA
Source organism: Zootermopsis nevadensis (assembly GCF_977971745.1). Lineage (NCBI taxonomy): Eukaryota > Metazoa > Arthropoda > Insecta > Blattodea > Termopsidae > Zootermopsis > Zootermopsis nevadensis. The sequence continues at coordinate 6,229,539 of NW_028259154.1, forward strand.
CAATAAAAAGTAAATAAAGTAAAGCTATCCCACTACACGCCATACAGGTGCTTGAGGAGAGACTTCTTAACATCAGCACTAGATGTGGTGAATGGTCAGCATCACGCCCTGGCTTAGCTTTACCCCTAGGAAAGGACCATGATACCCACTGAATAAAAGGCTGGGTGGGCCCCAGAGCCAGTCTGGACATAGAGACTAGAAAAAAAACCCTGATCATCCAGTCTGTAGCTACTCACTATTCAGACTGAGATACCCTGGCTCCCAATCTTTCTACAATCCTTAATTTAAGCCACCTAATGTCAGCTGCTGTTCTTATAATAAAAGAATTGGCTTTTATTACATTATAAATCATTTTACCTAAAGTGGTAATAATTTTGGCTGGTATATTTCTTGTTATCTCATCTTCTTATAAACCTGAGAATCATAGTTTAAAACTATGGTCCTACTAAGTTTTTTCCATCAGCGAGGAGAAAAGTAATTAAAAGAATGAGATCAAAACCTTACAGTAATGAATCAGGGTCACAGATTTATGAACTCAGTGTCCCTCTGTGTGTACTAATATAAGTGACTGGCAAGAAGGTTAACAAAAACCAATTTCAATACAATTCAGGCACGCATAAAAATGAGACTGCAACCAAAAATACCAATACTGTATTTTAATTTGACCAAGCCTAGCCCTTATTTTCCATCTAAAAGCATTTGACCTATAATAATATATCACATCATAGAGAAATAGTTTTACTGATATATCAATTGCTTAAACATTACAAGATTATCACATATGTACTATCTCTGCATTGTGATACCTTATTCAAACACATGTCAACCTTATGCACCCCACGGTACCGCATTCCATCCAGTTCCCTAAACAAGTTACATTAACAGATATCACACCTAAAATATTACCTGTGATACATGTGAAACGGTGAAAAACATTAAAAAGGTTGCTGCACACAAAATGTTGGAGTTAAAAAAAATATTATGCACCTATATAAAATGGTGCCACGCCACGGTGGTCTAGCGGTTAGAACGCTGGCCTTGTAATCCTGGGGTCTCGGGTTCGATTCCCGGCGGTGCACGAATTTATAACTTGTGTTGGGCAAGGCCGTGGTCTAGGCAACACGGAGTTTTCCTCCATGGCATCCCAACAATTACTCCATTCACACTCAGAGGAAGGCAATGGCAAACCACTTCTGGATCATCTGCCAAGAACGTATATGAACAGGTCCCAGTCAGAGAAAAGGATGGAAGGATCCTGTTCATATGGACCTGTCGTCAGACAGAACACTAGATAATAATAAGATGAGGTGGTCTAGCGGTTAGAACGCTGGCCTTGTAATCCTGGGGTCTCGGGTTCGATTCCCGGCGGTGCACGAATTTATAACTTGTGTTGGGCAAGGCCGTGGTCTAGGCAACACGGAGTTTTCCTCCATGGCATCCCAACAATTACTCCATTCACACTCAGAGGAAGGCAATGGCAAACCACTTCTGGATCATCTGCCTAGAACGTATATGAACAGGTCCCAGTCCGAGAAAAGGATGGAAGAATCCTGTTCATATGGACCTGTCGTCAGTCAGAACACTAAATAAATATAATAAATATAAAATGGTAGATGGTTCATCAATTAATTGGTAAGAATCTGGATAGAAACGGCCATCACCCTTTTTAGGTTTCTGCCCCATTACTTTTCTCAGGAGAATACAGAAATGCGCAGAAAACCTCACTTAGAGCAGCTAGTCTCCAGGCTGAGATGTGAACTTGGTACCCCTTGAATATGTAAAAGCTTACATACTGTTTTTGTGTGTGCACACACAAGACAAAACAGACACTGACTATTTAAGAGCACTAACTAGAACAGCAACTGCCTGAACTACAAATGAAAATGATCAGCAAACTTGGTCAGTATAAACATCACCAACATTTTGGCAGTCAATATTATGAATGTGATTGATTTGCAATGATTGTATAGTTTGACTTTATGGAGTCATTAGTAGCAAATGTAACTTTGACCTTAGAGATGCAGACAATACATTCCTTCAAAATGTTAGTAATAACCTACAAAAAACTACGCAGTGTCACAACCCATGAGACTCGATCGACAACTACAGGAAAGATTAATCAAGCACAAGGAAGGACAAACATGTCACTAATGACTAATTTTATTAAAGAAACTGCTTAGCAGTAATGAGTAAGTTAGTTGCCTTCTAATAAATCATTATGAACTTTCAACAAATTGTCCTTTGTAACCTTGCAACGAGTGAGTCTATAAGAAAGGATAAATGTGGCCCCATGTTTGGAAAGGTTTGATAAATCTTACCATTAGCTAAGTTAACGTAACTTGACAAAATAAATTCATGTCCTTAGCTGCCTGCTTTCCAAACAACAAATACTGCAGATGTCATCTTCAAGAAAGTTTGTTCCATGCATTCAAATACTTATATTTTATTTATTTATTTATAATGCAAGGCCAGCTCTATGACAAGGCCAACCGACTGGATGAGAAGGAGATGGAATTGGAGCCAGAAGAAGAAGTAGAAGAGGACGACAAAGGTCCAGAGATACTGAAGAGCGAGGTAGAGAGGGCCATAAAGGATATGAGAAGAAGAAAAGCTATGGGAGATGATGAAATCCCATCGGACTTATTGAAAGAACTTGGAGAGAAAGGAGTGAAGGTTCTTACTAGACTCGCTAACAAGATATACACCTCCGGTGAGTGGCCCAAGGACACTTGGAAGTAACAATGATTCCGTTACAGAAGAAAAAGAATTCCAAGAAGTGCGGCGATTACAGGACCATCAGCCTGAACCGAAACTCCGGTCCACCTTATACTCGCTGACTCGGTTGCTCGTGTATTCTACGCCCCGAGATATTCGTGGGGAAACCAAGGAACATTGAAGGCAGTTGAACATAACAATCAATTAAATTAAATCCCAATCAATTTTGAAGTTAAACAAACAAACAAAAAAATTTAATGTGAAAAAAAATGATAAAAAGGCAAGAATTACAAAAAAAGAAACTGTGTTACAAAAAAAAAACAAGAATACAATTAATCTTTCGGAAGATAATATTAAAGTTACACAAACATACACCCAAGTGTGTCCATACTTGATGGCAGCCACACCTTCAACATCATTGAAAAAAACATTCTCCACTTAAAACAGAATACTACGTAAGGCCCCCCTTTCAAAGTTTGTAGGTTTGCGGGTAATGGTTTACTACCCGCAAACTCCCCTTCAGCTGCCATATCCAGCCGTAACCCGACATCAAACAATTAATTCATACTTCTCCTCGTAGCCACGTCACGCTACGCTACAACACCTCACGCCGATTATTTGGCGAAGTGCTACTAAAGGTGTTCACACCTTTCAAACTTGCAACTTCCCAATATTACTCCCGGTGCCCCATGGCACGTTCCAACGTTTCATTATTCAACTGCGTTGAAAACTTAACCTCGCCATCGGCTGCCAGATCAGCCTCGACTTACACGTAACATCATACACATACTAATACTCAGACATCCGTACACACAACACTCGTACACACCCAACACCCAGTGGAATTCAATACACGATGCGTATGTTACACCGCTGTTTCCAAAGCTTCAATACTTTTCTGCGCGACCTTATTAACCTTATGGTCCGCGAACAGAAACTATGAAAGATCAAGTCCCATCCTTGATCAATCATCCGTTTGAACCGCACAAGGATTCAAACACTCATCTTGTCTCGGCGTGAACACGCCCCGTGAGACCAAGAGAGCCGCTAGCCTCTCAACCAGGCATAAGCTTTGGATCACGTGTGTCATTACGCAACAGCTCGTGATCGAACTGGTGCTTCCCCGTCCTTATCGCGCTGCTCTAGCCTCTCGACAGGCGTCCCATTCCACCTTTGAAAAACGCTTAACAGACGCGATACATTTACCAAAACGCAACAATTACACTTTTCATTTACACACAAACAAAAGAGTAATATACGTAAGAACAATATACAATACTAGTCAACCTATGACGATTCACACACGACAGTAAGGTGAGGCCCTTGTTACAACTGGGCCACACCCGACCACAAGCATTCCGATACTTACAATTTCCATTCATTCACAAAATGAATAACACAGCACAAAAATAAACTTATGTACAGGTTGCAGATTCCGTCGACTACCATAGTCAGCGTACTAAGCCAAATTTGAACCAAAATTGACGGCCCCCACATTTTTGGTGCCAGATTTAACTCTACGCACGACTGCTTACTATGACAGTCGAACCGGAAAGAGAAAGACCCAAGCCAGGTCAATCCTAATCACGCGTCTTCCCGAGCCTGAGACATGGAGAGGGGGGAAAGAAGCTAATTGGTTCGTAATGACGTAAGGGAACATAGAGGATTATGCTAGCTGGATCATCGTCTTGCGGTACTTCACATTCTCGTGGCCAGCCAAACACAGTTCAAGTGCCGGCCGCCAGAGGTCATTGAGGCCCTGAACCTAAAAACGGTTCAAGCCTAATCTCACATGCGGCGAAGATAATGACGAGAATACTGACTAAAAGACTAGAAAAGAAGATAGAGGAAGTGATGGGAGACGACCAATTTGGATTCAGGAGAGGAAGAGGAACCAGAGATGCCATCGGAGTTATGAGAATAATTTCAGAGAGAGTTCTCGATGTCAAGGAAGGAGTATGTGCCTGCTTCATCGACTGGAAGAAGGCTTTCGATCGAGTAAAATGGAAGAAATTAATGAGGATCCTACAGAGAATTGGAATTGATTGGAGAGATAGAAGACTAATCGAAAACCTGCACATGCAGCAAAAAGTCAAAGTGAGACTGGACTCAGGAGACACCGACAGCGTTGAGATAGGTAGAGGTGTAAGACAGAGATGCTGCTTATCACCAATTCTTTTTAACCTGTACGGGGAATGGCTTGCCAAGGAAGCTCTGGAGGGAACAGGAGACTTCAAAATTGGAGGAAGAGTGATAACGACTGTAAAGTATGCAGACGACTTAGTAGTATTGGCGAAGGAAGAGGAGGAATTACAGAACATGATGGACAAGTTAGTGGAAACAGGTAGAGAGTATGGAATGGAAATCAACATTGAAAAATCAAAGGTAATGAGGATAGCACCGAGAGCAGAACCATTGAACGTTGTAATTGGAAACAAACAGATGGAGAATGTGGAGCATTTCAAGTACTTGGGAAGCATAGTCACGACGGACGCCCTATGCACCAAGGAAGTAAAAGCAAGGATAGCCGTGGCCAAGGCAGCTTTCGTCAAGAAGAGGATACTTCTCACTAGCAAGTTGGGCTTGGAGATGAAGAAGAAACTAGTAAAGTGTTACGTATGGAGTGTCGCGCTGTATGGAGCAGAGACTTGGACACTCAGGAAGAAGGAACAGAAATACCTGGAGAGTTTTGAAATGTGGTGTTGGAGAAGAATAGAGAAGATCAGGTGGACGGAACGAGTGACCAACGAAGAAGTATTGAGGAGAGTCAACGAGCAAAGAAGCATTCTGCAGGCGATTACACGAAGGAAAGCTAACTGGCTGGGACATATTATGAGAAGGAATGGATTACTGAGTGATGTCACCGAAGGCCAGGTTGAAGGAGAGAGAGAACTAGGAAGAAGACTGATACAGCTAACCGACGACCTTAAACAAGGAAAGAAAATGACGTTCCAGGAATTAAAGCGAGAAGCCGAGAATAGGGACAACTGGAGAGCTCTTTTTGGGCAGAGCAATGGACCTGTCGTAAGACAGAACACTTAATAATAATAATAATAATGCAAGGCCAGAGAGCTATCACACAGTATCCCTAACATTGCAAATAGATTAAACATAAGAAATGCAGGTTACAATACAATTCAGAACATTTTGTCTTCACATCTGCTACATTAAAAAATAAAGACTCAATTAGAGAAAACTATATTATGTATGTGGGTGTGAAACTTGGTCTCCAAATAAGGAAAGAGCATATGTTGAGGTTGTTACAGCAGTAAAAATGTCAATTGTCCTTTCCTATGTTGTGATTCCACTGGTCTTGTGGTTACCAACATTTTGGAAAAATGTACTGCGTCCGTTTTCAGAGCAGCACTTCTAAACTAACAGAGGCAATATAACCTGTACTAACAAAAATTATGCAACTAAGCTCTTCGGGGGGGCTGGTCAAGTTTTTAAAACGCAACCACCCCCTTTCGGGGGGTGGGGGGTGGTTGCGTTTTTAAATCTTGAGTAAGAAACTAAATCAACCCCCCGAATGGGGGGTTAAAACACTTGAATGGGGGTGAAAACACTTTAAAATCTTGAGTAAGAAACTAAACCAACCTTCCCGAATTGGTTGCGTAGAAAATCTTGAGTAAGACACTAAACTAACCCCCCTTGGGGGGGGGGTTTAGTTTAGTGTTGTTAGTTTACTCAAGTGATTTGTTTACTCGGCATTGTTGTGTTGGTACAACAATGCCGAGTAAACAAATATAACGTAACATTGTTTGATGACGTAATTATTTGGCTACAAATTGTATGACGACGACGAAAAAACACAAATTTTTATAGTAAAAAATTGATAGTGGAACCACGGTTCCGGAGAATCTAACGTAAATACGTCTATACGGAAAGAAAGTTTATATATTAGCTTTCATTACAACAATATTAACAACAATGCCGAGTAAACAGATGGCGTTTTCTAGGTAACATAACAATGCACGCAAGCTGACCATTGTTGTCGATCCATATTAACACATTGTTGATATGGATCTTACACGTTTTCCTTTCACATTTTCCTTTCACTTGTTTGCCGAATTACCCTACCGTATAGACGTATTTACATCAAAAAAGAAGATTATTATTATGAATTGTTTAATTGGCCCACAAGCAGCCAAAAACTTCAGGCGTGTTGCCGTCATAACTCGGATGCTTGCAGCCCAGATGAAACTGTAGTCACGGCTCGAACCACGAGATAGGCGGCTACAGTGAGTTGGGGTCGTGCGCACGCAGTAGTCGGAGCGACCCAAGAAGCACGGCCTTTTGCATCCGGCTGAGCGTTACGCTGGCATGCCGGAATAAGCTTGACGTTGGCCGGCAGTGACGACTTGACTCCTCCAAGAACTCCGATTACAAGGACGATTAATTTGACAGTGAATCCTGGGTACAGCTGTATTAGCTCAAACACAAGGTCTTGATACTTGGTCCGTTTTTCAGCCTCCTTCACAACTATGTTGGTTTCAGCCGGGTCCGAAAACTCGATGACATACATGGTGCATCCAGAGGTATCGATGAGAACGATGTCAGGTTTAGTGGCTGTTAACTGCCTGGTAGTGGGGAACGAATAGTTCCAATAAATTTTACATTTGTCGTTCTCAACGACGGACTCAATGTCCCCTGGAGCGTACGACAAAATGGGTGTCTTATCTATGCCGTAAAAGTGTCTCAGGTGATAGTAGAGTATACGTAAAGCAGCATTATGTCGATGAATGTAGGCGCAGCTGGCATAATGTTTACATGCCGACAAAAGATGCATCAATGTCTCTGGTTGCATTCGGCATGCCCTGCAGACAGTATCCGCTACCCCCACACCCATCACCATTCGGCGGTACACAAGTGTGTTTACAACACCATCTTGTCACGCTAAGATGAAACCCTCGGTTTCAGACTTTAGTCCAGCCGACCGTAGAAAGGCGAACGTCAGGTCTTTTGACAAGCCCATTTTTTCTACATTTTTGAAGAAGGCCCCATGCATGGGTTTATCTGCATGTTGCTTGAGCAACAAAGTTTGCTCAGCCTTCTTAACAGTGCCCTTGAATTGATCTGACGTCAGTGTCAAGAGGGGCAACTGTCTTCGCTGTCCAACTGAGCTGGTGTCGAAGTTAAATCCGAGGTCATTTGCTGCTCTCTTTGTCGCCTGAAATATAAACGCCCCTACACCCGCAGACTCATGCGAAAACACGAATGTCAAGAGGGGATCAGAGCTATTAATGATGGAATGAGCTGTACCCAGAACTATCCTGTTGTGAAGATTCTCCAGACCCAAGAGACCTCTACCGCCAAGATGACGCGGGAGGTATATGCGTTGGACAGAAGATTTAGGGTGAAGACTTCGGTGCATGGTCATCATTTTTCTGGTGGCCCTGTCCAGCTTTTTCAACTCGTTAACTGTCCACTTCATTGCTCCAAAAGTATAGAGCATGATCGGAACAGCAAGCATGTTGGTATCAGTGACTTTGTTTCTACCAGACAGCTCGGAATTCCAAATCTGTCGTAGGGTGTGTCTATACTTGCTGCACAGAGCCTCTTTGACCTTGGAGACATCTTGGACGTGACTCTCACTCACACCAAGATATGTATAGGACTCTTCGGCATCAAGATGGTGTATGATGCTTCCGTCCACGAGTTGCACGTCTTCGCTGAAATCCCTATTTCTTCCCCTTTTCAAATGCAGAATTGCACACTTGTCCAATCCAAATTCCATGCCGATATACTGAGTGTATACTTGCACGGTGTTCAGTGCACTTTGAATGCCACTGTCGCTGGCAGCATAAAGTTTTAAGTCATCCATATAAAAAAGGTGTGTGACTTTGTGGCTACGAATGGACGGTGCACCGCACATGTAACCACGTCCACGTCTTAGCACAACTAAAAGAGGAAGTAGCGAGATGCAGAAAAGAAGAGGGCTCAAGCTGTCACCTTGAAACACTCCGCGGTGGTAGCATACCAACTCGGTTGACACTACACGCTTCCCAGATGTTAGAATGAAGCGCGTTTTCCAGAGCGGTAGTAGATTTTCAAAGCATCTCACTATGTCAGGTTGGACTTTCAGCACTTTGAGCAAGATGACAATTAGCTCTTGAGAAGTTGTGTCAAAAGCTTTTTTGTAGTCCACCCAGGCCATTGACAGGTTGCGCTTATAATGGACCGCATCTTGACAGATGCATCTGTCAATCAACAGATTGTCCTTGCAACCTGCAATGCCACGTTTCGAACCCCGCTGCTCATATACCTCTTTCCAGATAGGGTCAATATGGTGCACTATGCGTTCGTTCGAGATGGAGGTGAACGCCTTGTATACAGTATTAAGACAGGTAATAGGTCGGTAGTTTTCCGGATTAGACAAATCTCCTTTCTTCGGAATAAGAACGGTGCGCCCTTCTGTCAACCAAGGTGGAATGGGCTCTGTACCACACAAAAAAGATGTAAAGATACGAGATAGATGTTTGTGTGTGCTCGTGAAAGTTTTCCACCAAAAATTATTGATGGCATCTATTCCAGGAGCAGAAAAATTCTTTTTGCCAGTAAAGGCACGTTTCACATCATGTTCGGTGATCACTAGGGGCACATCATCATCCTCTAAATGACGATCGCAGAACTGCCTAAAGAGGCCAATGGCCGGAGAATCTATGTTCAACGGAAATCTAGTTTCGTAGAGTTTCTTCCAGAATGACTCGACCTGCGTTGCTGTTGGTGGGGTATGAACGACTGGAGTGTTCTTGCTGAAGAGATGGGAAGGGCATACACGAAAGATGGTGTTCTCCTTTACGGCCCTATAACGTTTCACTAACTTCTTCCTGTCCGCGGTTACTGCCCGTATTTTGTCCAGAGAGTGCTGCTTGATGGTCAGCAGCGTATTCTTGTTCAGTGTGTGATACTTAGCCTTGAGAGAGCGGACGATAAGCCTCAGCTTGGTGGTAAATCTCCGACCAGAGTTTACATACTCAATCACGCAGTGAATTCTGGATACCAGTTGCCTTTCCAACTTTAACTTCGCGTCCAGACGTTTTGTTTGCTGCTCAGCTTTTTCTGCCAACCTAAACGGGGCTGGGGTTACTAATAACCTGGCTGCAGCGTAACCGGCGCGATTGATAGTAAGCAGATCAGAATCATCTTTTAGGAATTCATCTAAGATTTCGTTTATATCGGCCAGATGTTTGGCCCGCAGCGATATCTTGTGGTGAACTGTTCGCTGCCTGTCCTTCAGATATTCACAGGAGTTCAACAATTGGTAGAACCGCGTTTTAATGTCGATATCAACAGTCGCAGCTGGGGGACATGGTGCGATATTTTTAATTTCTTCCGCTTTATGCGGCGTAGCTGCAACTGGATCTTGCGGCTTGACGTCAAAGCCTTTCCTTCGCAGATGGTTAACATAGCCTCGCAGGTTTTCTTGCGAGAGACCGGAGTGCTCAGGATGCATCTCGCACCAAAGGGAATGCATCCGTGCCATGTATCCTCTCCGCGAAGGATCACTGGTGGCGTGACACCCAAGAAGGCTGCTGATCCGATTTGTGCCCCTTATTATTATTATTATTATTATTATTATTATATTAACTTCTTACATTTACAATTACTTGCAACCAAATTATAAGTTTGAGTAATTTTTTCAACCACCACAATGTGTAAATATAGACCGACAATGGTCAGCTTTTATACTATGAACTCCTGCGTGCATAACAATGCAAGGTAAAGTATTCGAATTTCTAACCCACACCTGCAACAATATTAGCTGAGCATGCCGTAAGGCTCTTTTCTCCTTTCTTATGCATGCAGTATAATTAACTGAATGAATTGTATTGTACTCCACTACTTTACCTAAGAAACTAATTGTTACGTCATTTGTTTACTCGGCATTGTTGTGTTTCATTACTGCCATCAACAATCCGCTTTCGTTATTGCGGAAAGAGCTCTGCTGTGAATCGCTTGTAGAAGAAGTGCGTCGTAGAGAAGATAATTTTGTGCTCTTAAAAACCTCTTAGAATATAACAGGTACTTATCTTATATAAGAATTATTAAGAAATCTGTGATACTGCCCTCCACTATCTCCAATTTAGTTTTTACTAAATCGGTCATTGACAGTGGACATCGTGGTCTCTTACAATTGAACAAAGATTGAGGTAAGGGATTCCTATTTATTATTATTTTTCATCATATTTAATGTTTTCATCTGCATTTGTGAACTCGCGTAAGAGAATTAGGCTTGTATTCTTTCTAACAGAATTCCAAGTAATATTAGATTGACTTTTGTTTGTTCACGGCCTCATTGATAGTAAAATAATATTCAAGTAGGCAATTATCATTTTACAATTTTAAAGGAATAAAACTTGTTTAGTAGCCTAGAATCGTAATAAAAATAAATGGATGTTAAGAAGTGGGTATATATTCTGAATAATAATTCTAACACTTTTCATCTCTTGATACATCTGCATTATTGAAGAGCTTAAGGGAACTGTGAAAAATTTTATTTTTGTTTTATAAGCCTAATTATCGACGAATCTCCCTCTTATTTTCTTCCTACAACAGCAAATTAAATCCGGGCAGTGCTTATAAAATCTTTCGTCCTCCGATCTCATACCAAAAGAAAATTAAGATTAAAATGAACCAAAGCGTAATTGTGTCAGTTGTGCCGTATGGGTGCAAAACGTGGTCTTTCACTTTGAGGGAGGAACATAGACTGAGGGTCTCTGAGAACAGTGTTTTGAGGAAGATGTTTGACAACTCTTACCCTTAGCTAAGTTAACGTAACTTAACAAAATAAATCCTGCTTTCCAAACAACAAATACTGCAGATGTCATCTTCAAGAAAGTTTGTTCCATGCATTCAAATACTTATATTTTATTTATTTATAATGCAAGGCCAGAGAGCTACCACACAGTAAGACAGTATCCCTAACATTGCAAATAGATTAAACATAAGAAATGCAGGTTACAATACAATTCAGAACATTTTGTCTTCCCATCTGCTACATTAAAAAATAAAGACTCAATTAGAGAAAACTATATTATGTATGTGGGTGTGAAACTTGGTCTCCCAATAAGGAAAGAGCACATGTTGAGGTTGTTACAGCAGTAAAAATATCAATTGTCCTTTCCTATGTTGTGATTCCACTGGTCTTGTGGTTACCAACATTTTCGAAAAATGTACTGCGTCCATTTTCAGAGCAGCACTTCTAAACTAACAGAGGCAATATAACCTGTACTAACAGAAATTATGCAACTAAGCTCTTCGGGGGGGCTGGTCAAGTTTTTAAAACGCAACCACCACTATTTCGGGGGGGGGGGGGGGTGGTTGCGTTTTAAAATCTTGAGTAAGATACTAAATCAACCCCTCGAATTGGGGGTTAAAACACTTGAATGGGGGGTGAAAACACTTTAAAATCTTGAGTAAGAAACTAAACCAACCTTCCCGAATTGGTTGCATTTTAAAATCTTGAGTAAGACACTAAACTAACCCCCCTTCGGGGGGGGTTAGTTTAGTGTTGTTAGTTTACTCAAGTCATTTGTTTACTCGGCATTGTTGTGTTGGTACAACAATGCCGAGTAAACAAATATAACGTAACATTGTTTGATTACGTAATTATTTGGCTACAAATTGTATGACGACGACGAAAAAACACAAATTTTTATAGTAAAAAATTGATAGTGGAACCACGGTTCCGGAGAATTTGACGTAAATACATCTATACGGAAAGGAAGTTTATATATTGGCTTTATTCTAAATATTTTCTTTATATATGCTTTACAATTGCGTAAAGTTTGATTAAGACTTCGCTTATTTAACTTGAATTAGTCACGCTTAAGATGGGTCTGTGGTAGCTGAATGTAATGTAAAGTAATGAAATGTAATGTAACGTTTCCTAGGTAACAAATTGTTCTTACACTTTTTCGTTACACTTTTTGCGGAATGACACTGACCCTTCCATATAGACGTATTTACGTCCAAAAAAGTTGACAGTGGAACCACGGATCCGGAGAATCTGACGTAAATACGTCTATACGGAAAGAAAGTTTATATATTAGCTTTAATTACAACAATATTAATAACAATGCCGAGTAAACAGATGGCGTTTTCTAGGTAACATAACAATGCACGCAAGCTGACCATTGTTGTCGATCCATATTAACACATTTTTGATATGGATCTTACACGATTTCCTTTCACATTTTCCTTTCATTTGTTTGCCGAATGACCCTTCCGTATTGACGTATTTACATCAAAAAAGAAGATTATTATTATTATATTAACTTCTTACATTTACAATTACTTGCAACCAAATTATAAGTTAGAGTAATTTTCTTTGTTTTTTTCAAACACCAACAATGTGTAAATATGGACCGACAATGGTCAGCTTTTATACTTTGAATTCCTGCGTGCATAACAATGCAAGGTACAGTATTCGAATTTCTAACCAACACCTTCAACAATATTAGCTGAGCATGCCGTAAGGCTCTTTTCTCCTTTTTATGCATGCAGTATAATTAACTGAATGAACCGTATTGCACTCCACTACTTTACCTAAGAAACTAATTGTTACGTCATTTGTTTACTCGGCATTGTTGTGTTTCATTATTGCCATCAACAATCCGCTTTCGTTATTGCGGAAAGAGCTCTGCTGTGAATCGCTTGTAGAAGAAGTGCGTCGTAGAGAAGATAATTTTGTGCTCTTAAAAAACTCTTAGAATAACACAGGTACTTATCTTATATAAGAATTATTAAGAAATCTGAGATACTGCCGTTAGTTTTGATTAAATCGGTCATTGCCAGTGGACATCGTGGTCTCTTACAATTGAACAAAGTTTGAGGTAAGGAATTCCTAGTTATTATTATTGTTATATGCAGTTGTATTTGTAATTGCCTGTGGTATCGTGAGTGTTGGTGTGTAATCGTCAAACATTCATATGCCAGCACCTCCATGTGGAAGATGTCATTGAATCTAGAGGACTCTACTTCTGTATTGTTGGCTACCGGGGGAATTCTGTAGACACCTTCGTCCTTAAGGGAGGATAGCTGGCCTTGTAATCCTGGGGTCTCGGGTTCGATTTCCGGCGGTCCCCGAATTTATAACTTTTGTTGGGCAAGGCCGTGGTCTACGCAACACGGAGTTTTCCTCCGGGGGCTTTCCCGGTTTCTCCGTGGCATCCCAACAATTACACAGAAGAAGGCAATGGCAAACCACTTCTGTATCATCTGCCAAGAACGTATATGAACAGGTCCCAGTCCGGGAAAAGGATCGAAGGATCCTGTTCATATGGACCTGTCGTCAGACAGAACACTAAATAAATAAATAAAATAAACACATTACATTCAGCTACCACAGACCCAACTTAAGCGTAAATAATTCAAGTTAAATAAGCAAAGTCTTAATCAAACTTTACTCAATTGTAAAGCATGTTTAAAGGAAATATTTAGAATAAAGCCAATATATAAACTTCCTTTCCGTATAGATGTATTTACGTCTAATTATCCGTAACCGTGGTTTCACTATCACTTTTTAGTAAGAAATATTATGCTATATAACAGGTAATATTATATGCTAATATAAATTAATTTTTGCTTTCTTGCTTATTTTTAGAGCTTTCCAGAATGGAAAAGGAAACTCCATTTGAGGTAAGATTTTGTTTGATTTTTAAGTAAAGGTTAAATAAAATTCACACGTTTATGAATGTACTTTGAATGTGACCTTCGTTTCACATTAATGTGATTTGTTGAACTAACGCTGTTATTAAGGGGCATTGTGTGTATAACTAAAACAATTGTCTCTCTTACATGTTAATTTCTATGATTCGTTATTATTCACATTGTCCAGTTTGGAAATGTTTACCACATTCTTTCTTTTTCTTTTTTCTGCAGGAAGAAAAGAGTTTGCCAAAAGCTGCGCATTTAGCAACAGACAATGAGGAATACCAAGCAGCGAAGACACACTGCTTGGAAGCGGGAAAACGCTTCCAAAAAGCAGAGGAAGGTATGTTGAGACAAATTTGCAGTTTATTCTGTGTCACAAAAATCTATCTGAATAAAGAAGTGGTCACATTCCTTCCCTACTCTAAACTTATAAATCTCCTGTTTGGAGTACTCTAGTTAATCCCCAATGAATATCTGGTTATTACATCAAGTAACGCTCACATTTTGAAGTTATTCGGTACAAGCCATGTTTGGAGATAGCTTTTATCAATACATTTTTGTTATTATTTCCAGGAGAATTCAAATTTAAAATAGGCAACAACTTCCATGTATCTTTCTATGCACACATCTCATTTTGCACTACATAAGCAATGCCTGCAGTTGATGATTCATAAAACAGACCAATGACCATTTCTGATTCGATTCCAGGCAATTCATGCCTTGCGCAGACAAGACGCTTCACAATTTCCTGGGTTCTCTGTTGTTACTGACCTTCTGTTAGTGGTTGTAGGATCGTTAAGATATAACATCTGGTTTTCAACATTTTAGTTTCGATAACTTTGCTTCCAGGTGAACAGGAAAGTAATAAGTACAAATGCAATACTTGTTTGTAGTGCAAATAGAAAAAAAGCTAATGAATGCTGCATAGGCCTCATTTCTTAGCTGGCTTCTTTTTACTATGTACTTTTATTCCCCACAAGATTAAATGCGCAGGGGAGGTGCATTTTTATCTGCTTTGTGGTTTTTATTTTTGCATATAGCATTTCACTTTAAGATATGAGCTGCCAACCAGGAAATATTATCAGAACTTTTTGTTTTCAGAGCAACAAGCTGCAGACGCCAAGAAGTCTAAAGAAGAAAAGGAAGGGCATGGAAAAATTTAGAATCCCTAACTCCTGCATTATAGAACAAAAATTGAATTTCTTTATATTCAGAATTCATTCCATTTTATCCAAGTGATAGCCATATGTTATTATTTTTATTCTAATACTTCATTTAGATTCCAGTATCCTAACACAAGTGATTTGGATTTTGTTGTTCTACATGCAACATATATCAATATATGAAAATCTTTGGTAAGGCACTGCTTTGGTTATATGTGCAACTACCAGATGTTTGTTGAGTACAAAATTTCAATTGTGAAATTCTTTGTTGTTCAGTCAGTTAATACAAACTTCTTAAACATTAAGTTTTTCACGAATCCATTACTCAAAATAATGTCTCATCCAGATGCTAGTATGTTTCATGTTATCCTTAACTAAGAACGCAATGTGACTGCTCTCTACTTTGTTCTGCAAACTACTGTTCAAAAAAGTTCACCATGTATATCAGTCCAGAAACTATCTTACTAGCTCCAAAGTTACAAGTAATTACCAACTTAAGGCTTATATTAGCCTTGTACTTTCCATAAAATGTTTCTTTCCATTATAATTAAAATTTACAGAGTCTTAAACATGAATTTAATTTCCCTTCATACCATTTGGCTGTAAGATAGTTCTGGAGATTTGTTTCTCACCGAGCATCTTTCCCTATTCCGAAAATGATGTTAGCTGCACCACAAGAGGCTGTGATGGGTGAATTAATTTTGGACATTCATAATTTGGAATGTTACCACATCTCTGTGCCACAAACTTTTCCTATGAAAAGTCAAATTTGTCTGTCTGGAATTTTGCCGTATGTTAAATCTTTTTTTTTTGTTTCTTTTACAGTTGGAATTTTTAATTGTCCCAATTTATTGTAAACAAAACTTTGCAGTATTTCAATAATTAAAGGACAAAAATATTTATCTCAAGGATCTGCTTTAACAATCTATAACTCTGTATTTTTCCCACAGACTGTAGTAAAGTGATACATATGATTTTCAGCATAAAAAGTGATTATTTCCCTAAACAGTAATCACCATTCATCTTTGTAAACAGAAAGTGTTATTTTTGCTCTGTAGTAAGAAATGAATTTTTAAATATTACTTAAACAAACTACAGCTTCAAAGGTTTAACTTGGTATAGCACATCTGAAGATAATGTTAAACAGTACTTACAGTAATATCTGTACTTCATGAATAATAGTCAGACAAGGTTAGAATTTCATACACAATATATCTGGTGTGTAGAGGAAATATAATGAACCAACACACATGCACTGATATAAGACTTTCCTGTACATAACAATGGATGAGGATAAGAATAAAATATCTTGTAAACCTCCACACAATGAGAACCACATTATCGTTGCATCTGACAACCAATTAATTACACACAAAACAGTAAATTGTATTTAATTGAAGGACATTAGCTTTCACAAAATGCGAAAATATGAAACCAGAGACTCAAATATTCCCTTCAGGAAGTCAGATCAGCTGATTTTGGGGCAAAATTTTGTAACCAGAACATGATTATTTAACTGCACAGAAGATATTGTATGGACCATGAACACCTGTTTCACAAGCACTGAAAGGTAGGAACAATATGATTAAACAGCCATATAAGGAATTTACTTTTTAACAAGAATCAGAAAATCACTGTCAGACCAACAATTGCGACGGCATGCTTATTTATATCTGTGTACGCATAAATAAATTAACATGTGCATTTGGTTCAACTACAACTGGTAAATATCATTACAAAACAAAAATGTAAATTATTTGGTTGTAATAGAAACAACACAGATACCAAGGGGGGATATATTCATTTAGTACTCTGAAGTCACACTTTGATCATCATACTGAATGAAATACTATAGATTCAATTTACATTCAGATGGAACACAAGTAAAATTTATATTAAATTATTCATCTGCAATACTTTACCAAGACGCAAACAAATAGAAGACCTGAATTTAAAATGGAGTCCATACATCCATGTTCTCTATAAAATATTTCAACCATTAGAAACTGCATCTAATATACAGTGATTAATAAAAGCCAATTGGCACCTAATAAATGATTTCGTCTTATCTGTAAAAGCAGTTTTATCTGTGACATTTTGTAGGATGTAAATAAAAAGTATTGTCCTTGTAAGAAATGATTCAGAGAAAGAAATAACATATATATATATATATATATATATATATATATATATATATATATATATATATTTGTGATAATACAACATCAAAGGAGCCTATAATAAGACATGTGTACTTAATTGGGGAACAAAATATTTTGAATGCAATCTTATTCTCTCCCACTTTGTTGGCCTCTTGGTATATTTGCTAACACATTTCCAGATCGCTGATTTTATCGCCATAATTAAGAGTTGGTCTGATTCACACACTAAATGATAGCATGCTTCTTTGAAATTTAATTCCAAGCACAGTAAATGGTATCTCAAGTTAAACATGTAACTTTATTTATGGACTTAGGCACCGAGGACAGAAAGGCAACATAAAAGCAATGTCATATATATAATGCAGATGAAAGTTGTTATTACAAATATTCTTCTTTTTCCTGTTTGACTGAAATCATACATTTCCCTGATGTTGCATTTTCCCTCTGCATTTAAACACAATTAAATTCACATTGATGATTCAATGTTGAAATTCTATCCACACTCACATCCAGGAACTACAAGATTCCATCACATACATCCCAGGTATCATATTTGACTGGAAGACGACTTTGGCTCACTTACTGTCCCTTCTTTGTTTAAAAAATTCTCTCACAAGCACCAGTGCTTTCTCAGTCTGCGGGAATAGCAATAATTTCCTTGCAATCTGTGGACAAAAAAGGTCAAATAATTATAATCACTTTAACCTTTGGGAGATATTATATTAACATGCTTATTTTGATAGTGAGAAGAGCCAGAAATATATTGTTCTGTAACTGATGAAAAAAGAAACTCTGAAGGCTGACTTACAGATTCTGTTACAGCCACAGCTAACCTCAATTACCCATATCAGAGGAATGAAGGCTGGTAAGAAAATGCTTTGTGAGTGGTTTGAAAAGCTATCCCTCAACATATTTCTTATATTAATCACCTAAAATATATACAATTCCTTATGCAGATGTCACACACCTGCTCTAGCAATGTAAAAACTTCATTTATGCCACTCTGAATTTCCTCCAAAGTTGACTTCATAAAAATGAATAATTGCAAAGAACCAAAACAAGTTGTTTAAAACAATTTGTGTTGGAAGCAGACAATGGCAGCACAAAGACAAGCCACATACTAAGAAATGAGTGTCCCCATGCCAACCAAAATATCACAGAGGCTTCTGCACATATGGAACAGAATTTTCACTATTACAGATGACACAGGCTTACACCAGGGCTTCCCAACCTTCACCAGACCGAGGGACATATTCACCCTCACTAAACAACTTTCAGGCCACAAGGTTATAAATTAGAATGGTTTCAATAAAATCTTCATCGGCAATCAGCGACGTAAAATGGTTAAAAGACAAAACCAACGTTTCAGGGACCATCTCTGTCCCCATCATCAGGGTGAACCCTGAGTTACGTAACCGCGAAAGCCTCAAATCATGTATCACCAACCTGTATGAAAATGATTTGTTGAAACTTCATGACAATTTATTCAAAATGTTACTAAAATTCTATTATAAACAGGTTCCTATATGAATCAATCATTTTCCTCAACAAAATCAAAACATTATGTACATACTAGACACAGCTTGTGCTTAAACAATTTTTCATTATCAGGTATAATTTCAGTTGTTGTGATTCACATATCCCTCAAAGTGTTCACTAGTAAAATGCATCCTAGTTCTTTATTTTATATTATTCATTAAGCTGGAGCCTACAGCAATAGGTACTGCCAAATTATGATGACATCAACAAAATATTTTCCCATACTGCAGAAATATTTTCACCACAGAGGTTGGCACAGGAAGTGTTTTATGTAAAATGCACAGAGGCCACACAAAACACATTAGAGGGCTGTATGCAGTCTGTGGGTTGAGAATTGCTTGTCTACAACATACACTTTTCAGGATGTAGTGCTGGACATACATAGTGATAATCTAACTTGACTCTTCAACAACCCCCATAAATTATAAACATCTCAAAAAGGAGAAGAATTCTCTTCAGATACCAAATCACAATGTCCCACTTAACATGAAACCCACCATGATAGCATGTCATAGCAGCAGTTACTAAACTACCAAGAAATGAGTTAGTCACAATCCAGAACATAGCCTTCACATGATAGTAGATTGGTTCTGACTTATGTGGGACTCAGTAAATACTGATGCCATGAAATCATATTATGTCTTAAGGATTTAACAAACCTCTACATGAGAGAAGGCACTGGCTCAAAGTTGGCTCAAACACAGAAGAAGTAAAGCAAACGTTGTGGTGGAAGTGGTAGTACAACTGGAAAGGATACAAGTTTCTCTTTTGGAGCAAACAATATAAAGTAATGATCTGTCTCTAACCAGGGGAAAGTTTTGAAAATGTGGTTGGACATTTTTAAAAGTGTTGAAAAGATTTATACAGATATGAGTATTAATAAATGAGTATTGAAACCAGACACAAGTATTTATTCCTGGTATACAAAAATTAAATACTAATAATATCAGTATTTCAGATTTAGAAGGTGCAAGTGAAGACATAAAATTAATTTAAGCAAATACTGTTTAAGGTGACAGAGTCTGAAACAAATCAAAGAACATGCATCAACCTGGCAATCTTCCACGTAGCACATTATTTTCATTCTACATCAATAAGGTAAAGGAAATTTAAACACCCAACTGAACTTACTATAGGATTAAAAATTTAGCAGTATGGTACAGTAAGCTTGGCCAGCTGGATCACAAAGTCAATGAAGTCTTAACATCTTACTTTGTATACAAAC